>NC_134402.1:229174542-229774542 GCF_038048845.1 Mixophyes fleayi
GTGGAGTATTATTATACGTTATAGCAATGCTTCCCCTACTTAAATAGTAGGTTTTAAACATCATATGCCAATTTATCAGTAAGTTGAATTACCAATAACGTTAAGATGAATTTGTTTTGCCAGAAATATGTAGCACGACCACTGGTGACATATAAGAATTTGTGTTGAGCCATCCATTGTTACTTGTTTTAGGACAAGTGCATAAAGGGAAGTGCTATTTTACAGCTTTCTCATGTAAGATGTATTAATTGGTCAAAGAATGCGTAAATAAAATATATTTGCTCTGAAAATACTATGGAGAAAAATGAATTGAGTAATACTGCTTTGATTGGGGATTTTTTTAGGCACAAACATAATATATAAAATATTCTCTCACCACCATGGCAACAGATATGAAGGGATAAATTCTTCCTCTCAGTCAAGTTAGAGCAGGAAAGAAAACAATGTATATAAGGCACTCCCCGTTACTACGGGTGGCTTTTTTTTTTTTTTTTTTCAGACTTTTCTGTCCTTTTCATATGTCATATGTAGACTGCAATTTGGGAAACTACTGCAAAACAGTCACTGTCGGTGAACTGCACGCAGCTGACAGGAGCAAGTAGAAGAACATCACTGCACCACAGTAGTTATCAGTGGATCCACCAAACTATGTGGAATGCATAACCCCAGGCTATATACTGGGTTCATTTTTTAATTTTTCCAGGTGTGTTCTATAGGGACTTCTGTGTCTGTGTGTAACAAAGATTCGGTTTATTTAATTTAATTACACATGGGGGCACACATGATTCAGCTGAAATTAGTGACAGGGGAAGTTAAAGGAAAAGAAAAACTAAAATCCATTAAGAAACGTTTTTTGTTTTTAATAAAATACCTACTAATACACACACACACTTTTTCAAGAATAATCCTGGAGGAAGATATTTTCCTACACACTTGGGCACTAATCCCTTGAAGGGCGCTACATTTAGCCTTTTTGAGCCACCCTTTGCAGCAAATGACTGATGATAAAGCAGTAGCTTACAATCACAACAAATGTAAATATGATGGTAAACATTTAAGTTTTGTCAAAATATGGATATGTTTACATATAGATTAGTGAATAGTTTACTCATAAGGCAGCTCGGGTTTTAGGCTTAGGGGGTCAATAATAGTTGTTGTTTTTTTTCCTAAAAAAAGATTTTAATGAGGGATCTAAAATTGCAAATGATCTTCTGTAAGTGTAAATTAAATTCTGAACAGTGTTTAATTATATTAAACATGAAAATGCAGTTATGAAGCATCACACATTCTGCTCCTTCACTGCCTCTCAATCTCTCAGCGTTTTCAGGGGAATTGGAGAGGCTGGAACAGAAGAAGGAGAATGGGAACAGGAGAGAATATTGCTAAAGTGGTTTTCATTTTAAAGTGTTTTAATTGTCCTTCTTTCCCTCATATAGTACTGAGGGTGAGGTCACCTTCCCCTGTGACCAACAGTATTTCTTATATTGCATAAGATCCAGGAAGTGTTAGAGGATATCATTAAATTGTCAGGAGCTCTCACTGCACATTCAACAGCTAAACTTTTAATCTTCTTAAAGGAAAAAAAAAAATCTGCTTCTTGTCTAGTGTTTGGTATTTAACTTGAGCAGTATTCTTTAAGTAAACTTTTGAAAGGATAGTAAATATTTCAGATAGGATTTGTTGAATCCTATGACTAATGTATTTCATAGTTGCCTACTTTCCTGGAATGTCTGGGAGGCTCCCAAAATTTTGGAAGTTTTCCCGGACTCCCGAGAGAGCAGGGCAACCTCTCACATTGTGGCCTCTTCGTTGGCTAAATGTGTCATCCTGACCCCGCCCCCTGTTACGTTAGGCTCAGGTCCCTGTCGAACTCTCAATATTGGCCTAACGACGCGACCCGCATGAGCACTCTCCCAAAACATTCCACAATGGAATCTGATAAGGTAAAACACAATATCTACTATATAAATACCTAGTGGCGTGTGTGGAAAATAAAAAACCAAGCTGCAGTGCCACCTGCTGGGCAGAGTTATACACTGACCTATATATTTCTTGAAGGAGAAGTGACAGTTGGGAGTGGTTGGTGGTTGCCGGGGGTGACAGTGGGGAGTTTTTAACACCTTAAGTAGCTTGATTTGACTAGAATGCATGAGTATCATGCACGGGTTAACTGACCTACTAAATTCTTAATGTGTGTGGAAAAAAACTCAAAGGGCTGAAATTTGGTATACTGACATTATTGACGAGTTGAGGGGTCAAACTCATTTTCGTGAGGTAATTTTACCTCATGAACACACATGTGTACAGTGGCGGATCCAGGGGGGTGCGATCGGGGCAATCAATGCATGACAAGAACCTTTTTAACACCTTAAGTAGCTTGATTTGACTAGAATGCATGAGTATCATGCACGGGTTAACTTGTAGATGTATATGAGGACAATCTCATAAAAAAACATACTATTCTTCCTGAAGTATATTTGTAGTACTCTTTCAAAGAACCAAAAAAATAAATAATGTTTCAGTTGTCAGCTTGAGTACTGAAGCCAGATTTTGTTTTCTTTGTTTTAATTGGTTCATACATATGACATGTTGCACATTCTTTACACTGTAAAATGTACAGTAAGCAGATTATGTGGAATCATAAGCAAAATCTGACTTTTAAATAATACTAAAGCTAGTTATAGATGTACTTCCAATGTCATTTTCAATAGATGTAAAACATGCATAATTTTCATTTATAGTGATAGTTTTATTAAGATGTCCGCTTCTCTTAATATAGGGTATTATTGTAGGCTGCAAGATTATGGCGGCTATTGATTTTTGTGTTGACAGTAGTCATTACATCAATGACAGGCTGTAAGGAGACCTCCTCCATTAAATTGGAACAATATACTTACTCGTTCATACTTGTCTGCTGTTAATGTGCTTTTCAGCGCTAACTAGTGCCTGCAAACCATATTAAAAACAGGGTGATTGAATGTTTTTTTTGCTTTTTTTTTATGTTCCCATTATTTCATTCTAAAATATTACGGTAGTTCACTGTTTAAAATTTTAGAACGCAGCACAAACTCTCTCGAATTAAAACACTAGTACAACAGTAGAATAGATATTATTGGTAAAAATGCAATAAAAGCTCCTAAAGCACGTTAGTTTTCATGAATTTTACTTTTTTTTTTCTTATCCCAGTGCATGTCTGAACAAGCCTTTAAAGGCTAACTTCACTTCTCTAAATCTTAAATTAAATTTTTAACTACCAACTACCATGACAAATAGTTACTTATTTTCCTTGTTCCTGCTGCAGTGAC
Source organism: Mixophyes fleayi (assembly GCF_038048845.1). NCBI lineage: Eukaryota > Metazoa > Chordata > Amphibia > Anura > Limnodynastidae > Mixophyes > Mixophyes fleayi. The sequence goes on from NC_134402.1 coordinate 229,177,848, forward strand.
TCATGTATTTTATATGAAGCATAAGCAGGCAACTTTTTCCCATTAGTTCACCAGTTGTTTTTTTTTATATAGAATATATTTAGGAGTTGGCTTTTAAAAGTTTTTTGGGGACAACTTTGGTTTGCAATATCATAAGCCTTGTATTCAACCACAGGAAGAGCATTACAAAAGATAATTTATAAGTTAAATTATGCTTTTTCTTTCATAAAGAGGTTTGAAATTTTACTCATATTATCTTATCTTACACCAGAATTAGCTCTTGTACCTGCCTTGGTCAGTGTTCTGGTGCAGTGTTTATTGCAAAATGGGGACTAGTTATGTCGTGAGGCTCCCGAATTTTGGGGAGTCCCCCAGGAAGGGCAGGCAGCCGCTTGAGGCAGGGTTTAATGACACAATTGACACTATCATGCTCGCCCCCTCTGTAATGTCACAAATCTCTATTAGGTGGCAAGGCCACGATAGCATGATCATGTCACCATACCACCTCCTGCACTTGCCACCTAACCTCCCTTCTGAGATCTCCTGGAGGGGAGGTAATAAAATGTTGGCAAGATGCTTTAAACGAGTACTAGAGATGAAGATGACCGCACTAAGTGAGTTTTTAAAAGACAAACAAGTAATACTTAACCCCTATGTCATTAATAGTATATTTCCAGGATTAATTTGCTTATCATATCTGGAGGGTGCTCCCTTATACCAATATATATGAATAGAAGGCAAAGAAAAGAGGGTATATGTAGAGGCACTCCGGGGTATAAGATTAAAATAGTATTTTATTAGTATACATTAAAAATATAGATTCATACAACTAGCGAAATATAAATAAAAAATGTGCAAAGTGAAAATAAAATGCAGATCTAGCTGCAAATCACTGTGTTCTCACGTTATTTCTTTATATTGGATAAGTAGTCTTAAGATAGTATTCTAAATAAGATATTATTCTGCTGATTATATGTAACTATTGGATAACTCGTTTACCAATAGTATTAATATAATAGTGCTTGATAATACATTTATATGGTCACTCGCGGTAGTAGGTTACAAATTTTTATATAATTTAGAGAGCAAGATCGCTCACTAGATTATTAAAGCGGCGACTAAAACGTCTACATCTAGTATCAGTAGGTGTATATTGGGATTCTGCTTCCTAAATAGACTCGTTCAGTGTTTGTCTCTATTGCAACACAATCGCTTATATGCTTTTTCAAGGCAAAGAAAAAGTGCCTTGAAAAAGCATATAAGCGAAACGCGCATCGGCGTTCGCTGTGCTTCTCACGTACTGCTGATTTCTATATACTTATAGTTAGATACCTATGCAGCGATCCTATTTCTCTGCCTAGCTCAGTTTTAGTAATGGAAATTTAGGTGTTAACCACGCTAGCCATCGTACATTCATGATATAATACAAACCTCCTAGATATGCCACAGACTCTATAAGGGGGCAATATTTAGCTAGCGAATAGCACTCTATCTGTATCCTATTCATGTTTGTCTGCGATATAACTTCATATTGATATCACTGATTAGATTCACCAGAATGAAATTAACTAGTTATTCTTAATTTGAATACTCCAATATATATTTTACTAGCTCTAAGACACATGTGTTGCAATAGAGACAAACACTGAACGAGTCTATTTAGGAAGCAGAATCCCAATATACACCTACTGATACTAGATGTAGACGTTTTAGTCGCCGCTTTAATAATTTAGTGAGCGATCTTGCTCTCTAAATTATATAAAAATTTGTAACCTACTACCGCGAGTGACCATATAAATGTATTATCAAGCACTATTATATTAATACTATTGGTAAACGAGTTATCCAATAGTTACATATAATCAGCAGAATAATATCTTATTTAGAATACTATCTTAAGACTACTTATCCAATATAAAGAAATAACGTGAGAACACAGTGATTTGCAGCTAGATCTGCATTTTATTTTCACTTTGCACATTTTTTATTTATATTTCGCTAGTTGTATGAATCTATATTTTTAATGTATACTAATAAAATACTATTTTAATCTTATACCCCGGAGTGCCTCTACATATACCCTCTTTTCTTTGCCTTCTATTCAAGATGCTTTAAACATAAACATGCTTGTTATTGTCAGAAACTGGAAATAATAAATACTTAGCCCACACACAGGGTGCTAACTCACTTTTTGAATCCTTACTATCACAGGTGCAGCTGGTCTGCTTAGCAGCCTCCCTCAGGGTTCTGTCTCTCATCTCGGGCCTCCTGCCTGACAAATAAAGGCTTTTCTGGTCCCTCCTCAGCTATTCTCTGAGCTCCTGGCCTGTCACATGCAGGTCTGTAATGGGGGCCTCTCATAGATGCTTAACAACACCTTTCAACTCTGTGGGGGAGCATCCTTCACTTCCAGGCCTGAACATGTGTCTAGCTTGTGCCACCTATCCTGTAATCAGCACAAAATTAATATTCTATTTGTAAATTCGAATCTTTATTTCATGCTGCAGGTTGCGGCAGGCTTTATGCCCATTGGCAGCCACTTGGAACTTGCAGCACTTCCTGTACTGCAGCAGCACAATTTACATGTGAGGGTCGTACTTTGTCTGGGGTGGATATAGAGCTGGTGGGCTCTGGATATAGGATGTCACTGGTCAAGAAAAGGTTTGCAGCAGGTAATTATACAGCATTTGTATCCTTTTCATTTGCAGTTTTCTGCACTTCCTTTACACACTTGTGTATGATTGAACAGTACTTCTCCATTGCATCCCTCAACAATCCCATCCGTAAAAACTCCATTCCTCTTTATTCATAAATTTAGCCTTTGTACTAATACGTTTTCTCATCCTAGGTAAATACCTTGTTTGCTGAGACAAGATGACCTTGCTTTGCACCACTCCTTTTTATTGACCATTGCCTGGAATTTCAACTGTAAGGCATGAGATTCACATATGTTCAGAAGAGGACCAGTTAAGAAATGTCTTTCATTCAGCAAATAATTATGTAAAGGGACTTTGAAACCATATCTGTCTGAAAATGTCAAGCACTTTAGTATTTCTAAGAAGATTGTTGGAATATTTTTTGCCTACTTCAGAAAAATGAGCATTCCTAAACTCAGACACAGAATTCAAAATTATTAAAGAGTGACATCAGGCCTCTACTGCTTTTTTAAAGTCTGAAGTTTATCTAGTGCTTAGTTTAATCATTATTTGACAGCTGAAGTTCTTTAAATCTGTCTGTTAATTATCACAGGTGGTGAAATTTTATGGAGCACTTCTGTTCAACGCCACTCATGGTGTCTGTGAGAATGATAAAGTGTGTGTGTGTGTGTATGTGTATATACCCAATATATTATACATACACATTGTATGTACATATTTGCACTGTTTCTCCCAGTCATTTCTTTGGTTCATGTTTTGTCTGTCTGAAAGGCTCTGTATTGGATTGTAGAATGATAATATATATTATAAATATATATTGTGTTTACATAAAATAAAGTTTGTTTCTGTCATGTGTATTCTTGAATTAAAGTTATAAACACAAGTGCAAGCCGCTATTTGTAAAATTAATTATTTACATAGACCCACCCCATGGCATTCTGTGATTCTTTTCTCATTCTTTGTTCCTTCATCCTCGTAGTCCTGCTTTCATTCTCTATCTGTTTATTTTTCTCTTCACTTTTTATTTTTCAGTGTCGGGCTCTTATTTCCATTTTTTTACTATCCAGAAATCATCTCATCAGTTGCACAACATAATGTTTAATTCTTATTTTTATGTTCTATCAGTCTTTATAATAACTGGCACATTTTACGTGTATTTCCTATGCTGCAGACAAAGTCCATGTGTTACAGGTAAGAAAATACAATGAAAAGAAGATCCACTCCTACCCATGGTAAAGGCCCTGTACGTTCCAGAATGTAAATAGTCAACCTACAACAGTTTGTTTCCAAACCAAAGCATTTAAAATCTTTTGCAGAACATTTCTATAAAGCAGGTGTTGCATTTGCAAATCCATGTGTTTTGATGGAAATCTAGGTGCAACAGTGCATACTAAGGAGCAAAATGTGACCAAAGATTTTGCGCCGCTCTTTGCCTATTTTGGTCTTCATCAATGACATCTAATGCATGCAGATAACAAGTGCACTTTAAACGTATAATCTACAATTGATTGCTGTAAAAGCGTTATGTTTAAAGTTCAGAGAGCAGTCATTATTTTTTTACATACTGCTACTTGATCGATTATTCTGGCCCACTTGTTTTCTCTTGCTTTCTAACTTGTACTTTGCTCTTCTTTGGGTCTGGTTACCACGACATAATTTACTGATAATCACATGGTTACTTTGCACCATAAAAATACACACTCCACTGTTCACATGTGACATATTGTCCAAATATTTAAAATCCTGTAACATAGTGTTATGCTACCGGTCTGTTCACAAACTTACAGAACTAATTGGAGGTCTTCACCTTTAGCAGTCGCCTTTCCCATAGAGCTTTATACGCTCACCAGTACTCTGATGCCCCCAGGATTTAACTCCAGCTGTAATGTAAGTTTGTAATACAAAACCGTAGTGGCAGGCCAGGAGGCAAACTAGATGGCAGCGTATGGTCAGACGAAAGCCGGGGTCAGAGGTCACTAGCAAGCAGGATGGTCAGACAACACGCCAAAGGTCAGGGTTACAGGTAATACAGCAGGCTCCAAGGTACAGGCAAAAGGGTCGGGGTCACAGGCAAGGTCCAGGCAGGGGTCATGCACAGAACTCAATCCAAAAGGTAAACACCAAACACAGCACAGAAGCAGGTTGGCTGACAGGGAAACAGCGCTATAACTGGCAGGGAGGCTAAGCCAGTGTTGGCTAACCTGTGACACTCCAGGTGTTGCGTATGCGCCCGGCTGCTTAATATTGCTGGGGCGTGCTAATGGAGCGCTCGGCGTTCAGGCGTTGCCCCAGGCCGAGTATAGGAAGTGACGTCCCGGTCGTCCTGGAGAAGAGAGTCGCGCCAGTGCCTGCGCCGCAATGGCTCCTGACAGTACCCCTCCCTTGAGGAGTAGTTATGGGACCCCGACATCCTGGTTTATCAGAAATTTGCTTTAAAAATTCCCTAATGAGTTTGCGGGTGTGTAAATGTCTCCATGGAACCCAGGATCGTTCCTCCAGGCCACGAGCTTTCCACTGAACCAAGAAATGGATTTGCCCCTGGACCTTTTTAGAGTCCAGAATTCTCTCCACCACAAATTCCTGAGGATCCGACAGGTTGGAATTTCTGTATGTAGCGGAGCCTAGATTTACACGCAGGAATAGCAGGTTTCAAGAGAGAACAATGGAAAGTGTTCAGAATCCTGAATGAACGAGGAAGCTTTAGCCTGAAGGTGACAGGATTGACCTGTTTAACAATAGGAAATGGTCCAATGAATCTAGGGCCAAGTTTTTTACAAGGCTGTTTGAGCTTAATATTGCGGGTGGAGAGCCAAACCTTTTGACCTTCTGAGGACAGCTCTTCGTAGATGCACCGGAACAAAAAGGCGCCCTGCAGGTGTTTCATTAGGGGTTATCTTCTGAAATTGATTGACAGTGTTACCCAAGTCTTGGGTCAAACAAGCGTGAATAATGGAAGCTGGAATAATGGGTGGTGGTTCTCCAGTAGGTGGTTGATGAGGAATAAAGCTCTTAAACAAAGCATCCGCCTTGGTATTTTTAGAAGCAGGTCTGTAGGTTAGGACAAAGTTAAAACAAGTAAAGAATAACGCCCATCAAGCTTGTCTGGAGTTTAACTGTTTGGCAGACTCAATATACAAAAGGTTTTTATGATCGGTGAAGACTGAAATTATATGAATCGCTCCCTCTAGGCAGTGACACCACTCCTCATAGGCCCACTTAATTTCTAGAAGCTCCCAATTGCCCACATCGTAGTTAACCTCAGCTACAGCAAATTTGCGTGAAAAGTAGGCACTTGGATGTACTTTATGATCACTGGGGTCCCTCTGGGAAAGGAGGGCACCAGCGCCTAGTTCAGAGGCATCTACCTCCAGAATGAATGGCAACTGCGGATTAGGATGCTTGAGGATCGGAGCAGTAGTAAATGCTTTCTTAAGGGCTTGAATGACGCAATGGCCTCCGGTGACCAATTACTGGGATGCACCTGTCAGAGATAGCCTCTATTGGGTCCTTTCTCTCGAGCCCTGGCACCTGTCTTAAGTGGGTATCGATCGATAGAGAGACAGACAAAGTTCAGTTGTAAGGCTGAAACTCAATCTGGTTCTGACCAGCCCCCAGTCAGAGTAGCTTTATTTATACACAGAAGATGGCATAAAAAGATGTATGGTTACACAACAAAACAGCAGTTTGACATTTAGGATCAGCAGATGTTCTTGTTTCAGTCGCGCAAGCCAGTGGCAGAAATAGCTGCGGTTTCAATAGTGTGGGGTTTTCACAGGAAACTGCTAGATGTGCAGACTTCTTGAGAACATGTGAAACAAAGCAGAAGAACAAGAAGTCAAGTATCGGTTACATGGTAATGGTCTGCAGAGCCCTGCAGACTATTGCTCAAACATTAATTATACAAAATGTATTATTCTTCAGAAATTGATTAAATGGATATCTCTCACACACCCCTTTGCTGGTAAGAGCAGTGATGGGAGCCACTAAATCAGAAAAGGCCTGGATGAATCTCTGATAATAATTTGCGAAGCCAAGAAATCTTTGGATTGCTTTTAGATTTGTGGGACATACCCATTCCAAGATGGCTTGGACCTTGCTAGGATCCATAGAGAATTCATCGGGGGAGATTATGTATCCAAGGAAGGACACACTTTGGACATCAAATTCACATTTTTCCAGTTTGGCGAATAGATGATGCTCTCTGAGCCTTAGGAGAACTTGTTTAACATGGTTTGTTTCGATGCTGAGGCAGAGACTGAATATATCAGGATGTCACCCAGGTATACTACAACGAACTGTCCGAGGGAATCAAGGAGAACATCATTGATAAGATCCTGGAAGACAGCAGGCGCATTACACAGGTCGAAGGGCATGACCAAGTATTCGTAATGGCCAGATTGAGTGTAAAAAGCTGTCTTCCACTCATCGCCCTCCCTGATGCATGAGGTTTTAAGCATCACGAAGATCAATCTTAGTGTAAATGGTAGCATCCCTTAGTTGGTCAAGCAGGACAGAGATGAGCGGGAGCGGATATGTGTTTTTAATGGTGATTTTGTTTAGGCCACGAAAGTCGATGCACGGGCGTAGAATACCGTCCTTTTTGGACATGAAAAAACACCCAGTTCCTACCGGAGATTTTGAAGGCCTGATAAAACCTTTCTGCAAATTTTCCTCCACATAATCTTGCATTGCCTTAGTCTCAGGACCAAAGAGGGAGTATAACCTTCCTTTGGGTAATTTGGATCCTGAAAGTAGATCAATGGCACAATCAAAGTCCCGGTGTGGAGGTAGAAAATTGGCCGCCTTCTTAGAAAACATCCTGGAATTCACGGTAGGCAGAAGGCAGTTAATCCGGTACAGGCTGCAGAAACCGGAGAGATAAGGCCAAACAATTTTGGAACAGTGGGTACTCTAGCGAACATTCTCTCCAAGATTCCAGTTGATTACTTGGTTATGGAGGTAGAGCCAGGGATGACCCAGAATTAGTGGAATGGAGGGGGAATTAATGAGAAAAAGGGACAGGGCTCCGGAATGAAGAGACCCTACTGTAAGTTGTAATGACGGGTCGTGAAGGAAATCCTGCCTCTGGGTAAAGGACCTCCATCCAGACCACAGATAGTGATTGCAGAGTTCATTTTCATGAGAGGGATCCCAAGAGACTTGGAAAAGCCGATATCCAAGAAATTCCCTGCGGCACCACTATCAATAAAGGCTGAGATGGCGAAGGAATGTGATCCAAAGGAAATGTGAGCGGCAATTAGTATTGCATTTTTAGAAAAAAAATGAACTGCAGACCTAGATGAATTTTCCACCTTCTCTAGGCCTGATCTTTTCCCGACTTTTTGGAACAGGAACGCAGAAGGTGACCTTTGGTTCCACAATAAAAAGAGAGACCTATGGTGCGTCTCCTAGTTCTCTCCTCCTGGGAGAGGCGACAGGCCCCTAGCTGAATAGGCTCCGCAGCTTCCATATTAGGAGGAGGCACAGAAAGGAATGTACTAGAAGTAGGTGCTTTCTTCTCAGCTTTTCTTTCCTTGAGGTGTCTATCAATCTTGATAGTGAGCTGCATAACTCCCTCGAAGTAGGTAGGTGAAGGATATTGTACCAGGGAATCCTTAATTTGTTCCGACAACCCTAAGCGAAACTGGCTGCGTAATGTTGGGTCGTTCCATTCATTGTCAGTGGACCACCGCCGGAATTCGGCAGAGTATTCTTCAGCAGAGCGTCAGCCTTGTTTTAAGGATCTGAGGTGGGCCTCAGCGGAGGCTACCCAATCCGGGTTGTCATACAGGAGACCTATAGCATTGAAAAAGGAATCCACTGATCTTAATGAAGGACTGTCAAAAGGCAAACTGAGGGCCCAGGACTGTGGCTCACCCTGAAGCAGCGAAATCACTACACCCACTCTCTGCTGCTCAGAACCAGAGGAGCGGGGTCATAGACGAAAGTAATGGTCTTGCAGAACTTGCGCGGCTCTGGTGGCCTCTTCCTGGGCAAACAAAACTGCTAATGGAGTGCTCGGCGTCCAGCCGTTGCCCTGGCAACGTTCGGGCCGAGTACAGGAATTGAGGTCCCAGTCGTCCTGGAGACGGCCGGGATGCCCGCAGAAGACACATAGCACTTAGTTTGGATTGCAATTAGCAATGTTTTATACTTTTAAAATAATTGTGACAGCCTTCAATATTTTAAGTGACATGGCAGCTCATAAATCAAGAGTTTTAACATAAATCAGATTGGGCTTATTTTGCACACTGGTAATTTGTCGTCGAGAAGATTGTTAATCTGATTAGCAGCAATAGAATTATCGATGGTAGAATTGTTCAACCTAACACTTATTGGTTTTTGGGGGTGTTTTTTGTTTTACATCAATGATTGTTATTGAAGTTTTTCAAGGGATACATAGGGATATAGTAATCAACAACAAAATGGGAAGGTCAAAACAAGGGGAAACACATGGGAGAACCCCCACCCCGTGTGGGGAATAGTTACTCTTGTATAACAGTATAATCACAGCGCCGTATATATAAAAAGGAAAAACAGGTAAACAATAATACACGCTGTATTTAATAGAAACAACCCAGCAACAAATGTAGCATGACAATGGGATCACTAGGGTTTAGCATGTCAATCAGACAGATGAGATTTGATAAGGGCCGCTGGGGAGGAAGAAATTGAGCAAGTGGAGGCGCCCACACCTTCTGTAATATATTCATGCCACCGAACTTATCTCATAATGGAGGCTGATGTTGAATAGGGCATACTTTATCAATTTCAAACCATATTGGATCTTTCAGACGTTTCGAGTTATGGTAGAGGTTGGAGGGGACTTCCAGTTTTGGGCTATCATGGCCCTAGTTGCTATTAATATAAGTCCAAGAATATACTGATCCATGTTTGGGAATGGAAGGAGGATATACATTGAGAAGGGCTAGGGCAGGGTCCCGATTGACAGTGACTTTCAATACAGTTGAGAACTCGTAATTAATCCAGTTCTTGGCCAAAGAGGAGAGATGGAGGAAAAACGGGAAATGTTTGCTTCAAATATTGAAGAAAGGGTAGGGGGTATGTGGATACCTACATAAGACAGATACTCTTTCACCCATATAAAAGGGAATTGCTTATGTAGAATCATCAGTGAGGGTAAGGGAATATTAATGGGGAGAGCATCAGATTAAGTGACGTTTACTTTGTAGAGTGAAGCTGTACAGTATTGGTCCAAGATACATTTGAAGGCTGACAACGAAGTCTCCGGGCTGGTGACAAATAGAAAGACATCATCTGCAAACAAACATAATTTGTGTGGATATGAGTGAAAACTCATGGGCCAGAGGTTCTGTAGCTAGAACAAACATCAAGGGGAAGCGGGCACCCCTGCCTAATTCCGTTAAAATAGGGAAGGGGGAAGATAGAAAGTCGTTGCTGAAACCCTAGCAGAGGGTCCCTGATATAAGGCCAGAATGGAGTGCAAGATGCCAAACTTAAGCAGAACCTCCTGCCTATATATATATATATATATATATATATATATATATATACATACATATATATACACATATATATATATATACATATATATACACATATATACAGTGGAGCCTATTGAAGGCTTTCTCCGTGTCTAGAGAAAGCAGAACAAGCCCCCCTCCCCTGTGTCCCTGACTGGAGATCCACGATATCTAAGATGCGGTGGGTATTGTCCAACACCTTGTGGCCCAATATGCAGCCTACTTGATCCAGATGAATCAAATGGGTTAGAAAGGGTTTCAGGCGGTTAGCAATCAACTTCGCAAAGATTTTCAAATTGGCGTCACATAGCCCTATAGACCTGTAGTTCTTACAGTCGGAGTGGTCCAGGTTTCAGTATTTTGATGATTTAAGCCTCCAGCATCTAGTTTTGAAAGTTACCACCCATCAAAACGTTGTTGTACAGGTTGGTAAGGAGCAGAGCCAATTTAGCCTCAAACGTGGTATAAAATACATTAACAAACCCATCCGGACCAGGGGCGTTGTCTTTTGGGAGACATTTGATAACGTCGACCTCTGGCTGGGCACAGGGAAGGATGAGTGACTCCAGGCTGGCTTCATCTAGTGGGCAGAGATTCACATGCTGAAGAAATGTGGATATAGAAGCCTCTGTCGGTAGTGAAGTGGCCATGTCATCCTGCAGATTATAGAGGCTGGTGTAATATTTAGTAAATTAGTTAGCTATAGCAGTGGGGTTGTATATCTTGTTACCGCTAAAATCGTGAAGGACTTATCCTATTTCAAGCTTGTTTACCTCTAAGTTTACAGGCTAAAAGCTGTCCGGCTCTGTTAGTTGTAGATTACAAATTTTGACGCTTTTTGGTGCGGGCTAATTTCATTTGAAATATAAAATGGGCATTAAGTTGTTTCCTAACATCAGTTAGAGGGAGGCATCTCGTTTTGCATTTCTTGGCTAGCTAAACGGAACTCAAGGGCCTTTTGATAGGAACTGTTTTTTCAAACGAGAGCCAATTTTAATGGCCTTGCCTCAGAGAATTGCTGTCAAGGCGCACCGATGAGTGGAAAGAGATGTGTCATCTGGATTATTAGTTTGGGTATACTGCGACAAAGTATCCGAGAGAGCGGTCTTAGGTTCCAAAGAGATAAGAAGGTAGGCCGGCATTGAACAAGGTCTTAAGGGGGACCATTAGCAAGGTGCAAATTCCAAGACCACTTTATCGGAGCATGGTTGGACCATGTAATAGGAAATATTTTAATAGCGCTAGCATGTTACAGTGTTCATTTGTCAAAAATGAACATATCAATCCTGGAGTATGTGTTTTGAACCATAGAGTGGTATGTATATTGCTCCCGGAGACTGAGCACGCCAAATATTGAACAAATAATGTTCCGTTAGCAGTGTACGAAAAAGCGTTAGAGGGACTGAGGATGGGGTTACAGCCTACTGATCTAGGGAGTTGGGACTTGTCCATTTTGGGGTCTAAATTCAGGTTGAAATCACCCAACATAACCAAGTGGCCCTTGCGCACTATATGTATCTCGTCGCATAACAGTTTAAGGAAAGGGACTTAACGTGAGTTAGGAGCATACAGAGAGACTATGTTCACTGGTTTGTCTATAAGAGACCGACCAGCATCAAAAAACAGATTTGTCCTCAATTTTGACTTGGAGGTGAAAGCAGACAGGGACACTAAACAAAATGGGTGCCATTCCTTTTCAACAGGCCATTAGCTGAATATCCCGTCGGAAACCTTGACCTCTCAACGAGTGGAGCTTGATACGAGTAATGTGTTTCTTGACAACATCAGCCTTACGTTTATGGAATGTGATGAGTGCCATTCGGCATTTATTAGGGAAATTAAGTCCCTTAACATTTAAGGAATAGAACCTAACCCTTTTTTAAGTAACAGGAGGAGGAAAATCCACTGCAGAGGTATCGCATACTTGGGATGCGAAACGTGAGTAAGAGGGCAGAGAGGCCTCTACTGCTTTTTTAAAGTCTGAAGTTTATCTAGTGCTTAGTTTAATCATTATTTGACAGCTGAAGTTCTTTAAATCTGTCTGTTAATTATCACAGGTGGTGAAATTTTATGGAGCACTTCTGTTCAACGCCACTCATGGTGTCTGTGAGAATGATAAAGTGTGTGTGTGTGTGTATGTGTATATACCCAATATATTATACATACACATTGTATGTACATATTTGCACTGTTTCTCCCAGTCATTTCTTTGGTTCATGTTTTGTCTGTCTGAAAGGCTCTGTATTGGATTGTAGAATGATAATATATATTATAAATATATATTGTGTTTACATAAAATAAAGTTTGTTTCTGTCATGTGTATTCTTGAATTAAAGTTATAAACACAAGTGCAAGCCGCTATTTGTAAAATTAATTATTTACATAGACCCACCCCATGGCATTCTGTGATTCTTTTCTCATTCTTTGTTCCTTCATCCTCGTAGTCCTGCTTTCATTCTCTATCTGTTTATTTTTCTCTTCACTTTTTATTTTTCAGTGTCGGGCTCTTATTTCCATTTTTTTACTATCCAGAAATCATCTCATCAGTTGCACAACATAATGTTTAATTCTTATTTTTATGTTCTATCAGTCTTTATAATAACTGGCACATTTTACGTGTATTTCCTATGCTGCAGACAAAGTCCATGTGTTACAGGTAAGAAAATACAATGAAAAGAAGATCCACTCCTACCCATGGTAAAGGCCCTGTACGTTCCAGAATGTAAATAGTCAACCTACAACAGTTTGTTTCCAAACCAAAGCATTTAAAATCTTTTGCAGAACATTTCTATAAAGCAGGTGTTGCATTTGCAAATCCATGTGTTTTTATGGAAATCTAGGTGCAACAGTGCATACTAAGGAGCAAAATGTGACCAAAGATTTTGCACCGCTCTTTGCCTATTTTGGTCTTCATCAATGACATCTAATGCATGCAGATAACAAGTGCACTTTAAACGTATAATCTACAATTGATTGCTGTAAAAGCATTATGTTTAAAGTTCAGAGAGCAGTCATTATTTTTTTACATACTGCTACTTGATCGATTATTCTGGCCCACTTGTTTTCTCTTGCTTTCTAACTTGTACTTTGCTCTTCTTTGGGTCTGGTTACCATGACATAATTTACTGATAATCACATGGTTACTTTGCACCATAAAAATACACACTCCACTGTTCACATGTGATATATTGTCCAAATATTTAAAATCCTGTAACATAGTGTTATGCTACCGGTCTGTTCACAAACTTACAGAACTAATTGGAGGTCTTCACCTTTAGCAGTCGCCTTTCCCATAGAGCTTTATACGCTCACCAGTACTCTGATGCCCCCAGGATTTAACTCCAGCTGTAATGTAAGTTTGTAATACAAAACCGTAGTGGCAGGCCAGGAGGCAAACTAGATGGCAGCGTATGGTCAGACGAAAGCCGGGGTCAGAGGTCACTAGCAAGCAGGATGGTCAGACAACACGCCAAAGGTCAGGGTTACAGGTAATACAGCAGGCTCCAAGGTACAGGCAAAAGGGTCGGGGTCACAGGCAAGGTCCAGGCAGGGGTCATGCACAGAACTCAATCCAAAAGGTATACACCAAACACAGCACAGAAGCAGGTTGGCTGACAGGGAAACAGCGCTATAACTGGCAGGGAGGCTAAGCCAGTGTTGGCTAACCTGTGACACTCCAGGTGTTGCGTACGCGCCCGGCTGCTTAATATTGCTGGGGCGTGCTAATGGAGCGCTCGGCGTCCAGGCGTTGCCCCAGGCCGAGTATAGGAAGTGACGTCCCGGTCGTCCTGGAGAAGAGAGTCGCGCCAGTGCCTGCGCCGCAATGGCTCCTGACAGTACCCCTCCCTTGAGGAGTAGTTATGGGACCCCGACATCCTGGTTTATCAGAAATTTGCTTTAAAAATTCCCTAATGAGTTTGCGGGTGTGTAAATGTCTCCATGGAACCCAGGATCGTTCCTCCAGGCCACGAGCTTTCCACTGAACCAAGAAATGGATTTGCCCCTGGACCTTTTTAGAGTCCAGAATTCTCTCCACCACAAATTCCTGAGGATCCGACAGGTTGGGATTTCTGTATGTAGCGGAGCCTAGATTTACACGCAGGAATAGCAGGTTTCAAGAGAGAACAATGGAAAGTGTTCAGAATCCTGAGTGAACGAGGAAGCTTTAGCCTGAAGGTGACAGGATTGACCTGTTTAACAATAGGAAATGGTCCAATGAATCTAGGGCCAAGTTTTTTACAAGGCTGTTTGAGCTTAATATTGCGGGTGGAGAGCCAAACCTTTTGACCTTCTGAGGACAGCTCTTCGTAGATGCACCGGAACAAAAAGGCGCCCTGCAGGTGTTTCATTAGGGGTTATCTTCTGAAATTGATTGACAGTGTTACCCAAGTCTTGGGTCAAACAAGCGTGAATAATGGAAGCTGGAATAATGGGTGGTGGTTCTCCAGTAGGTGGTTGATGAGGAATAAAGCTCTTAAACAAAGCATCCGCCTTGGTATTTTTAGAAGCAGGTCTGTAGGTTAGGACAAAGTTAAAACAAGTAAAGAATAACGCCCATCAAGCTTGTCTGGAGTTTAACTGTTTGGCAGACTCAATATACAAAAGGTTTTTATGATCGGTGAAGACTGAAATTATATGAATCGCTCCCTCTAGGCAGTGACACCACTCCTCATAGGCCCACTTAATTTCTAGAAGCTCCCAATTGCCCACATCGTAGTTAACCTCAGCTACAGCAAATTTGCGTGAAAAGTAGGCACTTGGATGTACTTTATGATCACTGGGGTCCCTCTGGGAAAGGAGGGCACCAGCGCCTAGTTCAGAGGCATCTACCTCCAGAATGAATGGCAACTGCGGATTAGGATGCTTGAGGATCGGAGCAGTAGTAAATGCTTTCTTAAGGGCTTGAATGACGCAATGGCCTCCGGTGACCAATTACTGGGATGCACCTGTCAGAGATAGCCTCTATTGGGTCCTTTCTCTCGAGCCCTGGCACCTGTCTTAAGTGGGTATCGATCGATAGAGAGACAGACAAAGTTCAGTTGTAAGGCTGAAACTCAATCTGGTTCTGACCAGCCCCCAGTCAGAGTAGCTTTATTTATACACAGAAGATGGCATAAAAAGATGTATGGTTACACAACAAAACAGCAGTTTGACATTTAGGATCAGCAGATGTTCTTGTTTCAGTCGCGCAAGCCAGTGGCAGAAATAGCTGCGGTTTCAATAGTGTGGGGTTTTCACAGGAAACTGCTAGATGTGCAGACTTCTTGAGAACATGTGAAACAAAGCAGAAGAACAAGAAGTCAAGTATCGGTTACATGGTAATGGTCTGCAGAGCCCTGCAGACTATTGCTCAAACATTAATTATACAAAATGTATTATTCTTCAGAAATTGATTAAATGGATATCTCTCACACACCCCTTTGCTGGTAAGAGCAGTGATGGGAGCCACTAAATCAGAAAAGGCCTGGATGAATCTCTGATAATAATTTGCGAAGCCAAGAAATCTTTGGATTGCTTTTAGATTTGTGGGACATACCCATTCCAAGATGGCTTGGACCTTGCTAGGATCCATAGAGAATTCATCGGGGGAGATTATGTATCCAAGGAAGGACACACTTTGGACATCAAATTCACATTTTTCCAGTTTGGCGAATAGATGATGCTCTCTGAGCCTTAGGAGAACTTGTTTAACATGGTTTGTTTCGATGCTGAGGCAGAGACTGAATATATCAGGATGTCACCCAGGTATACTACAACGAACTGTCCGAGGGAATCAAGGAGAACATCATTGATAAGATCCTGGAAGACAGCAGGCGCATTACACAGGTCGAAGGGCATGACCAAGTATTCGTAATGGCCAGATTGAGTGTAAAAAGCTGTCTTCCACTCATCGCCCTCCCTGATGCATGAGGTTTTAAGCATCACGAAGATCAATCTTAGTGTAAATGGTAGCATCCCTTAGTTGGTCAAGCAGGACAGAGATGAGCGGGAGCGGATATGTGTTTTTAATGGTGATTTTGTTTAGGCCACGAAAGTCGATGCACGGGCGTAGAATACCGTCCTTTTTGGACATGAAAAAACACCCAGTTCCTACCGGAGATTTTGAAGGTCTGATAAAACCTTTCTGCAAATTTTCCTCCACATAATCTTGCATTGCCTTAGTCTCAGGACCAAAGAGAGAGTATAACCTTCCTTTGGGTAATTTGGATCCTGAAAGTAGATCAATGGCACAATCAAAGTCCCGGTGTGGAGGTAGAAAATTGGCCGCCTTCTTAGAAAATATCCTGGAATTCACGGTAGGCAGAAGGCAGTTAATCCGGTACAGGCTGCAGAAACCGGAGAGATAAGGCCAAACAATTTTGGAACAGTGGGTACTCTAGCGAACATTCTCTCCAAGATTCCAGTTGATTACTTGGTTATGGAGGTAGAGCCAGGGATGACCCAGAATTAGTGGAATGGAGGGGGAATTAATGAGAAAAAGGGACAGGGCTCCGGAATGAAGAGACCCTACTGTAAGTTGTAATGACGGGTCGTGAAGGAAATCCTGCCTCTGGGTAAAGGACCTCCATCCAGACCACAGATAGTGATTGCAGAGTTCATTTTCATGAGAGGGATCCCAAGAGACTTGGAAAAGCCGATATCCAAGAAATTCCCTGCGGCACCACTATCAATAAAGGCTGAGATGGCGAAGGAATGTGATCCAAAGGAAATGTGAGCGGCAATTAGTATTGCATTTTTGGAAAAAAAATGAACTGCAGACCTAGATGAATTTTCCACCTTCTCTAGGCCTGATCTTTTCCCGACTTTTTGGAACAGGAACGCAGAAGGTGACCTTTGGTTCCACAATAAAAAGAGAGACCTATGGTGCGTCTCCTAGTTCTCTCCTCCTGGGAGAGGCGACAGGCCCCTAGCTGAATAGGCTCCGCAGCTTCCATATTAGGAGGAGGCACAGAAAGGAATGTACTAGAAGTAGGTGCTTTCTTCTCAGCTTTTCTTTCCTTGAGGTGTCTATCAATCTTGATAGTGAGCTGCATAACTCCCTCGAAGTAGGTAGGTGAAGGATATTGTACCAGGGAATCCTTAATTTGTTCCGACAACCCTAAGCGAAACTGGCTGCGTAATGTTGGGTCGTTCCATTCATTGTCAGTGGACCACCGCCGGAATTCGGCAGAGTATTCTTCAGCAGAGCGTCAGCCTTGTTTTAAGGATCTGAGGTGGGCCTCAGCGGAGGCTACCCAATCCGGGTTGTCATACAGGAGACCTATAGCATTGAAAAAGGAATCCACTGATCTTAATGAAGGACTGTCAAAAGGCAAACTGAGGGCCCAGGACTGTGGCTCACCCTGAAGCAGCGAAATCACTACACCCACTCTCTGCTGCTCAGAACCAGAGGAGCGGGGTCGTAGACGAAAGTAATGGTCTTGCAGAACTTGCGCGGCTCTGGTGGCCTCTTCCTGGGCAAACAAAACTGCTAATGGAGTGCTCGGCGTCCAGCCGTTGCCCTGGCAACGTTCGGGCCGAGTACAGGAATTGAGGTCCCAGTCGTCCTGGAGACGGCCGGGATGCCCGCAGAAGACACATAGCACTTAGTTTGGATTGCAATTAGCAATGTTTTATACTTTTAAAATAATTGTGACAGCCTTCAATATTTTAAGTGACATGGCAGCTCATAAATCAAGAGTTTTAACATAAATCAGATTGGGCTTATTTTGCACACTGGTAATTTGTCGTCGAGAAGATTGTTAATCTGATTAGCAGCAATAGAATTATCGATGGTAGAATTGTTCAACCTAACACTTATTGGTTTTTGGGGGTGTTTTTTGTTTTACATCAATGATTGTTATTGAAGTTTTTCAAGGGATACATAGGGATATAGTAATCAACAACAAAATGGGAAGGTCAAAACAAGGGGAAACACATGGGAGAACCCCCACCCCGTGTGGGGAATAGTTACTCTTGTATAACAGTATAATCACAGCGCCGTATATATAAAAAGGAAAAACAGGTAAACAATAATACACGCTGTATTTAATAGAAACAACCCAGCAACAAATGTAGCATGACAATGGGATCACTAGGGTTTAGCATGTCAATCAGACAGATGAGATTTGATAAGGGCCGCTGGGGAGGAAGAAATTGAGCAAGTGGAGGCGCCCACACCTTCTGTAATATATTCATGCCACCGAACTTATCTCATAATGGAGGCTGATGTTGAATAGGGCATACTTTATCAATTTCAAACCATATTGGATCTTTCAGACGTTTCGAGTTATGGTAGAGGTTGGAGGGGACTTCCAGTTTTGGGCTATCATGGCCCTAGTTGCTATTAATATAAGTCCAAGAATATACTGATCCATGTTTGGGAATGGAAGGAGGATATACATTGAGAAGGGCTAGGGCAGGGTCCCGATTGACAGTGACTTTCAATACAGTTGAGAACTCGTAATTAATCCAGTTCTTGGCCAAAGAGGAGAGATGGAGGAAAAACGGGAAATGTTTGCTTCAAATATTGAAGAAAGGGTAGGGGGTATGTGGATACCTACATAAGACAGATACTCTTTCACCCATATAAAAGGGAATTGCTTATGTAGAATCATCAGTGAGGGTAAGGGAATATTAATGGGGAGAGCATCAGATTAAGTGACGTTTACTTTGTAGAGTGAAGCTGTACAGTATTGGTCCAAGATACATTTGAAGGCTGACAACGAAGTCTCCGGGCTGGTGACAAATAGAAAGACATCATCTGCAAACAGACATAATTTGTGTGGATATGAGTGAAAACTCATGGGCCAGAGGTTCTGTAGCTAGAACAAACATCAAGGGGAAGCGGGCACCCCTGCCTAATTCCGTTAAAATAGGGAAGGGGGAAGATAGAAAGTCGTTGCTGAAACCCTAGCAGAGGGTCCCTGATATAAGGCCAGAATGGAGTGCAAGATGCCAAACTTAAGCAGAACCTCCTGCCTATATATATATATATATATACATACATATATATACACATATATATATATATATATATATATATACATATATATACACATATATACAGTGGAGCCTATTGAAGGCTTTCTCCGTGTCTAGAGAAAGCAGAACAAGCCCCCCTCCCCTGTGTCCCTGACTGGAGATCCACGATATCTAAGATGCGGTGGGTATTGTCCAACACCTTGTGGCCCAATATGCAGCCTACTTGATCCAGATGAATCAAATGGGTTAGAAAGGGTTTCAGGCGGTTAGCAATCAACTTAGCAAAGATTTTCAAATTGGCGTCACATAGCCCTATAGACCTGTAGTTCTTACAGTCGGAGTGGTCCAGGTTTCAGTATTTTGATGATTTAAGCCTCCAGCATCTAGTTTTGAAAGTTACCACCCATCAAAACGTTGTTGTACAGGTTGGTAAGGAGCAGAGCCAATTTAGCCTCAAACGTGGTATAAAATACATTAACAAACCCATCCGGACCAGGGGCGTTGTCTTTTGGGAGACATTTGATAACGTCGACCTCTGGCTGGGCACAGGGAAGGATGAGTGACTCCAGGCTGGCTTCATCTAGTGGGCAGAGATTCACATGCTGAAGGAATGTGGATATAGAAGCCTCTGTCGGTAGTGAAGTGTCCATGTCATCCTGCAGATTATAGAGGCTGGTGTAATATTTAGTAAATTAGTTAGCTATAGCAGTGGGGTTGTATATCTTGTTACCGCTAAAATCGTGAAGGACTTATCCTATTTCAAGCTTGTTTACCTCTAAGTTTACAGGCTAAAAGCTGTCCGGCTCTGTTAGTTGTAGATTACAAATTTTGACGCTTTTTGGTGCGGGCTAATTTCATTTGAAATATAAAATGGGCATTAAGTTGTTTCCTAACATCAGTTAGAGGGAGGCATCTCGTTTTGCATTTCTTGGCTAGCTAAACGGAACTCAAGGGCCTTTTGATAGGAACTGTTTTTTCAAACGAGAGCCAATTTTAATGGCCTTGCCTCAGAGAATTGCTGTCAAGGCGCACCGATGAGTGGAAAGAGATGTGTCATCTGGATTATTAGTTTGGGTATACTGCGACAAAGTATCCGAGAGAGCGGTCTTAGGTTCCAAAGAGATAAGAAGGTAGGCCGGCATTGAACAAGGTCTTAAGGGGGACCATTAGCAAGGTGCAAATTCCAAGACCACTTTATCGGAGCATGGTTGGACCATGTAATAGGAAATATTTTAATAGCGCTAGCATGTTACAGTGTTCATTTGTCAAAAATGAACATATCAATCCTGGAGTATGTGTTTTGAACCATAGAGTGGTATGTATATTGCTCCCGGAGACTGAGCACGCCAAATATTGAACAAATAATGTTCCGTTAGCAGTGTACGAAAAAGCGTTAGAGGGACTGAGGATGGGGTTACAGCCTACTGATCTAGGGAGTTGGGACTTGTCCATTTTGGGGTCTAAATTCAGGTTGAAATCACCCAACATAACCAAGTGGCCCTTGCGCACTATATGTATCTCGTCACATAACAGTTTAAGGAAAGGGACTTAGCGTGAGTTAGGAGCATACAGAGAGACTATGTTCACTGGTTTGTCTATAAGAGACCGACCAGCATCAAAAAACAGATTTGTCCTCAATTTTGACTTGGAGGTGAAAGCAGACAGGGACACTAAACAAAATGGGTGCCATTCCTTTTCAACAGGCCATTAGCCGAATATCCCGTCGGAAACCTTGACCTCTCAACGAGTGGAGCTTGATACGAGTAATGTGTTTCTTGACAACATCAGCCTTACGTTTATGGAATGTGATGAGTGCCATTCGGCATTTATTAGGGAAATTAAGTCCCTTAACATTTAAGGAATAGAACCTAACCCTTTCTTAAGTAACAGGAGGAGGAAAATCCACTGCAGAGGTATCGCATACTTGGGATGCGAAACGTGAGTAAGAGGGCAGAGAGTGGGGGTAGGGAAGGGCAGGGATGGAGAGATCCATGGAGAAAAAACTTAACTGACCCAAGGAACAGGGTCAGAGCATTTGCAATGGAGAGAAGCATGTAGCAAACTAGGTAACATGTGAGGGGGAAACAGGGCCCCGCCCATGCAGCACTTATTAAGGGGAAAAATACAATAAGACATACAACTAATATAAAAAATATACAATTAGCATAACAGTGGAACATAATCACAGGAGGCTCAAGGGCCCCCCTCCAAAGTGGCACGCCTGCCACTGTGCTACAGTGATACCCCAGATGTCAACCCCCTCCCCAGGGGCAAGTGAGGCATGTTTAAGCAAGCTCAATTATGGGTAGTCGCAAGCCGGCCATTTCTTAAAAGTAAGCCCAGTAGGGTATATCATAGCATGGATGATAAAAGCGTGAAGCAAGGTGTATGAAAACACTGACATTGATATAAGTTATACCTATTTCGACAAAAACAGAGGCTAATAAGGACTCCCAAAAGGACAATGAAGCTCAATCTTTGGAAACATGAGTCCAATCCGTTGGAGAAGGAGACTTGCGTAAAGTTGGAGCAGGAAAGCCCTTTTCTATAGGAAATGTAATTTGCTGATAAGATCGTCGTAATCAGGTGTAGGGCCTGCCATTTCTTAATGGTGGTGAGAGAAGGATCCAGAAATAGTTGAAGGTCACCAAGTATGGCTTTGGTGTCTTGGTCCTGTGCCACTTGGGGTACAGCCTCCTTGACATGAAATAAGTGGACCCGGAGAAGAATGTCTCTCATGTTGTTTTCTGGCACAGAGCGTGGACGCAGTAGATGGTTGATACGGTCAATAAGGAGGTCCTTAACGTCCATGACAAGGCACAGCCTAGTCCTGTAGGTCAGTATTTGGAACCGATTCCGAGATGCCTCTAATTTTAATATTGTTTTAACTGGTCATCAAGTCATCCACTTTATCTTTCAGGAAGGGGACTTCACTCTGGAGTGAATCGTGAGAAGAATGGAGATCGTTATGAGAGGCAACCAGTTCCTTTATCTTAGTCTCCATTTGATCCTCGAGCTCCGCGATGTCAGTTTTCAAGCTACCAAGCGTCGCTCTTAAATCAGAAGATAGGTCAGACAACAGGGCAGTTAACATCTGATGTAAAGTATGAGCTTTTAACGGCGCGTCCAGTTCCACATCAGAGCCAAGATCAGGAAGAGGGGTGCTCGGAGAAGGAACAGCTGGGTTCGAGCCTGTGGAGGGCAGACTTTTGCAGTAGAAGGGGAACCAGTCATAGATTTAGCCCGTAGCTGGAATTGGATGGGGGAGCCAAAACAGTAGACTTTTGTGTTTTAGGAGGCATGACAGTGGATGGGCTGGACAGGCAAGCTCTGAAGATAAAGTCCAACTAGTAAAGGATCACTTAGGGTGCAACATGAGCATGATACCCTACGTGTTGACTCAAAAGGCTATCATAGGTGTGCGGATCATATGTGGTGATGCAAAGTGCTGTATCGTGTAGTGTGCCAGCAGGTGCTTCCACATTCACTTGTGCTAGATAATTAGAAGTGGTAGAAATGACCACTAGGTGGCAGTAGAGGTTCACTATAGTTTGGCTGAGGAAGCATTAGTGTGTAAGTACATTCAGCACAAAAGTATAGTGGGAGTCACTATGTATTCAATAGGGAACCAAGTTGTTTGCAGTGTAATATCATCATCATCATCATTTATTTATATAGCGCCACTAATTCCGCAGCGCTTTTCAGAAAACTCACAACAGTCCCTGCCCAAATAGAGCTTACAGTCTAAATTCCCTAACATACACACACAGACTAGGGTCAATTTGATAGCAGCCAATTAACCTACTAGTATGTTTTTGGATTGTGGGAGGAAACCCACGCAAACACGGGGAGAACATACAAACTCGACACATAAGGCCATGGTTGGGAATTGAACTCATGACCCCCAGTGCTGTGAGGCAGAAGTGCTTACCACTATGCCACCGTGCTAAGATGACACAAATGTAGAAAATGTTAGCCCAGAGCAGTTAAAAAGTCATGCACCAGGGATAAAATTTGCCAGCCCTCCCTATATAGCAGGGAGTAAAAGGGGAACCATCCACAATATGTTCAGATGTTGCCACGTCAGGTATGTAAGTTTCGGCGTCAGGAGTGAAAGTCCACATCTTTGTAGGGAGGGGACATGGCAGCCAGAGATGGATGATGACCGTGTATGCCAGAGAGGCTGACTCTGGAGCCAGCCAGCAGCGTATATGGCAGAGCGTATCACAGCGCTGTGGAAAGAAACTCTGCTTAGGATGGTATATCTTGACAGCCAGTCCAATGTGGCCAGCTCTCTGTGGGAGCACAGCCGAGGTAGGCAGTAGTTCTCTGTGCCTGGGTGGGTAGAGGCAGCAGGAAGTTTGGCGGCTTTCCACATGGGCAAGTGTACCGAGAATGGTAGGAAGAAAGAGGGACAGCCACAGGCAATTCTCACCAATAGGTCCAAAGACTGTGGATGCTGCAGCTGCGTGGCGGGAAAGCAAGACCCTCCAAGCATATAGCATAATTACATCAGGTATGCACTGTATCTTCACAATAATATATATTAGCACCTCATAATGCACATACATCTGTCTAGCAATCAGCTGAAACGCTTATACATAAATATGTCTCAAATATGAAAGGTTTAAATAGTCAAAAGTGAAACTTGATTGCATGTCTATTAAGCACAGTTCCCTCATGTGGTAAGATAGAGCCTCCTGCCATCTACTTCTTAAGCTGGGTACACACTACAGATAATTCAACCAACTTTTTATGCCGAGCAATTTTACATGCGATCGATGTTCCGATCGCTCGGTCCATGGACTGCATACACACTAGCCTTGTTTAGGACAATAAAGGGAAGAGCAGACGTCCCTTTAGTGACTTTTTACAGCCATGTTGTTGTGAGCAATGACTGTAATTTCATACTCACTGTTGTGGATCGGTCAGAAGTTTATACACACTACACAACGGAAACGAGATTGGAACGAAAATATTATACGGTACGACCAACCAAATGAGGCGACAATCGTCCATTTGGGCAGACTTTCGACCATCGTGTCACTGCACACACTGACCCGACTTTTGAACGAGCGGTCGTATGTCGGCTGATTGAGCCGATTATTGGACGAAAACCGTGTAGTGTGTACCCAGCTTGACTGTATCAGAAGAAGGGTTAAAGTGGATTTAGCTTAAAGCTTAGCAGAGTGGGCTTATTGTTTGTTGACTCACTGCTTACCTGAAAAGATCATAGACGGAAGCTGACAAGAGCAGTCCTGTCAGACAATGGCTGCTTCACTGTACCACAGAAACATTAGAGATAATGTGAGTTTGCAGTAATCTATGATCTGCAAACTAGGGAACAAGCGATAGCCACCTGACAACAGCTTTTGGGAGGTGAAAACCTCTAATAGAACACGCTGATATGAAAAATTATGTGAAACAATAAAAACAAAAAAATGTGCCTCAGTGCCCTAATAACTGGGTCAGGTGAACCAACTGGCAAGAGCATTCATGCTAAGTTTGTCAGATTTTTTGTAAGACAGAAATTGGCAATCGGCCTGGATCAGAAATAAAATGCAGTCAACAGGGTGTGGAAATTGTTTCATTTCTAAATGTTAAATAACATGAATTGCTTCTACAATGAAAGTTGGTAACATATTAGCAACATTAAAAGGGATTTTCTGCACTGAGTAATGATTAGGAACACTTTAATAGTGTGTTAACCTATGGAACTAGGAAACTGGTAACTGTGTGCAAGTGAAAAGGAGAACCTGGCAAAGTAGGTAAATATGGCAACACGATAGGACCAAGTTATTGCTTCAGGAGCCTCAACCCATGGGTACCACTTTCAGCCAAGTATAAAACACACCAAAGGTCGAGGTTCAAAGCAGAACAGCAGAATCAAAGGTACAGGCCAAAAGGTCAGTGTCACAGGAAATAAGGCATGGTCCAGTAAACAGGCAGAAGGTCACAACAAAAATCCAGCAGAGAATCCAGAGCAGGTCAGCACAAGTGCAAAACTAGAACGCTATAACCGGCAGGGAGGCTAAGCCCTCCCTGCCTTAAATACTAAAGGCAGCCAATCAGAGCCTAGCTCTGAAGTATCCACAGCCCCCTGCATATGATTATATAGATTATATTATTTAGCCCGCAGGCTAGTGGGGAGGCTTTGCGCATGCGCCCGGCTTCCCTTCATTGTTGGGACGCGGCGCTGAGGAACGAGCGTCTGACCGTAGCCTTGGGTTATGCACGGAAGTGACGTCCCGGTCGTCAAGGTGATGGCCGGGATGTTTGGGAGCTCAGGAAGCGAGTCGCGGCGGCTGTGAGTACCGCCGCGGCTCGTAACACATGTCTCTTTACTTATTCCTTGGAAAGCCCGAGGAATGAAGTAGACCATTTGAATTAAGTGATCTCAAGAGCAAACAAAAAGCTAACTCTATGGAGAGAGGGCTCCTTAAAAGAAAATGTGTGTCCCTGTAGTAAAGTGTAGCGTGAAGGAAGTCTAAGGACAAAGTTATGTACTTCCCTGTTATCTGAGCCAGACTATGAAGAGCAAGCTGAGGGCTGTGGAGAAAGCATACACTCTCCAGATTTCTCGGGAGCAGATAGAGGGAGTTAGTGTCCAGGATGAACCCTAAGAGTATAAGGGACAGGGATGGTGTGAGGATGGAGTTTTTTTACCTTTTTTTGAGTCCTAGGCTTTGTGGTATGAGGATAAGCCCTGTGTATAGTGGGACACTGATGGTCTGAATGGATTAATAGTACAAAAGTAATTCCAGAGGACTGGAAAAGAGCAAAAGTAGTCCCGCTGTACAAAAGTGGAAGCAAGTAAGAGGCAAGCATTTACCGACCAGTGAGCCTTACATCAGTAGTAGGTAAATTGATGGAAACACTCTTAAAGCAAAGAGTTGTAGAAATCCAGCAATTTACAGGATCCCAAAGAGCATGGAGTTACTGGGGAGAGATTGTGCAAATTTTATTGACTTTTTTGACTGGGTTACTAAAGTATTAGATCAAGGGGGTGTAGAAGTAGCTTATCAAGATTTTAGTAAAGCTTTTTAAACTCGAAAGCGTCAGAATGGATTGTCAGATGATTGAATTTATAAGATCTTGGTTGCAGGATAGAAAACGGACAGTTATAGAAAATGGAGTGTACTCACAGGTGTAGTATCCCAGGGATCTGTACTTGGACCACTGTTTTTTAATATATTTATTTGTGACATTGCAAATGATATTGAAGGGAATGTATGCCTTTTTTGCAGATGACACAAAACTATGCAACAGTGTAGGCACACCAGGAGGGGTAAAACAAATGATTGATGAAATAGATAGACTAGAGGAACGGTCAAGAGCATGGCAGCTACAGTTTAATGTCAAAAAATGCAAAATCATGGACTTGGGTTTCAAAAACCCAAAGGCTAAATATAGTATTAAGTAATAATAGCACTTTAATGGAAACTACTGAGTAGGAAAGAGATCTAGGAGTCACTATTTCAGGTAAGATAATCAATGTAACAAATCAAGGAGAAAGGCAAGTGAAATACTTGATTGCGTAGGGAGAGGATTCAGTAGCAAAAAGAAAGGAGTAATTATGCCACTGTATAGGTCATTGGTACGGCCTCATTTAGAATACTGTGTTCAATTCTGGAGGCCATATCTCCAGAAGGATATAAATACATTAGAGACTGTAAAAAGAAGAGTAACTAAAATGGTGCATGGCCTACAGCACAAAACTTACCCGGTTAGACTAAAAGATCTTAATAGGTATAATTTAGAGCAGGGAAGAGAAAGGGGGGATAAGATAGAAACTTTCAAATATATCAAGGATTTTAACAAGTTACAGGAAGGAAATATTCTTCAAAGAAAGAGAAGTATTAGAACACAAGGACATGCACTGAAAGTGAAAGGAAGTTCAGAGGAAATGTGAGGAAAAATTTCTTCACAGGGTCGTGGATAAGTAAAATAGCCTTCTATCAGAGGTGGTAGAGGCTAATACAGTAGAGCAATTTTAAAATGCTTGGGATATACATAAGGATATCTTTAAATAGAAATAAGAATTAGATAGGGTTAGAGGTTAAAAAAATGGACAGACTAGATGGGCCAAATGGTTTTTATCTGCCGTGAAATTCTTTGTTTCTATGTACAACTGTCTGATGGAGTAAGAGATGATGATCTTCATTATTTTTGTGAACACATAAGGGGTGATTGACAAACCAAAAACCATTACTGTTAGGCCATGCCATCTGAATTTTAGGTACAGCTGTGGTTTGGGCAAATGGATATGGCATAGAAGGCATCTTTTGGGTCTAGCTTTATGCAAAAGAAAAAAGAGAAGAAGTATATATCAAGGCACTCCAGGATGTTTAATTCAATTAAAAGCATCTATTTTATTGGTATGCAATAAAAAAAAAAAAATTTCAACAGTTTCATACAGGATTGCGGAATAAGTAAAAACAAAAAAGTGAACAATAGTGATGACACCGTGAGCGCTGATTGGCTCGCTGCAGCGCCAATCTTTCAAACGGCCGGAAGTGAGCCGCAATTGGCTCAAATAGCCGGCCGCTGATTGGCCAGCGGAGAAAGGCGAGCCCTGATTGGCTCATCCTTCCTCCGCTGCCCGAACCTGCAAAGAAGAAGCGATACTCACTGACGCTGGATCACTGGAACGGTGAGTACTTCTCCTCTTCCTTCTTCGCCCTCTTGTAGGGCACAGCAGCCAGCGTAGTCTTCAGCCCCTCCAGGGGCACAGCAGCAGCCTCCGGATCCGTCTTCGCCCTCTTCATGGGCACCGGATCCGGAGACAGGGGGGGACACATCACTACACTTATCAAGAAGGTACCTGTGAAATAGCAAAGCCATTGCAGCTGGTCTGCAATTTTATATCAACACACAGTTAATCACTATTGTTCACGTTTTTGTTTTTACTTATTTCGCAATCCTGTTGTATGAAACTGTTGGAAAAAATATTTTATTTAATGCATACCAATAAAAGAGATGCTCCTGAAGCTGTTACCCCTGTCCCAAATACCTAGGTAATACTCTCTCCTGAACTTATTTTTTTTTTTTACAATAAAAGAAGATAAAGGGAAGAATGTTCTCTTTTTATTTTTATTATTTATCTATTTTCTTTAGGTGACGACCAGTGCCCCCCCCCCCCTCCACCCTCCCCACTCCCTTACCCCCCACTATACTATTATAAAATGTTATTGATGTTTGAATATCCTGAGTAACATTGGTATACTTACCTATTTCCTCAATGGCATTCTGTTGATGTCTTCCATATCCATTACTTAATTTTCTGTTACATTGTTATTTATTCATGTCTTGCTTTGCTTCCTGTTTTGTTTTGGTTTTTTTCTACTTCTGCAATGTACTAATTTGTTGATTCGTATCTGTATATCATTGCGATTTCTCAAAATAAATAGTTAAAAAAAAAAAAAGAGATGCTTTTAATTTAATTAAACATCCCGGAGTGCCTCTATATATACTTCTTCTCTTTTTTTTTTTGCATTTATGATATAAGTATTTGGGTGCACCCCTCAGAGAAATAAAGATAAATATCAGTGATACCAATTGAGATTTAGATGAATACCTATTATAATAGGGGATATTCTATGATGTATATTATTGAATTAATAATCTGGTGCGGTTAATTTCCCTGTTTTAGGTCTAGCTTTTGCAAGAATAATTCTCTGTGAGGTAGGGTACATTTGACAAACTCTTCATGAGGAAATATCTGTTCAATTAATATTAATTGAGGCTTTTTTGTTGAGAATTGTCCATATTGACCCATCTGCCTTTTTATATGAAAGAGGTGGCTGATACACCCCTTGACTGAGAAATCCTCCCCCATCCTCCCTTGGAGAACCCCATCCTCCCTTGGAGAAGTGCTGATTCCAATGCGTCATTTAGCAAAGGACTGCCACTTCTGAGATTTGGGCAGCTTTGGAATGAATAGCTCCTTATAGGCAGATTTAGCCAGACTGAACTGTCGTTAGTACCCACTTGTTTGAGGTTATTGTTTTCCAAATTACTAAACAAATCTCCTTTGAATCGGACTGAGTGACAAGTGGCATGACACTGTGATAGTGACCTCTTCTGAGAGCTTATGTTGATACAATCTCCTCTACTGGTGGCCAAAGCTGCGCATGAAGCTCTTCCACCCTTAGATTGGAAAGAACCTCTGGTGTCTTAGATCAGACAACCGGTTCTAAGGGAAAGACCCTCCTTCTGAAAGGGCTTCCTTGGATTAGAAGCACCTCTCTATAGATCTACAAATGATTTTCTAGCCTTATGTCTTAATTTTACATTAAAATATTGATCAAAAAGGTCAACATTTTCTAAATTGGGAATCTTGTTGGACCTGGAGGCAACATTGCCAGCTAGTGAGAGCTCCAAAGATTCAGTTAAAGGTTTGTCAGTTATAAGAGTGGTGCACAAATCCCATATAGCGAAATCCATTACAACAGAATTATGTCTTGCAGCCCAATTTGTGTGGAATAGTATGGTCGGAAAAATCCTATCCCCTAGACCTACCCTGGTCATCAGTAGGTCACTGATTTTATCCCTGTCAGTGAACTAACTCCCTTCTGGCTTCTACAACTGCGTAGATGTATGAAGCTCAGCATGTCTGCTACAGGCCATGCCGGGGAACATTGTTTCACTGAAACTATCTTCCCTTATTTTGGGAGACTCTACTCACCTTTTCTTATTGGAGCCTGTGGTGGGTGCCTCATTATTATCAACTGACTTTTGGCCCTAACAGGGCTGAGGGAATATGGTGTTTCTTGCTCTAACTGCCTCTGAGTCAGATGAAAGTGATGACTCCAGGGATCTCAGCCGTTAACTCCTTGTCTTTATAATTGGGGGAGCCTCTTTTGAGGAAGAGGATCTTCCCTCTTTATGATAATGTGTGTTTTGCAAATTTACATTTCTTCATAGAAGCAAGTAGAGGAGAGAAAATGCTAGCATCAGTGACAGCTAGTGGCATAGCACCCTCCACTACCCCGCTGACAGAATGTTTTAGCATGAGGGATCTTGGCAATTGGTTCTACTATTTATGTGACCCTTTCCTTAGAGCTCTATGACATATACAAGTTTTTATATTTCACATAATTATTTCAAGTACGTGTGAGTTTTTTTGTCACCACCTTCTAGCTGTTGCTAGGTGGCAAGCACTCCTGAAGAACAAACAATAAGGAGAGATGATTTAGAAAAGTGCAATAGAGAATGAATAAAGGATGTTAGAGTGGGGATTAAATGCAGAGAGGGAGAAACGGAAAAAAGCAGACTAAACTGGGCAGAAGGATACAGAATTAGTGGAATTAGAATATACATTAGTAAATACAGTACTAAGGGAACATAAGTGAGAGAGGGCAAGAGCAGAACAAAGTAATAAGGGACAGCAGAAAATAGAGACAAAAAGGGGAGAATTGAGGGGATAATCTTGTATTAAGAGGATTGTAAGGGTAATAATAAGAAAACATAAAAGCAAAGAGGGTGCAGAGGAGGTAGTAAGAGACTGAGAGGATTTGTGAGGAGGAGTAACAAGATAAATGAGAACACCTTAATCAGAACAAGTGTAACATAAAAGAGTAAGCAGTATAATTGTATTAAAACTCAATTTTAAGGGATAACAGCAAAGGAGGTGATAGATAAGTATAGACTACAGAAAACAGTGCAGGGTAAGTTAAGCTAGGTACACACTACACAGTTTTCATCCAACAATCGGCTAAATCAGCCGACATACGACCGCTCGTTCAAAAGTCGGGTCAGTGTGTGCAGTGACACGATGGTCGAAAGTCTGCCCAAATGGACGATTGTTGCTCATTTGGTTGGTCGTGCCGTTTAATATTTTCGTTCCAATCTCGTTTCCGTTGTGTAGTGTGTATAAACTTCCGACCGATCCACAACAGTGAGTACGAAATTACAGTTATTGCTCACAACAACATGGCTGTAAAAAGTCGCTAAAGGGACGTCCGCTCTTCCCTTTATCGTCCTAAACAAGGCTAGTGTGTATGCAGTCCATGGACCGAGCGATCGGAACATCGATCGCAAGTAAAATCGATCGGCATAAAAAGTTGGTTGAAAATTCTGTAGTGTGTACCTAGCTTTAGTCTGCGACTGAAGATATCACAACTGCAGAGGCTGATACTACAGAGCTCACAGCCACAGAGGCAACACTTTCAAATACTGCAAATCCAGAGACCACCACTACAGAGGTCATGATTATAGAGACAACAATTACAGAATACAATAGGAGCTTTACCACAAACCAATGTGCCTGAATTAGATAGTATTCATGTTTAAAGGCCTGCACACCACACACAACACTATAAAGTAAGCCTTCGCTAGGAGTAAAACCTTAGAAGCACTCTTGCTTGACTCAGGTGTAGAGGGCTGTGTCCTGTACCCACTTATATTTCTTCCGTGGATAGAGAGAAAGTAAAAAGGAACAAATACCCAGACAAAAAGAGGGCCCGAGGCCTTACACAGCTTAATTAAACTTAATTAGTTATGTGGGTACTTAAGGAGAAATTATACAAACTACTATAATTCTGTAATTATTTAATGGTCATTTACAAAACAGTTTAATGATAGTGTAAGCTCATATGTTGTATAACTTGGGTAATATTGCATATGTACTTAATTTAATGGAATGATGGGTATTTTAAAGTACTTGATTATATAGGATCTAATAAACTAACTTGTTGAATGATTTACTATTTTAGCTTAACCTATTTTTTATTAATGTAATACTTAAACACATGTACCCTGCTCTTTCCCCAATTCATGCTAATTAATGTCTTACCTTTAAATGTATCAATTATTCTTGCGTCTTTTCCTATTTGGGGACTCTTATTCATCCTCTCTAAAAGAAAGGGGCACAGTCATTTATACCATTACATGTACAGAATATTAAACAAAGAATAATATATCTAACAAGAAATAGATAAGAATAATGCGCAAATATATTAGACATAAAAATCATGACACCTAAAATGGTTAAGTCAAGTATGCGTGTCCACAATTGTGTGTACGAACATACATGACGTTATAAAAAACAATATTCCAGAAAATTTGTAATATCATAGCCTTCATTGTGTCCAAGAGGCAGGGCCGGACTGGCCATCTGGCCCTTCTGGCAAATGCCAGAAGGGCCTATGGTCGTATGACTACTGTATGTGTGTGGTGGCCGGCGTATGACCATAATGTGTGTGTATGTGTCGGGGCCGGTGTATGACTATAATGTGTGTGTGGGCCAGTGTATGACTATAATGTGTGTGTGTGGGGGCCGGTGTATGACTATAATGTGTGAAAGGGGAGGGTCTTAATATAATGTGGGAGGTAGGCTATTAATCTAATGGTGAATTGCAGGTAGGGGCTAATTATTGGGTGTTATTTTATTTGTGGGGTGATGGTGGGGCAATTTAATCGTGGGGCCTAACAATTTAAGATGGGGTGATTGGATTTTTAATTTAATGCTGGGGTGGTTTAGGAGCTATTAATTAAATGTGGGGCTGCTTGGGGAAAATGAGGTCTATTTATTAAATGTGATTATGAGTTAATGCCTGGGGTGGTTGTGGGAAATGGATATATTTTTTAAACGTAAATGCTATTTAATTTCTTGCTTGAGTTGTTTGGAGAGAGGGAAATAGTTTTATTTATTAAATGGGAATACTATTTAATGTCAGGGCTAGTTGGAGGGAAATAGATGTATTTATCAAATGTGAGTACAAGTATTTTAATGTTGTGGCTGCAGTGAGGCCTAATTTTAAAAGTGGATGCTATATTGATTTAACACCGGGGCTAAATTTCATGTACTAATTTTTTTTCTCCAAATAGGGCATCCAACATTCCAGGATCCAGACAAGCAGCAACTGATATAAAGACACCAGCAGCCACAAGTGGTGACCATGACAAGACAGGTAGGAGAGACCAGGACAGTCTGCCAACTGCTCTGAATTTGGTGGGTGACTATCCCGCTTAGTCAGGATTAGGTCTGACTACAAGAACAGTTGGGAGATATGTCCTGCTTCACACTGTACTGCTTGTTAAGGCAGAACTGCGTGCACCTAATAGTAGTGCACACAGTATTGCCTGTGTATTTGTCAAAAATGTGTCTAATAGCCTACAGGAATGTCAGCAGCATTAGAAGCATAGATAAGTACAGTGGGCTAGGGGTGTCATAATGTGTCTGGGGGGGTGATGTAATGTGGATGGGGAGGGCCTGATAAATGTAATGTTTTATTATAATGTATGTATCAACGCACCATTTTGACCACGCCCCCAACATAATGTAGCTATGCCGCAAATGCGCTGCGGCACACGTTTTTTTTCCTGCTCGTCAACAGAAGTGGGCCTGTGTGCTTTAAATACCAGGGCTGATTTTTAGTCCCAGTCCGGCCCTACCAAGAGGGGTAAACATTTTAAAATTGATTCCTAAAATCTTTCTTTACATTGCGAGAGAAGGTGTCACTGAGAAAATTAATGAAAACATTCATGTAATTATCAAACAAGTTGATAAAGAGGATTGATTTGTATTAGGATAGGGGTGAAGAGGTACTCTTGCAAATAAGGATGCATATAAAAAAAATAAATGCTGTCCCAACATTAATAGTTGTAGCTGAACTTGAGCTATTCAATATTGACCAGTTAGTTTTAGATGCCTTATTACTATTCACCCTAAGAATTCCATATTCTATCACCTCCCAAAAACTAGTATCAGAGACACATTCTGTCAATTCTAGCTTGTTAGAATATGCCGATAGTTTTATAAAAATATCAGTTCTGTTCCTGACAGTTTTATCTATGAAACTACCAAAATTGTACAGTGTACAGAAAATGTAAGATATGAAAACGATTATAAATGATGTACTGTCAATGAACAAACTATACTATACGACTACATTCTTCATGACATGAGTAATCAAATAGTAGGCGACTTCCTTCTCCAAGATGAAACTCTTTCAAATTAAAAATGTGATTTAATTTTGGACAGTATTAAATATGTATTATAACATAATAATTTCCTTTCCCAGCACCAGTTATCTTTGCTCAACTACTAAGGGGACAATTTGTTCCTCTAGATTTGTAATCCTATATGTGGGGGGCAGGGAAAAGGTTACTATTTATAGCAACAATAATTTTATCACATAAATAAAATTACGTACATATTGCAAAGTATATTTTGTGTTACCACGCTTTAGAAATAAACATGCCGGTGTGGCTTCTAAAGAACAGCTTGAAGCACCGCTATTTGATTTGTGTGTCTGTGGTCATAGATAGGAGTTGGGCATAGGGTTCCTTTATCTCCCTCTGGTGTTGCAGGTTTTCTGGACATTACCCAATGAAGACGCCACATGATTCTGACTATGGTGGAGGCACTGCATAGGAGAGATAATGGTGAGAGCTACTATTCTACTATTAACACCTCTTCCATAAACACACATGGGAAAGGGTTGATATAATAAGTATTAGAACATATAACAGTTAGATCCAATTCTATATTTCTTAGAGACCCAGAGCCTGATTCATCAAGGCACATATCTGCCGATTTTGAGTGCATCGTACACAAAATCACTCTGCACATGACTAGAACCAGAACAGACTCCAGTAAACGGAACCCCGTCCACCGCGTCTTCTAAAACAAAGGACACTTCCTTCAGCCCACGATTTCGGGAAGTGAACAGGGTGGGAAGGGGCATTTTTCCATAGTCAATTTACAGTGGGGATGTGCCAAACTCAAGCGAACAGAGCCACATCCGAACTCTGGAGTGGGTAAATTTATCAAGCTGCGGTTTTGAAAAAGTGAAGATGTTGCCTATAGCAACCAATCAAATTCTAGCTGTCATTTTTTTAGTACATTCTACAAAATGACAGCTAGAATCTGACTGCTTGCTATAGGCGGTATATCCACTTTTTCAAACCCTCAGCTTGATAAATTTACTCCTGATTGTCTCAAAGTTACTTGTTTTTCTGCCGTATCTTGCTCCAGCTACAGGGCTAGTCTAAGTTTTAAACAGTAGTGATGACAGTCTCATATACATGTGTTTGCAATCAGGAGCAACTGTAAAAATTTATTTTATGTTCAGTAGAAGGGATTCTGCCAATTCATCCAATTCTATGATATTTAAGATGAGAACCTTTGATAGTTTAGCAACATGCTTTCAAAGCTTAGCATAAGGGTATTTTTAGCTCGCCATTCCTGAGCAAAATGGCACATTCATTCAAAACCTCTAAAATATGACAAAGCAGCTGGTTTTTGAAACATGTAGACAGACATGTAGTCAGTGGTCACTCCACATTCTGCACGCTTCTCTGCAAAAAGTTTCATTTCACTTTTTTTTCAATATCTTATTTATTAAGGAAAAAGAAACAGTTGAAGGATCAAGGATTCAGCATTACTTTATTATATCAAGAATCGTATGCGCATACACAAAACCAAACTAAAGACATAAAAATTCTGATAACAACTGTATGAAAAGATGGAAGCCTCGAAAACAGCCAAGAAAAATCAAGCTGTCTCTGCAGAGTTCTAAAGATATTGTTCTCTTTACTGAATTATAATAGAGAAATATAACAAACCATAACATGAGAATGGGGACAAGAAGGGGATAAGAGGAATCTCCGGCATTAAGGGTCCAGCCTTTAGTGACTCTGGTTCTACAGGTGAAACATTGTTGAGGAGGAACTCGAGTACAATAAGTTTTTACATTTTGTATCCTAACAAATATCATTTTTTAGGTAATGTGGTAAATATTTATTTTTTTCTTTTCATTCTAACCAGCTAATACAGATAGCACAATAATATTGGACGACCTAGAGTATATTTTAGCAAGTAGATAAGAACGCTAAGACCATCTCAAAAGGACCTTATATTTGGTTTCGATTACAGACAGATTGAGCTATCCTGGATTGTGTGGAAGATCTTATTTTAGCTGCTTTCTTGAACCCCATCACCCAAATCTCTTACCCAGTCCTTGTGAACATATGGAACCGTGTTGAAATGATTTTCTATTTAAAGTTTATATATACATAATAATATGTGTGTGGGGCAATATGAGGCTGTACACATAATCTCAAATGTTGCAAATTATCTACCTTTACTTAACTCTTCTTTGTTTAGAAAGTGATTTAACTGTAAATAGTGTGAAAGTTCTGAGCTAGTTAAAATTCCAAATTGGTTTGGATACTCCCAAAGGCAAGTACACCAGACAAGCCCACCAGCTGACCAGCATGGGCAATACCCACTTGCAACCACAGCATAAAGAGAGATTTCTGGTTTCCCAGGGGAAGTATGGATCACTAACAACGGTGTAAGAGGAGAGATTTTTTTGAAGAGATATGCCTTTGTTCTCACAGCTTGATCTATGTGTCAATGTAGGGATAATTATTGGATGTTATATTGTTAGCATTCTAGAAAGCCACGGTAAAACATTTATGGGACTGCTCATCTTTTCCCACCCACAGCTTGTCCTTCCATGCTCTTGACCATTCTAGCATCCTACAAAGCATGATGGCATTATATTATGTATCAAAATGGGAGAGTTGAAGGCTGCCCAGATGCCTGCGTCTGAAAAGAGTATCATATTTGAGGCGTAGTTTCTTACCATTCCACATAAAGTCTCTGATCAAGCATTGGAGCTCTAAGAACCATTTATGTGAAATGTGTATGGGGAGGGCACGTGGTAGTAAATTCATTTTAACTATATTGGTCTTCCTTATCCAAGAAAAGTTCTTGTTTCACCACTCTCTAAGCTCTTTGCAAATTTTATTTAGGATAAGGTGGAAATTGGAGTTGAAAGCCTGGTGCATGTCTTTATTAATGATCACCCTTAAATACTTAATGTGTGTTGGATGCCAAGTGAAAGTGAAGGAATGTTTCATCCTATTTACATATCTCAGGGATGCAATGAGGTTGCGTACAACCCATTTGAATAGTTTATTTTTAAGTTGAAGAGTTCTCCAAATTTGTGTAACTCAAGTACTAAATCTAGTATGTAAATTACTGGATTGGTGACTACCATTGACAAATTGTCTGCCAAAAGTTCTAATTTATGATCACCAACCTGGACACCCGAGATATCAGGATTAGACCTTATTTCGCCCAAGTCTGCATGAACAGTACAAAAATAAATGGTGAAAGTGGGCATCCTTATCTTGTGCCATTGTCACTGAGTCCGAAAGGTCCGCATTTAGTCTGATCTTGGCTGTGGAATTTTTATAAAGTGCAAGGATAAAGTTCCAGTCAATACTATCAAATGCCTCACCATCTCTTGAAAATAACATAGACTGAGTGGAGGAACACAAGGCCAGATTTATTAGGTCAAACACTGGTTTTTTTCTATTGCAGTGCTGGTGTTACCACGATTGGAAGGTTCCTACCTCATTTTCCTCAGATTTGAATCCTTGTGAAGTGACGGTAGAGTAGTTAACAGCTTCATGGAAACTTTCTCTTCCCTTCTGCGATTGATTAAGTTTACCTTTGCAAGAGTGACTTTGACAAGGTCAAAACAGAAAGTCTAGATGAAAGCTCCTCTCCCTTTTTGGGCTAACTGAATGACCCACAGCTCCCACTCATCATCATGGTCACAGACTTTACCTGCTCGCCTCTTTTTCCAGCATCGCCCTCATCCATATAGGCATTGAGAAACAAAGCACATTAAAGCATTGTAATGTTTTTTTAACAACACATTAATTATTGTGTCTCAAAGCTTTGATGCATAGATAAAAAGCATCCTGTTAATGAAATGACTACTTCAAAATAAAATATGTAGAGCCATGGTTATCAGGAAGTAGTTTGTTGGAGAAGTGGGGAAAAATTGTTGTGGGAATAATTTTACACCATTATGGGAGGGAGAATTCAATCAGCTGTGATGTTCCTCAGGACGCATTTTTACCGTTACTACATCATTTTATTGTAATTTATTATTTTAATCCGTATACCTGTTCATACTATACTTATATAATACTTATATTTACAAAAGAGCGAGCTATCCTTGGGTTTTGGTGTTGGCTTTGGCAAGGCACATTCCTAAGGCATTAAATCAGCATTGGCAGAGAAAGAATAATGTGTGTGTGTATTGCTATACTATACTTGTGGGGACATTGATCTGTTTACACATCAACACTGTAGGGACCTCAGAAGTAGTGGGGACACAAAATGAGGTCCTTTAGAAACCGACTATGCTAGTCAATGAAGGAGACCTTTCTGATATGCCCAACATCAATATCTGCCATGTTCCTATGAGTCACACAAACAGTGTGTGCGTGTATACCGTGGATGGAAAAGTGTTTGTATACTCCAACATTGGTTATTAGTGGAAAGGCAGGTTCACCGCTGCCCTCCTGATTACACAAAACATTAAGCAGAGAGAGAGAGGCGATCACAGCGTTCTCCTGCAAAAAGGAAGGTAGGATTGAATATTCTCAATGGTATTGGCGGCAGTTCTGATTATAGCCTGAATTACAGTGAAGATGAGTATGTCCCTGACCCTTCAGAGGAGAATTATTCAGACACAAGCAACAGCAGTGATGAAATACCATTGCAGGGAAGCCGTAAAAATATTAATAAACAGATTTGTTCCACACACAATGATTTTCTACCAGATAGGAACAGTGTTTTAAACACAGAAGACCGAAAATCTGATGAAGTCTCTGTCCAAACACTTTCCAAAAGAAGTGATGGATCTAGAGCGTATAACAAATACCAGTGCTGCCTACCTATACTGTGAGAAACCTATCTCAAACCTATCTCAGAAATAGCCCGGCATATTGAGCATGTTCATCGTAATGAGACAAAAGTTGCAAGGGCACTTAACTTTCCCCAGCAATCAAAGAAAAATTATACAATTTTAACATCTTCAAAGTAGACTTAAATTTGCACACAAGTGTGAGGCAATAAGGACAGGATGCAGAGTTCTGGTTCAATACAAGCAACCAAAAAAATATGAAGTTTTAGAAGGTTTCATGCACTGCATCACTTGCCAAGGCTTTTTGCAAGAAAATACCTGTGGCGACACATGCAGAATTGTAAGTGAAACCAAAGTGTGACAAACCCAAACCTAGCAAAAGCAGCTTCCAGTCTCTGAGTGCCTTTGCTGAACCTGTTCCATCTCTCAGCTCTCACCTTTCACTGAAGATGTGAAACATTGCACTTGTATCGATGACAAACAGCAGCAGTATCACAACAATTTTATCAACTGAGCCTTCATTTAAAAACTGGGCATTGCTTTCAAAGGTCAACCTATTTTTGCATTGCTTTCCCCTGCCAAGCACATTTGTTTTAATCCCTTGATCAACATAGAGCTTTTCAGCTACCTAGGTGTGACGGTAAACCAATAACTGCTTTTTGTTTAGCATTGTCTTAACAATTCCAAAGCTTAGACAAACTCTGAACTCTAAGCTGCTTTTTAAACATGTTAATAGTCAGCAAAGTAATGAGGCAGATAACCAGGGTTGCCACCAGAAATTGCGGGGCCCAGTACAAATGTAAAAGGCAGGGCCCCCCTCCTTCCTTCTCTCACCCCTCCTTCATTTTTAAATTATTCTCTACCCAACATTTGCCCCCCCCATTCTCTACAGTCACCCCCATCCCCGGTTCAATCTAACCCTGCAGTAGTTTACTTACCTCTCTGCAACTTCTTGCTGTCTCATTTCGGCTCCTCTCTATTGACAGCCCCGTGACGTTATTAATTAATATCTGTCTGGGAGCCGAGCACCTGGGGGCTGAGCCTGGAGCAAATAGCGGCAACTGTGGGGCCCTGACATCTTGGGAGCGGAGGCAGACATGCTGCCTGCAAGGGCCCCTCTGCCACATCCTTAATTACACGCAGAGGTCTCTCCTCACACAAACTCTCACATCTCAGGAGCAGCTGCTGCCTAGAAATGGCACCCGTTACCTCCCTTAATTCACTGCGGAGGCCCCCACAGCTAATAAATTTGTTTGGGTCCAGGGCTGGTGGGGCCCCACTCTACTGTTGGGTCCCATACAGCTGTACTCCCTGTACCCCCCTGATGGCAGCCCTGCAGATAACATATCGGTCAGGTTAGTAGAGAGTAACACTGCAATGTTTCAGGCGTTAAGATTAGTAATTCACAGACTAGTAAACTTACTAATAGTTTATTTTCTCTTTATTGTGCCCTGAGCAGTATACTTTATAGCACCCACTTTATAAACCACAAATTATACGCACACACTGATCTTTTTGTAATGTATTGGTTCACACAGATTATATGTATTGCCTTACGGAATCCTTAATCATTTCCAAAGTAAAAAGTGTGTATAATAACAAGGTCTTTTGTCTGTCAAAGAAGAGTGACAGCTGTGTAATTTGATTAATTTTCCTGAGGATTTGCACACATAAATGTTTATTGAAGGTAGAGACTACTGTTTAACAGTGTATCCTTTGTGACAGCTTTGTGAGAACACAGGTTTTATTGCAGTTCTGGTTTTCTATTGTTCAGAGATTATAATGACAAATATTGAGAAGTTTGTGAAGTTGAATTGCATTGGCGTCTATACACATTTGTTGTGTCATGGGTTCCCCGAATCAGTTTATTCCCACAAGTGGCTTTGTTTTTGTAGAACTATGCAGATTTAAAAAATCAGAAATGGAACATTGGCAATAGTTTCCTAACTGCCCTCCGACAATGTATGCACTATATGCAGGGCCATAACTAGAGGTTTTAGTGCCTGTAACCCAATGAACCTAAAATATTCATCTCCATGCTCCCCCTTCAGCTTTGCACACTGGGCAGTCACTCCTCTCGCACAACCCTAGTTATGACCCTGACTACCTGACTATATGTTATATTCACAGGACTGGAGGTTTGAAACTGTAATATGTATTGTAGCCAGTAGTGTCAAAAAATGAATGTGCATGTTGTTAGGGTCATTTATGAAACTTCAGAACTGCATGTCCACAGTGCAAATTAAGAATTGTGACACTGTGTGCCCACTTTTACACAAATGCGCTGATCTATGGGTACGGTCTAGCACTTCCCCCAGTTGATGTGGCATGCCCCAATATGACGTGACCTGACCATACCTCTGTATGATGGCTGTCTAATTAATAGACAGCCATGGCTGCTTTTCATTGTTAATTTAGTTATGAAGATTAAATATAAAATGTTATTGCATCTGTCTGATTACATATCTCCATGAATTTATTATGGTTTGTTATGGTTCCCATATTGCATTACATAGATATTTTATAGCTTTTTATTCGCTAATAATATTTATGGCTTATTTGGAGCGAATTGACATAGCTGTGTTCCTCTGATGAAACCACACTACATAGAATATGCACCATAAAAAAGGTAAAGAGTACATGAAGAAGACTGCCATGGTCATTTTGTGCGTGAGATTTATACCACAAATGAAAGTTACTGCTACATATTGAAGTAAAGTAGTACTTGTTACAATGTAGCTAGCAATATACTTTGGCTGGTTCTTTCATTGATTGCAATGAACATTTACTTTAATGCAGCATAGACTTTCTACATTGGTCTCACATATGAAAATTTGGTTTGTCAACACTACGGATTAGCTACTTAGTGGATGGAGAGCCATTAATCTTTCAGACCTTTGGAGTGGTCACTAAGCATAAAGCAAGACACTCCCAATTTTATATTGATTTGGATTTAATTGCTGGTTTTATTGTGGGAAATATTGGAAACAAGATTTTATACTATTTGCATTACTTGTGGGTCAATATCCATTTGTACACTTATATTCTGAATTTTCCACAGAATGATAATTATACCTCCTTGTCTGTTAACTTTTGCTTTATTAGTAGTGAGTGGACATTAGTTCTTTATACATAAACCGGTGTAAGGTTTCCATTGATTACCATTGGCAATTTATTTCTTTTTTAAGGTTATGACATCAGTACCTGAATAATGTATGGTTTTCTGTTTTTATGAAGAACATAGGTATGTGTTTTAGTTGTTATAAATAAATATTATATTGTTTTGTTTTATTTTTCTGTGTTTTTACTTATTTTTACTTGGCTTCCTTAGGGGAGCGGACAGCAGCAGCACTGGACCTGACATTTGTGCTCTGACATGGGATCCTGAGAGGCACACCCCAGCTGCATCTTGACCGATAACCAGCTAGGAGGCAATGATAAACTAGCATCCGGGCCCTGACCTGGAGAGGGTGAGCACAATATTGATTTCCCAGGGCTTACAGCACCTAACTCCTATCCCTCACACTAGGGGAGTGCTCATTACATTCGCCCTTGCTCCCACTCCTCACTGTCACCTGTGGTTATAGAAACCTGTCACTGTCCCGTGCCACACTACCAATCTGCGGGCACATAACCACGCTGGTTGCAATCCTGGGCCTACCCACGCTACCAGCTTGGGACCTGCTTCTTGCCCTTCATTGAGACAAGAGTCATTTGCAGAAAAAGGGCATATCGCTTTCACACACAACTGTGGATGGGCTGCTTGATACACTTTGCCACTCTCTTATATGTCACGGCTCTCCATTAATTCTGTCTGCTAGTCAACTACCAGACTGTTGGAGAGCCACGTTTCATTAGTCAGAATTGACACAGCACCACTAGAAATCCAGGACTGCAGTGTTATGAAACCACCTCCCAACTTCACCCGCTGCGGTGGGCACTATCTTGCTGAAAATGGTCTGACCTTGTTTGAGCACCCTCCCATGTCACCCTGCCCATTGAACCTGTGGTGCCCAGATATATTCGATTATGCCCATCCACTGAAATAACAATCAACCTCTACAGCCTGAACTTTCGCACTCTCCAAGGTGTGCTTGGCAATATGGCAGCTACAAAATTGAAATCCACTAAACCTTGAGGCCCCAAAATGCATCCTCTGATGCCAGCATGTCCGAGGTTTCAGAGGCTCTTCCAGTTCTTATGGCACAGAAGACCCTCCAATCACAATGCGTAAGATCCATGATACCTAAATATAGATGGACCCATCACAGTTAAAGCTATGCAAAATATGCTTACCTCATTCAAAAACGAGTCATTATACGATATGCGCTCATTCATTAAGGAGATTAAATTGGAGTTCACCAATTTG
Source organism: Mixophyes fleayi (assembly GCF_038048845.1). Classification (NCBI taxonomy): domain Eukaryota; kingdom Metazoa; phylum Chordata; class Amphibia; order Anura; family Limnodynastidae; genus Mixophyes; species Mixophyes fleayi. Next base: position 229,221,001 of record NC_134402.1, read on the forward strand.
GGGGGTTGCACTAGCTATTTAGAAGACAAAATGGAGGAATTGTTCACCTCCCACAGTGACTTAATTGCAGAGCATGAAAGACTGGAACAGAAGTACATTCTCTATGGGACAAAATTGCGGATATGGAGGTCCGGTCTCGATGGAATAATATTAAGATTCGTGGTAACCAGGAATCTGTCCTGTACTCGGAGTTGCTCCCTTTTACAATTGCTTTATTCCGCACCTGATTCTGACAGACATCGACTGACCATGATTTGATTATCAACTGCATTCACAGGCTCCCTAAACCGAGATCCGCCGTGGAGGCCCTTCCCAGTGGTACCCTTCTGCGAGTGCACTTTTTCCACGTCAAAGAGCATATATTACAGACAGGAAGAGCATCCAGAGGCTTTATAAGACCTACAACTCTTCCCGGATTTCTCTTCTGCTACAATTGCCAAGCGCAGATCTTTCAAAATAGTCACTAAAGCTGTCCGTGACCAGGACACACTATATTGTTGGAGTTCCCAGTCAAGCTGATTGTCCGGAGGCTTAATACTATGTATGTGATCTCCTCCGTGGAGGACGGCATTGCCTTGTTGAAATCTTGTGATATTCCAATCCAGGAACCAGTCACAACGTCCAGAGCATGGCTCAGGAGTGAATGGTCATAATAAGGATGGTGATGATTTCAACGTCTGAATCTTTGGCTGTGGTCTGTCTCTGCCTATGGACATCTTCTGTCTGCTCTTGATACCCGCCCTAATATAAAAGTATCCGATATGTGGAGCGCTGCAGCTTTCTGGGGCTCCTGACTGGTCTTATAGCTAAGTTTTTGATATGTTCTTGATTAGGCTGCCTTTATATTTTAATTTCAGGTGCTTTAGAATGCAGACTGCTCCAGATTTCCTGCCATGTTTCAACTAATTGACTGGGATTCCGTATGTTTTGTTAGAAGACTCGACATACTATCTTTAGAAATTATTTTCGGTTTGAATGTTTAATACTTGTCACAGGTATTAGATGATATGGTTGTGATGGCAAGTGTTCTTGACATAGGTGGGGGCTGAGATCACTCGCCCCTAGTTTTCTATTTTGCTGGATTTTTCCCTCCAGCAAATACTCTAACCCAATACTTTGGCTTATTTCAGTTAGTATGTCCCTCTTTGTGGTCCTCCTTCCTTTCCCTGTCCCTCCCATTCCCCCCTACTGGAACACATCATCCCTGTGGTCTACGTCTACTGTTACACATTCTTTCCTTGGCTCTGTCAAGCGACTCCTGGTCTGTTCATAGCTTCTCAATGCATTCCATGTCTCTCTTGAGATGGTTCAATCTCTATCCCTAAATGTATAGTCTGAACTATCCCAACAAAAGGCAGATGGTCACATCCTTTTACAAGCAAACATCCTACATTGTAGCGCTCAGCCCCACTCTTTTTTGAGATAAACAGTACCCCACCTGTTAATCTATGGTCCACTCAAACACAATGGCCTGGCTATTCTGGTTGGTTCCAGGTGTCCTTTGCACACAAAACAACATTTGTGGATAAGTCAGGTAGATTTTCTATATTGACGGTTTTTCCCCAAAATACTTTAGTAACCCATTGTGCTCCAAACTTCTTCCAGATACCATTTTTCAAAGAGGTTTTCCAAAAATTCGACAAACATAAGGAGAAGAATAAGGACAGGACTTTAATTGTTTTAGGAGACTTTAACATGTTGCAGACCCCAAACTAGATATGTCTACACCACAACATCCCAATGACACCCCATCGCACTCGGGCCCCTTGATAGCATTCACAAAATTATTGGCGGAGTATGGTCTATACAACGTCTGGAGATTCTCTGAACCTGAGAGGAGGGATTATACTTATATTTTCCATGCACAAAATTCACATTCACGTATTGATCTTATCCTTACTGACAAATGGAGGTCACAGGGCTCCATTGAATTAAGATTCTTCAGCTGACGTGGTCCTACCATGCTCTGCTGCCCTGGACCTGGTGCTTGGCTTGCACACGTCTGCCTTCTAGGCCTTAGCGTCTTCCAACATACTTGCTGACCCTTTTAGAGGCAAAAACTGCTCTCAAGGACGTCATATCGATGTATTCTCAGACTACCCGCCCAGAAGAGACTTCCATATTCAACTACTAGCGTTCCTTGAAGGAAGTTATACGAGGGGTGGCTATTCAGACAGGTGCTAGACTGAAGCGAGCGAGTGCCCACCTCCAAAAGGAAATAAGAAATTAAACTTCAGGCCCTTTACTCTCAAAGTAAATCCCTAGTATTAAGTATTAAGTATAAATAATCACATTCCCATTCACAATAAACCATAAACTATTTATTCTTAAAAATTGATATATACAGATAAATTTAGATTTAAAAACCTTGATTAAAGAAACACAATTGCATGAATTTTCACCTCAGTTTGAAAGAACAGGCACTGTCCAATTAATATAACTCCAGGAGCTGGATAGTAGCAATATAAATGATGTTTCTGCACAGAGTGGTTAAATTACCGTGTAAGCGGCTACTCACATAAGTCCCCACACTAAGTTGATGCAGCACCTTGCGCTTGGTTCCACTTGGCGAAGTATGTATACTTCAATGTCGCTTTGAGAGTTAGCAGTTTACAGTTTTGATCACATGACTGAGTGGTGTGGATTCCCTTTACACAGAGGATTCTCCATAATGTATATGACGATTGAAGTAGCAGGTGAAGCACTGATAATATGAATTCAGAGGTCTTGCACATACAATAAATTAGGTTCCAATTCCAGCATTCCAATATTGGCAGGTTATTGAATCATCCTTGATGCGTTTCTGTGCGAACAGCACTTTCATCAGAAGGACATAAGTTTTAATGTGAATGCCTAGGTTCTATTTATTCAGGTGCACAGTCAATCAATCAAACACTTAGTAATCAGTAACATGCTGAGATCAATCAGGGATGGCATTTACAAATACAGAATAACAAAGAAAGGGAGAAATAAGGAATGTGACATTAAAAGTTCAAAACTTATGACAAATAAACAAGTGCATTGAGGGATCTCAATATTATTTCACCAATATATTATATACATTCATACAAACGATTATTTTCTAAGATCATGGAGGTACATATTGAGCTGATCGATAATGTATCTAGCATATTCCTAATTATCAATATAATATCAGAATTCATTCCCCATTGCTGTGCCATGGATTTGTAAGTAAAGCGTTTGTCAAATACAAAATAATTATGAGATAGTATGAATGATATGGATGACAGAATTAATTTTTGATGTGCAAAAGATATTGTATTATGATGGGCTAGAAAAAAACGCCTGCTTTAAGTCCAAGGTCATGGGGATATTCATATAGAGCAATTGAGCATCGCATGTGATAAAGATAAAACTGGGGTCCCAGTTCAGTTGACGAATGAGACTCAGAAAATGGGTAGTGTCCCATAAATGAGAGCGTAAGGAGGTAGCCAGAGGTTGTAAATAGGAATCCACATAAGCCGAAAGGTTAGATGTTAAGGATCCCACCAGAGAGATGATAGGGCGACCTGGGAGATTTTCTAAAGTCTTATGTATTTTTGGAAGATGACAATAGGTAGGGATGATAGAATGTGGACGATACTAAAAATCCCGAATCCCTTTATAAAGAAAGCATCATCAAAGGCTTTACTTAGCATTTTTGAGAGATCCTACTGGAATGACCCAGTAGGATCTGTTGTTAGTGTTTTGTAAAATAAAGGATCAGACAGTTGGCGGTGGGCTTCTTTCAGATAATCCTCCACATTTTGAACTACCACACCTCTGACTTTGTCAGCTGTTTTAATAATTATAGTAGGACAACTACAAAGTTCTTTTAGGGCTATCCTTTCGTTATGGGATAAATTGTGGCAGTAATAATAAGATTTATCCTGTTTATCCTCTTTAAAAAGTTCATTCCAGTTGGATCTCTCAAAAATGAGATTGGTACACAATAGAATAATTATTATTGCACATAACAACGTGCAAATAATAATCTATTTATTTTAGTTAATATAAAATATAACGTGGTAAAGAGGCTAAATAATGTCTCCAACATCTAAATTACATCAAGTTTGATATAATTTTGTTCGCAATTGCATGAGAACATTTCCGGTATTATTTATGTAGCAAGCGCACTTTGTGAATGCTAGTTATAAATAATATAAGTTTTTCATACAACAAATAGCCAGCTGCTGAGAGGAACTACACCATCAGTAACAAGAAGCTGCTAGCTATTAAATTAGCTTTATGCGAATAAAGCCATCTTCTGAAGGGGGCTCGTCCCCCTGTTACAGTATTCACAGATCATAAAAACCTTCTTTACCTCCAGTCTGCTCAGTGCCTAAATCCCCGTCAAGCACGGTGGTCATTGTTCTCCTCACGTTTCGATCTTCATGTGACCTTCAAACCAGGGCTTGAAAATAAAAAAGCTGATGCCTTGTCTCGAGCCTTTGAGAATGCTGAACCTGAGGATTTCCTTGAATGCCCCAGCTTGGACCCTTAATTCCTCCAAGCGGCTACTCTATCTACTCCTCCTCTGGGGAAAACCTTTGTCCCTCCCTACTTGCGAAAAAGACTTCTCACATGGTTTCATGCCTCTCGTTTTTCTGTACACCTAGGGATTCGCAAGACCTGTCCAAGCAGCAACCGAGCTAAAAACACTAGCAACAGCACTAGTTAGTCAAAGTTGCAAGAACAGGTAGGAGAGTAGGGTTGTAGAAAGGTCTTACTCTTGTAAAGGGCTAGGTGCTGCCACTGGAAGGCAGTATCTACTCACACAAAGATATGGAAAGGTGCCAGTGTTCGCCCAGGGCACTAAAATGTCTAGTTACAGCTCTGTGTATAGGCATCTTGCAGGAATAGAATAGGATATTTAGGAACGCTAGTGTTTATTGCTTTTCAATAGTTCTTAAAAGGAGTTGTTACATACACTTAAAAATAGTGGATGTACTCAAACACATAGGGCTAGATTTACTAAGCTGCGGGTTTGAAAAAGTGGGGATGTTGCCTATAGCAACCAATCAGATTCTAGCTTTCATTTATTTAGTACCTTCTACAAAATGACAGCTAGAATCTGATTGGTTGCTATAGGCAACATCCCCACTTTTTCAAACCCGCAGCTTAGTAAATCTAGCCCATAGACTTTACATGGGGCTTTTCTGCCTTTTATATACTGTTTTTAAACACATGTTGGCAAGCGAATTTCCAGCCCCCCCTACTGTTATCCAATCCAAGTTGATTCACTTACCTTGTACGTGAATCAGCCTGGACCAAGTTGACAGACCCTTTTTGTATTGCCCACAGTGGGTGGGTGCTTTCACCCCTGTTGACACACTACTAGGGTAAAAGGTGGGACTCTTAAGCTCAGCTGTGCTGTTTTGATCCATGGGGCCTTTGAGAGACTAATTAGACATCAATTAATTAGAATTCTGCCAGCTCTACAGTAAAGTGGTCTAAAGTGTTTCAGCCCCTACGTAGGTAACCGGGTTGCAGAAGCCTGCATACTGCTGGTCTCCTTCTGACACATCTGCTCTTGGGTTGAAGTGAAAACTTCAAGGAGCTACTGTGGGAGCTCCCAGTGCTGCCTTTTTCCATTTCCAGCACTTGAGAGTGGAGAAGGCATCCCATTACTGTTGGGACCCATTGGATTCAGAATGAACCACCAGGGATAAGGGTTACTCTGGCACCACAGTGCTCCAGTTCCCTAAATGGAAACCATTATGTAAGCATAGCATGTATGCCGATTTCACATTTGCAAACACATTATACTTAGACGAGCTGAACAAAAGAATGCAGGGACAAACACATTTAAAAACAATTTTAACATCAAACAAATAATATATATGGCACTATACTATAAAAGTCAGTTAAAGTATGTCCTGCAGGCAAAGGGGGACCCAGTCACACTATCCCTAACATATTTAAAAGTTATAACATTTTCTCATCTGGATTAAATCAATTTGCAGATTTACAAACGGGTCCCAGAGCATAGCTGTGTAGCTTGTTGGTGTGTTGACTGTGTAGACTTGTAGGTCTAACAAGTTTGACAATACCATTGTGAACTCACAGACTGTATCTGTAACCTAGGAAACCTCTGTCACCAACTCTTTTATATCAATGCCTGAAAAGTTTTTTTCATCTTGTATGACTTATAAAAATGGGGGAGAAACATACGAAAAAGAGGATAAAACCAGTTAAAAAAAACTAAAATTAAACAGTCATTAATATATATTTAATTCAAAGCACTTGTTTAATGTTCAGTGGATACATTTTAGTTTCTCTTAAATCAAAGGTACACTGAGGGAAAATGATGGTTGCAGCTATCTTCATTAATACATTTTTGTGAAGCCTGAATGTATTTGCAAGTTTCCTAGTGACATTCTTAGGCTACTCAACATATGCTTTCCATAGGGTATACGCGTGTATTCTGCTGACGTACCACATGAGAAGTATTAGCTATTACCTTCCCTCATTTTGTTAGCCTTACTTCACACTTGCACACACAAACACACTGCTAGAATAATCGAAACACATAGGGAAAAAAGGAAAATTCCCCAACTCAAATTACGTGTGAACAAAGCAGACTTCAGTCTATTATTACGAACTGCAAAAGAAAAGTATTATTTTACATTCCTCAGTATAGTACCTGACCTGGTCATTCCCATTCATTCTGTCAGCATACAGGTGTCCTTCATTCCTACAGTATGTCTTCCTCATACCATTCATTATGTCAGCATACAGGTGTCCTATATTTTAACAATATGCCTTCCTCATACCATTCGTAATGTAAGCATACTGGTGTCCTTCATTCCTAGAATATGCCTTTCTTATACCATATATAAACTGTAGTACAACTTGTCACAATACCAAACCATACAGGACCTGAATCAACAAAGCATGCATACTGAGCGCACCATGCGTTATTAGGATGTTCTTAATGTCTACTGAATATAAAATACATTTTTACAGTTGCACCTGTTTGCAAATACATGTTACATCATGAATACTAGACTGTAATCACTACTGATCAGGACTTAGACTAGCCCTGTAGCTGGAGCAAGAGATACGGCAGAAAAACAAGTAACTTTGAGAAGCCCAAAGCTTGAATAGGACGTGACTGCATGCGCTTTAGCTCAGCAAGCCCTTACTGTATACCGCCCCGTTCCCTTCCAGAAATCATAGGCTGTAGTAAATGTCCTTTGCGTACAAAGATGAAGCGGACATGGTTGCGTTTAGTGGCGTATGGTCCGGTGCAGAGTGATTTTATATATGTAGCACTCCTTTTTCTGCTCGGGTGTGTGTATGGATTAGTGTGTCCTGTCTTTAAGTAAACTTTTTACCTCTTTTCCTTGTTGCGCAGTGCCTCCACCTTAGTCTGAGTACCATAGGATCTTTGAGGGGTAATGTACTGGAAATGAGCAATACAAAAGGGAGACTAAGGAACCCTCCACCCCTCCCCCCAATTAGGACCACAGGCACACACAAATGAAACAGTAATACAGCAGACTGGTCTTTAGAAACCACACCGGCACATTTATTACTGAGGTGCAGGCTCCTAAAGGTTTCTGTAAGTTTTATATATCAAAAAATATATATATTTCATTCAAACAGTGCTTAAAGGGTAACTTTGGATGCAGCAAACACAATGCATACACAGCAATTTAGATACATGTTTCTACTGTATCTTATGAACCTAACTAACTGATACTAAACACAATTTGTGCATGTCTCACTTGTTCTATACCAATAAAAGGTACCTCTAACTCCTCTGCTATCCTGCAATATTCCTCTAGTCACAATGACTCTCAATAGCAATATACAGTAAACTCACAATTGCTTTGATTTAATTATCGCATATCATACAATGGCATTTGTATAATAGACAGATTAATGCAATTATGCGGTTTTAGAAAGTAGCACAAATCCAGATCTCTCCTTCTCCTTCATAGAGCAAACAGGCATTATGGGTACAAATGGCATAGAGCAATGTCATAGTTCTTTGTATTCCTCAACATCAGATTAACACATAGGATTTCACATAACAGCACTTTGCAGTTTTCCTCCTTTCCACAAAACAATTTCTCCTGACGATTTAGTAAAGCACACTCTTTTGTTTGTTTTTACTCCTATTCAATATGAATACAGAACACAGGTAACCCACATGCAGTTCCCTCTTTTCCTCTTAGCATAGGCTTACAATTCCTTTTGCAACCACTAGTACCCTAATTCTCAGTTATAGTGCTTTCCCACAGATAAGGAACATGATCATAAAGGTTGGTGCACTTATATTCAGTTTAGACTCAGGGGTATATTTACTAAACTGCGGGTTTGAAAAAGTGGAGATGTTGCCTATAGCACCCAATCAGATTATTGCTTTCTTTTTGTAGATTGAACTAAATAAATGATAACTAGAATCTGATTGGTTTGATAGGCAACATCTCCACTTTTTCAAACAGGCAGGCTGCAGGGAACTCTGTCAGGATGCCTGTCTCTCGGAGCACCTCTCAGAATCTGTCTGCAACGGCTCCTTCACACACACTCTCCACTGCACGCTGGGAGATGTAGTTGTCTGCTGGCAGGGGAGGTATCTAAAGCGCATGTGCAGCCTGTTCGGGTTGCCGGCGCTACATGTATGATACGCTTAAAATCGGCATAGACATGCCTTGATGAGTCAGGCCCATAGAACCTATACCTATTCCTCACTAACTATTGGATGCTACACTACTCAGTCATACAATGTTAGGGATTATGAAAGTGAGGATGTGGGGTATTATTTAATTGTGAATGAATTCATACCTACACTGGCCTTTGATATAAAATATAAGTAATATTTTATTTAGTAGTAAACAATTTTTAGCTCACTTAGCTCAATGGAAATACAATATAGTAGATGAAGACCCAACAATCTCTGTGGTCCCTGAGGATTCTGGCGCTACTGAATTGTTTGTAACAGAATAATCACATAATATTATATGCAATATATATGATGTATGATAGATATATATATATATGTGTATATATATATATATATATATATATATATATATATATATATATATATATATATTCTATTCATAGGTGGATGATATGAGTGTGATTTGTTTCTTGTTTAGTAGTCAGTGCTGGGGTGGAAGCAAAAATATCTGGTTTTGCTTTGAGTGCGACCAACGGCGAACTAGTTGGCAGGTGATAAGTGACTGGAGAAGAGATTGGATGTTTCGCCAGAAGTAAGGTCGCGGGAAATTGTAAACACTTTCTTTTGTTGACTTGCTGGAATACCACCTCTTGATGATTTTTGCAATTCTGACGTCTGTGAATAATGCTCATTAAAGTGGTGCAGTAAAACTGTGTGAGCATCATCCGTTTACCATGCTTATCACGAGTGGTGTTATCATGGGATTTTCAAAGGACAGCCAGATCATGCTGTCCACCCTGCCAACAAAGCCAAGGTGGTGAATGATGCAAAATCTGATTACTACAAATAAATTTGCTACAAATATGGAAAATATATGGTAATGCAAACCTTAATTACAAAGCAAATGTCTAAAATTGTTTGATGGCTGCAAATGTGATTTACAGGTGGCACAAAAACCTTTATCACAAGTAAAACTGTTAATTTATGCTAGTTAAACAAAATTTTGCTTTCCTACACACCAAGATAGGGTTATGGAAGATCTTGTGAGAGGTTTGTGAATGCGGCCAATATGCAGCAGAAGCAGCATTTACATTCTTCCCTTCAAGATAAAGATAATGGGTTAGGACTAAGTGACAGAGGGGTAGGATAAGACGGCAAGCTAATGGGAGAAAAGGTCATGGAAGAGTTACCACTAGGTTATATAGTCCTGGAATTTCGGGTTAGGCGTGGACACCCGACCAGACCTTGTAAAGATAGGAAGCGAAGGTTGATGGTTTCCCAAAAGTCCACCTGCTTTGGAGCCATGTGAAAGATTCTGCCTCAGATTTTTATTTCTGGGACTTTTTCTGAAAATGTGTTTATTCACTTTCTCCTGCAAAATGTCTGCCTTACAAATCACTGAACAACCTCAGCTACAGACTCTACAAGCAGATATAATTTTATTGTGATCTCAGCTGGCTCGGTTTTCTGCCTTACTTATGGACCCACTAAGGAGACTGTCAAATTTAGTTTCTCACCATTCAAAAACTGTTCATTTGCTACAACCAACTTTCTCTGCAGCCAAGTCTGTGCAAACCGCACCTCTTAATAGTGCTATTACTAGTTTTCAGTTTACCAAGAACTACGATATAACAAACTCCAGGTTCACAGGTGGTCCACGCCCCCACCTGACTGAAGAGGAGCGGCGCAGAAAAACTAACAAATTATGTCTCTACTGTGGCAGTAATGTTCACTTCTTACAAGAGTGTCCTCTACGGAGACCACGACAACCTACAGAACCATCTTCTGTTTTTTCCCCTTCTCATTCTGGATTTGTTTGTACTTCGATTCCTGTTTCCAAATTTCAGTTTGCCCTGCTTCCTGGAATTTTGCCCAATTGGCCAGTCCCTGCCCACTGCCCCTAGGTGCCAGTTTCTGCCGCCCGCCCCGAGGTGCCAGTTTCTGCCACCAGCCCCGAGGCGCCAGTTCCTGCCGCCTGCCCTGAGGCGCCAATTCCAGCCGCCAGTCCAGAGGTCCCAGTTTCTGCCTCCTGTTCCGAGGTCCCAGTCTCTGCCTCCTGTTCCGAGATGCCAGTCTATGCCTCCAGTTCTGAGATGCCAGCCTCTGCCTCCAGTTCTGAGATGCCAGCCTCTGCCTCCAGTTCTGAGATGCCAGCCTCTGCCTCCAGTTCTGAGATGCCAGCCTCTGCCTCCAGTTCTGAGATGCCAGCCTATGCCTCCAGTTCCGAGGTGCCATTCAGTTCCGAGGTGACATCATCTGCCTCCTGTTTCGAAGTACGAGCCTCTGCCTCCAGTTCTGAGTTGCCATCCAGTTCCAAGGTGCCAGTCTCTGCCTTCAGTTCTGAGTTGCCAGCCTCTGCCTCCAGTTCTGAGGTGCCATCCAGTTCCGAGGTGCAATCCTCTGCTTCAGAGTGGGCGTTGCCTCTACAGCCTGCTTCATAGAGGGCACTGCCTCTGCAGCCTTCTCTAGAGAGGGCGCTGCCCCTCAAATCTGCTCCAGAGCCTGAGTCGTCATTCAAGGTGGTCCATTCCGAGTCGCCACATGACATGGTTCAGCCCGAGTTATAATTGGTGCTGATGAGTCCGAGGCTTCTCCTACTGCTGTCCTGTCTGAGGTTTCTCCCAGTGCTGTCCTCTTCCAAGTGTGCCCAGTCCAGGTCCTCCTCCAAGTGTGCCCAGTTTGGGACCTCCTCCACGTGTGCTCAGTCCGGGTACTCCTCCACGTGTGCTCAGTCCGGGCCGACTATTGACCTGGGTGTCCAGTCCGAGCCGCCTCTTGCCGAGGGTGTCCTGTCTGGGCCGCCTCTTGCCAAGGGTCTTCCGTCCAAGATGCCTCCTTCTGAGGGTGTCCAGTTCAAGCTGTCATCTACCTTTGAGGGGCACTTTTCTCAACTTAGTGCTCTACTGAGGTTTTGTGCTTCATATTTCCCCTCAGTACCTGGCCTTATCAGTGACCCAAAGAGGCAGGGTCTTTTCTTGCTAGCAAATTTTAAAGGAAAAACCTTGGAATTAGCAAACCCTTTTATTGAGACTAACCATCCCATCCTATCTGACTTGCAACTATTTGTTGAGGCAGTTATCAGTAAGTTTACACCATCTCCCGCAGTGCCAACATACGGGTCTCTGTGCCTCCGACAGTGTCATCTATCACCCCAGTCCAAGAACTACCTTTGTTCTCCACCCAGTTGGTTCAGGCTCCTATTCCGAGGAAATCCTGTTAAGAGAGGATGTAAGATGAGAGGAGGGTCTGCAGTGCCTCAACTTCACTCTGGTATAATTTCCTTCACCTTTCTGCCATGGTAAGAGGTCTTCGACGATCTGCAGTAGTTACCACTAACGAGTGGAGCAGGTAATAGGTGATTGCAGCAGCACGCTTGGAGAGATGACACCGATGATCTGCAGGAGTTACCACTAACGAGTGGAGCAGGTAATAGGTGATTGCAGCAGCACGCTTGGAGAGATGACAGCGATGATTTGCAGTAGTTACCACTAACGAGTGGAGCAGGTAATAGGTGATTGCAGCAGCACGCTTGGAGAGATGACAGCGATGATCTGCAGGAGTTACCACTAACAAGTGGAGCAGGTAATAGGTGATTGCAGCAGCAGAGTGCCTGAGCTGCTTCCAGGCCAGGAGTCTGACGAGAAGAACCAGCACTGAGAGGTGCTGGGAGGAGCCTTATAAACGAGAGGTAACCAATGGATGAGCGGGACAGGTGAAACACAGGTGAGATGATTACCTGTGCATGTGCAGAGCTGTTTGCTGGCCTGACAGCCGGGGAAGAAGCAGGGAATGAGGAATGAATGATATTCAGGTTACCAGGTGGCAGCCGTGGGTGAGCGCCGTGTGACAATTTCACCATATTTTCCGGGCTTCTTAACTGTAATTTTTTGCATTGAAACGTGACACTGGGTCAACCATAGCTGAATTGGTTGCTGGAGAAACTACTTCAGACACACTCAGCAGTTGGCGATGGATACGTTCATAGGTGGAACCCACAGTTTGTACCACATAATAACTCTTGGGACGAGCCCATGCTAGGAGGAGAGTGGCAGGTCTATCATATCTACACGGAGTTTGCATTTGGAAAGTTTGGCCTGGAACGAGGTGTGGAAGACGTTCTTCTGGACAGCTGCTATAAGGTAAGTATTATTTGTACGTGTGTTTGTACTTGCTATTACAATTGTTGCTTTATAACAGAGATGAGAGCCCTGGTACAGCGTGACAATAATCGCTGGGCAAGTGATGGTAAACCATCTTGTGGTGTGTTTCTGAGGTTAAACAACGCTGCAAAGATGTCAGTGTTATCACATGTGCATTTTTCCAGCAGGTGTTTGGCTGAACGGATAGCTCTTTCCGCTAGCCCATTGGATTGAGGATAGTGGGGGCTGCTGGTAGTGTTCTGAAAAAGTTCCGGGTATATGCAAACTCTCTGAACTCTCTACTGATGAATTGCATGTCATTGTCCGTGGTGAGTTGTTGTGGCATGTCATGTGTAGCAAAGTGTGTCTTGAGTTTGGCAATAACAGTAGTGCTGGTGAGATTGGGTAGGTAGTCAATTTTAAATCAACCTGAAGAGTCCACCAAAACTAGATGTTCCTTTCTTCTCCAAAGACATCTGCAGCAGTGAGAGACAGGAATCGTGTGTAGGTGCAGAGGTTCTTTTGGTTGATGAGCTTTGAGTACATTGCAGTGGCCACATATGGAGACTTCTCTTTCAATGTCACTGAAAATTGTGGACCAATATAGTGACCCTTTGGCCCTGATCTTGGTGGCTTCAAGAACTGCATGTCCATGGTGTAGCTGCTTTGCACATTACTTCTGCAGGATGTACAGTATTATGAATCGTTGTCCTCTCAGAATGACTCCATCAGAAAGAGTAAGCTCATCTCTCATGGCAAAGAAGGGGCGCAAATCTTATGAGATTTCCCTAGAGGATTGGGGCCACCCTTGTAATATGATTTAAGACAGCCGTTAGCACATATCGTCTGCCAAGGTTTCATGCTGAAGCTCCTCCATTTGGTTGGAAGTTAGTATTTTCACAAACATATTCATCCTCAACTGGTGGGCACTCAGTATGAGGCAAGTAGGCTCAGGAGAGGGCACCAGCCACAAATAATTATTTTCAGTATGAGGCAAGTAGGCCCAGGAGAGGGCATCAGCCACAAATAATTATTTTCCCCGCTTGTATACAACATCCAGATGGTATGTCTGTAAGTTGAGCATCATTCTTTGTATGCGGGCAGAAGCATTATGCAGAAGCTTCCTCAGTATGGTGATGAGTGGCTGATAGTCTGTCTCAAAAGTGACAGGGCATGCATATATAAAGTAGTGGAACTTGTGACAGGCAAATATGAATGCTAAAAGTTCTTTTTCAATCTGTGCATATCGTGAGTCAGGCTCAATCATTGCTCTGGAGAAGAAGGCTATGGTCCTGTTATTTTGGAGGCAAACAGCACCCAGTCAGTGTTGTGAGGCATCTGCAGAGAACACCACCGGTAAATGCACATTAAAGTACTGCAGTACTGAAGGGCTTGTTAACATGTGTTTTAATTTTGTAACTGCAGCCTGCTGTGGCTCCTGCCAGCACCATTCTGTATCTTGCTGTAGGAGCTGTCTTAGTGGTGCAGTTGTCTCACTGTAGTTGGTAAGAAATTTCGACAGGTAGTTTGTCATTCACAGGAATCACTGGAGACTGAGTTTGTCCTCAGGGAATGGCATTTGCTGAATGACCACCATTTTTTCAGGGTCTTGCTTGACCCCCTTTGTCAATGAGGAGGTGACTCATATATGGAACTTCCGACACACGGAACTTACATTTGTCTGGGTTAAGCTTTAACTTTGCTCAGATCCTTTCCAACACCTGACGGAGGCGCTCATCCTGTTCTTGCATGTTGCGACCCCACATGAGAATGTCATCAACAATGATTTCATACAGGTATCCTGCAAACAGCTTTTACCTGCATTGTTGGAAAACTTCACTGCCGGTGGTCAGGCCATAAGGCATATCGTCCAGGAGGTGTCATGAACGCAGTGAGTCTGGATGACTCTTTGTCCAGAGGTATCTGCCAAAATCCACATTTAGCACCCAGGGTGCTGAAGATTTTTGCCTCAAGCATATCAGCAATAACTTGTTTCACCATTCTCAATGTGTGTTGAGGCCTCAGCAATGCTTTGTTTAGGTGCACGATGTATATTCTCACTTATCCGTATTTTTTACAGCTACTATGACTGAGACCAACTGTGTTGCTTCCTCTCCTGGTGTAATTAGACCAAGCCTTGTCATGCAGTCTAGTTCAGCAAGAACTTTGTCCTTCATGACAACAGGGATGCGTCGGGGTGCACAGACTGTGGGGACAGTTGACTTATCCAGTCGCATGTCGTAAATCATCATCATCATCACCATTTATTTATATAGCGCCACTGATTCTGCAGCGTCTACTCATTATCCTCCCTTTCCTCATTGTGAAGTGCGTATTGTCGCTAACCAATAATGATTGTCGAATCTCGATTTGTGTTTCCAACGCACAAAGATTTATTCTCAAAAAGTAGCAGTAGATATTCAAGCTAAAATTATAATAAGTACAGCCGTTACTTATCGCAGGTGGTCTGGATCCAGTGTACAGTCATTCAATCCTGAAGTCTGGGGACGAGATGTCTGCACACTAGATGAGGAGCTGCTGTTTATATGCACACAGAAATACAGTAAAACAATGCAGAATGGTATAGCTTGCTTCTATTGGTCCAGGTTTCAGGAAGGTCCAAGGGGTTGTCAATCATTGGCTAGTTCAACCTAAAGAATCCAAAGGAGGGGGTCATCTCCTCAGGGGGTATGCTCCGATCTTCCCGCCAAGATTCCTTAGTCTTAAATAGTTCATAATTCCCTATCATTCATAACTTGCGTATGCACTCTGCGATTCCTTCGCAGAGTGGCCCGTACAGTTGCAAATGTTAAGAGGAGTATTATGATACCACACATGATATGATTCCTTCAACCTGTACCATATGTTTTACTGATATGCATATAACTTATGATATTACACATAAATACTACTATATTTCGACATAAATGACTATGTGTTGCAACTACCATTAATGTGTACTAATTTACAAGTGTGCATGTGTGTGCGAATGTATGTAAAAGACTAAATACTGTTGTTGCAACGTGTTGCAGCTGCGTACGCCCTTTTACGCCGTAGCATGCCTTTTTACGCCGTAGCGTGCCGTACGCATCTTTTCAGACAAAGACAACCAAGTTTGCTCGATTTTAATTGAAATGACTTTATCCAATATGCTGACTTCGACATCATAGACAAATGTGTCCGCTTTATCTACTGCCTCTGCACCAGACAAAACATATGGTTGTACCTTTTTTGACTTCTCAGATAGCCCAGCGATGCAGTACGTTTTCCATTTTTCTGGAACTAGAGCCAGTTATCAGTGATGTTTTCAGCAAATATGAGAGGGTTAATGCTGCGGAGACCTTGAGTGAAGTCTGACAACTTTTGACACCATGTAGATGTGGGTGTAAAAAGACTGGAGTGACAGCTCTCAGGAGTGAAACATAATGGGCCTGATTCATTAAGGAAAAGAAAGCAAAAAAATTACTAACTTTGAACCTAGGCAAAACCATGTTGCAATTCAAGGGGTGCCAATGAGTCTATTGTTTTGCACATTAGGAAAAAACTGGCTATTTTTCATGTAGCACACAAATACTGAATAGCTTAATTTTTACACTGAAATTGTTCAATTACATGCTCTACTCTAATTATAAATCAGTCCTCACATTTTTAATAGAGATGCTCAAGCTCGGTTTTCTGAAAACCGATCTCCCCCAGAACATCGCCAATCCGAGTACCGAGCCGACTCGGCTCGGTACTTTTCCTGATTCCATAAGTACCTACCTCCCCAGGAGATCCAGTGCCATTGCTCACATTCTAACAGGGTAGCAGTGTTCTTTGCCACTCTCCAGTCTCCAGTGCCATTGCTCATACAGAAACAGGAGGGGTAGCAGTGTTCTGGTCACTTGGCAAAAATTTACTGGAAATGACTGGAAATTAATGTTATTGAGGTTAATAATAATGTAGGAGCAAAAAAAGAGCCAAATCATGTGATTTTAGCATTTTTTAACAATTTTAGCAAATAAAAAAAATACAGTTCCAAACCAAAACCAAAACACAGCGGTCAGTGAACACCCCCCTCCAATGCATTATGGTTTTGCCAAGGTTCAAAGTTACTAATTTTTTTTGCTTTACTTTCCTTAATGAATAAGGCCCAACATGTTTACTTAGCATAACATACATAACAGGAATGCAGAACAGAGAACAGGAACTTCCCCAACATGCCTTATCAAAGATCTCACTTCCCGCCAGACTCTGGTATGTCATACATTTACAATATGTTTCTGTAGTTAGAGGGCTGCAATCATTACCTGTAGTGGCGGATGCAGAGGTGAAACTAAAGAGCTCTGGGCTCCCTGTGCAGGGAGGTGTGAAAAGGCTACTTTTTCAATGCAGCCTTTTTCAAGGCTGCCTTGAAAAAGTGAGTAGTGAAATGCGCGTTGGAGTTCGCCTCACTATGTGTCACCATACCTACTAATTGTTAGTATCTTACCTGTTCCCCGCTGCGCTGTCGGGTCTGGCAGCTTGTCATCTTCAGCGGTGAGCGCTCTCCCTGGTGGCGCTGCTGCACTTCCGGATTCTCGCAGCAGGGGTCATGTGACTCTGGGCAGGGAATTCAAAAACTACTTATTCCTGCTCTGACACGCTATCTGTGTCAGAGCAATGTGTTTCCTGTTCCTGGCTAACAGTTCCTGTGTTCCTGACTCCTGTGAACCTGCTCCCTGTGTACTCCTTTATTCCTCCTACTCCTGTGTACCAACCTGGCTGTGACCTGACTATTCTTTGGCTTATTCCTGGCACCACGTATTGGACTGTCTTCCCTGTGTACCGACCCGGCTGTGTTATCAACTACTCTCTGGATTTCCCTCTGGCACCATATACCTGATATCTCCTGTGTACCGACCCGGCTGTGTTATCAACTACTCTCTGGATTTCCCTCTGGCACCGTATACCTGAGATCTCCTGTGTACCGACCCGGCTGTGTTCCTGGACCCATCTCCTGCTACGCACTCACTAACTCCGTGCATCTACCGCTTACTGCTCCAGACCTTCAAACCCTGGAATTCACGGTTAGTGCCTGTACTTACATCACTTGTCATATTGCCTGTCTGACTATCCATCACTTAGAACCTTCTCCCTTACGTCAGTAGGCTAACCTGGGGACCGTGACCTGCGGTTCTTCGGCAGCAAAGACCACACTACCGTGCGGTGGTTCTTGGTGAAGACCGGAAGGCCGTTAGAATCCGCGCCCTAGGTAAGCCTGTGCAAATACTGACTAAGGCATTTAAATCGTAACACTAATTAGACAAGGCAATTAATACTATGAGTTAGTCAGCCAGTGTAAAGGAATAAAGAATGACAATATAAGTTTTATGGTAACACAATAGAAATTGTACTAAATCTCTGTTATTCCAGAAGTGTAGTGGTTCTCTAACCACAGCCTGCTACAATTACCCCATCCCTAGTGTAACCTAGGAAAGGTATGATTTAGTGAGGATAAAATCAACAAAAGCAGTGTATATTAACCACAGCTTATAAATAATAAGCTGAACAACTATTGAATAAATAGTGATCTTTTTATTACTGCTGCTGGATATTTAACTATCATAATAAATTACAATTATTACAAGAGAGTCTCTATAGACAAACGCAATTAAATAGTGACAGTGTTGCACTCGAGCTTACACTTACCTGAAAGAGTTAACCTGTTGGCAGGCCCGACCAATGATTGTAGATGGGAGGGTCTTGGGTTCATTTATAGGGTGTCTCATTTCCCGGTTGCCTCATTCTGCTTTGCAAGTTTCCTGGGAGCACACGTGGAAACAGATAAGCACTAGTTTATTTGCTCATACTTTGTTGCTTTCTTTCTGATTTTTCTCCTCTTTCAGCTTTCCTGATTATATATTTACACCTCCTTTTTTATTTTCCTTTTATTATTACCCTTCTTTTCATCCATTTTTCTTGTCCACCTCCCCTCTCCCCTTCTTCTCTCCTTATATTCCCCGTTCCCCTCCCTCCTTTTATCCTCCTCACCATGCCCTGACCCAAAAGAGTGGTGTCCAGGCCAGCCTGTCTCCACTCCCCACCCCTCGGTGAGTCCAGGGGCAATCTTAGAAGCGCTGAGTCAGGAGTTGGCGGGGAAAAGGGCCCCGACGGGAGCATGCCTAGTTCCTCTTCCCACACCTACCTCGTCCGTAGTCCAGCAGACGGGCACAGCGATTCATTGCATGCGCAGATCGCAGAATTCCGGGCGCAGGGTGGGGAATGCCTCCTACGCTAAGAGTCGTGGGGGTCAGGGTTGGATACCTTGGCAGCAGTTATCTCCCGCTCGGGGTACACAAATAAGCGAGAGCAGTTTTTCCACGGCAGTACAATACGGGCGGTCACTCACTGGGCAGGACAGGAATGTGGGGGATTTTAGCAGTAGTTACAGTTCTCACTTTAATCAGGCGGCTGAGCAGGTTTTTGAGTATCATCATGGCAGTAGGGATAGCCTATCCCAGTGGCCGTTTCCACCACCAGGTTTCTTGGAGTCTCCCAGTCACCGGTTTAGTACTCAAAGTTCACAGTTCACTATGGCCCCTGCAGCAACAGGGGGGCGGGGTCTCGGTGTCGATAGAGATAACCCCATATTCCTTCATGGCGGCTTGTAGTAGGCCTGTCGCCTCATCCACATTTGTGCCAACCAGTTTATCCTCACATGATGCAGAAATATTGGACAATGTCAGCTCTGGTTTGCCAGTATCTCACGGGCCTTTGTTTTCAGTTTTGCAGAGCCAACATCCGCCTGCAGATTTGGAGTTGCCCCAGGTATTGGGCATGCGCACAGTGGAGCTAGGAGTGGCTTCAGGTTTTTCTTCAGCGGCCCAGAAGTTTCAGTCATTGCCAGCGGTGTCGTGAGCAGTGGAGTATCAGGTGACGGTCGGTGATGGAGCTGTGGGTGCAGTGTCGGAGGTCGAGGTGCCTAGGCAATTATCCTTATATTACACGCAAATCTCGTGATGTTAGCTCCCCGATGTCAACCACCCGCGAGGATTTCTCTGGGTCCGATCACAGGCTACATAGACTGATTAAAATCCTACAGTCACAGCTAGTGGGGAAGCAGGCCAGCAAGCCCCTACAGGCGCTGGGCCCTGATATAGTCATGAGAGCTAGGGATTTGGGGAGGGTAGAGAATGAAGCCTTGTTTTGTGGTGTTAGGCCGAGTGCCAGAGACAAAATTAAGCGGGGAATTTACGTAGATATTTTCACTCTGACGGATGAAGGCAGGAAAGGTCTGGCAGCAGCTTTAGAAAGGAATGGTATGGGTGAGGAAAATTATAGGTCATTCCCTAGGTGGGTAAATGGTTTCTGCGTATTTGCAGCTGTGTACACAGAATTTAGGCCAGAAGAACACATTGAGGTATGGAGATATTTCCATTTGATCAGTGACATGTACATAAAGGACGGCCCGGTCATCTGGAGAGCGTATGATGAGATATTTAGGAAGAAAATGACCATCGGAGCGAGGCTCCCACTCGGATTCAAAGACATAGATACGTGGATGGACCTGATGAGGCCTTGTAGTCAGAGGCAGGAGGTGACCAACACTAGGCTGTTTTCTGGGCTGGGGACGGCCCAGCAACCCCTCCCCACCAAAGGAAAGTGCTTTGCAGTTAACTCCGGATTTATGTCAAAGGGGCTCAATGTGCAAGTTTAGGCATGTCTGCTCAATCTGCAGCGGTTACCGTCCTTCATCGGAGTGTGTCAGATCCAATTCAAGTGGGGGTAGAGGACGCAGAGTTATACCAGCAGCTCTTGGTCAAAGCCAAGTCCTCAATTAAGCTAGAGGAATTGGATAGGTGGCTTAAACTTTATAGAGACACAATTTCTGCAAACATGATTAGAGAAGGGTTCAAATTTGGTTTAAAGATCCCTGCTAAAGAGGCCCGGCTAGGGCGAATGTTGGGGCCATTTTCTCGCCTACCCATCCCCAATTTAGTTATGTCCCCAATAGGGGTAGTACCCAAAAATCAGAGGGTAAGTTTAGGCTTATTCAGCATCTGTCCTACTCAGCAGGCAAATCAGTTAATGATGCTATAGAGCCTGCAGATAGCACCGTTCAGTACCAGTCCTTTGAATACGTCCTTCCCTGGTGCAGGAGTATGGAAAATGGGCCCTTATGGCTAAAATTGACATTGAGTCAGCTTTTCGCCTGTTACCTCTCCATCCTGAATCGTTCTAGTTTATGGGTTTTAGGCATTGCGGCGGGTTCTACGTAGACCGTTACTTACCCATGGGCTGCTCAATATCATGTGCCTTGTTTACCAGCTTCGTTCACTGGTGCATTCAGGCTGGAACTGGTCATAGGGGAATAGCTCACTATCTAGATGATTTTTTGATCATAGGCCCGGATAATTCTCGTATATGCTTAGACATTTTGCAATCTGCACAGGCTCTGCTTACAGTCGTGGGTGTACCTGTTGCACACGACAAAACCGAAGGTCCCACACAATGCTTATCATTCCTGAGTATAGAAATTGACTCGGCTGCAGGTTGTTGCAGGCTCCCGAAAGATAAGATAAAAAAAGTTATCGGATGCCATTTCAGTGACACTGGGTTCCCCCTCTTGTTCCCTGCAGAAGGTCCAGTCCCTTTTAGGCCTTTTTAATTTTGCGTGCAGGGATATGGGCAGAGTGTTCTGTTGGAAGCTGCAAAGAGCCACAGCTGTTAGAAATAGGCCTCATGCTTCTGTTCGCTTGTCACTAGAGATAAAGGATGCTCTTCAAGTATGGCTGAGATTCTTAAGGGATTTTAATGGGAAGAGAATATGGCCCACCCCTCCAATAAATAATGTTACACTTGACCTATTCACTAATGCCTCAGGTGCTCATGGCTTTGGTGCATATTTGAACGGGCAGTGGTGTGCCAAGCCTTGGCCGGAGTCATGGCACAAGAGCGGATTGGTTAAAAACCTGCTTGTCCTGGAGCTATTTCCCATTATAGTGGCCATTGAACTTTTGGCTGTTTCCTTAAGAGGCAGACACGTTGTTTTTTGGTTCGATAATTTGGGGGTAGTGCAGTCCATAAACAAGCAGAGTGCGTCTTCTCCTCAGGCTATAGCTTTGTTACGCCACCTCATTCTACGCTGCTTGGAGCACGAAATCACATTTAATGCCCGCCATGTCCCGGGAGTCAATAATGATATAGCGGACGCTCTGTCTCGGTTTCAGTGGAATAGATTCAAGAATTAGCCCCACAGGCCAACAGCATAGGCACTCCATGTCCCTCTTGTGTTTGGAAGCTCATCACGCCGCTATAAGGGGTCTGGTGGAACACGGGCTAGCTCAGTCCACGTTACGAGCATACCAAGCAGCTTGGCAGCAGTGGGTCCAATTCAGCAGCACCAGGGACACGTCAGAGGCAGGTCAGAGGGATGCGGTTATAGAGTTTATGTGGCTGAAATTCAACGAAGGTGCCTCCAAAGCGAGTATGTCAGCGGCCCTGGCGGGTATTTCCTTCATGGCTCGACTTAATGGTAGGGTGGATGTGACTAAGGGGTTTGTTATATCAAAGGCGCTCAAGGGAGAGATGCACCACAGTGGATACACGTCATCTAATTACTTTGCAGATGTTACCACAACTGTTGTTTCGCACTGCATTTACCCTGGCGTTCTTTGGGGCTTTTAGGGTTTCAGAGTTAGTCAGTCAGTCAGTCTAAAACGCATAGCCCCATGGGATTGTTCACTAAAGACCTTGTTATACGAGAAGATAATCTGAATTGCAAAATAGCCAGATCCAAAACGGACCAGGCGGGTAGAGGCTGTTGGTTACAGATTCAGGGCCAAAAGGATAAGGAAATATGTCCGGTTAATTTGTCCACTCAATTTATGCTAGTCCGGCCTGACAATCCAGTTTTCTTAGTGCACAAATATGGTTTTCAGTTAACTAGGTATCAATTTAATGCTGATTTAAAGCAGTCAATAAAGCTTTTGGGTTTAGACCATTTTTTTTTATAGTACCCATTCCTTTAGAATTGGGGCGGCCACATCCGTGGCATTAGTAGTGTCAGCTGTGGAGTCCATAAGGTCGTTAGGTAGATGGAAATCTTCTGCCTAAAGAGCTTATTTTAGGCCTAATGTTTAAGTGCTTCATCGTCTTGTTGTAATAATCTGCCTTCTTTGTTTCTATGTTTTCCCCCTTCTGTTCTGGAATTGCTTTGCCTCATTTGGTAGGTTGCACCCAGCCTCTTACCCTCCCAGTAGCCCTTCCTTGTGAATTCCCTCTAGCCCTTTCCCGATTACTTAAGGCTCCTTCGTTCGTCGTGTTAAGCGAGGGCATGAGGGGATTTCTGACGTTTTTTTTCCCTGGAAGGACTGATTACTGGTGTGCCTGCGGGGTTTAATCGAGTTTTACCTTCGTTTGGGTGACTTATCCTTTCCCCAAAACCCTTCCACCCCTTTCTCTCCGTTCCAGCTATTCTCCATGCTTGAATTAATAGTCGCTTATGTCATCCTATATGTGCACCATGGTGCTTTATGCGTGATTTTTATGGTAATTGTGCGGTGCTTAACACTCTATTTCTTACTGCAGGTGGTTTGACAGCTGCCAAGATCATTTGGATCATCGGGCATTCATATATATTTTGGGCAGCTATGTTGCAGGGAGCCCCTGGCATTCTAGTAATTCATTTGGGTGGGAATGATTTGGGTAAAGGAAAATCCCTTGACCTGATTATTCGGATTAGGGAAGATCTGCATTATATTAAAGCTACATGGCCTGCCACCAAGATAGGCTACTCAGCTATGGTGCTGTACTGGAGATCTGTGATTCCATTAAAAAAAAAATCCTCATAATGGCAAAGAAGTTGAATAGTGCAATCCGTAAGGTTACTAGGTCCCTAGGAGGTTTTGTTATAGATCACCCAGCGATAACAGCGAATAGGGTGAGTCTCTACAGGAGAGATGGTGTGCACCTCTCGGATGAGGGGTTGGATTTGTTTATGGAGAGGATTTGGTTGGAGTTAAGGAGTTTGGTTGGTTTGGATGGTGGTGGGCTGCTTTGCCCGTAAGGCAGCAGCATTGGAGGAAGGCACTGCGATCAGCGGCTGATACATACGGCACTATCGTGAATGGCCTCAGGTATCTGTCCCCTTTATTGCAACGGTAACTCTTGGCCCTTCAGTGGGGAGGGTCCTTGTCCGGCTCAGTGAGGGAGGGCAAATCAGTTTAGAGGGGGTGCAGTTTACTCAGACGCCAGGTTAGAGTCGGCCAAGCAGTTGTGGGTTATTTGAAGTGTGGGTGGACTTAAGGCGGAACGCAATGTCCACGCTTGGTTTTTGAGTATCAGCTGGTAGCTGTCCCGCAGTGCTCTTTCTCCAAGTGTTACAATTCTGCCTGGTCTATTATGAATTAGTCTAAGTGTTTCAAGGTATATCTATACCAGAATATAAAGATTGTCATCTATTATATTACAATACAATTAGATTAGCTATATGTAGATCATTACCAGAATAAGAAACATACTATAGGTGAATTATCAACAACAATATTTTATTTGATTATACATGATATTACATAGCGATGCTGGTGGTATTTCCACTATTTTTTAAACACATTATTTTCTTTTTTCACTTCTGTTGTTTTTAAATTTTTGCTACAAATTGATTAGTATCAAATGGGAATCTATTTTAATAATATTAATAAAGGATTAAGTTTTAATGAAATCAAAATAATTATCAATTGTTGACAGAGTGCCCCATTTAGAACATTCTTTTCTTTTTTGGATTTCAGTAGCAGGTGTATGTCAGGCATACCAGTGTGTATGCTCAGGCCCAGTGGTCAAAGTGGGAATTTAGAATGACAGGTATGGAAATGTTAAATAAAAAGCTAGGGGCTGCCTAGGTCCCCAGTAGCTTTTGGGGATTTCGATAGTGTAAAATTAAATTTAGATGCATTTTTACAGTATATAGCATAAACATATTATACATATATACATATTAAATAATTCAACGCTACATAGCCTGTGCCCCCCAATCCGGTGTCTTCATCTCTCCCTTATGTCTTCCTTGTGACCCTTCAACTTTCCCTTATCTTTTATCTGTCCACTCTGCCCATGTGCCCCTAATGTCATCCAAGGTATCTCCCTCTCTTTCTCTCCCCACCTCCTCCTCTCTCCACCTCACCCACTGCTCCTCTCACCTTCTTACCTACCCCCTGCTTCTTTTCACATTTTTGTTTAATTATAAGTACCTGGTGCGAGGAAGAGAAAATAAATATATGCGTGTGTGTGTGTGTGGGTAGAGGTGGGGTGGGGGAATGTTGTTTTCTTTTAAACCAAAATGACATATAAATATAGGACATAATACTAATTATAGGGTCCTGACATCAGCTGAGACCAAGTCAAATGTTATGCCACTTAAAAAGCGATTTACTTTTATTAGTATGTCACTTTACCTATTCTTGCAGTTTTCACTGGCAGCGGCTGCTGGTGTCTTATGCTCAGGTGCTGCCTATCTGGATACTGGAATGTTGGTGCCTTATTTGGAAAAAACAGGCACATAAAATATAGAAAACCCCAGTGTTAAATCAATAACACCCACGTTTTATAATTAGGCCTCTCTCACTGCGATCAGACCTATTCAATTAAATGAATAATTTTCACAATTAATAAATGAACCTATTTCCCCCCAGCCAGCCTCAAAATTAAATAGTGTTACCACTTAATAAATACATCTATTTCCCTCCCTCCAAACATCCTGGGGAATAAAGTAATAACATTTACATTTGATAAATACACTTATTTCCCTCAACACCCCGACATTTAATTATTCATAATCATATTTAATAAATAGCCCTCAATCTCCCCAAACTTAGCCCCCATTCATAGTTCATCATTAACAGGCCACATCTCATAACATTAAGACAACCCCACCCCCTTCCCTCAATAAATTCAGACAAACAACCCCCCTTTGCTCATTATATTGAGACAACCTCCTTTCCTTATTACAGTAAGACAAATCCCTCTCCATTATTCATACTTGCCCACTTTTCTGTCTTGGCCTCCAGGAGATTATGGGGGCTCAATGATTTGCATCATTTTAGCACTGCCTCCTAAACGTACATAATCATTTTACACTATTAAAATAGGGACAGGGCCACAGTTACAGATGAATAGCGTCACTAAGCCCCACCGCCACCCACTTCTCTAACGAAGTGGGTAGGATCCAGGAGGATTCCCAAAATTTTGTGAGTCTCCCAAACATTCCGGGAGAGCAAGCAAAATAAACCCCCCTCCCCTCATTACATCAAGACAAATTTACCTTCCCTCTCTTATTACATTAAGAAAATAAACCCCAATCACCTTCCCAGAGATCCAGAGACACAGGGGGAGGGTGTGGAGGACAGACACAGACACACACACATGCAGGGAGGAGACAGTCATAGAGTGAAATATAAGACAAGTGAATTGTGATCATATGACTTACATTTTCTTGAATTAAAAATGATTTTTGCTTTTCTATCATCTTTATAAGGATACATCCATGATAATTTTCTATTTCTTAGATTGATAAATCATGAAAGGAATGTCTTTAAAATAAGTTTACAACTCATCTGTAATTCTTAACACAAACTATATCACAGGCATTGCAAAGTTTATTTAATGCCTAAGTTTAGTTAAAGATAAGAAGGTACAGTTCATGTAAATTGAAAGGTACAGACCATAAGCAGGGGTAGAAGTGTGGATGTATATGGTGGTATGTAATACCTCTACTTCTCATACTGCCTTTATTGTAAAACTATCAAATTCCATTCACTTACATTCCAGATTTTTCATACCGCCACTTCAAAATTTCCTTATCCCCACTTGTAAATTTCTACTTCAAACACTAGATATATTTTCTTAATATTATTATCGTAGATTTGTAAGGCACCACAGTGCTCCGCAGTACCATACAGTAGGGAAAACAGAACATACATAAAACAGGGACATACTAGGTAGACAAAATAAATGCAGACATGAAAATAAAGGGTATGAAGGACTCTGCTAATTAGAGAGCTGGTGGAAGAGGGCACAACTGAAACAAGAAGAGCAAATGTGGCTCAGAGCGAAGATTAGGACAGTTGTAAGGATGCATTAATCTGAATAGTATTATCAGGGATAAGGTCACCCCTAAAAAAAGAGATGGGTATTCAAAGAGTGTCTAAAAATGTGAAGACTGTGGGAAAATCTGATTGAGCATGGTAGGGAATTCCATAAGTGGGAAGCAGCACCAGAGAAGTCTTGTAGAAAGAAGTGAGAGGTGGTTACCAGAGACGAGACAAGGTGCCGGTCAGAGGTAGGTCTAAGAGTCTGGGAGGGAGAGTATATTGATATGAGACTTGGATGTATGAAGGGGTGTTGTTGTTGAGGGCTTTGTAGGTAATTGTGAGTAATTTGAATTTGATTCTGGAGGACACAGGAAGCCAGTGTAGGGATTTGCAAAGTGGTGCAGCAGATGTGGAGTGGTGATAGAGGAAGATCAGTCTTGCAGCAGCATTTAGGATGGATTGAAGTGTGGATATATGGGTGTCAGAATTGCCAGAGAAAAGGAGGTTGCAATAGTCTAGTCAAGACGGCAGATGATAGGAGAATGGATAAGAGTTTTGATAGCACGTTAAGTAAAAAAAGGGCAATGTTTTTAAGGTGCAGTCGACAGAACTGGGAGAGAGTCTGGATGTGAGGAATAAAGCAGAGTCAAGTGTGACATCAAGGCAGGGGGCTTGGGAGACTGAAGAAATTGTGGTGTTATTAACAGTGAAGGAGATTTGAAAGCTGGTGGTGACAGAAAAGAAGATAATAAGCTCTGTTTTGCACACGTTGAGCTTTAAGTAGCATTGGGACATCCATGTGGAGATAGCAGAAAGACAGTTGGTTACACAAGATAGTACAGAAGGAGAGAGGTCAAGGGAAGAGATATAGATTTGGGTGTCATCAGCGTAGAGGTGGTATTGGAAGCTGAATGAGCATATTAGTGCCCCAAGAGAAGAAGTGTACAATGAAAAAAGTAAAGGGCCAAGAACAGAGCCATGTGGGACCCAAACAGATAGTGGGAGTGGAGGGGAGGATGTGCCAGAGGTAGAAACACTAAAGAAGCGTTTTCGATAGGTAGGAAGTGAACCAGGAAAGAACTGTGTCACGAAGGCCAATTGAGTGAAGGGTGTGTAGGAGTAGAAGGTGATCAACAGTGTCAAAAGCAGCAGAGAGAGATTTAGGAGAAAGTATGGAAAAGTGACCCTTCCAATTATCTACTTACTTTTCAGTAAGTAGATCATTGATCACTTTTGTGAGATCAGTTTCAGTGAAATGTTGGGGGCAGAAGCCTGATTGTAGAGTGGAGAATGGAATGAGAGTAGAGAAAGTGAGACAGAAGTTTGTACACTTATCACTCAAGTAATTTAGAGGCAAAGGGGAGGAGGATAGAGAGGCTGGATCGAGAGATGGTTTCTTTAGAATTGGTGAGATAAGCGCAAGTTTAAAGGAGGATGGAAATGTTCCAATGAAGAAAGACAGGTTGAAGAGCTCAGACAGAGGTGGGCATGCAGTGGAGGAGAGGGAGCGGAGAAGTTGGGAGGGAATAGAGTGGAGGAGACCAGTTGTAGGGCGAGATAATAAGATGAGTGCAGACACTTCGTCTTCAGTTACTGGAGAAAATTAATTAAGGGTGGATTGGGGAGTATAGGTAAAGGTGAGTAGAGTGGATGGAGTGATTGGGATTTGGCATGAGGAAATATCTTGTCACATGGTGTCGATTTTGTCTTTGAAACAAAAACATGGGCTGTGGGGGAGGAAGGGGGAGGATGTGCAGGTGGGCATAGAAGTGAGTTGAAGGTGGCAAACAGGCAATGTGAGTTAGAAGACTGGGTGGATATTAGAGATTTGAAGAATGTTTGTTTGCAAATTGAGAGGGCAGTGTTGTAAGATAAAAGGATGAATTTATAGTGGAGGAAATTGTAATAGGAATGAGATTTTCTCCAGCTCTACAGTGCTGGAGCACTTTTGCAGGTAGCAGGTCTGTTTAGTGTGCCGTGGTTGGGGTTTGGATCGTTGAAGACCATGGGCTAAATTTACTAAGCTGCGGGTTTGAAAAAGTGGGGATGTTGCCTATATCAACCAATCAGATTCTAGCTTTCATTTATTTAGTGCTTTCTACAAAATGACAGCTAGAATCTGATTGGTTGCTATAGGCAACATCCCCACTTATTCAAACCCGCAGCTTAGTAAATCTAGCCCCATATGTAGTAGCTGGAGCTGCATTATCTAGGGCTGAAGTGAGTGCTTTGTTATAAAAAGAGGTAGAGATGTTGATTATCTATGCACCTTCTCCATGTTACATCATTTGCAGTGACTTCATTCAAGTAGCTTTTCAAAAGGGGAAAATTGTGTATAGTAGCAATCAGCTCAGCATCCACTAGCAGCTGAATGGATGCATGCAATCTTCACCATTAACACATTCATCATCAACCTCCTCATTATTAGCACATAGTCCAGCATCCAATTTTCCAATTTCAACTGACTCCTCTAATGAAATCCATGATTCCCAAGAGACATCCTTGCGAGTTACAGCCGTGGCCAAAAAATCCTTTTGTGAAGGAACACAGCTGCTGTATTGCTGTCCATTTAGCGTGGACTGGCTGCTGCCGACGATGAAACTGAAATTGCATTCTGGATCACTTCTGCAGCATTTTTCATTCTTGCCCCAAATGTGGAGCAGTGAGACCAAGCAGGTTAAGTTTTCCAAAAGTGGCGTGCAGAGTCTTCAGCTCCTATGTGATTGAATGACACTGGGCAGCCGGTTTACCAAATCAAGTTCCTGAGCCTGGGCATTTGTGGGTGGCTAAGATTTTGCAATCAGGCAGTAATATCAAAGCATTGTGTTCCATTCACTGGCTATTCCGGCCTGCTTGGGGACAAACTCATACCCACTTATGACCAAGCCAAGGAGATGGTGGCCTGACACAATAGGGGTACATCTTTCTTAGTTTTCTCTTATCAAATACATAGGCTGATGAGCTGAATCTCGCCCCCCCAGGCTAAAATTTGCCAGCCTGCCCCTGATGAAAACCCCACATGGTTTCTATGTCGTGTTTTTAAAACAGATTTTTTGTAATTACAGACAAGGCGACCACATAATGGTATCCAGAAATTAATGCCTTTGTACACATGCCATAAGAATGTCACATTACTGGTCTAAATTAAAGCCATCAGGGCAAGCTTACATATCTCTTCTGACCTCTGCCCCAGAAGCCCCACTAATCCCCACACTGACCCATTCCGATCAAGTGGGCTTTATCCCAGGCCGACAGGCTGCAGATAACATGAAGGCGGGCAGTAGACTTGATTTCTACAGCAAACATACAATCTACCCCCGCTCTGGTGGTGTCTCTAGATGCTGAAGAGGCCTTTGATAGGGTTTTCTGGCCCTTTATGAGAGGTACTCTCAATGAAATGGGCTTTCAAGGTCGATTCTTATGCGGAGTAGCGGCATTGTACCATGATCTTTCTGCTGCCGTCTTTGCTAAAGGGTGTCTCCTTGGTTCTTTTCCCTATTGAGAATGTCACCAGACAAGGCTGCCCATTGTTCCCTTTCCTTTTTGCTCTCTTGATGACAATATCACAAGCATATGAGCTGGCCCTGGAGAATATAAGCGTGATATTCTCTTAACACTTAAAAACACTCTCGCTTTATCATGTTATCACTAGCTGTTAATACGTTTTGAGCACTGTAGAGTTTTGCAATTTGTAGGCATTCCGTTCAATGAGGTTTTAGATTTTTAAGGAAAAATTTCACACAGTGGCTTAGTGGTTAGCACTTCTCTCAGCACTGAGGTCATGAGTTTGATTACCGACCACGGCCTTATTTGTGTGGAGTTTATAAGTTCTCCCTGTGTTTGAAAAGGTTTCCTCTGGGTGCTCCTGTTTTCTTTCACACTCCAAAAACATACTAGTAAGTTAATTGGCTAATATCAAATTGACCTTAATCTGTGTGTGTGTGTGTGTGTGTGTTAGGGACTTTAAACTGTAAGCTCCAATGGGGCAGGGATTGATGTGAGCGAGTTCTCTGTAGAGCGCTGCGTAATTAGTGGTGCTATATAAATAGCTGATGATGACTATGATGATGGCATATAAGTTTAATATAAAATGTTCTTCTGGGTGCAGCCCACCTTTGTCTATCTACTTGTCTAAAATGACCATCCTATCAGTCATAGGGATTGTAGCATGCTTTGCACAGTTAACTTGGTTTTCATCATCATCCTCCTCATCCTTTCAGCATAGTAGTGCTAGCACACAATTCCAGGTAAATCACAAACCCTACTGGATGAAGAATAGTCAGAGATCCATGAGAATGCCAGCTCAATCTGCATTATAATAAAAGAGAATGCCTATAAGGTGTTGTACTGATGATACTACCAACCCTCCCAACTCCACAGGATACTCCCCGACTCTTCTGACCGCTGTTGGCATGGGTGCTCCCATGAAGATACCTTCCTCCACATATGGTGGACCTGTCCCAAGCTGACACATTTCTGGGCTGACATTAAACAGCTGATTCAATCGGTACTCCAGGTAGACATGCCTCTGGATACTAACTTTCTCCTCCTACCTCAGGGGGCGCCCACGGCGACTCGACACCAGAACAAGTTGGCCAGACATATCCTTTCGGCAGCCACCTGCCAAATCGCAGCGAACTGGTGACAGCAGACTCCCCCATCCCTTCAGACTATTATTAACAGTATGGCAGGTATAGCAATTGGAATACATGAATAGTATTTTTAATTCATCTAAATCTCTCACCAAGGTCTGGGATCCATGGCTTTCGTTCTTCCAGGCTCGCTCTCCCTTCTCCTGACACTCCAATAATACTAGTCCACCTTCTTTGTCTTTCTCCATTTTTCCACTTTTTAATCTCTTCTTCACCCCACTCTCTTTCTCTTTTCTCCGCCTCTCTCTCCCCTCTCTAACTATTTAAAATTCTTAGTCATTCTCACTGCTCTCTTGTTAACTCTGCATGTTGATTGCTATTTTATTTGACCTTGCAAAAATAAAAGTTTAAAAAAAAAGAAGAAATAATTAGTGGTTTGTAATTCTTACAAGGGTAGGTATAAAATGTATAGGATTTTGTTCAGTGAATAGGGCGAGAACACATTAAGATCTCACAGGAAAAAGTTTTATTTCCTTTTCTAAAACATGTTTTTGGTTAGACTGTTCTATGTGTGGAAAGAATATAGCACAAACAAGACAATCTTTCTAAAATCTATATTCAATGATCAGGGTAAAATGGTTAAAAGGGAACTGCCTTCATTGTCTGATAATAATTGATACAGCTATTTGTTCTACAGTATGTGTTTAATTTTCAACATGAAATTATATATTGTATTGAAAAATTCAACAAGAGACACATTCAAGGTTATTCCATAAAAAGTATAATAATATCTAATAATCTCAGGGGCAAACACAGGATTTTTAGAGGCGGGTTTCAATGCCACGCCACCCGAAAGAATGCAAATGGCTATCATTTGAGATCATGTTAGGATACTCTCCAATTCTTCTCATCCCCTTCAAATACACGGGTAGCCAACTGTCCTGATTCTGGTGGGGCAGTCCCAATTTTGTGTGACTGTCCCGCTCAGTTAGGACTTTGTTCCAAATGCACTAATAGTTGGTATGTATGTCCTGCTTCGCACTTTACTGCTTATTAAGGGTGAATTGCAGGTATCTACCTGTAGTGCATGCAACTTGCCCTTAACTAGCAGTATAACGTGAGGTGGGACATACATCCTAACTATCGCTGCAGTTGGGACTACATGATGCTGCTTGTCTGGATCCTGGAATGATGTGGCCCTGTTTGGAAAAATGGGATCGGTACATAAAATATGGAAAGTCTAGCAGTGAGTGAACTATATAAGTCAAATCTAAAATATACAGAATAGGGCGCTAGGGTAGACCTAAGAAGTGTAGAACAGCTGCCTCAAAAAATTAGGATACAAGCCTAAAGTAGAACATAGAAATAAAAATAGGGGCGCTAG
Source organism: Mixophyes fleayi (assembly GCF_038048845.1). NCBI lineage: Eukaryota > Metazoa > Chordata > Amphibia > Anura > Limnodynastidae > Mixophyes > Mixophyes fleayi. Next base: position 229,253,799 of record NC_134402.1, read on the forward strand.
TAATATCACTTCACAATAACTTTATTAAAAGCCAAATAAATATGCAATTTTCCTTATATATATGGCCATAAACATGATAGGAGAATAACTTTCAATACACATGGAACTGTCACTTATAGAGAATAAATTCTTAACAGGTGAATCCACATTTCTTGAAATAAGAATAAACCATTAAATGATAATAATAAAAATAATAATAACAATGTTCACATTCCGATTCAGATGGAACAGAACTGATAGAAGGACAGGTTTAGTTAGGCAAATTGCGGAGGTATAGATTGCCTAAACGAAGCTTAATGCAAATATGCTGTACTTTGATTTGCTTGTCATAAACGGAACTTCAAATATATATCACATTGATTCACACGTGTCCAGCCTGTGGAGTAATGGTAAGGTAAAACAAATTTCCCTTGTTGTGATATATTCGGATGTCCCAATATTTATGCCGGTATTGCAATAAAGTAGCTTCGGCTAAAATCAATCAGACCAGTTAAATATATATGAAACATTCTCCCATTCTGCACATAAGTGCAATCAGCAGGTCCGATGGAATGGACTAAACTTCAAATCGGTAGTATCCAGGAAAACTGCATATATGTTAGATGGTCTCACTAGCAGACCGCAGCGTGTAGTGCGCCCAACTAAGCGTGATATAAAAATATTACCTGTTCCTTCGTGCGGCTTGACAATCCACCATATGTAGAGCCGTCTCCTGTGTTGCACCGTATGGAGTGCAGCACATACCAGTCCAAGTGTACACTATTGAGATCCCTGGGGTCTCTTGGCCAATAACTGATCTCTGGAAAACCTTTGGTAAAAGCTGGACGCGTTTCTCGGCTATAGCCGTTTCATCAGAAGCTGATTGAATCTACAAAGGTGTCAGAGGCATTTAAATAATCCCACCGGTGTCTGATTGCTCAGTTAATTACATTCAATCCAGGATAATCACCTGACTTTGCTAACTTGTATAACATTCATCATGATCAGTTGCTACATAAAAACAAGTATATTTCAACAACACTTGCATTAAAATAAATATACAATAATGCCGACCCACCTTCCTCATACATATACATATGTGCAAGGAATTCTCCTATTACGGAGAGTATATAAATCACATAAACATAAATTAAAAAACATATATAAACAGATAGATTCTGTTGAAAAATTGAAACACCTAAAAATAAAAAATCATTCAGCTTTGCTTCTTGCTCCACCGTTACGGAAGGTCCCCCATCCAGGTTCCAGCCCACTAGGTCTTGCTTAGCTAAAATACTTCACTCACATTTAGCTCTGTAGCCACGGAGCAGTGTAACAATGAAAGAATAACTTGGCAATATTACCCATAAAAATGACACTAAACAATCTACATTCAGTAAATCACAAATTGTTTAACTCTATACAGCCATTAAGGCCATTTGGCGACAGGGTTTTTAATTTAAAAATCCAAAAGGCTTCACGTCTGCAAAGAAGGTTAAACCTGTCACCTCCTCTGCTGGTAACATTCACCTGCTCTATAGCTTTCACCAATAGGCCTGACAATTTAGTACCCTGGCACTATATAAGTCTCCCTCCCCCCCCCACCAGCCCTAACATTAAATCAATAGTACCTACATTTAATAATTAAGACTCCCTAACTGAAAATAGCCCTGACATTAAATTAATAGCATTCACATTTAATAAATAGACATATTTCCCCCCAATTAGTCCCAACATTAATTTAATAGGATTCAGAATGAATAGATAGACCTATTTCCCTTCACAATGCCCTGACAATAAATTATTGGTGCTCACATTTAATAAATACATCTATTTTGCCCCAAACAGTCCCAATATTAAATAATTAATAGTTCCATTTAATTAAAGCTATTTCACACCACCTTAACTTAATACTATGAACCTACTATTAAATTAAATAGTCCCCACCATCAAATAATTTCCCCCACCAATAAATTAAAATTTTCCACCCACTGTTAAATTAATACTCAACCTCCACCCATATTACAGTAAGAGTCCTCCCCTCACACTTACCTTCTCCATCCAGCTCTCTAGATTTCAGAGGCAGGCTCTTCTGTCTGCTTCCCTTATTTCCTGCACACATCCATGTCCTGTCTAAGTCCTTATTTCCTGCACACTGCTGCCCGCCCCACAAAAGAGGGGGACAGGACGTACTCTGTAGAAGTGAGGGGCGGAACAGATCTGTAGATTTGCAGAACTAAAGTGGCTTGTGCTGTAGGAAAAACAAGCCTGTCAATGAGTCCTGGATAGAGAAGGGGGGAGGGATTTCTGGGCAACTAGAAACCCAACCTAAGTGCACCTGCATTTACTAGTATCCATAATTTTGGAGCACTGTTTTTTTTATTATATTTCATTTGTTCAAGAACATGATTAACAGTCAAGATGTATCAGCATCTGAAAACAATAAACTTGTGTTCTAACATGTATGAGAGGGGAGGAGCCTTCACTCTTTGGATTTAGCATGATTGGGTTTATCTATGGTGATATTAATACTTTGTCTATGATGTCTAAGCAATATTCTAATTTGACAAATTGTTGGGAATGTGTATATGTTTCTATTTATACAGAGTGAGGCAGTGTCGGACTGGGGCATGAAGGGCCCACCGGGGAATGCAACACTAGGGGCCCACCAAAGGGGGTGTGGTCAGCCATCATAGAGGCGCGACCAGACACTAGAGGGGGAGTGGTCAGTCCACTAAGGACAGCTGGCACCTTAGTGCAGTATATAAAGAATGCAGTGTGTGTATAAAGAATACACAGTCTTGACCTGACCCTTAGATTGGGCAGAACAGTCACCAAAAATCACGATTGTCCCACTAGACCAGGATTGGCTAACCTGTGGCACTCCAGGTGTTGTGAAACTACAAGCCCAGCATGCTTTGCTAATATATAGCAGCTTATTGCTGGAAGGGTATGCTGGGACTTATAGTTTCACAACACCTGGAGTACCACAGGTTAGCCAAGCCTGCACTAGACTCAGATCATTTGACAGACTGTCATACCTGTTGTCGTCACTTTTACCACCTGTGGTTGCTGGTTTCTTTAGTTGCGGCTTGTCTGGATCCTGGAATGTTGAGGGTCCTATTTGGAAAAAATAATGGGTACATTTAGAAACGTCAACCATCCCTGCCATTAAATAAACAGCACCCACATTTAATAATTAGGCCTCTCTCCAGCCTCAACATTAAAGTAATAGTGCTCACATTTGATGAATAGATCCATTTCCCTCCAACCAACCCCAACATTAAATTAATAGTATTCCCATTTAATAAATAAACCTATTATCCTCCCTCCAAACAGTCCCAGCAATAAATTATTTGTATTTACGTTTAATACATCCATTTCCCACGACCATTCCTAGCATTAAATAATTAATATTCACATTTAATAGATAGCCCCCACACTCAGCGCCACATTCAATTATAGACCCAAACCAACTCAGCATTAAAGGTCCCATCACCCTCTCCCTATAGTGTTCTCTGTGCAGCCCCCCCTCACTATAGTTTAGCATAGGCAGCCCCCCTATAGTTTAGTATAGATAGGCAGCCCCCCTATGCCACACGGTAGTGCCCCCAAAACAGTGCTATGCCACACGGTAGTGCCCCCAATGTTATGCCACGCAAGTGTCCCCGATTCATATTATGCCTGCAATAGTCCTATCAATTCACACACATATACATATATATATATGAAAATAGCAAACATAGTGTAACACCGTAATAGATAATACACCTAATTGGTATAGTTCACCACTAAACACCAAGGCACTATAACGGGTATGGGACCTGGATCCCAAAATCATATAACAGGACACCCTTGTGAGTGCAAAATATAAAATCTGCTTCCGACCCTGGAACAAGGTACCGGGAAATAGCTTTATTACAGTGGGGAAGAGAGTTTTATATTTACATATTGTAAGAAGGGAGACTTTGGTGGTTTACTGACCATCTATGAAACAAACTTGGCAGAGGGCTGGTTATACATTGGATGTGAAAATATTATGCTGGGTACAGAACAGTACTACAGAATCTATATATAGTGGGCATGGGACAATATGTAGTGGGCATGATGCTTTTATGTTGGATTTGGACAGTGTACTGTGCGTACAATGCTGTAATGCAGGAATAAGGAAATATAAGGTGGACATGAGACAGTATGTGATAGGCACACTAAGGTGGGCATGTGGCTTTATGGAGTGGGTATGAGGCTGTTTCTAGTGAGCATGCTACTGTATATGAGGGATATTAGGCTGTGTGTAATGCATATTATTTATATTTATATGACTCTGCTATGTATGACCAGAAAGTATGGCACATATATACAAAAGTAGGACAATACTTTAAAGCTAGAGTAAAGCTAGAGCTTGTAAGATAGAGTTACTGATTGGCATGTGTAAATAATGTGTATTAAATACTGCCTGATATAAAGAATAGAGAACATCATGAACTGTTATTCCATATGTAGTAGGTATCAGCAATGACTACAGCATTCACCATGTACATTATAGCTCACCTCTTGCAGTACAGCACAGGCATCTTCCAATGAGTAGAACACTGCAGAACCTTTGATGTTCTCCACAAATGGGGATGACATTGCTTTGTCCATTCTCCTCACTGGTGACCTCTCTACTTCCTTCATAATGAATCGCAATTGAGCAGCGGGGACGACGTGAGGGGCCTCCAGGTAAGCTCCGCCCACTGGTGAAAGGGTGTGTGGCTGTACGGTATCCGGGCCTACCGGTGGTTTAACCGGTAGCCCGCTGGGCCAGTCCGACCCTGGAGTGAGGGTGTCCTAGGATAGCTATTCCATTGAAAAAGATAAGAAAAAGGGCACTATTAAAAGTAATGGTTAGTATTTAAATATTATGAAAGGCAAGGGTTAAAACAAAGGCAGCAATACTGCTTACATATGTCTGTTAACATGTAGTCAAGAATTAATTGATGTAGGAAATAGTAAGTATAATTTCAATGTAAGACGTTAGGATAGCAATGCTTAATGGCTTAAGTAAAATATTAACAGGATTATTTGAAGGCCCCGAAGAATATTCAAAATCTAATGTTATTTTTTTTTTAACTGTAATGAATGCATCCTCCATGGTAGGAGAATTTATGTGTAAATTACACATATATCTAATTATACGATATTACAACAGAAGAAGTAATATTAAGAAAATCATAAGGAATAATTATTATAAATTGTATTTGGGGGTGTATCTATGCGTTCATTTGTTTAGGAAAATATATTTCAAGGGTGTTTAACAAAGACATATGTGTGAGCAGGTTTGACAAACTAATTAGAAGATTAATGTTAATTAAAAAAAAATCGTTATTGTAAAAGAGGGGGAAATTATATATAATGAACAATTATTAATTCAACAGTATATTAATAAGTGTAAAACACCCTCAGTTATTATCAAATGTATGTTATGCAAAAATTATAACATCTGGTTTTTCAGTTAAATATTGAGTATGACTAGGTTTTCAGCAGAGTAGCATGGTGGCCTAGTGGTTAGCACTTCTGCTTCACAGCACTGGGGTCATGAGTTCAATTCCCGACCATGGCCTTATCTGTGTGGAGTTTGTTCTCCCCGTGTTTGCGTGGGTTTCCTCCCACACACCAAAAACATACTGGTAGGTTAATTGGCTATGAAAATTGACCCTAGTCTCTCTCTGTCTGTGTGTATGTTAGGGAATTTAGACTGTAAGCTCCAATGGGGCAGGGACTGAAGTGAATGAGTTCTATGTACAGTGCTTCGGAATCAGTGGCGCTATATAAATAAATGGTGATGATGATGATGAGAGTAAGCTTGACCAAACTGTATGGACAGAAATTCCAGTGAATGGCTGACCACATGTAAGTCTCCTTATCAGATTTGTAGACACCTACCTTGTAATATCTATATAAAACATATGTGGAGAATAGGAGTACTTTAAATTATATGAATAAATATGCTTATTTTTTGTATATGATGAACATGCTTTTTATTATTAAGAAGAATATGTGTCATGTGGATTGCATGCTACACCCCTTAAGGTGGCTGATTTTAGAGATCTGTAAAAGGTTCAATTATATAGAAACTATATATATATATATATATATATATATATATATATATATATATATATATATATATACACATATTCAAGAAGTTGCTAATTTCACTAGGAGAGAAGGAAAGAAGAAAAAGAAAAAAGAGACCAGAAGAACAGACCAGCTTTAGACTTCAAGAGAAGCCTATATTATACTCTATAGGCCTTGCAGTCATATTTAAGTCACTATGTTTGAGGTAAGGCCCAGTGTGTTCCTACACTTCTGAAACAATATAAGTTGGTAGGTTGATATTTGGAAAGGTCTCTATTTTATAGGGCTGGTTTTCCCACTATAAATCCAGCTTGCAGGTATGGGTAGTATTTCTCAACAGATTTTTTATGCCAACTTCTAACAACTATGCTTCGGCATTCTTGTTGTAGCTATGTAACAGTCTTTGTTTATGTCTGTTATTCTTTCTGTTGGCATTTTCACATCTTTTGGTGGCTGTTGTAACATGAGGAAATTTACCCTGTGGTTGAGTGTACAGTAATTTTATAAAAATGTTGGTTAGTGCTGGAACTCATTTTTTCTCTCTGGAGCAAGAGTACTTTGTACTGATCAGGTAGAACTTTCATTATGTTCATTAAAACTTGATTGTTTTTTTTCGTAGACCCCATTTGGTTGTGGGTGATACGCTGTCATACGCAACTTCTGACTTCCATAGAGTTAACATAGTTCTCTGAACACCTGGCTTTTGCATTTTGCCTTTTCTCTTGGCTTAAATAGAGTTGTGTGAAATGTTTCAGAAACATAGTGGCCTTATCCTTTGCACTTAAGTCTATCACTGGAACAGCCAATAGGTATTTGGTTCACTATTACCAAGGCTTATGTGACTATTACTAGGGCTTATGTGTAATTGGTGAATTCGTTTTCAAGTTTTAAGTGACATATGAGTAATCAACTCAAGAGCGCTGCTAGTTATTATGGGAAAAAAAAGTGGTGTTTGGCTGTATTCACTTGTTTTAACTCACTTAATACTTTGCCTCCTTACTGGACTGTTCCTCAAACTGTTCTTATCTCAACATCACTGTCACAGTTTGGCCCTATAGCCCTAAAAGTGCTCAATACAAATGTGGATATGATCAATTCTTCCATATCTCATAGTTCAGTCTTTCTCTGTTCAGAATTTTAGTGAAGTTTTCAATTAATTGTTGTACAGTCTGTTTTGGTATTTTCAATTCTTATTTTAGAGTGTATACTCTCTATTTAGCTCCTTCAACATCTGCATGGTGGATTGTAAATTAACATATTGGTTTGTCTCTGAACATGAGCCATTTCAAGACGTTGCACCTCAATTTCAATATTCCGGGTACCACGTCACTCATGCCCATCCTTCAATTTCTTTTTCATTAGGACATTCTTTCACTACAACTCCTATTACTTTGTCACTAGTCTCAACAGTATCTTTAAACTTGTTCAAATCCATTTCATTGTCTAATACCTTTGCTTTGAGATGCTTGATATCTACTGTGTGTAAGGATCTGAATGACATACAAACTCAGACTCCAATGGCTGGTAACCTCTAAACCTCTATGGCAAAGTAGTAATAAAAAAGAATAAAAACAAGATTCAAGGTTGCAACATATCCTGTTTTAAACATAGAGGGTATATGCATAGGAGAAACAGATAACAGGCAGTGCTGTGAGAGCTGTAACTAGACCTCGAGTATAGATGAGCCACTATACTTTAGAATAATAATAACAGGATAGTCCCAAAAACATCAATATGGATAGGCACAGTTCATGTATTACAGAATACAGCAAGGATTATCCAGAGCACAGTAACACTTATTGTTTCACTTCTTACAGCATGGAACAATGCATAAAATTACAGATGGCGACTACGTAATAATAAATCAGAAATGATTAAACTCATGGAACCCGGAACAGAGAAACTGCTAACCAATCTGAGGTTATATGAACTGCAAACAGCCAGATAGTAAAGCAGATTAGACACTCACCCATCACAGAAAGTAAAAAATGTATGTGGGTAACGTTAAGACTGGACACAGAGGAGCAATTCCACTATAGCAATGCAGTACAGCGCTGGTTCATCAGCATGCAGTGACATGCTCAATTGATGAAAAGGGTTTCAGCATCCGCTTGTCTGAAATGTGATCAGTAACAAAGTTTTATATATCAGATAATCCGGGCACTTATAGACAAAGTTTTAAATGAGGCAGTATAGTGCGGCATGTAACAGGTTTCCAAATGATGATTTAAATGTTCGTGTCGCAGAAAAGACTAGCAGGACTAAAGATCTCTTAATAGTTGTCCAAGTAAACATACCAGCTGCGGTCAATACAAATCACAGGGTAAGAATGGAAAGCAGCTAGCAGTGGTGGTCAATACAGAACCAGCTCAATTCCCAGAGATACAGTTTAATGGAATTACTGAACACTTTACTGAAATCTGAAGTATCTTTATACTGATTGGATCTTATAACCACAGGTATAACCCTAATACCTGCACAAGAAGACACACATTCAATTAACCCTTATTCAGTGGAACAGTGTTTGAGGAAATGCGTCTCTTAGACAGAGGTTACTGGTACCCTGCATTAGTGCTTTCAGCATGATCAGCTCAAACGTAACTGCAGTGGTGGAAACACTCCCTTGCAATATTTTTAGCTGCAAGACATGGACATGACTGATGAAATTACCTAAATCAACATGGAGATCTTGAGAGAGGTAATAAACTGATGTGAGTTATTATTGTTAACGTAGATGCTCGCTCAGAGAAGCGCCCCATATACTTTAGAACTGCATTTATTTGTGCCCTAATGACACAAGTAAGAGTCCCCAGCTATTTATATAAGTACTTATAGCTACAGTGTAGTGATGAGATAATGAGGTTTCTACTTCAATGCAATATAACAAATTTGTCAATAATTGAAGTGATGAGATTATTTATACTGCAAAATAATATTACGTAACAATATGATTTGTGTTGTAATGTAAATAAGAGGCGGTACATAAATTAATCTTTATCACGTATTTACCTCACAAACATAACCTATAGGGCATTCTTTTCATCAGAGATAACTGCACCATGTCTCCAGATGCATCTGTACTAAACCTGTTCTTCTGTTATCAGACTTGTATTTACAGAGATACCTGTTTCCTAACTTTAAACTACAGGATTCTGAAATGGGAGAAACTGAGCTACGGCCTGGAGGATGACCCAAGGCAACCACACAGTAGGCACCAAGTCTAACACACTATTATTACCAATCCAAACAAGCAGAGGTTACACTATTTGTTTAAGGTTTATGGAAATTTCTTGGTATAATAAATATATATAAAAAAATGTAAGTATATACATATTTGGAAATGTTTAAATTATTTTCCACAATACATAAAAATAACTGACATTGAAAGTGTATAAAAGCATACATCCTTGACAACATTTTCATAATGCTGATATTTGTAAGATATAAATCAGTGATATTTTGATTCCCAATGGATACGGAAATACAATAACTTAAATGGAGACTTATACAGTACATTTTGTTCTATCAAGACCACAGATTTTTCAAGTCCTAAATATCTTATTGAATAGGTAAATGATGGATAAAATACATTTTTAGCAATGAGGCTATGATCACCTACTCTGCTGTTTTTGTTAGAAGATCTTTGTGAACAACATTTGTTTTAAAACACATGCTGAAACTGTATACCACTTTAACAAAAAAATTGTTAACCGCACACACAAAGTTCTAATCCCTATCATGGTGTTTGATCATTAGTAGTACATATAATTGTGGAAAGGTGCTACCTTACAACCAAAAGCAGTACATCAAGAGCACAAAGAAGAGAGAATATGGTTTCTTAAATTTAGTGCAGAGTTTGGACACTAAGGGCTAGATTTACTAAGCTGCGGGCTTGAAAAAGTGGGGATGTTGCCTATAGCAACCAATCAGATTCTAGCTGTCATTTTGTAGAAAGTGCTAAATAAATGAAAGCTAGAATCTGATTGGTTGCTATAGGCAACATCCCCACTTTTTCAAACCCGCAGCTTAGTAAATCTAGCCCTAAATGTTCAATTTTAGAATAAATCTTTATTAGAATTCATTAAAAAAATTAAGTAACTCCTATATAAGGCATCATATTTCTAAAAACATGTATAAGTGAAGAGGTAAGGAAAATGTGGGCGTTAAAAGAAAAATTTATGTAAAAAGTTATAGTTCCTCTATCAAGTTAAGTTACAGTTATACTGTTACTAGTTCTTTACATACAAGGTGGTATATCTGCTGTAGTCAACTATAATTAAAAAAGTCCATGTCCCTCTATGGTGAGCTAATTGGCTATTGATATATAGTCAGTATCGGCTTCTAGAAAGTATGGTTATTATAGTATGTGATTATGTACCATAAATTCCTAATATCATTCTTAAATATGCCGTAATAGTAAAGAATTTATTGTTAGTAAAAAAATACCTTGGTATATTAGAATTAGTTACCATACTATAAATCACTTATAAATGATTCCGTCTCCACACATAATCGATATTTGATAGGTAGACTGGTTCAATGTAGGCCGAAATGAAAAGCAAGTGTTCTCATTGCAGTGAAAATATTATCTGTACAAGTACTTCTAGATTGGATAGATTATTAATTAGTGTATTGCTGCCTCCTAAGCCTGTGTAGTGTCATGTGATATTCTATCTGATAATAGTAAAATATTAGTTTAATGAAAAAAAACGAATGTGGTTGATAGTAGAGCCGGAAAGGTTTGCCCTCATACTGCTTAGTAATAACGTCAGAGACAGTATGCTTGTATACAGCTTGCTACTAATTTGTATCAGATAAAACACATCTATGCTGGGTTCATATAGTGCTAAGACATTGTATTGCTACCTCCTAAAGCCCAGGCATAGTTCTTGGGCACCCTATCAGTCAATTAAAGATTCAGGGTTATATATTGATAATAATACAAGGATAACCGTAGTCTTAAATTGCGCATTTCACCTGTTTGAGCTTGTCTAACCGTGACTACAGCCGATATACCACCACATACTGTATGTAAGGAACTAGTAATATTATCACGGTTGCTTACCGTTAGAGGAACAGTAATCGTTGACATAAGTTTTTCTTTTAACTCACAAATTTTCCTTATCTTTTTCTCTTGCTTATACATGTTTTTAGACATATTTCGCCTTATATGAGTTACTTTATTTTTTAGTGAATTAAAATAAACATTTATATTTAAACAGAATATTTAGGTGTCCGAAGTGTACACTGAATTTAAGCAAACACTTTCTCTCTTCTTTATGTTCCTGAAAATTTATAGAAAGAAATTGGCATGCATAGTCTACAGCTATAAAAATCTGTTTTTGTAAATGTTAGTTTCAAGAGCCTTTAGTGTACTCACTCTGTCTATGTTTGCCCTGTTTCCTAGTTACTATGTTTGGCACATTTTATATTTTATTGTTGACCATCATAAGAGATGGGGACCCCTGCTCAAAAGACTTTCCTCAGCATAATGCCTCCAGCCATGGAGGAGGTGTTAGCTGGAAGAAACAGTTTACTGGAATTGCAGAGAAACTAGCCAGACCTGTTTTTCAGGAAGTTTTTAATATAAATTTAGACTAAATAAGTACTATATTCTCAATGAAATGGGTAAGACAAAATTGTGCATGCATTATCTTTGCTCTGACCTATGATTTACACCGATGTTCATGCAGGAACATGCAGTTATCCTGGCGCCTGTGTGGTGGAATTCCAAACAATTTTGTTTGTTTACAAACAATGTTATATATGCACAGTGAGTCCATGCTGTACTGAAACAATGTTCTGAACAAGCAATTATTGAATTATAATCTTACATCACTAGATAATTTGAGATGTACATAATTTGTGCATTAATGATGCTTAAATATATCCCAAAATGTTATTTGCTATTTATCTTGATTACAGGGACCACACATATGACAAATTTTAATGGTCTAGAAGCAAAGGAATATATTTTACACCAAAAATAGAAGCCGAGGAATACCTCTAAAATTTGATGAACTAATAAATCACCTAAACATGAGACTATATTTAACAAATTAGTAATTTAATACATTATAAACCGTGTCCGTTTGAACATAGTAAAAACAGTCCAATATACTAATAGACAGACATATCATCTATGCTGCAATGTCTAGCCAACAATCTCTAAAAGACAAATACCAAAAACATAATGGAAACATATTCACTATGTTAAACTCTAAATGTGTATTTAGTATCAATGCAAAATTAATCACTTATTAATACCAGGGTTAAAATATATAGAAAAGGGTATAATCCCTGCAATTCCAAAAGGAACATGCCGCTGAATACATAATACAACATATAGACATCAAATTATGTCAAAAAGATTGTGAAATATATAAATGGCTAGAATAACGCTTACAAATAAAATGCATAAAGCTAACAAATGAAATGCACATCCATTGTGAACATGAGCCAAATAACTTTGTAACCCCTTCCATGCTGGTTCTCTACAGATGCCTAAAGATAGCTGCACATATAGCTAATACATTGCACATACTAGCTAAATTTAGCCCCGGTTGATGATCATAGAGAGTAAGATCAATAGGGATTATGCAAATATATAATATATTGAAACATCCAGGTAATGGACTTAACACACATAAGGCATAAAATTGTGTGAAGGAACATGAGAGAAGTGGACAAACGGTATACCAGAAATAGATAGTAACTATGCTGTAACAACTATAATATGCATTAAAACATCAGAATTAAGACAAATGACCTGGCTTCCCTATTGGGTTTCTCTGGCGGCTCGCGGGTGCTGAGTGAGTTGAATGAGGACTATGTACATGATGACTTGCCTGTTTTTTCTGATTGCTGTAGTAGGAGTCAGGACTCTGATAGCTCTAGAGCCTGCACTCCCAAGCTGGTTAGAACTTTACGTAAATATTTTGTGCCACAACGGGGTGCATTGGCGCGCGGCCCGTCTCGTGGGTCAGGTAGGACTAGCCGGCTCACGGGTTCTGAGATGCTGCGCTGCGAGAACACGGCTATATATTGCAGAGTGCGCGCGTCCGTTAGGGACAAGATTGTTAAGAGCCGGTACGTGGACATATTCACAGTCACGGACAAGGCTAAAAAAACCTGCCAGTGCGGCTTTGGTGAAAGGCGGTGGAGGGGAAGTTAGCTTCAAAACCTACCGCAACTGGTTAAGTGAGGCATATTTGTTTATGGCCTGTTATTTGGAGTCATGCCCTGGGGAGTACATGGAGGTGCTCAAATACCTTCAAATGATTCACGAGATGTATATGGCATCTTGTCCGGGTGTCTGGTTAACATATGACCATGAATTTAGGTCCAAGTACAATGGTCACAGGACCCTTTTGTTGGGTTTCGGGTCGTCGAAACTTGGCCCAAGGTTACGGAGGAGGGGCGGGTTGGATCCTTCCCTGCGGTTAAGAAGCGCTCTCCATGGTGGGGGAGGTCTGACACACCATTTCCATGCAGAGGGCAGTGCTATGCCTTCAATAATGGACAGTGCCTGCGTGGGCCAGTGTGCACGTTCAGCCATACCTGCAAGGCTGGGAGTTGTGACAGGGCAGGAAGAGGGGGTGGGGAGTGTCCTCGCACCCGCTGTCACTATGTAAGGCCTACTCTACCATTAATTTGTCTAACCTGGCCCTTTGGCTAGCCAGGCATCCTTGGCGGGCGGATGCCGAGTTTCTGGGTTCAGGTTTTCTTTTGCCAATAGAGGGATCCGTGGAGATCGCTCAGGTTAAGTCAGCTTTTATTTTTTCCAAGATTTTAGCAGAAAAAGTGGTAAGGAGGTAGCCCTGGGTCATATGTCTGGCACTTTCACGGAAACCCTGATAAAGGGCATGGCGATCTACCAGATTGGCGTGGTGCCTAAGAAGGTGCCGGGGAAGTTTTGCCTTATTCAGTACTTATCCTTTCCAACGGGTGCTCCGGTTAAGTACTGCAGAGTAACCTATCAGTCCTTTGAAGCGGCCCTAGACCTGGTGCATAGTATTGGTAATGGGGCCCTATTGGCAAAGGTGGATATTGAGTCCACAATACGGATGCTCCCCTTGCACCCCAACTCCTTCTCCTTCATGGCGTTTAAAATGGAGGATGGTTCTATGCGGACAAATGTATCCCCATGGGATGCACAGTCTCTTGCTCCTTCTCGAGTGCTTTAGTACCTTTCTACACTGGTGTGTGACCACGGGTACCGGGCACCATGGGGGTTGCACACTATTTGGACGACTTCCTGGTCATGGGTCTGGGTCAGTCTGCAACCTGTGAGGAGGTGTTATTCGTCCTGATAGCCCTTTTTTACTCTATGGATGTCCCAGTGGCTCATGATAAGACCGAGGGTCCCACGACCCGAACATCTTATCTGGGGATCGAAATTGACAGAGAGTTGGGCCTGTGTAGGTTGTCAGCCAATAAAATCGGGAGGATACGGTCACTGATTGATGAGGCGATGAATCCCAGAGGATACGATTAAAGAAGGCGCAATCACTGCTAGGCAACTTTGCGTGCAGGGCAATACCAATGGGCAGAATCTTTTGCCGCACGTTGGAGAGAGCGACTGCTGGTTTTGCCTGTCCCCATTGTCACATACCCCTGTCTCAGGAGATCAGGGATCATCTGGGAGAGTGGTGCACCTTCCACCGGACTTTAACAGTGTCCGTGTCTGGCCCGAACCTCCGATTTCTAGTCGGGAGTTGCAGCCGTTCACGGACGCCGCAAGTTCGGTCAGGTTTGGGGCATACTTCACCGGCGACTGGTGCATGTTGCATTGGCCTGGTGAGTGGGTTCAGGCAGGGCATACAGCCAACCTTGTCCTGCTTGAGCTATTCCCCATCAGCCGTCCCTCACCGGTTACCCATGTCCCGCTTATATCTGGCAGATTGCGAAGCTTGAGTGTTGCGGAGTCCTCTTTAGCGCCGGCTACTTTGAGAAGGTATCAGTCCGTCTGGCAGGAGTGGCTGTCATTTCAGAATGGACACTCTAGTAGGGTGGAGATGGGTAGGGCCGATTCAGGATTTTATATGGGCTGACGAGAACGCTGGTAAGTCAAAGCCAGTGATGTCCTCATGCCTCGCGGGTATTTCCTTTTTCTCCCGATTATACGGTTTGGCTGATGGGACGAAAAGGTTCTTGATTACTAGGGCATTACGTGGTTGGGCGCGGAAGGACGGCAGGAGGACTGTGAGTCACAAGCTTTTAAGGGATTTGATAGGTTCCATGAGTGTAGCCTATTCAGCTCGGCCTTTGTTAAGTTGTTCTTCGGCGCATTCCGGGTGAGTTGGTAGCCTCCAGCCGGTCGGCTCCTCTCTCTGGAATGTTAGCCGCAAATGTGGTCCTGTCCGATCACACAATCTCCTGCAAGGTACAGAGGTCCAAGACTGACCAGCTAGGTAGGGGGCGATGGGTTACACTGTCGCCCTGGCGCGCTTGTGAGGTTTGCCCTATGCAGGTAGTCACCAATTTTACGGTGCATAGGCCAAGTAATGCGTTACCTTGGCCTTGAATAGTGCATAGGGACGGGTCTCCCCTCACAAGGTACTAGTTCACAGTGGTGTTTAAATTTGGCACATATTCATTCCGTATAGGTGCGGCTACATCCGCTGCTCTGAATGGGGAGTCTGGCCCATATATTCAGGAGTTGGGCAGGTGAAAGTCCACTGAATATCGGAGGTACGTGAGAATCTCTCTTCTCTCTTGATCTATGCATTCTCTCAATTTCCAGGGTGGACACAGGACCTAGTTGCTTGCTGTTTTTTGGGGCAGGGGTGCAAAGGGATTTCTCTGAATTTCCCTCTAAAAGTGGGCCTGTTTGGCTGTTGGCACCACAAGTTTTTGACGGTTTTTACCTTCGCCTGTGTTGCCCGCACCTTTCGTCTTCTCCTTTATCTTTTTGCCCCTTTTTTCTTTTTCTACGTGAGTGGGTCTCGTGGGCCCTGGCATGTAGTGGACTTCAGGACAGGAGGGCCTATGTGATTTCTGTTTTGCTGTATGGTGCTTTAACTGTTTTTGCTGCCTTACAGTTCATGGAAGTCCGCTGTTGATCTGGGTCCTCAGTCACTCGTTTGTCCATGGGCTGCTTTGCACCGGGCAGCTACTGATACAACTGCTTTTCCCCGCCCAGTAGTGGTTTCTTGAATAGGCATGAGGGGAATGAAGTGGGCGAGTTTCAGAGGGCTTATGTTGCAAGAGACAACAAAGCATGGCAAGTTTGCCTTTACAAGCCAGCACCGCTTTAAATTTTAGCTGTAAACGCGCCGATTTCCGGCGACTTGAAAAAAATCGGAGTATAATACATTTACCCCTTGGTGTTGCAGTAAATCAATACAGATGATTTGGCATGTTTCCATAGGTTCAGGCTCCAGGACAGTCCAGTATAGTGTAGTTCATAGGTCAGTTCAAACGACACCCTGCAAGGGTGGGTGTTAGCTCTCCAATGGTGGGAGTCAGCTCTCCAATCAGATGCATACTAATCTACCCACCGAAAGCTAGTTCAAACTGGTCTATTTACATTATAAACATCATTCTGATCACTAATTCCCTATAGTCCATAACTAGCATATACGAGGTGCGATCTTATAGTTGATGGAACTGGATCACTAAGGATAAATAGGGGATTAGAATGAAACCAAACATAATATGTTTCATGTAACCTCAACCTTAGATCTCACTAAAGTGCATATAACATTATAATATTTAACTATAAACTCAATAACATCTGTATATAAACGACTGTGGGTTGGAACTATTATAAAATGAATTAAACACAAGTGAATGTGTAAGTGTAAGCTTGTGTTACTTATCGTGCGATTGCATCATAACACGTGGCGTACTGATCGCAATCGCACGGTAAAACAATATTAATCAATAAACTTTCTTTTATCCAATTATTCGACTTTGACAATCTTAACCCATCAAAAGAGATAGATTACAAAAGTAGTTGAAGACATAGGGAAATGTTGTATCTGTATGATTGATCCACTAGGTGTATAATGGATAGCACATTTTGTTTGCATTAAACTGCATGTAACATAATTAGTACAACATCAGGCTATCTTCAAAGACTTTGGAATATTCTGTAGGAACATGCCACCAGGGAATCAGTGATAGGATGTACAAGTATATCCCTAGGGTTATGGACCCTGCAGTAGCTCATTAGAGGTAGGGAGAGATCTGAGTTAAGGTTCTTCACTTGATCTACCCAACGGCAACTTCCAGTTAGTGATGAAAAATGAATGCAGAAAAAGTCATAAAAAGGGATTTATTGGTAGAGCTATCAGATCTGTAAGAAAATGTAATAAGGTAATTCAATTGCAAACTTACCATGAACAAAATAAACCTTCACACAAGGTGACAGAAAACTAAACAAGATTTATCCTGTCTTTAGTTGCACAGTATAACGACGGCAAACTGCTAAGTAATGTGGATCACCCCTGAAATGGCGAGAGTTAAGTTAAAATTGACAGCGCTGAATGTTGAAACGCCACTAACTGTAAAAAGTGAATTTGTGGAAATATGTGAAACAAATAACATTCATTTATTTTCAAATACATTTAAAATACCACAAACAATACATAATAATTAAATAATTGACACAAATAAATTCTGATTAGTACACTGATGTAGAAACTAATCAAAAAAACTACTGATCGGTCCTCTGAAGAAATCTTTAGTATTACTTCCTTCTTTTACTTCCATGTAAAATGGATACAAGTCTCTTTCAGCAACTTGTGGTGGTTGCCTCTGGTAACACTTGATAAAAGTGCTTTTTAATAAACTGTTAAAACAATCTAGAACATAAGAAATTCTTCTTCTGTTGTCATTATTTATAGTTCACATTGTCCTGTGGGCAAATCACAGCATGTGGTTGTCTTTCAAAAGAATTTTCCAAAAAAGTTAGAAATTCAAGAAAATCTGCGAGTGAGTCTGATACCATATCAGCTAAAAGAAGAGCCTCTGGCTATATGAAGCTTGTCTCTCATTCCTTTGCTCAATTCATATGGGCTTATACTTTACCACAAAATTATCATATACAGAGTGTAAATTCTGCTATGCATATCATAATTTTCCTGCAAACTACAAAAAATTAAGCATTTCTATAGAAATGCATGCCTTAGACTTATGATACCTACAAACGTTTGCTCTAAAGTAAAATAAATGATAACATTTTACATATTAATACCATTTGCTAGTTCCTACACATTTTTATGTAAATCAACCTGTTTTTCCTGGATTGTACCCCCTGAGCAAGAATTCAGATGCCTTCCACTATCTACTACTAATTTTACCATATCCAACTTTCTATAGACTTGTGGAACCTTGATCATCTCCCTCTGATTTCCAGATGGTTTACTTCCTGTGGGAAAAAAAACTTGTATATTAATTAGAAACAAATACATTAATTGATGATATAATGTTGCAATTTGAGCTTGTGTGTAAATGCGACATTAGGTACTATAATTTAAAAATAATTAATTTACATTCAAGGTTGATGGTAACTAGAGGTGCTCGGGCTCGGTTTCCTGAAAACCAAGCCCGCCCGAACATCGGAGATCCATGTACCAAGCTTTCGCGCGCCCTCGTAAATGAAAGCACAGCAAAACGTCATAGTTGCGTCATCTGATCTCACGAGTTTTGGATTCTATAAGTATCGACCTCCACGGAGATCCGGCGCCATTTCACAGAGAGACACAGAAGGGTAGCAGGGTACTTGGCAGTCTCCAGTGCAGTTGTGCAGCGTCTTTAGTGAAGGTTAAAGAGAAGGGTTGGCAGTGTTCTTCTAAGTCTCCAGTTACATTCTGCAGAGTTATAGCTCACACAGAAACAGGAGAGGTGGCAGTTTTAAGTACTGAAACAGAAATAATAGGGCTGGCAGTGTTCTTAAAAGACTCCAGTCACATTGTACTGTGTTATTATAGCTCGCACAGAAACAGGAGAGGTGCCATTGTTTTTGCCAGTCTACAGTCTACGTGCCATTGCTCAATGTCAGTACTGAAAAAGAAATAATAGGGCTGGCAGTGTTCTTAAAAGTATCCAGTCACATTGTACTGTGTCATCAAAATGGATTCACATTAGTCCACAGAAGACCAGGAGCACCAAGCATCTGCTGGCACCAGTCATGGTGATAGTAATC
This sequence comes from Mixophyes fleayi, assembly GCF_038048845.1. Classification (NCBI taxonomy): domain Eukaryota; kingdom Metazoa; phylum Chordata; class Amphibia; order Anura; family Limnodynastidae; genus Mixophyes; species Mixophyes fleayi. The sequence goes on from NC_134402.1 coordinate 229,273,051, forward strand.
CCTCTACGTCATCTGCTAAAGCCTATGTTAAAGTGCATAGTGTTTTTAAGTGAGGGAAACAAAAATGTAAAAAAACACCTTTTACCTTGGTAAAGAAAAAAACACCTGTAATCAAGGAAAGAATCAGGTCTTCGCCTTTCTCTATGCTAGTTCTGCAAATGCTAGTGAGGCATCTTCTTGGAAGGTCAGTCATGACGATGCAAAACCTTGTCATTCTGACATAAAAAGTGGTGCCCAAATACTTTTACGTGTAAAAGCCGAGCTGGAAGAAAACAGTAAGGCATTAGAAGAAACTGTATGTTCAGATTCAGAAATGACACAAATCCCTGAGGAGAGTCTATCCACGAGTGCTATATGTAAGCCTGACCTTTCTGATACTGTACTCATAAAGAAGCCTCTTTTCAGCATTTCTGCAGATGTGTGGATGAGCAGCCCAAGTGTAGCCGGTGATACACATATTGAGGTTGCCACTTTGGAATTGCAACATTTGGCATATTTTAGCAATTTTTCTAAAAAAATACAGGTCCAAAACGCGAGGGCGGTTTTGCCAAAATGAAAACCAAAAGCCAAAGTTAATACAGATCCAAAACCAAAACCAAAACCAAAACACTGGAGTCAGTGAACGTCTCTAATGGTAACTCACCCTGAAATTATTGGTCTGTGTGCGCATTTAAATCTGCACACATGTCACACCCTAAATAGTTGGACAATGGCAATTTACCCATGAGGCAGTCAGTTCATAACTGAACAGAACTATTCACTGGGGAAAAAAACACTTTTCAGCAGAGTAAGGGAACAACAACAACAAAATCAATACCCATCCTCTATGCATTCATGATGCACATATGATATAAATGTGGCAGGATTCAATATATTTTGTGTAAGTTTCAAGTTTATGAAAAGCTTACAAATAAATAGAGAAGTTGTTGCTAATTTCAGAGCAGCTTTAAGTAAAAGTCTGTAAGAAAAAGGATGTCTCTTTTGTTTAAAAGGCCCAACAAAGACTATATTGCTTATTATAATTTTTGCATGGTCATAAAAGAAGTTAATATCTTTTAGCACTGTAAAAATCCATACTAAATATATTTGTACTTCAATGGGATGGATTTACATTAATACATTTTAAACTCTTTTAATTTGTTTAAAGAATACATATTTCCTTTCTCTACAAAGGCAAACTTACCCTTAAAAGTAGAGATGGGCGGGCTCGGATTTCGGAAAACCGAGCCCGCCCAGCTCTACCCGAACTTAGGGGATCCAAAAGTACCGAGCCGGCTCGGCACTTTCGCGCTTTTTCAGATTCCAAAACGAGGCAAAATGTCATTGTGATGTCATCGGATCTCAGATCTCTTGAGTTTTGGAATCTATAAATACCGCCCTCCACGGTGATCTAGCGTGGTGATTTGAGAGAGGGATACAGAAGGGGTAGCATAGAGTGTAGAGCAGTTGGGCAGGCAAACGTACAGAAGTGAAAGAGGAGGGTGGTAGCAGTGTTCAACAAAGCTCCATTGCTAATTGTCATTGGTGAAATCCAAATATGCAAGTCCTTGCAGGCTTTTTTTCTGAATTTGTATCAAAAAGTGTAGGGTGTTATATACACCCAAAGACAAAAGCTCCATTGCTGAATTTGTCATTGCTGAAATACAAATATACAAGTCCTTGCAGGCTTTTCTTCTGAATTTGCATAAAAAAGTGTATGCAACGCTTCGTTCCCACAAATAGTACCTGTCTCGTTACCTGCATTTCATTCATCTGGAAACTGCCATGTCCCAGCGTCAGACAACTTCATTCATTCATTTAGCTATATTCAGTTCTACACAGATGCAAGCCTATTGCACCTTTGGGCTTCCTCCCTTTTGTCATTGGCTGAGCATATCTGGAGCACTATTTAAACCTCCTGGATTCACCTGTCTGACGCCTGTTCTTCAAGCTCACTTCCTGTAGCCTGTGGTTCTGGTTTCTGTTCCCCTTGTGGTTCTCCGCTATTCTAGTCTGCTCTCAGTTCGTAGCCTGTGCTGAACCATCGCTGCTCCAGTACCGTTATTACCATCTCCTGTGTACTTCATCGTGACAGCTCCGGTTCTCTCATCGCTACCACTCAGAGCCGCTACTAACACCTGTGATTCGTCAGCTGTTATTCTGAGTTGCCTCCGCTATTTCAGCCTGCTCTCAGTTCATGGCCTGTGCTGAAGCATCGCTGCTCCAGTACCTATCTTACCATCTCCAGTGTACTTCATCGGGACAGCTCCAGTTCTCTCATCGCTACCACTCAGAGCCGCAACTGCCTTGGTGACTCATCGGCATCCTCCGTGTGCTCAGCATAAGTCTAGTGCTGTACTCCTGCTGTTCCAGTATTTCTACTAATCACTCTTGGATACATCATTGTGACAGCTTATGCTCTCCCCTTGTTTCACCGCAGAACATCCGTTCTCCTAGTGCCTCATTTGTGGCTGTCCATCAGTCTTATCATTATTGTTCCTGTTTCCATACCATATACCTGTGGGCTCTAAGTCTCCATCCGCTTCACCTGGTTCCTCCCTACCGTTCTGCTGTTCACCCACTTACAGGACCGCGACCTGCAGGTTTGGTGCCGCTAAGACCATACCTCCTTGTGGGGGTTCCTGGTGAAAACCACTTGCCTGTTAGACTCCGTGCCTGTGGGTGGGCCAAGCCATGTTCAGCAGAGCCTAGGAATCTATTTCCCATAAGCCAACCATGAGAGTAAGAACAGGCCAAATGTCTGATCCCCCGGTGGAGCCTTCAGCAAAAGACCTACTACAACACTTGGTTTCACGCATAGAGCAACAGGATAGTATCCAACGGCAACTTTTGCAGTGTTTTCAGAATCTGACTGGTCGCCTGGACATTCTACAGGCTACTCATCCATCTGTGGCTGCTTCTCCTCGGGTCCAGCGCCCTGCTCTGCAGAGTCCATCTTCTTCTCTGAGACTACCTAACCCGGCAAAATTTGATGTGGACCCCAAACTCTGTCGTGGTTTTATTAACCAATGTTCCATTCAGTTTGAACTACAGCCCCAACATTTTCCTTCTGATAGGTCTAAAATAGCTTACATTATTTCTCTGTTGTCCGGTCAGGCATTGGCATGGGTCTCTCCCCTATGGGAGCGAGAAGATCCCTTGCTCAGCAACTACCTTGCTTTCTTGGCTACCTTCCGGCGGATCTTTCACGAGTCCAGACGAGTCTCCTCAGTCTCTGCCAGCATTCTCAGACTTCGTCATGGTACCAATACAGTCACTCAATACGTTATAAAATTTCGTACCCTCTCCTCAGAACGGTCTTGGAATAATTACGCCTTGGTAGCAGCATTCTGGCAAGGTCTATCGGACAAAATCAATGATGTATTGGCATCTCAAGAACTTCCTACCACTCTGGATGCAATATTCTCACTTTATTACAAAGTGGATCTTCCTTCTCTGTCGACCTTTTGCGGAAGCGAACATCCCAACCGCTCATCCTTCAAACCTGCTCTTCGTCCCCACTCAACCTCCCCTACTCTTGAAGAGCCTATGCAGATCGGGAGGACTCGGTTAACACCCAAGGAAAGAGAAAGGAGACCAAGCATTAGAACAACCTATCTCCCTTTTAGCCATCGATGGAGGAAGAATTCAATGAAGGATAAATACAAAATGGAACAGTTAATTGAGGTTCCCAGTGGGGTGACTCTACCCTTAACCCTTTACATATTCAGGTACGGGTGGAAAGGGTCACAGTGTCAGTTGAGGGGCTGACTGGGATGAAGGGCAGAGAAAAAGTGTTCCTCCCTCTCTGCCTGAACTTGCCTTGCTCAAAACTTTAACTTGAAAAGGTGTGTTCCCTCATAAGCTAATATAAGGACGAGTAGACCCAGATAGTAATAAATGCAAGATGTTTTACAGGAGGTGATACTAGCCTAATCCCTTTACATGCCAAGGAGTGCGTGGGAGGAGTATTGTATTCCACTATAGCACATATTGGGGGGGGGAATGTGTATTTCCACTTGGTAACTGTGATTGCACATTACCCTTCTGAGCAGGTTTAGGGTTAACTGTTCATGTGGCTCAGAAATTTTATAGCAGGAAGTCTTAGGGCCTGAATCATTAAGGAGAGCAAAGCATAAAAAAGGAGTAACATTTGCACCTGGGCAAAACCATGTTGTATTGGAGGGGGAGGTAAATTTAAAATGTGGGGCAGATTTATAGTTGGGGTAGGACCTGTCCTAGATCAAATTTAAATTTCAGTGCAATAATAAAGCTAGCAAGTATTTGTGTGCTAGATGAAAATACAGCCAGTATTTAACTTCTGTGCAAAATAATAAACTAATTTGCACCCCTTGCATTGTAACATGGTTTGTCCCAGAGAACATTTACTCCTTTCCTTGCCTTGATGACTCAGGCCCTTAGAGTGCAGGAAATACACACATCCCCACACAGATCAACTGACCTGACAGCTGCCCACCTTCCTGCATTTGTTACAAGCTGCCGAACCAGAGGTTAAAGGTGTGGCAGTGCAACCAGCACATTGCACAGGCACTATGTTTAAGACCTTTAGGTGCCCTGGATATGCGTCTCCGACTGAGTAATTTAGTTGGCATAGGGACATAGAATATGACCCTAACATGACTGACACTCACAGGACAGTCCACTGAGCCAGTAGTCCAGTAACAGATCATAAGGAGGAAAAATTACTTACCTTACCTTACTTGGTAAGGCAAGGTAATCAGTCCAAGTTCTCTGTAAAGCAGAAGTACTGGGAGCAGGGCAATTCTGAAAGGATATCATGTCAAAACTGTTGACCTATATGAAACAGTTGTGCGTGGTTGATACGTAAACTATCCTGCATTGAACAGTTTCCATATCACTTTTTTTAAATTTTTATTCACACACGTCGCAATGATGTCAGCCTGCACTGCTGGTGAGCTCTTCAAATAGAATCTCTTGCTGTCTTTATGATGGTTTGTTCGGTCATCTCCACCGTCGTCTTCAAGCTAAGTCTCATTATTTTTGATTCTTTCAGATTTTTTTGGGAGGGATTCCTAATGTCGTAATTGTGGTAATCGGTTTTCCGATTACCACTGGTTCAAATAGTATACAAACTTACCTCTTACGGACTATGGTCAGTAATGAAACTCTAGGCTAATGTTACCAGTGCTGCGTAAATCAATTTTAAACTAATGTTTTACTAATACCTGTATTTTTTTTCCCTTTAAGCAACTGGATCGGACAATCAATTATTTTTACTTTTATAATTGGGTTCTTGCCAAACTTCGCCTAAGACCCAGAAACTCCAGTCTGTGAACAGAGGATGGATTACTTTTAACTGCTATAGAGGATAAGCTGTATTTGTATTTTTTTTATATCCTTCACTATCTTGTGTTAATATACTGGTGTCTCACTTTGTGGGTTGCTGAGATGCTGAAAGGAACCTAGGACGTAAGGTAATTATTTGATTTGTTTATCACTTTTCTGAATCTGCCATAGAATTTGCCTTTACGTGTGTTCAGATATGTGAACTGTAAAATGTATTTTACGTAGATATTTGAAGATAGAACAAAGTGATGTATTTTGGGAATTTGGCAGTGGAAGATGATAAAATGATAAATTGGTAAATGAGAATAAGCAAGACTTTTAAAATGTTAGTTTAAAATAAGTGTAATATTTAAATTAGAATGTAAATGTAAACACAAGGTTGTCCTTTGTAATTTTGACCTTTAGGGGGGTATTCAATTGACGGCGGGATCGCCGCAAAGCCTGCGCTCGAAAAATATTACCGTTAATACAGTAATATTGCGCGTAAATACCGTTAATACGGTAATTTACTCGCTGTATTTCAGCTCGCAGCTCAGATATTACCGTATTAACGGTAATATTTTTCGAGCGCGGGCTTTGCGGCGATCCCGCCGTAAATTGAATACCCCACTTTAAATACTACTGTGAGAAAAAATCTGCATTTTTTTATTATGGTATTACAGAGAAATTAACATTGCCAAAACCGAGCTCATTGTCTTCCCTCCTTCTAGATCTTCATCCCATCTTGATCTCTCTATCACTGTCAATATCACTACTATTTCATCAGTTCCAAATGCCGGTGCCTGGGTGTCACCCTCAACTCCTCCCTCTCTTCTTTTCCACCCACATTCAATCTCTTGCCCAGTCCTGTCGCTTCCAGCATCGCCCGCATCTGGCCCTTCCTATCTCAGGATGCCACCAAAACCATTATCCATTACTGTGAAGATACCGGGTTTATCTGGCCCAGTGCTACCCAGTACCTTCTAGGATTCGTATGGTCACTCAGGCAAAATGCAGTTATAAAAATACAACAGTATATTTATTGTCATACAAATCACACTACAATATTATGTACACACATTAAATAAATGCCAGGCAGATTTACCACATCATCTGTCCCTTAGCCCAATTCCTTAAGGAGATATAGTCACCTGCTGTCCAGACTTCATGACCCATGGATCCCTCTCAGCTGCATATATAGACTCGAGTTAGAAAACGACAATTCAAAACTCCATCTTGCACCTTCCTGAATCAAATCCAAGCATGACCCCCCTCCCCCCTGGAGTTGTTCCTTATGTATCACAGGTCTAATTTCCTCAGTCTTTCCCCTCCCTGGGCAAACCCCTGTGTCTATTCTACTTAACCATTGGTCAGTGCTGGACTGGGGGGGGGGGGGGTTGGACAGGGGAGTGAAGATGAGCTGTCCTTTCAGAGAACCTCCCCTGTTAGATGGCCTGTCTGGACTAGCCTGGTGAGAACAATGGACACTAATTAGTTTTCCTACTCAGGCACATGGCAACCTGATCCCTACCCATAATCCCCCTGGCTTCACTTTAAAGACAATGAATAGCAACCTTACTACAAGTTATCAATATACAATAAACAATATACATATGTACACTGAACTACAATGTCCCCTTAGCCACATGTTATTGGACAATGCAGTTGTAGTCTGGTGAGCTGGGAAACAAACAGCATGGGCTATAAAAAGTACTATAATCCACATTATGTGAGAAATGAGACATGCTCACAGGGTTATCAAACTCATTTCGTCACAATTACTATTATCCGGGGCAGCACAGTGGCCTAGTGGTTAGCACTTCTGCCTCACAGCATTGGGGTCATGAATTCAATTCCCGACCATGGCCTTATCTGTGTGGAGTTTGTATGTTCTCCCTCTCTTTGCGTGGGTTTCCTCCGAGTGCTCCGGTTTCCTCCTACACTCCAAAAATATATACTGGTAGGTTAATTGGGTGCTATCAAAATTGACCCTAGTCTCTCCCTCTCTGTCTGTCTTTGTGTGTGAGTGTGTGTCTCTATATTAGGGAATTTAGACTGCAAGCTCCAATGGGGCAGGGACTGATGTGAATGAGTTATCTGTACAGAGCTGCGGAATTAGTGGCGCTATATAAATAAATGATGATGATGATGATCCATGCACTCATCATTTCCTGTCTTGATGACTGTAACCTTCTCTTCACCCGCCTCCCCCACCTCGCCCCCGTTCGCTGTATACTCAACGCGGCCACAAAACTTTAAAGCTGCTCTTCCCCTGCATCCCCTCACTTCACCTACAGAATGCTTTTCAAACTTCTCACCCTCACCTACAAGGCCCTCTCCCACTCCACTGCCCCATAAGGCCCTCTCCCACTCCACTGCCCCATATATCTCCAACCTCTTATCTGTTCACACTTCCTCCCATTCCGTTATTGGCCAATGGCCTTTGCCTCTCCTCCACTCTGATTACCTCATCCACTCCAGAATTGAAGATTTCTCCTGGGCTGCCTCCCTCCAGTGAAATGACCTCCCACGCTCTATCTGTCTGTTTGCCCTCCCTTAAGGATGTAAGCTTTTATGAGCAGGGCCCCAACTGCATTGTACTAACTATTCTTGGAATTTTTGGAGTCCTTGGGGTAAATTAATGAAGCATCGGTTTTTGCAAATGACCGGAATTCGGCGACTTTGCAGGGGAAATTTAAAACGGCAATGGCTTTTAACTAGAGGTGCTCACTGACCCCCGTGAAGTGGTTTTGGTTTTGGATCTGGATTAGCTTTGTGTTTTAGCAAACCACCCTCGTGTGTTTTGGGTTTGGTTTTGGATTTGTATTTTTTTAGGAAAATTGCTATAATATGCTAAAATCACATAATTTTGTTCTTTTTTTGCTCCTACATTATTGTTAACCTCACTAACACTAATTTCAAGTTATTTGAAGTCCGTTTTGACCACCTCACAGGTCACATTCTTATGTTGATACACTTTTGGACAAATACTGCAGCGACCTGGCTGGTATAACTCTATATAATCAAGCTGCAATTTGAAGATATCTTTGAGATTGGCTTAAACAACACATACATATACAAATACAAAAATAGAACAACAGTTCATTCCATATGTAGATCTTAGATATTTTTTGCAAAATGTCTCGATCAAATATTCCTTTGGAAATAAGGGAAAATCCTTTGTTGTTTGTAAATTGGCAAATATGGCATAAAATTTGAAGTAAATGGAGACTTCAATATTGATATTCGCTATCTTTGCCTTTTTTGGGGAATTGGGATTTTCAAAGAGGTGGATCAACTAGCCCATATTATATCTGGGCACAATTAGGTATCTCTATGATAAGTGATGTTGTTAATCTAGAACGAAAAAAAAAAGTGTTAAATTTCTCTGAGATCTGTACTAAGTTTGATTTTTATTAATATTCCTACTTTATTTATTGTTCTTGTGCAACAATATGTGACTTCATAATCCTCTTGATACTGCACTGGGTACTACAAAAGTTACTAAAAAGGTTTTGTTGAATTATTATAAAATTGTACAGATACCTTACTATGATATTGAAAGACAAATGGAATATGTCTAAATGGTTGACACATTTTCCACTTTTAAATTGTTCTATTATTCAAGAGACTTTTTGTTATTCTAACTGCGACTACAAATCGTGAAATGTTTTTTAAACTATTTTACAGGGGATATATATCACCCACGAGATCTCATAATATATGGATTGGTAATATTTCAAAATGTATAAAGTGTCATAAAAAGGATGCGTCACTATATCACTGTTTATGGGAATGTGGATATATAAAACGATTTTGGATTCAAGTTAAGGAATATGTTAAAACAGACTTTTTGCAAAAAAAGTGTATTTTACAGTTTTGGATTCAGTCCCTATCCCCTCCTTTAACACTGTTTAAAGAGAAATTACCATATGCGTTTAAAATGGAATGGGTGGAAGTCTCTATATAGAGAGAGAAACAGGTAAATAAACTATTTGATGTATGGGGGACTTATATAAATTCACTTCCAAGAGATATTAAAGTCCAGATTTATAAATGCTTTAATTCTACAGAATCGTATAAAAACAAGAGTTTTGAACAATGATAAACCTATAGAAATATAGATATGGGCTAAAATGGGGAACCACGTCAGAGCACTGACATATGTTAAAAAGGAAATATTGAACAAATTATGGAAAGACATATATATATTGCTGTTTGATTTATGTCTGACAATATAGGTAAAATGTTCTTTGTTGTTTTCTCTTTGTGTGGTACACAAGGATATGATCAATTGTATATGTTTTTAAAATATTTTAAGAACAACCCACGGAAGTATCTTCGTAGTGTGGGAGATGGAAAGTCTGTAGAGTTTGATGTGATAGAAAAGAGGAAGAGTGCAGAGGCAACTAATGTAACCGGTCCTGGTGGTGCTCTAGTCCAAGGCAGCAAATATGCAATGGATCGCAGTCATATAGGCACTATCTGTATCACAGAGGTCCTCCACGAAACTATCAGCACAACTACCAACACAGTGATACCGGAGGAGAGAAGCCAGAAGAAATTGAAAGTGTGCCAGAGGGAGAGTGTGCTAAGCTGCAAAACCCTTACCGGAAGCCTCCCTATTCACATTACTGAAAGAAACCATATGGATACAGACCACAGTATCCTAATGCCATTTCAGTACAGAGTGAAGTGGTGGAGGCAGCAGTTAGCCAAGGTGACTGGGAACCAGGTAGACAAGTGTGAAAGAACAAATATAGAAGTTATAGGTGAAGAGTTCTCATAGGAGCTCCTAAAAGGACACATCTTACAATCATCTTTCCTAACTTTCTTCCTCACTGCTTCTTTTAGCTGGTGATATATCACCTAATTCAGGCCCCCCTCGGTTCTCCCATACACATATATCTAAACACTACAGAAATCCAGCAAACCTCAAACGCATCACCTGTCTCCCCTCTTTTCCAAAGTCCTTTAAATGTGCCCTTTAGAATGCATGCTCTGTTTGTAACAAACTTACCTCCATACACAATCTCTTTCTCTCAAACAACCTAAACCTTCTAGCAATAACAGAAACATGGCTCACGCAATCAGACACTACCTCATTTGCAGGCCCTTCACATAGTGGTCTCCATTTCACCCACACCCCCAGACCAGGAGGTGGGGTTGGACTACTTCTCTCCCCACAATGCACATTCACAGTTCTCCCAAATATGCCATCACTCACGTTCACATCTTTTGAAGTACATGCTGTTAGGATTTTTAACCCATTCTATATGCATGTTGCTGTCATCTATCGCCCCCCTGGACCACACCAACAATTTCTTGAACACTTCTCTGCGTGGCTCCCTCACTTCTTATCCTCCGACATCCCCACCATCATCATGGGTGATATCAACATCCGTATTGCTAATCCACACTCCAATGCTACTTCCAAACTACTCTCTCTAACATCCTCAATTGACTTCTCCCAGTGGATTGAATCCGCTACTCATCAGGATGGCCACTGTCTTGATCTTGTTATCTCTAGTCTATGCTCAGTTTCTGATTTCCTTAACACTCCTTTCCCCCTCTCAGATCATCACCTTATTAGTTACTCCCTCACCCCCCGTTCTTTACCCTCCCCAGTGTCAAACTCTTCCAAGCCTCCTCACAATCGCAGGAATATCAACTCTATTGATCTTCAACAGTTTTTCACCTCTTTCCAACACCCTCTCTCCCCAATTTCTACATTCTCCTCCCCTGATCGGGCAGTACCCCATTTTCACCAAACACTAGCAACTGCCCTTGATCAAGTGGCTCCAATATTCCGCATAGACTTCGTTGCCAACTGTGGCACACTAAAGTAACACGAACTCTACAAAAACTCTCTCGTAAAGCAGAACGTCACTGGCATAAATCTTGAACCTCTAATGATTTCATCACATATACTGGTATCTATCACCCCTATAGAAATTCTCTGGACACTGCAAAACAAATATACTTCCAATCTCTCATCTATGCTCAGGCTTCAAACCCCCAAACGCCTTATAGCACATTTAAATCTCTTCTCAATCCTCCCACACCAAACCCTCTGACTACTATCAGTGCCCAGGATCTTGCTTCTTATTTCAAGGACAAAATAGATAGGATCAGACTTGAAATGGTATCATCTCCCTCGACAAGCAATCAGCTCAATTCCTTTGTAGCACCCTCTGACACTATCTCTTCATTTGATCCCCCAAATGAAGAGGAAGATTCTACTCTCTTCTCATCTTACTACTCTACCTTCTGTCCTCTTGATCCCATTCCCTCACAAATTGGTAGGTCCCTGTCTCCTGTGCTTATACAACCTCTAACTAAAATCTGTAATCTCTCTCTCTCTACTGGTATTTTTCCATCACTATTCAAACATGCAGTGATTAATGTTATTTTAAAAAAACCTAAATTCTGACCCAAACTCTCTTTCAAATTACTGCCCCATCTCTCAGCTCCCATGCCCCTCCAAGCTTCTCAAGACAATAGCCTACACTCGTCTCACAGACTATCTTACGGTAACTTACTGGATTCTCTTAAGTCAGGCTTTCGCTCTCAACATTCCACAGAGACTGCGCTGACCAAGGTTGTCACTGATTTGTTCACAGCAAAAAGTGAAGGCCATTACTCTGTTCTAATTATCCTGGATCTCTCTACTGCATTTGACATTGTTGACCACTCTTTCCTCATACAAACACTAGAATTCCTAGGTCTTGAAGGCACTGTCCTATCCTGGTCCTCATCCTAAATCACTCTTTCAGTGTTAATTTCTCTGGATCCGCCACTGCTCCGCTTCCTTTATCAGTTGGAGTACCACAAGGCTCAGTCCTAGGTCCTCTGCTATTCTCCATCTACACCACTTCTCTTGGAAAACTAATAAGCTCCTTTGGGTTTCAGTATCATCTCTATGCAGATGATACACAAATCTATCTTTCTTCTTCTCATATCTCACCATCTGTGTTGTCTGGCGTTACTGACTGGCTTTCTGCCATTTCATCTGGATGTCTTATCGCCTATTCAAACTCAATCTTTCAAAAACTGAATTATTAATATTCCCACCCAAAAACAGAAGCTTCCAGCCTGACATTTCTATTTCTGTTGATAAAATGACCATTAATCCCACCCCACAAGCTCGCTGTCTAGGTGTAATCCTTGACTCACAACTGATGACTCAATATCTAAATCATGTTACATACATCTAAAAAACATTTCCAAAATACGCACATATCTCACACAAGACACCGCAAAAACCTTAATTCATGCACTCATCATCTCCTACATCGACTATTGCAATTCCCTCCTTACTGGTCTTCCCAAAATCAGACTTGAACCCCTACAATCTATTTTGCACGCAGCGGTTAGATTGATTTTCCTTGCAAACCGTTCTTCCTCTGCTGAGCCACTCTGTCAGTCTCTACATTGGTTGCCTGTATTTCAACGAATCCAATATAAAATTATTCTACTAACATACAAAGCCATCAACAAAACTGCACCGACATACATCTCCTCACTTGTCTCAAAATATCTCCCAACTTGACACCTCCGTTCTAAATAGCAAAATATGACCTCTGCGCACGAACTCTATCTACACATCAAGGAATTGCAATAGGAGATCCCACCCTCCTAAATACACTCAATTATTGATAGACACTGCAGCGCTCAGCCAACTCTCACCACACCTCCCACATTTGTTCACCTTCACTTAAAGACTTATATATTTATCATACATGTGCATCGACAAGGTCCAAATGTTGAATAGTTCTCAATTATGTTCTGCTATAATCCGTATCGTCTCATGTAGCCCTTCATATGTTCAGACCTCTCCGATAACACTCCCGTTCCATGTAAGTTAAAGAAACACACCATAAGCCTTCAAACCAAATACTGAAACATCCGTTACCTACATGTATGTTTCAGGAGATCCGATTTCGTTCAATATCCAGTACAAAAAACCCCTGTCTCTGTAGACACCCGGTCTCCGCGGGATAAATTGTATGCAATGACCACGATCCTTTGAACGGTAACGTGCAGTGCTCTCGAATAGTTTCAATTTGCAAAGACCAGATACTCTCCACCCCACTTATTACCCCTCATTCTGTTCCACGGAGTAAGGAGGCGGGATTCGAACATAGAATAACTTTATTCCAATCGATTCTAATGACAGCTGTACGCTGCAGTAATAAAAAGTCCAATACAAAAGACAATAACAATTTGCAGTATGTTATAACACCTCTACGCATTTCGTTCTGTTTAAGAACTTTTTCAAGAGTAATGTTATCAGAGAGGTCTGAAGAAGGGCTACATGAGACGATACGGATAAACCACATAGACTTTTAAACCACATAGATGTCAACTTACATATTTTGTCCATCATTTTACTTGTATTTATAGCCCCTTGATGCAAAACAACCACTACGCAATACTTCACAAAGAAGCCTGCAGAGAAAACACTGTTTCTGCCCCTTGCAAAATGGAAATGTTTGGTTGAGGTAAGCCATGTAATCAAGATTGTGCTCATTTTGATTTATATTAGAAAGGTGGCTGATGAGAGGGGAAATCTTCTTATGTGGTCTGCTAGTCATAATAAGTGCTAGTGCTTCATGAATATTTGGTCATTAAGTGCTTTGCATTGGTCCCTTGTACTTCCACACCTGCCCAACACCAGGTCTATACTGGAGTTCATTTTTTGAGGTTCAAATATTGCAAATATGTCTTAGAAGCAAGCCCAGCATTGTGAAACCTTGCTCAAGCCACTTCCCTTTTGACTTGCAGGAATTGAAATGGTTGCACAACTTACAAAGGAGGTGGGGAAAGTTTACATCAATTAGAAATAGGTTTCGTAAAGCAATCTTTGTGTGTGTTACTATATATATATATATATATATATATATATATATATATATATATATATATATATATATATACACACACACATACACAGTCCAGATGCTGGTGCACTCTTTAAGAACCTTGCATTGTGTATTGTACTTTTAGTTACAGCAGTGTAGCACCTTTAAAATATTTGGAAATTAATATGCGAGGACTGTCTGTGGAAATAGTCTTGACATTGCAGATGCAACAAAAAGATGTAAAATTGCTCTGGACAATACAAATATGATATGACTGGCAAAAGAAAATGTATAGCAATAATGTCTTTTCAGATTATAGCAACATATTGTGCAGAGATATGTTAAGAACCTTGCACCAGGCTAAAAGTTGTGCTCTGCAATTTAATACTCATTTCACCTCCCATCAGTCCCTCCTACTCGCACACTCCTCCTATGTTCTCAAGACGACTGTTTCATTTTTCCAATGTAGGAATCTCAGACTTGAACCTGCACAAGGTAAGTGTCCTTTGCTTCTCATTCTGAAATCTGGGGCAACAGTTCCGTGTAGCTGTAAAGTGGAAAGGTAGCAAAGCCATTCATAATGGTCAGAAAAACTAATGATCGAGAAATTAAGGCAATAGCTGAAAAGATTGCACAGGATGGAGACAGCAAAAAGGGAAATTAGAATTAAGAGAGGATATGAAAAAAAAATAATATACATTTTATTGAGTAAAAATGGAGCCACAGGTAGGAAAGAGGAATTGAGAAAGAAAACCTATAAAGCAGTATAGAGAAGTGTGGTAAAGAGAGTTGGACATTGGCCAGGGTAGTGGTCTGACGTGACAGTAAAAGGCTAGGGACTGTAGTCAGGCGTAGGTGCAAGAGGCAAAGTATGCCAAACAAATGACAATGAGCGATTAAAACATAATAAATGAGTATTAACTGAGATTGTTTTATAGTTTAATTAGCTCTGATAAGAGAACGAAGACAGTTATAGTAAAATAAAACACCCAGAAGGGTATCGGATGCGTGACGACTTCAATGCAATATACAAGGGAGTGGTCGGGTCACTGCTTCGGAAACTATTGATGGCCGTCGCGGTATTAGTAGATAGCAGTGAGTGGGGCTTGGATACTAAGTTACCTAGTAAGTGCAAAGTACTCCTGAGAGCCGACTGGGAAGGACATTAGTGTCGGGACTGGGACAGGCAGCAAGTGGTACACACATGTAAGTACATGCAATACAAACATTAGCAAGGACTTACCAAATGTTACTGGGGGATCTCGCATGGTAAATGATTTAATCCAAATATAGTACCTACTGCACTCCAAATAATGGTCACCCAATAACAGATTGTGCCATGCGCCTAGCTACAAGTATGCTACATACTTTTATTTCTGCTGGTTTAGCCGCGAACCGGCGTTATTGGCTGTTCCTAGTCATTAGTGTTAGTAATACCAGGGGCAGCATGTAGCAGACACTCCCTGTACTCGGGGCAGACCATTAAATAGTGTGAAAGGAAATGGTAAGATCATTTAGTAGATACAGTCTCTAAATAGAGACTTTCCACGCCTAAATGTCATCTTCCTCTCTGATTAAGTGCTGTGCTCATTGCCGGCTTCCTTCTCATAGGTAGTTAGCGGATACTGCTGCGAGTGTTGCCAATATTACAATTTTACTGTTCCGCTAAGCTGTTATATCAAAACCTCGTCACGTTTTCTGGCAATATGGCGACAGGAACTCTTTTGTAATCAGGAAAGAAGTAGTTCTACATTTTCACAAAATTGCACATTGTCAAGTATTGAAGTATGCTAGTAACAGATGCTTAAGGTTTCTGCCTTGCCTTACTTTTTTCCTTCAATACCGTAATCCGGGTCTCTGCTCAGATTGCTGACTGCACAAGGCTATATTTATGTCAAAGTCATCACTATCCTTAAGCAGTAAGTAAATTGCAATTACAGCATTAATCATTTTTTTAAAGTAGATCAAACAAATACCGTATATTTGCTATGGCTGCCTGCTTCCATTTAGTACAAGCCGAGATTCCATCTGGGTGATAGATGACTTTTATCACTGCCCTTTCTAAATAAAAAAACAAACAATTATTTAGCTGATGTTTAATGCTTGTTTTATATTGTTTAATTATTCCCAGCTTAATACTGGAATAGAGTCAGTGCTAGGTTTAGGCGCAAACACATATCCCTGGAGGGAATTGTTCAGGTTGATGTTCATGAATTAGAATTCACAAAAACACACAATGCAGATGTACAGAGAAGTGTGTAGTAAAGGCCCCTATTTATTACCCACCGCAAAATATGAAAGATAGTTTTCAATTCTTATTGCATAGATGAGGATTGAACGATCTTCCATATTTATTAAAAAAAAATCCACAGGAACAGCAGTTCTGAAAACCTGCTGTTCCTGTTAGGTACAAAACTTACCTTTCCTACTCCACTTCGGAAGATTGCGATCCACGGTGTCCTCTTCTCACTCCAGTGCGCGTGCGCATGCGCTGACTGATAAGCTTAGGCATGCGCACAAACATCCCTGCACCGTACAGTTAAAGAGAGCTGTGATCCCTCCACACATGCACTGTGAAGCTGCGCTCTTCAGAGCAGAGCGGAATAGAACTGAAAACTATCAAATACAGTAATGTTGGCGTACATTGCCGTGACCAAGGGGGCATTTTCTACACTTATTACATTGCTTTACAGAGCACTCTCCATACACATGTATGGGAATTGCGCTGCATTTCGAAGCAAAGCTGCAGATATCGACGATATTTGCTGCAAAGCACTATTCATAAATTTACATGATACTTTTATTGGTGTCCATTGTGAATTTACAGCATTCATAAATAGAGAGTTGAACATCAGCCAGGCTAGTAGTCTGACATTACACAGACAGTACAAGGCGAGGGACTGTAGCCAGAGGTTGGTGAAAGAAGCAAAGTATGCCAAACAAAAGAGAAAAGGTTTGAAAGTTTTTATTAGTTCTGATAAGATAATGGAGTGAGAGAACACACAGAAGTGTTTTGGATCTGTGCCGACTTATGTAATACACAAGGGAGCAGGTTGTGCAGAGAGAACTATGGCGAGATGACCCACAAGATAGAACTAAATAGCAGTGAGTGAAGCTTGAATACTAAGGGGCACATTCATCAAAACTCGCAAAATAGGAAAAATAGTTTTCAATCCTTATCGCATTGATAAGGATTGAACTATTTCTCATATTTATTAAAAAAAGCAACACAGGAACAGCAGTTCCGAAAAACTGCTGTTCCTGTGAAGTGGAAAACATACTTACCACTGCGGTTTCGTTCCCGAAGCAGTATGCGGGCCTCTTCTTACTCCAGTGCGCATGCGCCGAGTGAAACCCTCGGCATGCGCACAGACATCTCTGCTCTCGCTCTACAACTATAGTTGCAGAGAGCGAGCGGTGAGTGACAGGGAGGGATCATGTGATCCCTTCACACATGCACTGTCCAGCTCTGCTCTTTGGAGCAGAGCTGACAGCACTGAAACTTTTCATTAATGATATTGTACGCCAGCTTCAGCTGACGTACATTAACATGTTTGAAAAGTTAATTACATTTATTGTTAAATAGCGTTACTGAGCACTCCCCATACATTGTTAGGAAACCTTTGATAAATAGGAACCTAAGGGTCCTATTTATGAAGCCCTAAACCATGCGGAAACTGCTTTTTCCACATGGCTTAGGAATTTTTAAGTAAAACTTTAATTTAAGAAAAGCCTAACGCAGGAGATTTTCGGAACTTGTTCGCAATAGCTAACGTCATCTGAAGATGGCATTTTTGTCATTGAATGCTGGAGAACATTGCAGTAGCGGATCTTCGGATCTATCACCGCAGGTTATCTGCTCTCTCCCGTTGCTGCCCTTTGCTCTATCGCAAAAAGTCTCTGCGCATGCGTGACCTTAGGTGACATGAACTCACTTGCAACCATGAAAAAAAATAGTTCTGCATTTTCACGAAATTGTGAATGGTCAAAGTTTGAAGTAAACTAGAAGCAGACGCTGTAGCAGAAACTTAGGGCTAACTTTACTAAGCTGCGGTTTTGAAAAAATGGGGATGTTGCCTATAGCAACCAATCAGATTCTAGCTTTCTTTTATTTAGTACCTTCTACAAAATGACAGCTAGAATCTGATTGGTTGCTATAGGCAACATCCCCACTTTTTCAAACCCGCAGCTTAGTAAATCTAGCCCTTACTGTGTCTGCTTTGTATTACTTTTCCTTAAATACTGCAATCCCGGTCTCTGCTCAGATTGCTGACTGCATGTTTCTATATTTCTTTGAACGTCATCACTGTCCTTAATCAGTAAGAAAATTCACCTTACAGTATCATTGTATCCTGGATGGGAAGTTTTACAGTTTGGGCCTGAGTAATTAAGGAGAACAAAGCATTAAAAAGGAGTAGCTTTGCACCTGGACAAAACCATATTGCATTGGAGGGGGGGGGGGGGGGGTAAATTTAAAATGGGACAGATTTATAGTTGGGATAGGGCATGTCCTAGATCAACCAAAAACTTCAGTGGTTTTACCACATTGTTTAAATTATACCAACAAGGCAAATACCATAAAATTGCCATGACTGCTTCCAGTTTGTAAAAGCTGAGATTCTATCTAGGTGATATTTGTCTGGCTTTTAACTGAGCACTGCCTTTTTAAGTAAAAAAAACGAAACAATTAATTAGCGGATGTTAAACGCTTTTTATATTGGTTATTTAATTGTTCAAAGCTTAATACAGGAAGAGAGTCAGTTCTAAGTTCGGGAACAAACAAGTTGATGCTCATGAATTAAAATTCACAAAAACACACCCAATGTAGATGCTAACATATTTAATTTAGAAGTTGAGTACACAGTTTTGGGAGACGATAGACCACACCTGGCCAACTTGTTGCTGTCAAGATGTTGTGAAACTAAAAGTTCCAGCATGCTTTGCTAGCTGTCTACTGGCAAAGCATGCTGGGGCTTGTAGCTTTACAGTACCTGTAGAGCCAGGCCTTCAATAGAGGATTTTATCCATCTAAACATTTGACGAGGGATTGATTTCATATCACTTGGGTCTATGCCTCTCCCACTAATTTACTAGTCACATCAGTTTTGGACAGGACATTTTTTAGACAGGGCAGAAAATTGAGACATTATCTCCTCCTTGGATACTCCCGCATCAGTGGATTTTTCTCATCCCTTCAATCTTTCCCGATGAATGTGAAAAATAAGTTTGACAAATACATTGTGCAAGGAAAGAGTCTTCTGCCACCACTAAACACATTCTACTGTGCCTAATGCTAAATCAGGCCCTGCATTTGACACAAAGAGGCACAATTTCTAATGAACAAAGACATTGGTTATAATTGTACAAAAAAATGCAGTCCCACAAAGGTAAAGGACCCTTTAGAGATATGATGAAGTAGTCAGATGCCATGTCTGTCTAGTTGTTCTCTGTAATGTGTCTTTGTTAACACAGTTTCCAATTTCCTGGCCTTGAAATATTATAAATTATTTTCCTATAACTGATATTTTTCCAAACTTTATCATTTTAGCACAAAAGTATTTGAGAAGTCAAGGGGATGGCAAAATTTTAGGGGTTAACAGTTGTCAAAGTAGTCTAGAATTAATGACTAAACATACGCTATGTTATCTTATTCGCAAATAAAGATGGTGTGGACAGGGCTACTGGTAATATCATAAATTTGCAAACTGTCTTTTCTTTTGTAACATTAAACACCTCTAGTACCCCCGTGCAGGCTTGATCTGAACATTCTACCTTTGTTGTACTCATCTCGGACCAGAGTGTGTTGGTCAAGTTAAATAGTGACCTATAGAATTCTTCATCTTTACCAAGGAATCGGGTTTGGGTGACTTGTTTCTGCATTACCTGTGCTATTTCCTGCATATTGCACACTGTCCAGTCAAACATTTTAGTAATGTTTCTGTCCAATTTAAACTGGGCAATTTGTGACTGGTTAAAATCTGAATTAATTCATCATCAACATTTATTTATATAGCGCCAGCAAATTCCGTAGTGCTTTACAATTGGTAACAAACATTAATAAGACAATACTGGGTAATACATACAGACAGAGAGGTAAGAGAACCCTGCTCGAAAGCTTACAATCTATAGGACAATGGAAGTTAGAAACACAAGGGATTCTTGAGTTATTCCTAAATGGATGGGTGTATAAAGATCAGCCTGCATATATATATTCTGGTTTCTCGATGGTCACTGTCAATCTCTTGTTGCAGACTCTGCAGTTTTTTGGTTTGAATGCTGACCATTTTTTATAATGTTCACTGTTTGTCCCAGGCATTAAATTTGTAGAAGTTTCAGTGATCATTACTGGTTCAGGAAGCACATTATTTTTCCTGCAGGAACAACAATCAAGTGTCAGTAATTTCTTAATCAAAAATATAACAAGTTTCACTACTGTATATACAATCAACAGAATTGCCAAACCCTTTTCTACTAATGCCAATATTCCCAATATCCAAAATGAATCATTACTGACAACTTTGCCAATGAGGTTATGCATCTTCATAAAGGCATTTTCAGAGTTTACTCTCCTATGAGTGAAAATTGTTGAGCACTCTTTCCCTTTATGTTTCTCAAAGTGGCATAGAAAATGTGTCACTTATCTGTCTTTCACACTGGGTTAGGAAGGCCTTGATCCCTACTTCAGTCACAACTATTCTGGAAAGACATATCCATATCATAAGACAGTACATTTATATTTGGACAAGACTCCCTTGATTTGAAGACTTTGCAGTGTGATGCGTGAATTCAGGTGTCTTTTTCCTGTACTTTCACTGCCATGGGAGTCGTCAACAGGACTTGATAAGGACCTTTGTTTTTGGGTTCAAGACTTCTCCTGGCACGCTTTCTCATGACCACCCAGTCCCCAGGTTGCAGTCTGTCGGTACCTGTATCAAAATTAGGGTCTGAAATGGAAGAGAACACTTGACCATATACTTCAGTTAGTTGTTTCTGTAATAAGGCAACATAGTTCAACAAATCACCATGTACATGCCGTAGTTGCTATGGAAAATAACAGCCAGTTCTGTGTGCTGTGCCAAACAGAATCTCATATGGTCTTAAACCTGTGTCTTTCCTAGGAGTGTTTCTTACTGAGTGCAGGGCCATAAGTAAACATGAGATCCATGGCAGGTCTGTTTCAACCATTATTTTCTGCATTTGCTCTTCTGCATGCTCACGTGTCTACCCACCCAGCAACTGAAAAGGTCCACACACACATTTTCATACCCTGACCATTTGGGAAGCTGAATAAAATGTATCTGAATCCTTTGAAAAGGATACAGTCTGAGGTGTGATTTTCTGTGGAGTTGGGACAGACTTACCCAGTTTGTTTTGTGCACAGATTAGGCAACCAGCCACTAAAGCCTGTGCTGCTTGAGCAAATCCTGGTGCTATCCAGTATTTATTTGTTAGTGCTACCATAGCATCCTTCCCCAGGTACACTTTCCCATGTACTATATTGGCCATAATCGGGTAAAGTGCTTTTGACAGACATAATTGCTGATCTTTACACCATTCTTTTTGCACTTCTAGTGCACCTAGTCTAACCCAAGCTCTTTTCTTATTCTTTGTTGCTTGCTTTTGCATAGCTTGGAGTATGGTTCGGTCAAACTTGGGGTCTGGGGCTACCATGTAGGCAACTTTCCCTTCTGGGATTGGCGTTACAGCAGCTTGGTCTACCAGTCTGTTTCCCCTCGGGCGATGTTTCCTTGGTATGTGCTTTCACCTTAATTAACAGTTTGGCAGGCATCTAAAAGGCAGTAAACAATTCTCTTACATGGTTTGCATGTTTTAAGGGTCTGCCCGATGATCCCATAAAGTTTCTGTTTTTCCATATTGGGCCATAGTCATAAGCTATACCATAGGCATAGCGTGAGTCTGTGTAAATGTTGACTTTTTGTCCTTCAGTGTATGTACAGGCCAACATCAGTACTTTTAACTCAGCTTCCTGTGCTGATATGGGATGGGAGTGATTGCTGAATCAATATGTGTGTCTGTGTAGTAACAGCATAACCTGTATACGGTGTGCCTTTTATGTAGTAGCGTGAGCCATCTACATATAGATCTATGTCAGCATCAGGGAGTGGTGTATCATGTATGTTTGTTAGGCCCAAAGCTTCTAATTGCATGAGTTCAATACAATAATCATCAGAAAAAAGGGTTTTTATATTTCTAAAGTTTCTTCTTCAGATGCTTCACTCAAGTCCTCATATCCCCTGTCTGATGATTCATCTACTTTGTGACTCAACTTACTCCCCTCTTTTGAATCATCAATGGGGAGCAGGGTTGCTGGATTGAGGACTGTGCATCTGGTAATTGTTACGTGTGAGGCGCTAAGCAAGGCTACCTCATATTTAGTTAGTCTCGCTGCAGACAAATGTTTTGTCCTTGCTTGATTGAGAATTTCTGTGACTGCATGTGGAACTTGAATAACAAGTGCATGGTCCAATACCATATCTGCTACCTTTTCTTTCAGTATTGATGCTGCTGCTTCTGCTTTTATACATGATGGAGAGCCTATTATAACTGGATCGAGTTGTGCCGAATAATAGGCCAGTGGCCTTTGTTTTGTTCCATGTCCAGGACCCCTAGAGCATCTCCTGACTGCTCATGGCAGAATAATGTGAAAGGCTTGTCTTAATCTGGCAAAGCCAGTGCTGGCGCTGAAGTTACTTCAGCTTAAAATTGGTTAAACATTTGGTTCTGCTCAGATGACAGTGTAACTGACTTGCTATCATCTAGAAGTGCTAATGCAGGAGCACGGATAATAGCTCATTAAGTCTTCTGTCTTTTTTATTTATGTACAAACAAACATTCTCATCAATGCATTACCATACCCACGATACAAAGAAGTATTTACAGTACATGACGTTTACAGTAAAGTAAATAAGGGCAGTAAATGTGTTTACAACACTGATTGACTCAAAACTATTGTGAGGATAAAAATAAAACCCTTTTGTTATCTACCATAATTTGACATTACATTGCATTACTTTCTTTCAAACTATCTAGTATAAAATTTAGTTAAACCTCAAAAACAAACCAAAACATCATTTTTTTTAATATTCAACTATGTTAGTCCATTTCTCCTTTTCCTTTCAAAAACATACCTTCTGACCTTTTGCGACTTACAGAAAAACAACCTAGTTCATGCATTTGCTATGCCAAAAGCCCATAAAGTCTAATATCTCTTTCCAAAACATCATAATCATTACTCAGCAGAGTCTACGTCATTTAAATACTTCATTAGTTTCTACTTATGTTTGTTGTGGCTGTGGACCAAGATATATTGCAAACTTTCAATTTGGATTACCTAAAGGGTCTTTCTCTGTAGCTGGAGACCTTCTGTGAAGAAAAAAACTTTTGCATAGTGATTAACATTTATTCATTAGAGATTACAGTAACTGTCATTAATTCACATATCCCAATCAGTGTGTGTTGAATGTAACATGCTTGTCAATATCAGGAAACCAGTGAATATTTTTGTTCAGCGGACAGCTGCTAATAAAACACTTGTTTATGTGATTCTCTGTGTAGCTTAACTGTGACGCTATGTGTTCCATGCCATGAAAATATGATTTCCTCAAAGGGACAGTCCCTAATCTCACAAACAGGGAATGTAAAAGTGACGTGATTTGGGCGAGTGTTCACAACCACTCCTTTCTCATCATCACCTAGCACAGCCCCCTTGAATGACTCTAATGTGTTTTCCGGGTTTACAAACATTCAATGAGCCAGTTCTCAAAAGGTTTCAGGCATTCAGCCATTTTGAAAGCAACACTTCTCTCATAAATCAGAGTACTCTCGATAGACACCTCGCATTGTGTCTGCAAATCACTCAGCATTTTTCCAACAGAATCTCCCATCACCATATATTCACACATATTTTCAGATGCTGTGATTTCCGTGTTGAAAGTTTAAATATATTCACTTAAACAAGTCTCGCTCACAGACGGCAGTTTAGCTCGTAACATTTCTTTATGGGCATAACAAACCATCACACACATCAAAACCACTTGTAATATCTGCATGTAAAAGCTCACTCCCACAATTCTCAACTTCATTAATGAAAAAGCTATTTTTCTCAAATTCACAGATAAAATTATTTTTGTTCAACTACAGAAACAGTTCGTTGGACCCCAGCCAGCTGGAGGTCAGTGTTTTCTTCTGACACTATCTGTGCATTATTTACAGTTTTGTCCGTCCACTGAATCGTGCACTCACGGACCAAATATTTTAAAACTTGTTTTGCATCTCTTCAAAAGCTTACAATTGAGCAATGCAGGCATTACATTTACAAATATACAACTTTTCAACCTTGAAACATGTAGCTTTTAAACCAGTCAAGACAGACAAACACTGATCTACCTCACACGCAGTAAGACGGACACAGGACTCACATACATGAAGAAAAATGAACTGATATCTTCCAGCCTACCGCTGGAACTGCAAGTCCCAGCACTAAACTAAATACAAGTCCGCTTCAATATATTATTACCACTCACCCCTCCGGACATATTTTAGTTACTCTTGAATTATTGAATGTCACAAATCCGTTGGATATTTAGTGGATCCCTTGTATCTGCCAAATGATAGAGCTCATTCAGGGGCGCGGAGTCTAACGGGTAGGTGGTGTTCGCCAGTGACCCCCGCAAGAGGGTATGGATTTCGCTGCTCCTATCCCGCAGGTCGCGTTTCCCTGAATGAGTGTTAGCAGAATAACAGGTGGAACTTGATACAGTGGAGCGGTGACGACAAGTCAGAGAAGTAATGAAGATAGTGGCGAGTGAGCCAGTGCCATAGGAATGCAGGGTAATGGTAGAGTAGCAAGGGAGTAGCAAATCTGTAAGTGGTAACTTGAAGCAACAGCAGGAGAGTCACTGATCCAGTGGTAGTTCGAATGGAAGCAATAGCTGAATATAATTCGCTGAGACGTCGATGGCCACTCAGGCCAACTGCAGATGAATTACTGGTACAGCAGCAGTTCAAATAAAAACAGTAGTGCAGTAGAACTTAGCTGGTCCGTAGATGGTAAATCAGAGCAGCAGCAGGTGAGTTACTGGTACAGCGGCAGTTCTAATAGAAGCTGTAGTGGAGTAGAACTTAGCCAGTCCCAGTGGCGGATCCAGGGGGGGGGGGGGGGCGATCGGGGCAATCGCCCTCCCTAGCAGGGACTTGTTGCTGACGGCTGCACAGTATGTGCAGGTCCGTTCGGCAGTGAATGGGTGCTGCCCGGCTGCTCTGATTGTGTTTTAAACACAATCAGAGCAGCCGGGCAGCACACTGTCACTGCCGAGCGGACCTGCACATAGTGTGCAGCCGCCGGCAGCCTTAGATGTCAGAAAGGGGGCGTGGCCTAAATCGCCCCCCTTAAATCGCCCGGGGTATAGCAATTTTCTAGATCCGCCCCTGGCTGGTCCGTAGGTGGTCACTCAGAGCACGCTGGTGAATACAGGTGCAGCAAGCAGTTCTATTAGAGGCAGCAGCAGAGAAGAACTCAGCTGATCAGAGGAAGTTCGTACAGAGCAACAGCAGGTGAGTCAGACCGATGGAAGCCAGATCCTTACTGAGAGTGAGTAACTCGAATAACAGGCATCGGACAGAAGGAAATGGGAGGTTTAAATAGTGCTCCAAAATGCTAGGATCAATGGGAACAGGTTGGAGGTCATAAGAGAGGGTAGTTGGTTGCACATGCGCAGAACAAGAGACTAGATTGGGGATGTTGATTCGAGAGTGAAGGCAGGACACCCTGATCACCGCTTATAGGAGGAAGGTAACAACGTCTGTACCCGTCCGCGGGGCCAGCGTGTGACATTGAAGCATACTCAAAGAACCTTTTTATCAATGTTTTACATACATTGTCAGAAAACAAAAACAGAATCCTTCTTCAAAATTTCTTTCACACTGTACGGATAGGGGGAGAGCGAAAGGGGAGCTGCTCACAGCCCCCTTCTTATCTCAACACACTGAAATCTTTTACACAGAATAAGGGGGGGGGGCACATTTCTCTCTTTCAGCTGCACAGTATCAAACATACATTTATAGTACACAGCCTACTTGATTCAGTATATTATTCAGCTTCTCACGCATTTAACATATCCACGTATTGACCTGATCTTCCTAGCCAAGCCTTTTTATCCATTTTTTATTATTCAAATAAAACCAAGACCATTTCTTCAAGTCTAATGTTCCTTCTGGGGGAAATCCTGCTCTCTTGAGTACTTTTTTGAATTCTTTTAAGAGCTTTACAACATTCTGTTTCCTTCATTATATCCACGGGTTTACCTATAATAGGCATCTTACTGTTCTGGCCCCCATTACTGAGTTACTGGTCACAGTGCTGTCAGTATCTAGGATACAATGTCCTGTAAGCGGAATAAGGTAATACAATTTTCCCCTTTGTACAGACTACAAGTGTCTTTATTCTTTTATCTCCTAGTCTACTCTAGGAGCACCAGATGTGAGTTTTATCGGCTTTAGATTAAAAGACTCAGACTTATGTCTGATCTAATTCTTCCCTTCAAGTACGTGTATGGACGTATAGGTTTTTAATCTGGTAACATATGATTTCATGGCCAGTATGTAATTATGTTTGACCAATCCTGACCTAAATTCCTCTTTAGTACTTGATTCAAATGACACCCTGAAGTACAATATAGTTCTTTTTCATTACTCACAAAACCGTAATATGCTTTTGTAGTTGTAACACTCTCTAGTCTAGGTCCCTTGCAACCTGAATATTTTCTCTGAACAATGCAGCAGGTACAATTCTTACATACACCTCTCTTATTATCTTCTAACTCAAGATATCTACATCCATCATAATCTACAGTATCCATACATTTATAATTTCACTATCCTTTCCTCTGACTGAACATTGGGTTCATGGAATACCCTCTAATCACCTCAACTGACTTTCCTTAGACATACAAAGAAATACTGAACAGAGTAAGAAGGTAGAAATCTACACTTTTTCTTACTCACCGTACATAATTTAGTTCAGCAGTTCTCTGGACATCAGTGGAGATATTGGGGCATCCCGGACAAGCCCCCAGAAATGTTGGGGTATTGGGGTTCACTGATACTTCTATCAATCACCTTCAATGTCAGTCAGATCTTCCTTGATTTGCAGTCGACTAGTGAAGAGAAAATACTCAACACCTGTATGATATAATGCTGAGCAACTTTTATTCTGTTCTAGTATGAGACTGCTTCAGTGTCTTTATTTATACATAAAAGTTTAGGGGTATAGATGCTTAACAACCGATTATAAGAAAGTAGATTATGAAAGTAAGTCAATCAACAATTACATATATTGCAGTTCTTCATCAAAGTTCAAACAATTCTTTCTTTCTTTCTGCGTTATCTCTTTACATGTTTTCTGCCAATATTCTTGTGCTGCCCCCAGCTTTGGGTTTTATCTGTAAAGAACGTTTTGCTTTGCTGCATGTCCTTGGTCTGTGTCTGTTCTTGGGAACATCCTGTTATGTAGTTTCACAACCTTGAATAATTCTTCAAAACTGAACATAATATCTGCTGATTTCTCTTAAGGTTATAGCATAACATATTAGTTTCTAAAGCTTAATTCATGATAGATATTAAATCATATAATTTTACCCTTACAGTGTCCATTTGTGAATTTACAGTAAAATCAGCATTTATATATATAGGCCCCCCAAAGAAAGTTGGACATCGGCCAGGCTAGTGGTCTGACATTACACAGACGGTTCAAGGCGAGGGACTGTAGCCAGAGGTTGGTGAAAGAAGCAAAGTATGCCAAACAAAAGAGAAAAGGTTTGAAAATTTGTATTCGTTGTGATAAGATAATGGAGTGAGAAAATACACTGAAGTGTTTTGGATCTGTGCCGACTTATGTAATACACAAGGGAGTGGCAGGTTGTACAGAGAGAACTATTGAGAGATGACCCGCAAGGTAGAACTAAATAGCAGTGAGTGAAGCTTAGATACTAAGGGTCCTATTTATGAAGCCCTAAACCATGTGGAAATTGCTTTTTCCACATGGCTTAGGAATTTTTAAGTAAAACTTTAAGAAACGCCTAACACAGGAGATTTTCGGAACTTGTTCGCAATAGCTAACGTCATCTGAAGATGGCATTTTTGTCATTGAATCCTGGAGAGCATTGCAGTAGCAGATCTTCGGATCCATCACTGCAGGTTATCTGCTCTCTCCTGTTACTACACCCTGCTGTCTCTGCGCATGCGTGAAAAGTCTCTGCGCATGCGTGACCTTAGGCGTCATAAACTCACTTGTAACCATGAAAAAAAATAGTTGCATTTTCACAAAATTTCGAATGATCAAAGTTTGAAGTAAACTAGAAGCAGATGCTGTAGAAGAAACTTAATGTGTTTGAGTTGTATTACTATTCCTTAAATACTGCAATTCTCATCTCTGCTTAGATTGCTGACTGCATGCTTCTATATTTCTTTGACCGTCATCACTGTCCTTGATCAGTAAGAAAATTGGCCTTACAGCATCATTGTATCCTGGATGGGAAGTTTTACACTGTTTGGGCCAGAGTAATTAAGCTGTTTATATCCTTACTCTGTTTCTATGTACGATTTGTTATTTTTATGGTTTGTTATACAAAACTTGAGGTGCAGCAGTGTTTTATGGTATATTTAAAATTAACAATGCTAATGGAGATGCTTCAAACATGAACAATAGGGTAGGAAGAGCCTTGTTTTTGACAGTTTACAATCTGAGGATAATAGGAGAATGCATTCTTTACTACAAATGACAAATATTAGAAATCACCAAAGAGTTCTGTAACCATCTAAAACCACAGAATCATAGTCAAATGTTTTTATACAGGTCACTGAAAAGATACCTACAATAACTTGCAGTTGAGAATGAATTACTCTTTATAATAAGCAAGTTTTCCTAATGAACACTGAAGTAATGAATCAGAACTCGCTTTTGATACTGATATTATTTAGAGGAGTTTATACATATATGAACATCACTTGTTTATTATAATGTTCTTGCATACGGTTGTTTTCTGGTCTGTGATTATATATCATATGTTTTACACCATGGTTGTATATCCCTGTATAATGCTGTATGATGCACTCTAAAAAGATGAGGAAAGAATTAAAACTGTACTGAGGTTCTGCTTACACACTTGAAAGTTACTCGAAGAACAGGCATCGGACAGAAGGAAATGGGAGGTGAGAAGAGCTAAAGGGCCTGAGTAATTAAGGAGAGCAAAGCAAAAAAAAAAAAAATGTTTGCTCCTGGACAAACCATGTTACAATGCAAGGGGTGCACATTAGTTTATTTGCACATAAATTAAATACCGGCTGTTTTTCATATACTAAACAAATATTTGCTAGCTTTCTTTTTATATTGAAATGTAAAGTTGATCTAGGACATGCCCTTCCCCAACTATAAATCTATCACCACATTTTAAATTTACCTCTCCCTCTAATGCAACATGGTTTTGCCCAGATGCAAAGATACTATTTTTTTTTATGCTGTGCTCTCTTTAATGTCTCACGCTCACAGTGTATGGTGAAATCCAGGTATTAACTAGAAAAACTAGTTAAACCATTATATGGTTCAATATCTAGTTGACTCTTGACAGTCTTGAGGATAAATATTCTAAAAAGACCTATACCAGCTCCCAAACTGTGCCCCGCGGCTCCCAGGGGTGCCGCGGCGCTGTCACTGGGGTGCCGCGGGCCAGACATAAAAAAAAAACAAAAAACACAGAAACTTACCAATCCGCCGGGCGCCGGGACCCAGCAGCCTCCTCTCTCCTGCAGCTGTCACTGATATCGATGTCAGTAACAAGCTGCAGGAGAGAGGAGGTTGCTGGGTCCCGGCGCCCGGCGGATTGGTAAGTTTCTGTGTTTTGTTTTTTTTATGGCTGGCGCCTGGTGCGGGGCAGAGTGAGAGGGATCGTGGCAGAGGAGGGGGACAGAGGATGGTTACAGTGGGACAGAGGAGGGGGACAGAGGGACAGAGGAGGAGAGCAGAGAATGGTGACAGCGGGACAGAGGTTGGTGACAGGATGGTGACAGCGGGACAGAGGAGGAGAGCAGAGGTTGGTGACAGAGGAGGAGAGCAGAGGATGGTGACAGAGGATGGTGACAGCGGGACAGAGGAGGAGAGCAGAGGATGGTGACAGCGGGACAGAGGATGGTGACAGCGGGACAGAGGATGGTGACAGCGGGACAGAGGATGGTGACAGCGGTGACAGCGGGACAGAGGATGGTGACAGCGGGACAGAGGATGGTGACAGCGGGACAGAGGAGGAGAGCAGAGGATGGTGACAGCGGGACAGAGGATGGTGACAGCGGGACAGAGGAGGAGAGCAGAGGTTGGTGAGAGCGGGACAGAGGTTGGTGACAGAGGAGGAGAGCAGAGGATGGTGACAGCGGGACAGAGGTTGGTGACAGGATGGTGACAGCGGGACAGAGGAGGAGAGCAGAGGATGGTGACAGCGGGACAGAGGTTGGTGACAGGATGGTGACAGCGGGACAGAGGAGGAGAGCAGAGGATGGTGACAGCGGGACAGAGGTTGGTGACAGGATGGTGACAACGGGACAGAGGAGGAGAGCAGAGGATGGTGACAGCGGGACAGAGGTTGGTGACAGCGGGACAGAGGAGGAGAGCAGAGGATGGTGACAGCGGGACAGAGGTTGGTGACAGGATGGTGACAGCGGGACAGAGAAGGAGAGCAGAGGATGGTGACAGCGGGACAGAGGAGGAGAGCAGAGGATGGTGACAGCGGGACAGAGGATGGTGACAGCGGGACAGAGGATGGTGACAGCGGGACAGAGGAGGAGAGCAGAGGATGGTGACAGCGGGACAGAGGTTGGTGACAGGATGGTGACAGCGGGACAGAGGAGGAGAGCAGAGGATGGTAACAGCGGGACAGAGGTTGGTGACAGGATGATGACAGAGGAGGAGAGCAGAGGATGGTGACAGTGGGACAGAGGAGGGGGACAGCGGGACAGAGGAGGAGAGCAGAGGATGGTGACAGTGGGGCAGAGGAGGGGGACAGAGGATGGTGACAGTGGGACAGAATGGTGACAGCGGGACAGAGGTTGGTGACAGGATGGTGACAGCGGGACAGAGGAGGAGAGCAGAGGATGGTGACAGCGGGACAGAGGTTGGTGACAGGATGGTGACAGCGGGACAGAGGAGGAGAGCAGAGGATGGGGACAGAGGTTGGTGACAGCGGGACAGAGGAGGAGAGCAGAGGATGGGGACAGAGGAGGAGAGCAGAGGATGGTGACAGTGGGACAGAGGAGGAGAGCAGAGGATGGTGACAGCGGGACAGAGGTTGGTGACAGGATGGTGACAGCGGGACAGAGGAGGAGAGCAGAGGATGGGGACAGGATGGTGACAGCGGGACAGAGGAGGAGAGCAGAGGATGGTGACAGGGGCACAGAGGAGGGGGACAGCGGGACAGAGGAGGAGAGCAGAGGATGGTGACAGCGGGGCAGAGGAAGGGGACAGAGCAGAGGATGGGGACAGAGGGGCAGAGGATGGGGACAGAGGGGCAGAGGATGGGGACAGCAGGGCTGAGGATGGGGACAGCAGGGCAGAGGATGGGGACAGCAGGGCAGAGAAGGGGGACAGAGAGCAGAGGAGGGGCACAGTGGGGCAGAGGAGGGGGACACAGCGTGAGAGGGGCAGTGGAGGGGGACACAGCGTGAGAGGGCAGAGGAGGGGACAGCGTGTGAGAGGGCAGAGGAGGGGACATTGTGAGAGAGGGCAGATGAGGGGGGACAGCATGACAGAGGAGGGGGGACAGCGTGACAGAGGGGGCAGTGTGTCTGGATGCAGAGGGGGCAGTGTGTCTGGATGCAGAGGGGGCAGAGTGCCTGAGGGCAGAGTGTCTGGATGCAGAGGGGGCATTTTTGCATACAACTAAATAAGTATTTCTGTCCTGACCTAAATACTTATTACAATTTTTTGACCCAACTACTTCTAAAACAGGACTGCTCAATAATTATTTTGGAGGGGTGCCTTGAAAAAATTTGGAGATTCTAAGGGTGCCGCGAACTGCAAAAGTTTGGGAACCACTGACCTATACTGTATTTTAGTTTATGTTGTAAATTTGTATATAATAATAAACCCTAGGTATAGTAAATATACACTATACTGAAACATTTGTCGTTTGCGCAACAGTGACAATGGCGCTTATCAGAATTGTTTATGATACAAAAAATATTTTTTTTAACCTTTTTTCTGTTTATATTTCTCATTTGTTTAAAAATAATGTTACCCCTTTATAACAAAAATAGAAATGTTTTGTATTCCTGAGTTTATGGATACTAAATATCTGAACTTTAAATGCTTTCCGCCTTACAGGGCCAGAAATAAAAGAATGGCTTTTTATTTTTATTTTTGTAGCCAGGGGATAAAGGGTCACATGAGATCAGGCCTCCCCTAATTGACGTGGTAAATGGACGTCCACAGTTTGATGAAAGCGTAAACTAAGAACCTAACTTTTATTCTAGAAGTCGTATTATAGAGTTTATATCACTACAGAGTTTAACATACATGTGTCTCTAATTATGTATAAATACGGTCTCAGAGCTTAAAGTGTGCTCTTCTGTCTGTATTTTGTTACCAGCTAGCACAATCCTTTATATTGGTGCCATTTTTTCCTCCTATCTTTGTGTGTGTGTGTGTATATATATATATATATATATATATATATATATATATATATATATATATATATATATGTTATATTATCTCTCTCTCTCTCTCTCTCTCTCTCTCTCTCTCTCTCTCTCTCTCTCTCTCTCTCTCTCTCTCTCTCTCTCTCTCTCTCTCTCTCTCTTTCCCTCTCTCTTTCCCTCTCTTCCCTCTCTTCCCTCTCTGCCCTCTCTTCCCTCTCTTCCCTCTCTGCTCTCTCTGCCCTCTCTGGTTCTGTCCACGCCTGGTTCTGCTCTTCCCTCGCCAACCGCACCTTCTCTGTCTCCACGTCTGGCTCTTCCTCTGCCCCCTCCTCCCTCCAAGTAGGAGTCCCCCAGGGCCCCTTCTCTTTTCGCTCTACACTTCCTCCCTTGGTGCGCTCATCTCCTCCTTTGGTCTTCAGTATCACCTTTATGTTGACGAAATTCAACTCTACATCTCTTCTCCTGACCTCTTTCCCACTCTTTTCTCTCGTATATCCGACTGTCTCTCTGCAATCTCCTCCTGGATGTGCTCACGCTTTCTCAAAATTAACATCTCTAAGACTGAACTCATTGTCTTTCCTCCCTCCAGACTCCCCTCCCACCACAACCTCTCTATCGTTGTTAATAACACTACCATCTCCTCTGTCACCCAACTCCGTTGCCTGGGTGTCACCCTGGTCTCTGCGCTCTCTTTTACCACCCACGCCCAATCCCTTGCACAAGTCTGTCGCTTCCAACTGTGCAACATTGCCCGCATCCGACCCTTCCTCTCACAAGACGCCACCAAAACTATCATCCACGCACTCATCATCTCGCGCCTTGACTACTGAAACCTTCTCCTCACTGGCCCCCCCCTCTCCCATCTTGCCCCCCTCCGATCTGTACTTAATGCGGCTGCTAGACTCATCTTTCACTCACGCCGCTCCTCCTCTGCCTCCCCTCTCTACCATGCCTTACACTGGCTCCCTTTCCCCTACAGAATCCTCTTTAAACTCCTTACTACCACTTACAAAGCTCTGTCCCTGTCTACTGCCACCTACATCTCTAACCTCCTCACCATCCACACTCCTACCCGCTCCCTGCGCTCGGCAAACGACCATCGCCTCTCCTCCACCCTAATTACCTCTTCCCACTCCAGAATCCAAGACTTCTCACGAGCTGCCCCCCTGCACTAGAATGACCTCCCTCGCTCCATCCGTCTAGCTCCCAATCTGTGCTCCTTCAAATGGGCACTCAAAACTCACCTGTTCCTGAAAGCCTTCCAACCATCCACTTAACCCCTTATCTACTCTGCTGTTCTCCCCCTCTTCCCTGGTCCCTTTTTCTCCCTCGCATCACTTACTCCCTTTCGTGCCTGTTTTGTCCACCTTCCCTTAGGATATAAGCTCGCATGAG
Source organism: Mixophyes fleayi (assembly GCF_038048845.1). Classification (NCBI taxonomy): domain Eukaryota; kingdom Metazoa; phylum Chordata; class Amphibia; order Anura; family Limnodynastidae; genus Mixophyes; species Mixophyes fleayi. The sequence continues at coordinate 229,307,298 of NC_134402.1, forward strand.
CAGGGCCCCTCTCCCCTCCTGTCTCCATACCGACTCTTCTGCTCCGTATTTACTCAATATGTCTGCCCGGAGTTTCTGAAGCATTGGTACTTTGTGTTTATTGTTCTGTAATGTCTCGCCCTGTATGGTCTACTGTTTGTACTATGTAAGGCACTGCGGAAACCTTGTGGCGCCTAACAAATGATAATAATAATAATTGAATGTAATGCACATCCTCTCCTCTCCTCTGCATACTTGTGTAACATAAATCACGGCGGCATAAACAGCCGACAAGGCTCCGTGAGCCTATGCATGGCCGCCGATGCGGGGGAGTGGTACTAATTAACCTGGCCCAGGCATGCCAGGGGCCCCAGCCTGGGCCCTTGATGCCCGCAGGTTTTGGGGTTTTTTTGTTTTGTTTTTTTTAAACTTACATTGATTTTTTCTTTTGGCTTTTTTCATTTGTTTTTTCTGCTTGGGTGGGGCTCCGCCCCTTCGTAGGTGGGGGAGCAGGGTAGTAAATATATATATATATACACTCACATGATCGTGGCATCAGCGTCCCTCCTCCTTCCTCTCATTCAGTGAGGAGCGGCGCAGAGAGGACCAAGACAGAAGCAAGAGGAGAGAAGACAGAAGAGAAGAAAGAAGCTAATACAAAGGTAAGTAAAAGGGAGGAAAGCAGAAAAGCACAGTGTGAGGCAAAATGAGGGGAGAAAGGCACAGTATAAGGAAAAAGGGGGGGAGAGAGGCACAGTATGCGGAGGAAAAAGGGGGGGAGAGAGGCACACTATGAGGTAAAAGGGGGGGAGAGGCACAGTATGAGGAGGAAAAAGGAGGGGGAGAGGCACACTATGAGGTAAAAGGGGGGAGAGGCACAGTATGTGGAAAAAGGGGAGGGAGAGGCACAATATGCGGAAAAGGGGGGGAAGGCACAGTATGGGGGAAAAGGGGGAGAGAAAAAGGAACAGTATGAGGAAAAAGGGGGGGGAGGCACAGTATGATGAAATAGGGGATGGGAGAGGCATAGTATGATGAAAAAGTTGGACAGCAGAAAGTGAGTGATGGAGAGGGGGGGCAGCATGGCACAGTGTGATGATGGGGGCCAGATGAAGGGGGGGAAGCAGAATGGAGAGCGCAGTGTGATCATAAGGGGGCACAACGTGGTGATGAAGGGGCACAGTAATGTGTGTGATGGCACAGGGGGCTTGTGGCAGTGTGTGTTTGTGATGGCACAGGGGGCTTGTGGCAATGTAGTGTGAGGTAGGTGGTGGCTAATGGGTGCAATTTTGTTTGTGGGGTGATGGTTTCGGCAATTTAATAGTGGGGACTATTAATTTTAAGATGGGGTGGTTTGGGGACTATTCAATGTGGGGGTGAGTTTGGGGAGAATGAGGTATCTATCTTTTAAATGTGCCTTTGAGTTATTTAATGGCAGTGATCGTTGCGGGAAATAGGTATATTTATGAAATGTAAAAACTATTAATGTATTGCTGGGGCTGTTTAGAGAGAGGGAAATATGTTTATTTATTAAATGGGAATACTATTATTTTGATGTTGGGGCTGGAGGAAGGCCTAATTATTAATTGTGGGTGCGATTCATTTAACGCCGGGGCTGGCGGTAATTTTCTAAATGTACCTATTTTTTTTCCAAATTAGGGCCCCAACATTCCAGGATCCAGACACAGGTGCTGAAAGTGACAAGAACAGGTAGGAGAGAACAGGGGAGTCTGTGAAATTTTGTGATTCTAGTGGGCCAATCCCAATTTTTGGTGACCGTTCAATGGTGTATACAACATTGCAGGGTTTTTTTCTGTGTCAGTCAGTGTGATTTATGGTATGGATTCAACTGAATTCTTATACTTTTTTTATTTTTGCCATGAAAAAAACATCTCTCCTTTAAGAGAAACTGTGCCTAAGAACACAGTCATGAATAAAGAATGGTACCTAAACATCATCTAAGAGCAACTTCTCCCAACCATCCAAGAACAGTTTGGTGATGAACAATGCCTTTTCCAGCATGATGAAGCACCTTTCCATAGGGCAAATGAGATAACTTAGTGGCTCGGGGATCAAAACATTGAAATTTTGGATCCATGGCCAGGAAACTCCCCAGACCTTAATCTCAGAGGCGGGTGGACAAACAAAAACCCACAAATTCTGACAAACTCCAAGCATTGATTAGGCAAGAATGGGAGGCCATCAGTCAGTATGTGGCACAGAAGTTGATTGACAGCATGCCAGGGCGAATTGCAGAGGTCTTCAAAAAGAATGGTCAACACTGCAAATATTGACTCTTTGCATAAACTTAATGTAATTATCAATAACAGCCTTTGGCACTTATCAAATGCTTGTAATTTTATTGCAGTGTACCATAGCAACATCTAACAAAAAGGTCTAAACACACTGAAGCAGCAAACTTCATGAAAATCAATACTTGTGTCATTCTTCGTTTTGGCCATGACTGTATAAGTAATACATTTTTGTTGCTGTCTGTGATTTGACAGTTTATTTATACCGTTCACACATCTGATTTTATTGTATATGTAATTGTTATAAGAAAATCCTAGTATAAAAACAGTTACTATGGCCAAAACAATCAATCTTATCTGAATGACCTAACTTGCCTCTCCCTTTTATGACACAAAATCCAGGTGTGCTATTCTCAAGGACTTTGATTTTTTTTTTATTTATTTAACGTTCATTGGGAGGAACTAGCTTTAATTGTATTATGTGTGCATATCCATTTATCTAGAAAATAATTTATATCCTTCTAACTTACAGGTCACAGTGAAAGCACAACAATGTGTAGTGTTGGAAAATAAAGTGAACCTGACATCAAGAATGAACATTGATAAAATATTAACACAACTAACTAGATGTAAATTGTTCTGTAAATGTTTTCAGAGCTACCTGAAAACACATTGAATTTATTCAATGTTCGTAGAAAGTGTGTTAATAGTTAACTATCAATAAACCGATTATTTTTTTATTTTTTTACAGTATCTTCATCCTCCCTGCATATCCCTCCTATCCATCTTACATTTACCACCAATTTGTTATCACCAAGTCTATCAAAGGGGGCATTTCAGCTTTTGCTTCAATGAGTTCTTCTTTCTTATTTTAAAACCCTGTGATGTATTTGATAAAGTGCTATAAATAAAGGTGTTTTACTACTTAAAGAAATGTCGGTTTGTGGAAAAATAAGGCATCTCAATACACCACCAGCTATGTGGTTGCTAAATATATCTGTGTGTGGGTGAAATCATCATCATCACCATTTATTTATATAACACATAAACATTTTTCTTAGTAAATGTATATTTAATGTGGCTATTGTAATGAAATTTACACCAATGTCAGCAACAACCCTTGCAATCCACACATGCAAAGAAATCAAACCATAGATGTCCATAAATTAAGTTTTGTGTAATAATGTTAAAAAGTATTGAACAAGCTTCCAGAAATGTATTTAATAGTTTGTACAAAAGTCTTTGTTGGTAATGACAGCTTCAAGACAACTCTTGTATGGTGAAACTAGTCGCATGCATTGCTCAGGTGTGATTTTTGCCCCATTCTTCAAAGCAAATAGTCTTCAAATCTTGAATGCTCCGTGGGCTTCTTCTATGAACTCTGATCTTTTAGTTCTTGACATAGATTTTCAATTGGATTCAAGTCAGGTTATTGGCTGGGCCATTCTAGCAGCTTTATTTTCTGTCTCCGAAACAAATTGAGAGTGTCCTTGGCTGTGTGTTTGGTATTATTGTCTTGCTGAAATGTCCACCCTTGTTTTATCTTCAGCATCCTGGAAGATGGCAGCAGATTTTTATCAAGAATGTCTCGGTTCATTTTTCCATTCATTCTTCCTTAAATTATATGCAGTATGCCAGTACCGTGTGCAGAAAAACAGCCCCACACCATGATGTTCCCACCTCCAAACTTCACTGTTGGTATGATGTTTTTGGGGTGATGTGCAGTGCCTTTTCTCCATCAAAAATGATGTGTATTATGGCATCCAAAGAGTTCAATTTTGCTCTCAAATGACCACATTATATTCTTCTAGTATTTCACAGGCTTGTTCAAATGTTATGTAGCAAACGAGCTTCAACATGTTTGTTCTTCAGCAAAGGAGTCTTGCATGGTGAGCGTGCATACAGGCCATGGTGATTGAGAGCATTACTTATTGCTATCTTTAAAACAATTGTACCTGCCAATTACAGGTCTTTCTGAAGCTCTCCACAAATAATCTTTGTTTCTTGGACATCTCTCTCTTCTGATATTTTTTTTTACTCCTTTGTCAAAAATCTTGCGAGGTGCACCTGGTTTTGGCTAGTTTATGGTGAAATGATGTTCTTTCCACTTCCGGATTATGGCCCCAACACTGTTCAAAGGAACATTTAGCAGTTTAGAGATCCTTCTGTAACCAATGCCGTCAGTATGGTTTGCAACAATAAGGTAGCAAAGGTCCTGAGAGAGCTCTTTGCTTTTACCGATCATGAGATGTTTTTATAGGCCATCAGTTGTGGCTGAACCAGCTTGGCAGGATTTCTTTTTAATTACTGATAGATTTCAGCTAGTGACTTGGCTTTCGATGCCTTCTTGTAACTCCCCTTCTTCATGTGTTCAATACTTTTTCTCTCTATCATTTCACATTATTACACAAAACTTAATTTATGGACAGCTATGGTTTGCTTTCTTTGCATGTGTGGATTGCAAGGGTTGTTGCTGACATTTGGTGTAAATTTCATTACAATAGCCACATTAAATATATATGTACTTAGAAAAATGTTAATGTGTTAAATACTTATTTCACCTGATATATATTTTAAATAGAGAGAGTTGACAGGTAGTTTGCTAGTTTGCATCTCAGGATGTTAGGGAAGGATACAACAGTGTGGTGAGGTGCTCATATGCCTCTTTGGCTGGCTGATCAAATAGATGTTTCTTAATAGTTAAACTTAATAAACTAAGATATGTTTCTATAAAAGGAATATTGGAAGTATGTGTAGTCGACAACTCAACAAGTTTGAGCAGAGGCTTAAACCAGTCGCAGATCATGCAAAAATATTCATGTATTTTTATAGCACAGGATGGCAGCTTTTTCTCTGTATTGCCTTAGAAAGGACCCACTGTGTCATAAGTCACCACATCCAGGTTTTCCTAAATGTTAATTTGGCCACACCTGTTAATTATTGAATTGAGGTTGTTCAATGAGACCCGTTGCCAGAGGTGTATAAAATCAAGCACCTAGCTATGCAGCCTCCATTTGCAAACATTTGTGATACAGAATGGGTCGTTCTGAAGAGCTCAGTGACTTCAAGCGTGGTACTGTGATAGGATGCCACCTTTGCAGTAAGACGGTTCATGGAATTTCATCCCTGCTGGATATTTCATGGTCCTCTTGTATGTGTTATTATTAGAAAGTGGAAGCGTTTAGGAACAACAGCAACTCAGCCATGAAGCGTAAGACCAAGTAAAATCACAGAATGGGGTCAACTACTGCTAAGGCGCATGGTGCGTAAAAGTCGCCAACGCTCTGCTGATTCCATAACTGAAGCGTTCCGACCTGCCACTGGCATTAATGTTAGCACAAAAACTGTGCGGCGGGAGCTTAATGGAATAGGTTTCCATTGCCAAGCAGCTGCATACAAGCCTCACATCACCAAGACCAATGCCAAGCGTCAGATGGAGTGGTGTAAAGCACACAGACACTGAACTGTGGAGCAGTGGAAACATATTCTGTGGAGTGACGAATCACTCTTCTCTGTTTGTCAGTCAGGCGAGTCTGGGTATGGTGGATCCTGGGAGAACGTTACCTGCATTATGCCAACTGAAGTTTGGTGAAGGAGGAATAATTCTATGGGGCTGTTTTTGAGGGTTTGGGCTAGGCCCTTTATCTCCAGTGAAGGGCAATCTTAATGCTTCAACATACCAAGTCATTTTGGACAATGCCATGCTTCCAACTTTGTGGCAACAGTTTGGGGAAGGCCTTCCTCTATTCCAACATGACTGTACCACAGTGCACAAAGCAAGGACTAGAAAGACATGGTTTGATGAGCTCGATGTGGAAGAACTTGACTGGCCCGCTCCAAGCTCAGACCTCAACCCCTATCGAACATGTTTGGGATAAACTGGAACGGATATTGCATGCCAGGCCTTCTCGTCCAACATCCGTGCCTGATCTCATAAATGCTCTATAGAATGAAAGGGCACAAATTCCCACAGAACAGTGGAAGCTGTTATTGTTGCAAAAGGAGGACCAACTTCATATTAAAGTATATGTATTTGAATACAATGTCATTACAGTCCCTGTTTGTGTAATGGTCAAGCGTCTGAATACTTTTGTACATATAGTGTGTATATATATATCTCTGTATCAGTACTGTGTAAAAGTTTTAGGCAGGTGTGGAAAAAAAACGCTGCAAAGTAAGAATGCTTTCAGCAATAGAAGTGTTAATAGTTTATTTTTATCAATTAACAATATGCAAAGTAAATGAACAGAAGAGAAATCCAATCAAATCAATATTTGATTAGGGAACTAGGCAGTGCGGTTGTTCCAAACATCTTGGGGAACTAACCAGATCTTCTGTGGATATAGGCTTGCCAATCGGATGCCTCTCTGATGGTATTGCATGATGGTACCTGCCTGTCTTTCTCAGCATTATGAACACCATTAATCCTGACCAATTCCCAACTCCCTTTGCTGAAATGTGTGTGTGTGTATGTATGTATGTATGTATGCATGTGTGTGTGTGTATGTATATGTGTGTGTATATATATATATATATATATATAATATATATATATATATATATATGTTTAACCCGTGCATGATACTCATGCATTCTAGTCAAATCAAGCTACTTAAGGTGTTAAAAAGGTTCTTGTCATGCATTTGGGCCATAGCCCAGGCCTCAACCACCAATCACTCCCCACTGTCACCCCCGGCAACCACCAACCACTCCCAACTGTCACTTCTCCTTCAAGAAATATATATATATATTTTTTAAATCTTTAGAAGCACTTTTAACAATTAACAAATTAAAGACATCTTAGTATACCAAATTTCAGCCCTTTCTGAATTTTGTTTTCCACACACACTAAGAATTTAGTAGGTCAGTGTATAACTCCACCCAGCAGGTGGCGCTGCAGCTTGGTTTTATTTTTTCCACAGACAGACTAACACACGCCACTAGCCATTTATTTATATATATATATATATATATATATCTCTCCCTCTCGCTCTCTGTGTGTGTGTGTGTGTGTATATACATATATATATATATATATATATATATATATATATATATATATATATATATATATAATGTGGGGGTTAATATATATGTATGTGTAAATATGTAGTGTTACTAGCACGGAATACATAGGATACTCACACAGTTTGTTGAACCACTTCTCTGTACTTTTTTTTTTTTAAATGTCAGGAAGTCGGCAATAGGTGTAGTTCCAACAATCAAACAAAGTGTACACAATTTCCTGTGACCCTGCTTCAAGCTAGACACTTTGTCATCTCAGTCTGGGATCGGGTGCCCCACCCACAACACAAACCCATTTATTTATGCTTCCTCTCCAAGCTCCAACTTCATAAACCAGAAATCAATCACAGCCATGTGCTCAACCTGTGAACCTGTTTCAGTGTGTAGAGATGAGTGGATAATTAACCCTGTCTGCAGCATGAGTCTGTAGACTCCCAGAGAAACTATTAGTCTCTCCCTTAACAGTCTGTGGCAAACTGCCCTTTTTGCCAGATACCTCTCCCGTTGGCTTCGCCAATCTATCCAAAGTGAATACTGTGGGGGGTGCATATTTGCAGAAGAGAACATCTGTATTTTTATGCATAGCTCCAGGTCTATTCTCAACGATGAAGTGGATAGGCTACAATGCCAAAAACCACGGTTCACTGATGGTGGGGGCACTCCTGTTTAACAGTCGCATACTTTTTCTCCCTTGGCAAGAGTTTGCGACTGAGATTACAATGGGCTTCCCCCTCTCCATCCACCTTTTGTGAAAGTACCAAGACCAGGCTTACTCCCGTGCCATCAGTCTGCAGACAGAATTTCTTACTGAAATCAAGTGTTTGTAGCACTGGCACTGTACATAAATCCATCTATTGGTCCTCGGAGGCAGCTTCTGCCGACCAATTTAGCTTGTCTGGACAGGCTTTCTTGTGCCTTATTGGAGTAGCCCGAGTGAAAAAGTTCTCCATGAACCGACTAGTGGTAACCTTCCAAGCCAAGAAATGTCCTCAGTTGGGTCTTTCTCTCTCCCTGCGCCAGTCTTTTAAGGCTTCCACTTCATCAACTTCGGTTTGACCATCCCCTGTCCAGTCACATATCCCAGGTATGTTGCATCCTGCATGGAGGGGCATTTTAATTTTTTTTTGCGGACCCCTTGGGAATACAGCCCCATGCTATCCAGCCTGGGGCTGGTTGTCATTATGTCAGGGGGACCCAACGATGCAGGTTCCCCTGCTATAGTGCCACCTGGTTGTAATAAAATTGGGGGGCCCCACGTTTTTTGTCCTCCCCGACTAGCAGCACTAAGGTTAATCTGTTTGGGGGGGGTGTGGGAGGAGACTGGGTAACATCGGGGCAATAACGGTCTAACCCAGTCTGTCTATCAATTGAATTACACTGGCTGACTACATTGATATCAAATTCCATCCAATGGCCATATCCTGCATTGCTTTATGTCCCAGGACAGAGATGGAGGTTGTTATAGGAAGAACAGCTGGAGCCCTGTGACATCACAAAGTAGTGGGTTAAAAACTGGATGTCCGTTCGGTTTATGGTATAGCGAATTCTGGTACACTAATAAAAAGTGTGCCATTCAAAGCAATAAATAAACAATTTCATTGCTCCTGGCCAGAATCAGCTTGCTCATAAACATAAAAACAATGGAAACCGGCATATATAACCATGCACTGATCCAATGGTAAATAATAATTGCATGCAAGTCTACAGATAATAATTGCATTCAAGTCGACAGGTGAGAGTTCCATGTTTAAGGTGTTAGTGATCAATACATGAATAACTATTTCTTTCTTATTCCCGATAGATGGAAATTGACAAATCCATATTGATTACACTGTCTGAAACTGACAGCCAATGTTTGTAACAAAAGTACCTTATTCAGAATTAGCGGATCTCATGGACACAGTACTTGAGTTGGATATAAATTCCTTCTCATCGAGAGGATGTCTGTATTCTTAGCCCACATTAATTCCTTGACCCAAATATAAGCAGTGTGTCAGGATAAAAATGAATGAAAGAGTAAATGCAAATCTTGCTGTGCTCCTTTCACTGGTCCTGCTCCTACCACGTTTGTGAGGCAGCCAGTTGTATGTAGTCGGTCAACTGTCAGCCTGAAGTTGCTGAAAGTTCAGATCAGTCTTATCACAACTGTGATGCTGGCAATTAGTTCTCATCTGTTAAGCGCTGCAAATCCTGTGCTGTTCCTACTGATATGCAGTCTCTAAATCTGCGGTGTCAGTAAGTAAACTTTTTTGAATGAAGTGTAGAATAAAAAGTACAGTATCAATCCAAGCCAACGCGTTTCCCTCTAATAAGAGCTTCCTCAGGGATGTTGATACATTGGGGGGTATTTAATTGGCCGCAATTTTTTTTTTCTTTCCCCGCAGCGTAAAAAACCCCAAAAATATCTCCCGCTGATTTTTAACTGCAATAGCGACCGTTTTTAGTTAGCGCAGCGCGAAAACTTGTGCAATTCATTTGAGAAAGAGGGACCGCTGACCCCGCGCATTAATTATTGTAATTTTTGTGGAGGATAAAAAAACTAGGAACTAGATAGTTTCTCTGATTTTTGACCTTCCTATAGGTTATACATGGTTTTTCTGGGAGAATCTCACGTAGGCCAATGTTTTCGGATTATTTTTTTGAACTCTTTAGCCTCACTACTGAATTGTGTGATAACATTTATTTTGGGCTGTTTTGTTTCTTTCTCTTATTTTACTAGATATAAAAAAGGTCTCCCTGTTTTCCTCCAATATTTCTTGGTAGGCAGTGTTTACCACTACATGATCCTAATTCCTCTCCAAGAAGCTCTCTTTCCGAGAAAATAAGGAAATAGAACCAAGAGGGATTTTTAACCTTAGTCAAACTACATTGAATGCCCCACAGACTAAGCTACTTATAACCCATTAATACTGCACCAAAAACCCAGGTTTTTGCCTGGGCAAGCCGAAACGACCCGGGTCGAGTTGCAGTATGAATAGACCCAATTCTAATTCTCGGTCATCAGACCCGGGAATTAGACCCTGGTCTTTTGGTGGGGTAATTCTAGGGTCTGACCCATGTTCAATATGAACGCCGTCTACCCGGGATTTTAACTCCAGGGGAGCCTCTGTTCCCCGGTAATATCCCGGGTTCATATACCCGGGATATTGCCTGGGCAGCAGTATGAAAGCTGTATTACTAAGCGTCTCAAGTTTTCCCCGAGCACAAGATTGAATAAATTCAATACATATATTGATATTCACAAATTTATTCGGAAGTTGAGCCTCAAAAAGTATTTTATGCTAGACGGTCTTAGCAAAGATTCTCGCAGTAATAACATGAATATATCACCTTTTACAAATACCAACCTCAAAAAAATTCCACCTTCTACCCATATCACTTGAAAGACCCCCATATATAGACATTTTAAAAATGGTGGGATTCTGGTATTGACTGAATACTGTCCTAAGAACGTATACATAAGTCTTTGTGGCAGGGGAACAGCAGGAGGCTTCTGCTGCTGAGGTCTCACTCTTTCCCAAACCCTTGTCACCACCCAATTTCTGCTTGTCACCAATAAATATGGATTGTGTCTGGTGGGGGGAGGGGTATCCCAGGGAGGGACCCAGGACTGGGGGACTTTGTCAGACTTGATAAAGGTGATCCCAGAGGGAGGGGGTTGCTTTGCATTTTCTCTGCCGGAGAACTTGAACTGAAGGTGAGCTGTCCAGCTCTATCAATGTCAGAGAAAGCTGCTGGACTTCCTGGGGTTCAAATTGGATATTGAACTTCTTGAGAATTAATTCATCCTTGCTCCATCGGGAGATACAGGTGATCCTGGGGAACTGGTGAGCCTACATCTGTAGGGAGACTGGTACTCTGGGCTGGTGGATCATCAAGTTTACAGAACTAGTCCATCTTGTGGAGCAATTTTAGATTCTTTTGGTGTGGAACTCTGAACCTGTTGAGATCTCTGTAAGGTGAGGTTATTGCTGTGGTTTTATTGACTTACTGGTGATTTTGCTAACACTTGTATATTTGTTGGGGGGTCTATTTCTCCTATGTTGAGCACTGTTTGCATTTACTCAATGTGTACACTTGTGTGAATAAAGAGATTATTATCTCTCTCTTGTGGCCTTACCTCCATGATTCCGTAAACCTAGGGTGCCGGTACCTAGCGAACTATGGTTCTAACACTGGTGGCCTCACAGGTGGAGAATTCTGTTTTTTAAAGTTATTTCTTTTTAGACTGTATTCTACCACCAGGTCCAACTAGACCACTAGCTGAAGCAGGCGATACAGCAGAAATTCAGTGCATTTCTCTGTGTGCAGGAAGTTGACTTGGACATGGCTGCATGGGAAGCCACTTACTGTACATTACATTACCTACGTGAATCCACCCATTATCACTCTGCTCACTTCCCTAATGTCATGGCATTAGGGTTTCTGGGATCCGTCTTGGGACCAGTGGGACTAGCTGTGGAAGGGGTGAAGTGGAAACCGGATAAAAGTCTTGCTCATGGAGGGAGGATGTGCTCTTTTCAGTCTACCAGATGACAGGAGGAGGAATGCTGTACTGGACTCCATACTGGAATAAGTGAGTGGAATCTGGACCTGGTGGACTGGAATTTGGATGCAGGAAAAGAGAGACTGAACCCACGGTCAGAGACTTAAGTACCCGCAAGGATCCAGAAACTCAGACGATTATAGTACCAGAACTGGAACTATGAAGGCTCAGAACTAAAGCTGGGTACACATTACAGGGTTTTTGTCCAATAATCGGCTCAACCAGCCGACATACCACCGCTCGTTCAAAAGTCAGGTCAGTGTGTGTAGTGACACGATGGTCGAAAGTCTGCCCAAATGGACGACTGTCGCCTCATCTGGTTGGTCGTACCGTTAAATATTTTCTTTCCAATCTCGTTTCCGACCGATCCATGACAATCCTCCGATACTTCCTCGACCTGGGGGGGGTGTGTGTATGTAAATTTGTGATGTCTGTACCAGTCCCACGTGGTGTGGTATCTGCACATCACAGGCTTGTGTTTTGTATCAATGTATATTACACCTGTCTGACTGCAGACCATTACACTTGTATAAAGCACATGTGTTATTACCCTTTGCATCTATGTTGGCAATCTATTCATATTTACTCTTTATAAACTTTAACCTTTTATAAACTATTAAAGTTATAAAGTCATATTAACCTTTATTAACTAATATTTGTAAAATACACAGAATAAATCACACAGTGTTCATGCAACAGTTTTATTGCAGGAAAAAAGTTCAAAAATGTTTACAATATGACAAGTGAAAAAAATAGTATTACACTTTAAAGGTGCTACTGGTTTGTGACAGAACAGGTCTTGATGTCGCTTGGGTTTCTATTCCCTTTGATTTCTTTACCTACGAAACAAGGAAATAAAAAATGTTTACCATTAAACTTCTATATCTGTAATTTATATCCAACGCCAGAAATACTCTCATTTTCTTACCTTGCAAACTGCTTGAGATCAGTTTATGTTTTGGTTCCTGTGGCGCAATCGCAATAATATTCTGGAAAACAGGCGCCATTGTGGTTATTATAACGGTACAGGTATGTGCCCAAAGCATTTAGTTGTCTATACATGTTAACTGAAATACCTTTGTGTCTAACTTCTTTCATATCTTTTTCTTTTTCAATTTTTTCTTGTTTGATAACAGGTGTTACATTAGTGGTATCTAAACTGGCCTTCTCACCGTTAATTCTTCGTTCTGACATAAAAAAAACTGTGTTGCAAATTAGGCGTTTACATTGCTTTGTGTGAAACTAGAATGAAATAAAGTCCTTCAAACAGGTACACTACACGTGCTACTGACCTTTTTTAATGTTGTTGTCATCCTGGTCCAGTACTTTGACCATCATCTCCACCTCTCTTGGGCTCATTGGATTTGCTCTTTGCTCTTCTTGAGTATCTCCATCCCCCACCTTAACTTTTTCAACATTTTTTGGCCCTTCCAGCACCATCTCTGATGCCAGACAGGTTCCTCTGTCATTTTATACACTCAGATAGGGGCGTTCGTTTCTGCTGTGGACCAATCAGCGATGATGCCCGCAGAGAATGGATCATTCAATTACATACAAAGGGATTTTATTATTAGGGAATAATCATTGCATTGCACTTTACCAGTTAAATGTTTTTCTAAAACTTCTATTTTATAGGAATGCATAAAGAGACAGTGTTGCCTTCTGTTTTTATGCGGCTTTGGGTCTTAACTATAGTGAAAGCTCTGCCCCTTTATGCTAATATCTTTGGTATATCGTTACATGCCCCACAAATGATGCTTCAGTGTGTACGAAATTGAAATTTATTGCTCATGACAACATGGCTGTAAAAAGTCGCTAAAGGGACATCCGCTCTTCCCTTTACCGTCTAAAATAAGACTAGTGTGCTTGCAGTCCATGGACCGAGCGACCAGACCATTGACCGCATGTAAAAACGATTGGCATAAAAAGTTGGTGGAAAATTCTGTAGTGTGTACCCAGCTTAAGACAGCGGATTATCAGGATGACTACCTCCTTGATAAGCCTGGAACTGGTCCCTGGGCAGCTCAGAACCTGCATCAAGCCTGGAACTGGAAGCCGGTATCCAAAGACACAGAGATGGCTCCAGAAGTTGGAAGATGCAGAGCAGTAACCTACTACCCCAAATCGCCAGTACTTGAGTCAGAGGAATAGCCTGAAGAGAGCTGGATCAACACTAGGGGTCGAAAGCTGGAATCTGTACAGCAGATGGTAACACTGAATCCACTTGAAGGGTTAATGGCTGAAGTCTGTACAGCAGCAGGCAGAATGAAGCAGCAAACAAACAGCAACAGTGGTAAGCTGGAACCAGGAAAGTTTTGCACTGGCAATTAGATGTGTAGGAGGTGACTTTTATAGCCTGCAGAGGGAGCTAATTGGTGGATGAAGTCATGTGCCCAGAATAAGCAGGATGCATCAAAATCTCAGCCTTTAGTGCAGCAGACAGAAATCACGCTGTGTCCCAGGATTTAGAATACTGCATTCTGCCAGGAGGGAGATGTATGGTGATATGATAATGCCGAGTGGTGTAAACAGGGCAAAGACCCCGATTCATGACACCTAAATTGTAAGTTGTAGTAACTGCCGTTTGCTCCTAGATCATCTGGTTGTGAACATACACAGACTGGTTTTGCAGAGGAAATGCAAAAAAACAGCAGATATGCTGCTTAATTACTCAGGCCCAGTATATTTTAAATGTTAGACAGCATTCCTCATGGAAAGTGAAGAGGCATTAATCAGAGCTCATTAGACAGATGGCAGCATTAGTACAGTCATGGCCAAAAGTTTTGAGAATGACACAAGTATTGGTTTTTACAAAGTTTGCTGCTTCAGTGTGTTTAGACCTTCTTTTTTTCAGATGTTGCTATGGTATACTGAATAAAATTACAAGCATTTCATAAGTGTCAAAGGCTTTTAAGGTGCTCTATCATGCTGGAAAAGGCATTGTTCATCACCAAACTGTTCTTGGATGGTTGGGAGTAGTTTCTCTTGGAGTATGTTTTGGTACCATTCTTTATGCATGACTGTGTTCTTAGGCAAAATTGTGAGTGAGCCCACTCCCTTGACTGAGATGCAACCCCACACATGAATGGTCTCAGGATGCTTTACTGTTGGCATGGCACAGGACTGATGGTAGTGCTCACCTTTCCTTTTCCGGACAAGCGTTTTTCCAGATGTCCCAAACAATCTGAAAGGTGGATTCATCAGAATAAATGACTTTACCCCAGTTCTCATCAGTCCAATCACTGTACCTTTTGCAGAATATTAGTTTGTCCCTGATATTTTTCCAGGAGAAAAGTGGCTTTTTTGCTAGCCTTATTGAAACCAGGCCATCCTCCAAAAGTCTTCGCCTCACTGTGCGTGCAGATGCACTCACCTGCCTGCTGCCATTCCTGAGCAAGCTGCACTGGTGGTGCCCCGATCTCCCAGCTGAATCAACTTTAGTAGATGGTCCTGGCGCTTGCTGGACGTTCTTGGGCACCCTGAAGCCTTCTTCACAACTATTGAACCTCTCTCCTTGAAGTTCTTGATCATCCGATAAAGGGTTGATTTAGTTGCAATCTTACTAGCAGCAATATCCTTGCCTGTGAAGCTCTTTTTGTGCAAAGCAATGATGACTGTACGTGTTTCCTTGCAGATAACCATGGTTAACAGAGGAAGATCAATGATTTCAAATTACCACCCTCCTTTTAAAGCTTCCAGTCTGTTGTTCTAATTGTCAGCATGACAGAGTGATCTCCAGCCTTGTCCTCGTCACCACTCTCACCTGTGTTAGCGAAGGAATCACTGACCTGATATCAGCTTGTCCTTTTGTGGCAGGGCTGAAATGCAGTGGAAATGTTGTTTTTGGGATAAAGTTCATTGTCATGGCAAAGAGGGACTTTGAAATTAATTGCAATTCATTTTATTATTCTTCATGACATTCTGGAATATATGCAAATTGCCATCATAAAAACTGAGGCAGCACATTTTGTGAAAAATATTTGTGTTATTCTCAAAGCTTTTGGCCATGACTAGACATTTAGCAGATGATGATAGACCAAGGTCTTAATGTTAAACAGTGCAAGATCGAATTGTCCTTGGGCCCACCCAGTCATATGTTAAAAAGGACACACCCATAGTTTAACAAACCAAACACTTCAGCAACAGGTACTACCACTTTTTTTGCTGAAGTGCTTGATTTGTTTGGGTGCCCACGAGAGCAAAAATTTGGGTTGTTAAACTGGAGAATAAATAGGAATTTTAACAAGTTACTAATGGACATTTAGCTAACAGTGAACATCTTACTCTATGGTGACAACGTCATCATCTTCATCACTGATGTCAACATCATCATAGCACAATATTAGTTCTTCTCCACTGAAATGTAGAGTTACATATTATTTTTGTAATTAGCGTCAGGAACGGTATTCCTCATATGATATGTAGTTTATTTTGATGAACAGTTTTCTGTGTTTGGGAAGTCTTCTCCAATGATCTCCAATGATCACTCACAATGTTCCCGGTTGTGGTAAAGACTCTTTCTTTCTTTAAGTACACTATAGCTGCTTTGTACAAGGGGCTCCTTATTGCTTTTTTTCCCCTCCTCGATTCAAAGGTACTATCGGAGATGCTACTATTTCATTAAAGCAACCCTCCACCATCCTGCTAATACAATGTGACTTTGTTCCTCTTTCAAACACTTCAATTGGATGCTGAACTACATACCAATAATGAGGAGGTTGATGATGACAAATGACTTGAATGAACTCGCTGCAAATGACGTAACAGTTAGGAGGTGCCTAGATCAATGTCCTTAACTCTACTTATTTTGGCCTGACAAAGGCTACAGATGCCTTGACAACTGTTATCTGGGTTATGATAAGAATATTTCCAAACAGAATAGGTACTTTTTTCGTATTAAACCCATTATCATGCTAGGGTATATCATGGGCATTAGGTGGTACCACTGGTGGCTACCTTCGTTCAACACAATTATGATCATCCTCCTTATTATCTTGTCCAAGTACAACACATTCATTTTCAGATACACCATTATCCGTTCAGCATCTTGCACATTTGCAAGTTCCAAAATAGCATCCTCAATTTTTATCTCTAAATCATCATCATTACTACTCATTCTCACATTTCCAAAATGGTTGAGAAATTTGGAAAGAAGGCTGCTCTAAAATAGCACATAAATACCCTCCTGAGACTCTCCATGTTATATTTTGGAGATGACAATGACAGACCTACACTCTGAGTGAGAAAGTGGTGCATGGGAAATTAAGGAAGATGCATGACCGTGTTGGGCACTCTTTTTTTGCACTGGGCATTTTAGTGTGTGTACCAGAACCAGCAGTAGCAGGACCCCTACTAGCAAATAGTGGGTATGGTCTGAGCCTTGTCTTGTCTTGCAACTGCGGGTGGTGTGTGGAATGTTAGCCATTTTCCTTTTTTTGTCACTGTGTTCATCAGAAAATTCTCTTAATCCTCCTCCTTACATCAAGAGCTGATGTTTCATTTGAGATTGACAAACTGTGTTTGGATTTTGAGTATGCATTCTTAGGGGCGTATTCAATTGTGAGCGTTAACGCTGAAAAACGAGCACTCGAAAAATATTACCGTTTATACGGTAATATTGCGCGCGAAAAGCGTTAATACGGTAGTTTACTCGTGGAATTTCAGCTCGCAGCTCAGGGAGCAGCGAGCTGAAATTCCGCGAGTAATTACCGTATTAACGCTAAGATTTTTCAAGCACTCGTTTGTTATCGTTAACGCTAACAATTGAATACGCCCCATACACTTTGTTCCCACATGACCTTTTGTACTAGTAGAGGTTGAAAACATAGTACTCCTGCCAGTACTGGTACTGGGATACTCCTGATATGTGGAATGATCCATTGTTGACATTGACAAGAGCAGTAATGCTACTTGTAGCCACCACCACAACAGGTTAACACACCTGTGTTGTTTGACACTGTTCCACATTTATATAATTGAAATTTAGACAATTGATTCTTAAAAAAACTTTTTTCTTGGGGGGTTGGTGCTGCTCACACACCACCAACACCCTGCTTTTTTCTCTCTTAATAAATAAGATGTCACTGACTGACCCTCACAAAAACTGCTTTGACTAGTAGAAAAACACACTATTCATTTTAAAAGAAAGAAATTAAGAAATGTGTGTTTTTTTGGGGATCTGCTTCTCAGTCATAGAGAAACAGTACCCTGTTTTTCTCCATTAAATACTTATTCAGAATGATGTCTATAGCTCTCTCTCCACAATTATAGCTGACTGATCTCTACTGAAATAAACTGCATTAAAATAATAACGGCTATTGTATTTTTCTATTGAAATTTCATATTTCACCCTGTCTAGTGCTTTAGTCACTCTGTACACACGATTTTCAGAGCACAGCCTGCCAGTTACCTTCCTCCCCGCGGGCTGTCTGTTCTAAAATGGCACAGGAGAGAACGAGGGAAGGGTATATGTCTGAGATATCGATCCAAAACACGTGAGATCCGTCAATTTCCCGAAAATCATGCTTTTCCTTTGTTTTCAGATCCAATGTTCAGGCGAGAAACCGAGACATATTTTGACTCTACTTGGAGCACTGAAACTCAGATCTGTTGGATTTCCAGAAATCCAAACCACTCATCTCTAGTAATTAGGTCTTTTACAGCTAAGATTATTAGTCACCCTATGTAAATAATCCATAACATAAGACTTAGAACCTTGAGAGAGAATACAAATGAATGCTGACAACATGGATAATAATATACCATGACCACAGACGACCTTCTGGTTTACTTTGATTCAATTTTTAGAGTACTCCTCATGCTGGTCAGACTTTTTAGTAAGATGAAGAAATTAATGGAAGTAGCCATACTTCACCATGTATAATTCAAATCCACAGGATAATATTATATTAAAATAAACAATGCAAGAAAAACCCAAGGATATATTAATGACTGGATTAAAAAATGTAGTATAAATGAAAAATACTCCTGCCTACTAAAAAAATAATTAAATGGGTTACCAGAAACCTTGTGGACCAAACTACAAGGAAATCCTGAAGGGCCAGCTGATGTTTATGTGTAGTTAATCACAATCACTTTCATTGCTGTCAGGTGTATTCTAATTACCTTTGAACATGATTTTGAATGTGATTGGTTAACTTTAAACACAACTATAGCCCCATTATGAAAGTCTGCGCACACATATGCAACTAGGTTATTCTTTTTTTTATTTTTTTTATTTATTGTTTTCCCCTAAAAATATTTTTGTTTTTCACTTCAGTTGTGTTGATTACAATTCACAATAAAGGTGGAAAAATGTCTGACATGATTCATCTTGATTTCAGATTTTATATCACAACACCTACCATTTCAATAAGGATGTGTAGATATTTTGTATATCCACTGTATGAAAAGGTGTAGATATTTTGTATATCCACTGTATGAAAAGGTGAAGATACACAAAAGATGAGAGGTGCCAAACAGTACCATATAATGCAAATGGCGACAATATAATCTTTAAAGCTTCAGGGCTAGCATTGAAAGAGGAAATAAACACAATAGTAAGAATAGGGTACTTTTAAATGGGAAGATCATAAGAATTAAACCTTGACACAAACAAAGGGAAGGGTGGCAACATAACCAGTGCTATAAATTAGAACCCTCTGTTAATCATCAATTAAAAACACATAACGTATGTATGCAGCCTCCTATGAGAACTGCAATAATAAAAACAGACTAGTTCAGTAATTCTAATTTACTCTCCTGAAGTCTTGTAGAAAAATCTGTTATGTGATGGTTCATATAAGTTATTGACATACATACAGCCACATTTGTTCTACATAGTGCCCATGTACTGCTTAGCTAACTGTACCAGTGAAGAAAGCCCCATGAGACTTGCTGTTCCAACACTCATCTGTAAAAACAAGAGTTACTCAGAGATAGGAGCAATCCTGTTACCCTTGCCAGCTCTCTACTGTTATTTAAAATACAAACACACACCAGCTCCTCTTATCTCTGAATTCTGTTTCCTTCCTCGCCCCCCCCTTATAAAACCTATAAATAAAAAGAAGCAACCTGTGTATTTCATATTTTATTGCTTCTTGTATTGTTTATACTTTTTCAAGCTGTTTCCTCTTCAAATAAAGAGATGAAACCCCCCAAAAAAAACTATATATATTTATGACTGTTAGATGATGCCAAGCTTCCTTTTCATTATTGCCAAATTCTTAAAATAAAACAGGAAGAATTGTATGTAAGAAAATAGCCCAATCATTTTTTAAGTTCTGAAATTCACACAGATATGTATGCTAGCTATTCCCTGTACATTTTACTTTCACTTTTTATCTTGTGTTTATCAGTGTTTTAATGCCTTGCAATGCTGTCTAGTTTTTAAATGCATGTCAAGTGCTAGTTAGACACCGCTTTAAAGTCATGTAAATGTTTACTGATAACCCATTGTTTATCTTGACATACCAAGTTCTCCCATTTTAATTTTTTTTTTTTATTTTTTTTTTAGTGACAACATGAGGCGATCCTCTCTCAAGGTAGAGAGCATACTCCTTCTCTGCGTGGGTTTTGCTGGTATTCTGTTTATTATGCTGGGAAGTGAAAATGAACCACTAGCTATGGACAAAAAGGAACAAGAGCGTGCTCTAGCGTCCCGCCTTACTATTGCCCCTAATGTGGTAAAAAAACTTGAGTGGGTGTCCAGATGTCAGGAGAACCCAACAGTGAAAAGCATTGATGGGTTTCTTATGCTACCAGCACACATTCAAGATTTCTTAAGGTATAGACATTGTAGAAGCTTTCCACAGATCCTTAACGCACCAATAAAGTGTGGAAGTGTAGCAGCATCTAAAGGGATTTTCCTGATTCTTGCAATAAAGTCTTCTCCAGGGAATTATGAAAGGAGAAGCATCATTCGTCAAACATGGGGGGAGCAAACCAGCTATGAAGGTGCCCGTGTCAAACGTATTTTCCTTTCTGGAACTGTCATGAACACACGGGAGGACAAACATTTGAGGCAGCTTCTAAGAATTGAGAGTCAAACATATCGGGATATTCTGCAGTGGGACTTTCATGACACCTTTTTCAACCTCACTCTAAAACAGTTCCTTTTCCATCAGTGGCTAAAGGATTACTGCCCAGGAGCGCAGTTCATTTTTAATGGAGATGATGATGTATTTGTCAACACTTTCAATGTAGTCACTTACCTACGTGGACTTGGAAAGCATGGAGCAGACACTCACCTCTTTGTAGGGCAGTTAATAGCCAATGTTGGACCTATTCGTGAATCTGGAAGCAAATATTATATCCCTGTGCAGGTTACTGCATCCAAATCATACCCAATGTACTGTGGAGGTGGAGGAATACTCATGTCTCGATATACCGCCCATGTCATATACAATAAATCTCAGGATATACAGTTGTTCCCTATTGATGATGTTTACTTAGGCATGTGTTTGGAAAAGGCTGGCCTGGTCCCAGCCTCTCACATGGGCATGAGGACAGTAGGGGTGCATGTGCCTTCTGCCAAATTGGACTCCTTCAATCCTTGCTATTATAGAGAACTTTTAATGGTACATCGTTTTGTACCTTATCAGATGCTGGTCATGTGGAAGGCTGTTCAAGACCCTGACCTTGACTGTGGCCAAAAACTGTCTGTAAATATTGGCCTGTAATTGGGATGAACTAATGTTAACAAAAATCCTAAAGCCAAGTAATAGACACTTGTCAAACAGCTATAAATAACAACTATGGTACTATATTCAATGGAGAAACTTTTGTGAAGGTCTTAATATTTATGTTCATTTTTGTTAATTTATTTCCAATGTTTCTATTAAAAAGAATATCATTTAATGTGATAGTTTTAGCATTTATTTTTTTTGTATTTTTTTTTTTAAATAAAATTACAATATTGTGAGTGGACCAAGAACATTAAATCTTTATTAATAGATAAAATACCTTTCACTGAAATGCATGATGATTAGAATACCTTCAACTTTCTGAAGTTAGCAGCTAAGAGACTCATTTAATGTTGTCCACGAGCCCAGTTTTCATCATAAATATTTTTTTTCCAGAATGTGATTGTGAACCAAAAATGCATAGTCCTGCATCCATATTAATGCAGAACGGGGGAAGCGCACTATGGATGTAGATAGGTGAAAGCAGCGGAATATCAGGATAGTCCAACCTGAGATAGTACAATTATATAATAATATTCTGCGCTAGACCTAAGTATTGAATCAATAATGAAATGTCCTAATATGGTAATATTGATCTTTATCAACTGATAATAGACAATACAGTTGGTGGAATACAAGACATGTAAACATTAAGCAATATTGTGAATATACATCATGGATACATCATGTCATGGAGCTATAAAACATTGTAGTTGTCATGGTGCCATGCTGCACTGATGCTGAGGGATGATTTTGATCGATGAGGGATTGATCAATAGTGTAGCGGAAGATCCTGGAGATAAAATGTCCAGAAATACAATAGTGCCCAAAAATAAAATAAGATAAAATAAAATAAAAGGGGAGGAGAGAAAAAGCGATACTTGCACTTGTAGACAGTCTCAAGTATTCCAGCAGGTAAAACAATATCCAGAGAAGGGGGAAAAAAAGGAAAAAGAAGGGGAGGTTGTGTTACTTGCGCTTGAAACAATCCAGGATATAGCGGTGATCCTCAAGATGTCCAATATAGTCCGTGTGAGGTCCAGATGGTAGATAGGTAATCCTCGCGATAGATGTAAAGTGCCGGATATACGGGAGAATATTATGGTAGGTGTGTCGGGCAGAGTACCGAGCGGGATGTTGGCGTGCGTGCCAACCGTGGAACGCACGCTTCCTGAGTGTCAACGACCGAATGTGCACAAATCCGGAAGTAGCGGGTGATAGGCCAACGCGTTTCGTCACCTAGGTGACTTTTTCAAGGCAGTGGTATACGTGTAGATGGAGGCGGGTCTTATATACGCTGTGCCAAGATATTCAACAGTCTGGATCACATGTTTGTTGTGATTCCCCGTCTGTTAAGTGTCCTTGATGTTCAACAGAATATGTCCTGTCGCGTTGATGGATGTTGATTGGAACAAAAAAGACATATGAACCATTACAAATATACATATATATAAAAAAATGCTTGTAAGCATTATTGATATGTGTCAAAATACAGGGACAACATGGGGCGGGGGGTTTATCTGATCAGAACATTTTGGGTGCGGTTTGGGGCATATGCCTTACATACCACTACATGTGGATATGTATAATTATACATGGAGATGCATATATAAGGTGTACACGTATATAAGACCCGCCTCCATCTACACGTATACCACTGCCTTGAAAAAGTCACCTAGGTGACGAAACACGTTGGCCTATCACCCGCTACTTACGGATTTGTGCACATCCGGTCGTTGACACTCAGGAAGCGTGCGTTCCACGTTGGCACGCACGCCAACATCCCGCTCGGTACTCTGCCCGACACACCTACCATAATATTCTCCCGTATATCCGGCACTTTACATCTATCGCGAGGATTACCTATCTACCATCTGGACCTCACACGGACTATATTGGACATCTTGAGGATCACCGCTATATCCTGGATTGTTTCAAGCGCAAGTAACACAACCTCCCCTTCTTTTTCCTTTTTTTCCCCCTTCTCTGGATATTGTTTTACCTGCTGGAATACTTGAGACTGTCTACAAGTGCAAGTATCGCTTTTTCTCTCCTCCCCTTTTATTTTATTTTATCTTATTTTATTTTTGGGCACTATTGTATTTCTGGACATTTTATCTCCAGGATCTTCCGCTACACTATTGATCAATCCCTCATCGATCAAAATCATCCCTCAGCATCAGTGCAGCATGGCACCATGACAACTACAATGTTTTATAGCTCCATGACATGATGTATCCATGATGTATATTCACAATATTGCTTAATGTTTACATGTCTTGTATTCCACCAACTGTATTGTCTATTATCAGTTGATAAAGATCAATATTACCATATTAGGACATTTCATTATTGATTCAATACTTAGGTCTAGCGCAGAATATTATTATATAATTGCATCCATATTAAGCTTCCTTGTGTCTGGAGAGGCAGAACTAGGGAGGGAAGGGGCGGTTAGAGTAGGCCAAGTACAGTAAAGGCGCATTTACAGAATTGCTCTAGATAGAGGTCAACACAGCTGCAGATACACCTATCAGGTGGTGTATCTGTTGTGGGGTGCACTAGCCCTGGAGAAAAAATTCATTCTGATGACCATTTAAAACAAAAAACAAACAAAAATACAGTGTGTACCTCCCTTCATAAGTGATGCAAACAACATCTTTGATAGCCTGGTATGTTTCCAGGAATTTTGGGGCAACAAACAGCATGAGGTCCTGCCACAAAAGGCAGGCTGGTCATGGGCACACTATAACCTGTGTCCCTCTATCTTAATGTGAGACGGCATCAGTTTATTTCCTAGGGAAATCAGGACCTCCACCTAGATAAAAACAGCTCCATGCTGAAAACACTAGGATTATTCTCAATACCCAAGCAAGTGCCAGTGGGTATTGGGGTAATAAATCGGTTAAATGTAGGAAATTAGGTGATTTCTTACAGTTCACTGGGTATTACCACAACAACCACTGGGCACTTTGTTGATGAGAGATCTAGTGCTTGGGGCTCTTTTATTACTAATGTGTGGATGAATTGGATTTTTGAGGGCCCTATTCCCTAAGGGAGGTCAGCCCCATGCTGAACAGCCTGAGGCGTTGTCGCTTTAAGATTGGGGTATTACACTCTGCGAGTTTCCTAGTTATAATGTGACCAGCCCAGTCTGTCATAACATGGTACTAGTTGTGGCTATTGTGGGATGATCCTTCAATCTGTTTGTTCCCCGCAATTGCTGTAATCAGCCCAGGATATGATCACTGGTGCTTGTCATAATTAAAAAAGAAAATATATTATTCCTTTAAAGCTTTGTATTTACACTATTGTCTCAAGTGTATCAAAATTTGCTTAAAGCGTATCTTGATGTAGACAAATGTATGTGTTCATTTTGAATTTTATGTATTGTAAGATATGTGCAATTCAAAATAAACACGTAAATGATTTAAATACTGGAAAAATAGAGTACGAGAATAATGAACTCCTAAAATCTTCGTATTGTAGTGTCCTATATGTAGGATGAATCTGAACACTAATGGAAAAACACCAGTGGTCAATTGTGTAATGGAGTGATCCTTTTTATTATATAAAAGCATAATTTACAAATTAAATAAATGCATTTATTTTAGAGCCATCGAATACAGTCATTATGTATTTCAAATGTCTATCCTTCACTAAATATAAACAGCAGTTTATATGCATTAAAAAAAAACAAATGTTTACATATTGTGACAAAGGGAGTGGGTTAGCCACAGGCAAACCCACTCCAATGGTCCACTGCCAGCAGATGGAGGATACTCTGGGGTCAGCCCTAGCATCTTACCACCAATTACAAGATAGCTACCGTTCTAATAGGCCCCCCTTTAGCTCCAACACCATGGGAATAAGGAAGGTGATTTAGCCTGTGCTTTTGGTCTGTCAGGGTGTCTTTGTGGTGACTAGGAACTTCGCTTACATCACGTGCATACGCTGTGCTTGTAAGGAATTCTTCTGCCTGTTATTTGTACATCCAGACGACTCGCCTGTTTTTCCATCTGCTGAATAAATTACGATTTTGGTTGCAACAATTCGCCTAGGTGATTTTCATAGAACCCACCTGGATCTTACATTTGGCGGCAGCTACAGTAGGACCACCTAGTGCACAACCACACATAGACACCCGTGGCCAACAATATCACTAAGGAGCGGCACAGGGGAAATGGCTGGACTGGAACAGGAGAACAAAAATATGCGAAAATGTCACTTACAAGGCATCTGCAGAGGCAGAGAAATTGCGGTCACTGAAGGTGACACAAAGGATATGTTGGTAGCCAAGCTGATTCAATGGGAGCAAGAGCATCTGACAGATCAATCCGAGAAGGGTATGGAGGAGATGTTGGAGACAGCGAATGGGCCAGGGAATGCGTCTAGGAGCAGTAGGAATATAGGGCAATTCTTTATGGCCTAAGCTGAACAGATGGAGGAGATGTTTAAAGTCCTAGGACCCAACACTAAGGACCATGAAAGGCCCTATTTAATGGAACTAGTACTTCATGTGTCGGTGCAGTTGTCAGAGAGGACTCCAGAACCAATGGAGACGGTGAACAGGTGACCCTTTTGGAGATAGAGATGTGCCAACCTTTAATGAAAATACCACGGACATTGACACACATTAGTTTCATTATGCTGCCGAAGTAGACATCTACCCTGATGCACCAGAGGTCGAAGGAGTAGCTTTTAAATTTGAGACCATTGCATGTGGCTTATTCCGGCCAATTTGCCTTGGTACGCCCTGAATTTGTCCTGAGGTCTTGTCTTCTCCCTAAGCAGAGGAATCTGCATCTAGACTGTTAGTGGGGACTTAAAGGACATACCAATAGCCTGTTATACCACTCTGTAGTAGTCTATCTTGATGATATTATGTTTTACTCCAAAGACTTGTCCTCTCACCACACTCCTGTGAAAGAGGTTCCCTGCCACCTCCGTAACCATCATTTGTACTGCAACCTTCTTGAACTATCTACGGTGCTTTTACTTGGGTATATTGTATCTGGATCAGGGTTGCAGATGGCTTTGGAGAAGGGGGATGCAATACTCAAGTGGCCCCAAACTTTGGGTTTAAAAGGCATCTAACGCTTTGTTAGTTTTGCTAACTGTTACGGCAGTTTATTATGGACTTCTCATCAGTTGTTGCACCCATTGCCATTCTCACCCGCAAAGGTGTGCCCACTAGGTCTTGGTCTTCCAAAGCCATTCACGCTTTTCAAACATTGAAAAAAGCCTTTTCTTCTGCCTCTGTTTTAGCTCAACTTGATCTTTCACAGCCTTTCTTCGAGGTGGATGCTTCTACTGTATGGATTGGCGCTATCCTGTTCCAAAAGAACACCTTAGGAAGATTTCTTTCGGGGGATTCTTGTTGATAAAGAGTTACTTACACGCAAGGCTGCCAAGAGGAATTTGGGGCCATGGTACAGCAACTTTTGCCCCACCCCCATACTAGTAGAATTGATGCCGAAGGGGGCGTGGTCCCATATTCATGTTCACTTGTCACATCACCAGCAATTGAATTCTCCCCATCGTGTATTAAAATGGTGTTGCTCTCACCTACCTGTTATTGCAGCTTTCACAACCTGGTACTGGATTCTTATATGGATCCTGAAATGTTGGGATCTGTTTTGAAAATGTATAGGTACATGAAATATGGAAAATAGCTAGTAAACACAGTACACAACACACCATGCATTATATAATGATATAACAAGCAAAATATGTGTGATAAAAATAATCACAGATATCTATATGTTTGAAGAGAAATGGCTGTCTCTAGGGGCTCTGCAGTTCCATACAAAGATAACACTCAAAAACCCTTAAACATAAATTCAATAATAATGAGAGAAAATTACATAATATTTTAAATTCCAAAATAATTTCTTTATAAAGTTAAAATAAGGGGGATATTCAGTTGCTGGCGATGCTGAACATGGACATTGTGCTGCGCGCATTGCTGGAAATTACACTAGAAATCTCCATGGCGAGGTGTCTTGTGGACATTCCTGAGAAACATTGTGTCTAATTGAGTCTCCCAATATATATATTGACGGTTTTTGAGTGCCTCCTAATTTTTAGCATGCAATATATAATACATACATTAGAAATAAAGCATTACATTTAACATGGCACGCACTAACCACATTACGCGGCCCCCAAAGACACATCATAACCCCCCCCCAAACCCATCTTAACCCCTCCCCAGCACAGCATACTTGCCTAAGCTCCTGTGCTGGTACTCCTCGGTGTGTCTTTGTTGGAGGCAGAGCTGGAACTCCTTCCCCTTTGCTCTGCAGGCTGCTCCCCTGCTTACGGTATGTACAGATCTTAAGAATCTCTTATCTCCAATCCAGACATTCCTTTAATCCTCGGTAAACTTGTTGGTCCCTGTTCTTCGCACAATTTAATCTTATTCCTACCATCACTGCAGGATCCAAATACTCAAGAACAGACTCCCTCTCGTGTTCATATGACAATTCTGATCTCCAATTTACTCCAGACCCTAGACCCATCCTACCAATATCATAGCCCTAATGGTAACATGCAGCAAGACCCCATCTGCTGTTCTTTCCTATTTGAGCCCTAACCGGCGTACCAAGGCACTTAAAGTGGCTCACAACTCCAAGTTTGCTGGCCATGCTGGAATGAATAAGATCTTTTCCTTCTCTCAAGCTATTATTAGTGGCCTATTATCCATTCGTATGTGCAACAGTAAATCCAGGCATTTAATGTCTGTGCCTGGCATAAAGTTCCCTAGCAGCTTTTTTCTGGTCCTCTGCTCCTGCTACCCATTCCTGATATACCATGGTTAAGCATCTCTATGGATTTTGTCTCTGAATTACCTTTTAGTCATGGCTTCAAAACCACCTTGGCATTAGTAGACCGATTTTCCAAAATGGCACACTTTAATCCTCTTAAAGGGCTTCCCTTTGCACCTACCCCGGCAGACCAAGCTCAAACTTTTTCTTATTCTCAAAAATATAACGCTTTGGATATTTAAAAAAAAACTGTTGGAAATGTCACAGCAGCGCTGAGGATCGACTTCATACTGAAAAACATCTCTGTCCAGCTGTGAGACCCACAGAGCTCAACTGTCATTGCTGTTTCAAAATCTGTTCAGCTACCCACTGAGCTCAGTTGTGATCGCTGTTACCATCTCTGTTTGGCTGCTGGACTCTCTGCACCCAACTGTCAGCATCCTCCTGGACTTCGTCGTGTCAGAGCGGCAGAAACTGCCTACTCCATTAACCCCAGCTAGGCGGCGGTAAAGTATCCTTCACCTCTTCCATTGACCCACACAATTTGGATTAATTGTTCCTTTCTACACTCTCATTACCTACCCTAGCTAATACACATTCATTCACATCTTTCCATCATGCACCTACTATAATTACAGTCTCCTATTTACGGTCACCATACTTCTCTCCAAACTACTTTTCTTTCTTTATCATCCTATTCCTCCCTTCCCGATTATGATTTCCCCTTCACTACTTCCATCCTCACTAGTCTGTAGAACTGTTTAGTCTACTGCACACACCACACTCACCAGCCTACGTAAATAGAAATAAACCTCACACCCAGAAATTCTCCTCGTATGTCCTCTTTCTCACTCTGCTCCTTCTCATGGCTTCTGGTGATATCTCGCCTAACCCTGGGCCACGCACAATCCCCATTTTCTGCTCACTCTCCTCGCTGCACCCCAAACCTTTCCATCCATCCCATATTTCCAATCCTGCCAACCTTATCCACATGACTCCACTACCCTGTCTTCCCTTCTCCTGTGCACTATGGAACGCCAGATCTGTTTGCAACAAACTTACATCTATTAATGATCTATTCCGGCGGTTCCCAAACTGTGCGCCGTGGCTCCCAGGGGTGCCGCGGCGCTGTCACTGGGGTGCCGCGGGCCAGCCATATAAATAAAAAAGAAAGAACACAGTAACTTACCAATCTGCCGGGCGCCGGGACCCAGCAGCCTCCTCTCTCCCGCAGGAGAGAGGAGGCTGCTGGGTCCCGGCGCCCGGCGGATTGGTAAGTTACTGTGTTCTTTTTTTTTTTTTTATATGGCTGGCCAGCGGCAGAGGAGTTAGAGGGATCGTGACAGCGGGAGGGGCAGAGGAGGGTGACAGCAAGGCAGAGGAGGGTGACAGCGAGGCAGAGGAGAGGCAAAGGAGGGTGACAGCGAGGCAGAGGAGGGTGACAGCGAGGCAGAGGAGAGGCAGAGGAGGGGGACAGCAGGGCAGAGGAGAGGCAGAGGAGGGTGACAGCGAGGCAGAGGAGGGTGACAGCGAGGCAGAGGAGGGTGACAGCGGGGCAGAGGAGGGTGACAGCGGGGCAGAGGAGGGTGACAGCGGGGCAGAGGAGGGTGACAGAGGGGCAGAAGAGGGTTACAGCAGGGGCAGAGGAGGGGCACAGCGAGGCAGAGGAGAGGGGCAGTGGAGGGGGACACAGTGTGAGAGGGGCAGTGGAGGGGGACACAGCGTGAGAGGGACAGTGGAAGGGGACACAGCGTGAGAGGGACAGTGAAGGGGGACACAGCGTGAGAGGGACAGTGGAGTGGGACACAGCGTGAGAGGGACAGTGGAGTGAGACACAGCGTGAGAGGGACAGTGGAGGGGTACACAGCATGAGAGAGGGCAGAGGAGGGGACAGCGTGAGAGAGGGCAGAGGAGGGGACAGCGTGAGAGAGGGCAGAGGAGGGGGACAGCGTGAGAGAGGGCAGAGGAGGGGGACAGCATGACAGAGTGCAGAGGAGGGGGACAGCGTGACAGAGGGCAGAGAATGAGACAGCGTGACAGAGAGCAGAGGAGGGGGGACAGCGTGGCAGAGGGGGCAGTGTGAGAGAGGGCAGTGTGTCTGGATGCAGAGGGGGCATTTTTGCATACAACTAAATGAGTATTTCTTTCCTGACCTAAATACTTATTACAATTTTTTGACCCAACTACTATAATTATATTGGAGGCGTGCCTTGAAAAAATTTGGAGACTCTAAGGGTGCCGCGAACTGCAAAAGTTTGGGAACCACTGATCTATTCATTTTTAAATCCCTCAACCCTTGCCATTACATAAACCTGGCTCACCTCCTCTGACGCTACATCCCCTGCAGCTCTCTCCTATGGGAGACTCCCTCAGCCACACTCCCAGACCCGGAAACGGACAAGGTGGTGGAGTAAGCATTCTACTCTCTCCAAGCTGCACCTTCGAGGTCATACCCTCTGAACCCTCCCTCTCATTCTCTTCCTTTGAAGTTCATACAATCCGTCTATTTTATCCTCTCCACCTTCGTGTTGCAGTCATTTATCGCTCCCCAGGTCCAGTTTCCTAATTCCTTGACAACTTTTTGCAGCCTGGCTCACTTATTTCCTATCCTTTGACCTGCCAGGTGATTTCAACATTCCCATTTATAATCCCACTGTCTCTTCTGCCACTAAACTTCTTTCACTTCCTCTTTTGGTCTCTCCCAATGGACCTCATCTCCCACTCACTGTGATGGGCACTCCCTTGACCTTGTCTTCTCCCGTTACTGCTCCATCTCAAGTTTCTCCAATTTAGTCTTCCCACGCTCCGACCACAGCCTCCTTTCCTTCAGCCTCACCTTACCCCATGCCCTTTCCCCTCCACCCAAATACAAACGTACACAACGAAACCTAAGTACTCTTGACCCAATCCACAACTATTTTCTCCAATAACTGCCCTAATCTGGCAGTCTTCTATAACAAAACACTCACTTCAGCCCTCGACAATGCAGCTCCAGCTACTACATATACTGACAATCCAAACCCCAGCCTTGGCACAACAAACAGACCCAGTACCTGCAAAAGTGCTCCCGCAGTGCAGAGCGCCACTGGATGAAATCTCGATCCTATCCCGATTTCCTCCACTATAAATTCATCTTTTCATCTTACAGCACTGCCCTTTCAATTGCCAAACAAACATTCTTCAAATCTTTAATATCCACTCAGTCTTCTAACCCACGTTGCCTCTTTGCCACCTTCAACTCATGTCTCTGCACACCTGCACCTCCTCCTCTCTCCTCCCTCACTGCCTATGATTTTGCCACCTATTTCAAAGACAAAATTGACACCATTCGACAAGATATTTCCTCATGCCAAATACCACTCACTCTACCCACCTTTACCTACACTCCCCAATCCAGCCTGAATTCATTCTCTCCAGTAACTGAAGATGAAGTCTCTGCACTTATCATATCATCTCACCCTTCAACCTGTCCACTCGACCCTATTCTTTCCCAACTACTTCACCCCCTCTCCTCCACTGCATGCCCACCTCTAACTCACCTATTCAACCTGTCTCTCTCCACTGACACATTTCCATCCTCCTTTAAACATGTGCTCATTTCACCTATTCTAAAGAAACCATCTCTCGATCCAGCCTCTCTCTCCAACTACCGCCCTATTGCTCTTCTCCCCTTTGCCTCCAAACTACTTGAGCAAAAGTGACCAATGATCTACTTACTGCAAAATCTAAAGGTAATTTCTCCTTACTCATTCTCCTAGACCTCTCTGCTGCTTTTGATACTGTTGATCACCCTCTTCTCCTACACACCCTTTACTCCATTGGCCTTCAAGATACAGTCCTTTCCTGGTTTACTTCCCATCGAACCGCTCCTTTAGTGTTTCTAGTTCTGGTACATCCTCCCCTCCACTCCCACTATCTGTTGGGGTCCCACAAGGCTCTGTTCTTGGCCCTTTGCCTTTTTCATTATACACCTCTTTTCTTGGGGCACTAATTCACTCATTGGGCCTCCAATACCACCCAAATCTATATCTCTTCCCCTCTCCTTCTGTACTATCTCGTGTAACCAACTGTATTTCTGCTATCTCCACATGGATGTTCCAATGCTACCTAAAGCTCAACATGTCCTAAACAAACACCACCTGCTCTTAAATCTCCCTCACTGTCAATCACACCACAATTTTCTCCGAAACCCACTGCCTTGGTGTCACACTTGACTCCACCCTCTGCTTCATTCCTCACATCCAGACTGTCTCCCAGTCCTTTCGACTCTACCTTTAAAACATTGCCAGAATACGCACTTTTCTTACTCAACATGTTACCAAAACTCTTATCCATTCTCTCATCAGCTCTCGTCTTGTCTATTGCAACCTCCTGCTATCTGGCATTCTTGACACCTATATATCCACACTTCAATCCATCCTAAATGCTGCTGCAAGACTGATCTTCCTCTCTCACCGCTTCACATCTGCTGCACCACTTTGCAAATCCCTACACTGGCTCCCTGTGTCCTCCAGAATCAAGTTCCAATTACTCACCCTTACCTACAAAGCCCTCAACAACAACACCCCTGCATACATCTCAAATTTCATATCAATATACTCTCCCTCCCACCCACTTAGATCTACCTCTGACCTGCTCCTTGTCTCATCTCTTATAGCCACCTCTCACTCCCGCCTACAAGACTTCTCCCATGCTGCTCCCCACTTATGGAATTCCTTACCACGCTCAATCAGATTTTCCCACAGCCTTCAAATCTTTAGATGCTCTTTCAAAACCTATCTCTTTTTTAGAGGTGACCTTATCCTCGATAACACTATTCACACTAATGCACCCTCACAACTATCCCAATCTCCACTCTGAGCCACACTCTTGTTTAAGCTGCGCCCTTTTCCCTTTAGAATGTAAGCTCTCTAATGAGCAGGATCCTCCATACCCTTTGTTTTCATGTCTCCATTCATTTGGCCAGCCTCTTCTCTTCCTGTTTTATGTATGTCCTGTTTTATGTATGTCCTTGTCTTCACTACCTTACAAATCTACAATAATAATCATAATAACCATTTTTGTCAATGAGATCTTCCTTCTTCATGGATTCCCTCTTGAAATCTTCTCTGATTGAGGTATCCAATTCATTTGTGGAGCAACCTTCCTGCTTGCGCAGAATTGGCTCAAAATAATCATTTTCACAAGTCCACCAGCTCTTCTCCTATTTGAGCCCTAACCTGTGTACCAAGGCACTTAAATGGGCTCACAACTCCCAAGTTTGCCAGCTATGCAATGTTTGTGTCTGGCATAAAGTTCCTTGGCATCTTCCTTCTGGTTCTCTGCTCTCCATACCCATTCCGGATATACCATGGTCTAGCATCTCTATGGATTTTGTCTCTGAATTACCTGTTAGTCATGGCTTTAAAACCACCTGGGTATTAGTAGATCTATTTTCCATATTGGCACACTTAATTCCTCTTAAAGGGCTTCCCTATGCATCTATCCTGGCAACCCTTTTTTATCAATGAGATTATCTTCCTCCTTCATGAATGTCCTCTTGAAATCATTTTGTAAGGAAATGGGTAAAGGTCTTAATTTCTCTTCAGGTAACCAAATTGAGAGAGTAAACCAGGACTTAGAACTCTTCTTAATAAATTACTCATCTGAGAAACATACCGACAGGAGCAACCTTCTCGCTCACAATAATCATGTTCACGAGTCCACCGGCTCTTCTCCAGTTTTTATCGTCTATGGTTCTCATTCCTTATTGCCCGAATTCTACTTGATCTCTAATTGTTCTCTCCAAGCAGTAGAGTTGGGATATTTCTCATATTTGGTCTCAGACCTAGTCTAAATTGAGTCTTCCCTACACTATAAGAAACATGCTGACTGCAAATGTAACCTGGTAACCTGGAACCCCTTCTTCGGATTGGTGACAGTGTGGTTATCGACGCGTAATCTGAGACTTTGTGTCCCCACTATGAAGCTTGCTCCTCACTTTATCAGGCCTTTTTGTATCACAAAAGTAATAAACCCTATGACTTTCAAACTACCCCCTTTCACTCAAGATCCATAATGTTTTCCATATCTCTCTATTAAAAGCCTTTATACTAAATACAATTTTTTCAAAGAACCTTCTGTTCTTAAGACAGATTTTGGAGAAGAATTTCAGGTTAAATAGCTTCTGGATTTCCGAACTTTCAAGAGTTATCAGCATTACCTTCTCGATTGAAAAGGTTATGGTCCAGAGGAAAAGGTTATGGTCCAGAGGAAAGGTCTTGGGCAAATGCTAAAGAAATTCATGCGCCACATCTCTTGGCCAAGTTCAAAGAAGATTTCACCTCCATGTTATGGCTAATGACTATTAGATAAGCTTTTAGAACCAGACTGATAGAGATCTTCACCTATAGCAGCCGTCTTTCCCGTAAAACTTGTCTTGTTCGGAGGTACTCGGATGCACCCAGGACTTAACTCTAGGGTAGTAAAAGCTTATCAGAATTTTCCGTAGCGCAGGATGGAGGGTAACCAGAATACAGAAAGCAGATATTAGAGACAGACCAAAGGTTATGGGTCAGCAGCAAGCGGGGTAACCAAGGAACAGGCAGAGGTCAGGAGCAATCAGCTTTCAAGCAAGGTGTGAGGACACCGGGGTATAACCAAAGCTCTCTAGATATCCCGTCCTCTAGGTTCACAGGTCACACAGGTAAGGAGACAGAAAATAAATAATAATCCCTTTTATTACACAAAGTGCACACACTTAGTAAAATACAACAGTGCTCCCCAAGGAGAAACTTGTTCCCCCACCAAATATATCAAGTGTCAGAAAATCATCAGTGCAAGTAAAAACTCCCCAACAAAGTCCCCAGCAGGTTACCTCCAAGCACAGAGTCCTAGCAGGCCCAAACTCCTGGTAATATGGTAATAAAATCCACAGCTGACAATCCAAGTGGGCCAGGATGATCCTTAAGGTGGGTCTGTGTATCTTGCTGATCCCAGCCGCTTGGCCAACTCTCCACCAGCTTGGTGGGACCCTGGGTATTAGTCTCCCTACCGATGTAGGCTCACCAATTCCCCAGAATCTGCGAGTGTCTCCCGATGGAGTGGTAACAGAATCAGTCCTAGAGGTACACTGTCCGATCTCTGTCAAGAAGCTCCTGCCTCAAGCATTCCTTTAAGGCCCTGCGAGAATATGGTTACTCTCAAACAGTCCAAGTCCTCGCTGTCTCAAGATTCTCCAACAACAACCCCCTCCCCCAAACAGCTCTTTTTTGCCCCTTCTCACAAGACATCTGATCCTGGCCACCTCCCTGGGTCAACCCCCCACTCATTGTCCTCTTGTGATTGGTGGTGTGAAGAGTTTGGGTGGTAACAGGGGTGGAAATAGTGCATGACATTAGTGGTCTTCCCCCTGCGGTGATGGTGCCATTCGGACTGTGTTGCAGAGTTGCTAGAACAATAGTTAGCATAAGGTCCTGACCCTCCTCTTTTTAACCCCTTCCACTACTTTTTGATGTCACAGGGTCCACAGCTGATTCACACTTCCTGTGAGCTGCCTCCCCCCTCCCTCTCTGGACACCACAGCAATAACAGATCTGGCCACCGGGCGGCATTTAATATCAGAGTGGGCCATGGTTGTTCAATTGGTCCACTGAGGACAGACCGGGTTGGCACGATATTCTCAATATAAGGCCCGGGTCTGTCACACAATGTCAAAGCCAAAGGTCACAACAGGAATCAGGTCAGACGCAGAATATCCCCAGGACAGCAAAGAACAGAGCTGGTCAGCAGTTGTGCGGCATATGGACACTATAACCAGGAGGGAGACTAAGCCCTCCATGCCTTAAATATCAATGCATCCAATCAGGGACCAGGATCCGACATGTCATAATTTAAAGATTTATTAATAGGTGCCAAATGCGCATGTGCCCGGCTGCACACATGCAGGGACGAGCCGCAGGATAAATGACAGAAGAGCATCCCGACCGTTTCCTAGGTGATGGCTGGGACAACAACACCAGAAGTGACGTCCTCATCATCATGACAACGGTCAGGACACAGCCTGTAAGCAAGCAGCTGGTAACAGTACTCCCCCTTGAGGAGGAGTTAAGGAACCCCAACATCCCAGTTTCCTGGCATTTTCTCCACTACAAACTTCTGATGTCAATCCAAGTGGCCAAGCCGAGATCTCTTTGGCTGTTGGAGTCTAAACTTGTTTAAAGATATGGCAGGCTTGAGAAGAGAACAGTGGAAAGTATTAGGGATACTTGGGAAGCAAGAGAGCCTTAGCCTGAAGGCGACAGGTTTAACCTGTTTAATGATGGGAAAAGGCCTAATAAATCTAGGACCAAGCCTTTTACAGCGCTGGTAGTCACTTTTACGAACCTGTAAAAGCTGACACTACTTACCCCGGCAGGATGAAACCGAACAGCTCATCGCCGACTCACTGAAAAGACTGGCACCTTCAAACGTAGACTTTCCTTAATTAAGGCACCTGAAGAAGCCGGCAGCGGTTGATGACGTCACATTGAAGAGACTGAATGTGATCCGAGTTCTTCAGGTAATAATTTAAGGTGGCAACGCCTGTACAAGGTTCATTACTAAACCATGTACCTTGATGATACCAAGATGTCTAGCAGTCTTATTGTTGTGACACTCAGAACTGCTTTTCTAAGGTGAACTAGTACAAATAAACGATCCCCAGGTTTTTCTAAAGGAGCCATCTTCTGAAACATATGGAGAGTTATACCTAAGTCTTGGGTCAGACCAACATGAATAAGTGAGGATGGAATACTAGGTAATTGTTCCAGAGACTAGGCACATGAGAAGAGACAAAACTTTGAAACAGTGCACCGCCTTGATGTTCTTAGACCCAGGTCTATAGGTAATAATAAATCCAAAGCAGGTAAGATTTTTGTGATCTGTGATAACCAAAATGGTATAGACAACCCCTTCTAGCCAATGACGCCATTCTTAAAAGCTCATTTGATGGCCAAAATTTCCCGGTTGCCTACATCATAATTAGCTTCAGCAGCAGAAAATTATGAGAAAAGTAAGCACAGTGATGCAGTCTGTGATCCCCAGGGTCCTTTTGCGATAGTGCAGCGTCCACCTTCAGTACAAACAGTAAATCTGGATTGGAAAGTCTTAGGACAGGAGCAAAAATGAATGCCCTTTTGTAGGTAAAATCTGTAATGGGATCCGCCAAATTAGAAAAGGAACGGATTAATCTCTGGTAATAGTTTGCAAAGCCCAAGAACCTCTGGATAGCTTTCAGACTAGTGGGACGCACCTAATACAGAATGGCTTGGCCGGGCTCCATGGAGAATCCATTGGGAGTAATTACGTATCCAAGGAACGACACCTTCTAGACTTCAAACTCGCATGTATCAAGTTTGGCGAAGAGGTGATGCTCTCTGAGTCTCAGGAGGACCTGTTTGACGTGGAAATAATGATGTGGCAGAGACTGGGAATATTTCAGGATGTCACCCAAGTACACTACAATGAACTGGCTTAGGAACTGAGGACTCAATTGATAAGGTCTTTGAAGACAGCGGGCACATTGCAACGGCCGAAAGGCATGACCAGATATTCGTAATGGCCCAACTGAGTGTTAAATGCAGTCTTCTACTAGAAGCCCTTTCTAATGCAGATGAGGTTATAAACTCAATGTAGATCAATCTTGGTGTAAATAGTAGCACCCTTAAGCTGTTCGAATAAGGCCGAGATTAGAGGTGTGTTCTTTATGGTAATCTTGGTAAGGACCCTAAAATCAATGCAAGGGTACAAACTGCTGTCGTTCTTGGATACAAAAAAACATCTGTCTCTCAGTGGAGAATTTGAAGGCCTGATAAAGCCGTTCTGTAGATTCTCCTCCACATAATCTTGCATTGTCTTGATTTTAGGACCGGAAAGTGAATACAATCTTCCTTTTAGTAATTTATATCCTGAAATTAGATTGATGGCACAATCGAAATCGTGGTGAGGAGGCAATGAATCAGCCGCTCTTTTGGGGAACACATCCTGAAATTGGGACAGCAATGGGAGCTCCAGAAAGCAATCTCATCTTTGTTCCAATCAATAACTGGGTTATGGAGATGGAGCCAGGGATGACCCAGGATAACAGGAAGGGAGGGGCAGTTAATAGGATACAAAGGTAAGGTTTCAAAATTGAGAGTCCCCACTGTTAGCTGTAGTGGAAGCGTCTCGTAGAAAATCTTGCCACTGGGTAGAGTACCTCATCCAGGCCGCAAACTGGGATGGCGGTGTCGATTTCCACAAGAGGAATCCCAAAAGACTTGGCAGATTCAATTGTTCAAAAAGTTACCAGTAGCCCTGCTGTCTAAGAAAGCCAAGATAGTGGTGGAGTGTGAATTGAAAGAATATAACGGGAACCAGTAAGGCATTTTTGGAAGAAATGGTCTGTAGGCCTAGACAAATCTCTTCTACATTCTCTAGGCCTGATCTTTTCCCAACTTATTTGGATAGGAACGAAGAAGGTGGCTTTTATTGTCGCAGTAAAGGGTCCGTCTTCTAGTCCTTTCTTCCGATTAAAGACAGTAAACCCCTAACTGCATGGCTTTCACTCCTTCCGTTGGTGCAGACAAAAAGGCAGAAGGAACAAAAGATGAAGATGCTTCTTTTTCTGCTTTTCTTCTCTTGATACGTCTATCAATTTTTGATAGCAAGTTGCATAAGGGTTTCTAAGGAAGCAAGGAAAGGATATTGTACCAGGGCATCTTTAATCTGTGCGGACAATCATAGCCAAAACTGACTGTGTAGGGCAGCATCGTTCCATTCGCTGTCAGTAGACCATCACCGAAACTCATCACAATATTCCTCGACAGAGCCCCGGACTTGTTTCAGAGACCTGAGTTGGGACTCCGCTGAGGCCACCCGATCTGGATCACTGTAGAGCAGACCTAAAGTGTTAAAAGATGCATCAATTGATTGCAGGATAGGACTGCTTTGGTTCAGGCTGAATGCGCAGGTCTGAGGGTTTCCCCTAGAGGAGAGAGATCACGAATCCCTTAAGCGGAAATACCACTCTTCTTAAATTCCGGAATAAGGTTTGATGCCCAGAGAAGTGAGATTGCATTTCGGCTCCACAAATGATGCCAGAGTATCCTGTGAGGACTTAGCAGCTTCTTCTTGGAGAGGCACTGGTGGGACAGTTCCTGGACAACTGGAGGCAAGGTCTGGATCTGACCTGCCAAGGCCTGGGCAGGACCAGGAGTTTTCTGGCTGGGGTTCATGAAGCACAGTCCTCTGATAACTATAACATTATAACCGGCCATAAATATAAGTAACGGCTATAAGATAAGCTTTTAGAACCAGACTGATAGAGGTCATCACCTATAGCAGCCACCTTTCTCATATAACTGATCTTGTACAGAGGTATTCAGATGCCCCCAGGACTTAACCCTAGGGTAGTAAATGCTTACCAGAAGTTACCGTAGCTCAAGATGGAGGACACCGGAATACAGAAAGCAGATACCAGAGACAGGCCAAAGGTCGTGGTCAGCAGAAAATGGGTAAACCAGAGGTCACGGCAGATTGCAGACAGGGGTAATCCAGTAAACAGGCAGAGGTCAGGGGCAATCCGCGGTAAAGCAAGGTCAAAGTCAAAGCCAAAGGTTACAACAGGAATCAGGTCTGATGCAGAGATTCCACAGGACAGCAAAGAACAGAGTTGGTCAACAATTGTGCAGCACACGGACACTATAACCTGCAGGGATATTAACCCATCTCTGCCTTAAATACTCAATACATCCAATCAGAGACCAGGATCAGACATGTTATAATTAGCCCGAGGGGCTGCTTGATTAATAGATGCCAAATGCGCCAGAACTCGGCTGCACATCTGCTGCAATAAATAAATGAAGAGCGGAAGTGATGTCCTGTTCGTCATTTCACTAGCTTGGACGCGGCCTGTAAGCATACAATGAGCCACTGCAGCTCGTAACACTCCAATAAAGTCCTGATGAGGAGGAAGAGTAAGGGAGTGGGTACCCTGAGTCGCCTTCTCCGTTTACCTGCTTAATCGCAGGGATGGACACTTTCTTTCCCTATTGGGGCATCCGCTGCCTGACAGCGGGAAGCGATCCCCGACACTCTCCCTGCCACCTTGCAACTGCTTCAGCGCATGTGTGCCCGTTGCCTGGCATCGCGAAGCGCTTCTGATCTCTCCTGTCGGGCTGCACACCTGCTGCGATACACAGTAGAATAAATAGATGAAGAGCGGAAGTGACGTCCTGTTGGTCATTTCACTAACTTGTAAGCGGCCTGTAAGCATACAATGAGCCACTGCAGCTCGTAACACTCCAATAAAGTCCTGATGAGGAGGAAGAGTAAGGAAGTGGGTACTGTGAGGCGCCTTCCCCGTTTACCTGCTTCATCGCAGGGATGGACACTTTTTTCCCTATTGGGGCATCCGTTGCCTGACAACGGAATGCGATCCTGGCCCTCTCCCTGCCACCTTGCAACTGCTTCAGCGCATGTGTGCCCGTTGCCTGGCATCGCAAAGCGCTTCTGATCTCTCCTGTCTGCGGTCATTGATGTCACTGACACCAAATCACCAAATCCTAAAAGTAAGTGAAGGTGATGTACAATGAGAAATAATTAAATAAAAGTGACCATGATACTGCTCCAGCCTTTCGCCTGGATTTGTAAAAGTTTAACTGTGCAGCCAAAAGGCCAGGGCAAAAAGCAAGTGCAACATATAAGTGTGCTTTGAGGCCTACTCACCACTACCAGTAATTTTTAAGGCACATCCGGGTAGCTACTCCAGGAGTGCATACATCCCCAGCTTCTTGAAGCCGACCAAGACCAGAAAACCAAGATAACCTGTCTATTATGGGAGGAGCCTCTTATTCCCCTGTTAAAATAATAATTGAATAATTGCTAGCGCTGTGATATTATCATCAAATTTCAAATCTGAAATTCTGCCCTTCAGTGGCAGAACTGTTACTTTTCTAAACAGTGAAAAAGTAGGTTGCATTAAAATTCAAATGCCATATTGGAATTAGTTGAGATGGTATATAGATGTTCCATAGTCCGTTGAGGCCCAAGTCTGTGATGAGTGTTTGTTTTTATGAAGTAAGGAATATCTTTGTCCAACAGTAATCAGAAACCTTTGTTCTTATAATTAACTCTCCTCTAATTACAGTACAAAATACCACATGAAATAAAATGATAAAAATAAAACAATATATGTAAATTCTCCAATATTATAACACTATATTTTTACGAGGTTTCATTTGTTCATACAGTTCTATGATTTCTTCCCCTGTATTACTAACTTTTTCAATTTCGCTACTCAAAATATCAACAATCTGGTATACATTTTAATACACATGTAGTGCGTTGTATACCTCAAATTAATTTGTTAGTGTAGTAGCGTTGCATGAAAGATGCACATTTAGTGCCTGAATCAGGTCTGAAAGCAACTTGCACGCAAGCTGTGTTTCAAAAAACAGCGCAGAATTTAAATGTAGTTCCGACCGTATTCAAATCAAAGTGGATCTCAAGATGCATTTTGATTTAAATCTTGGTGTAGGTACACTCTGTCTAAATGGTACTTGCCATATGCAGACAGAACAGACTGCACAATCGTATGTGTAAGATAAGGTCACATCAGAGCACATGAAAAAAAAAATTCTAGAAAAAAATAACAACTATTAACTATTATAATCATTAATATAAATAAGGATTTCAAAGATTTTTTTTTTTTAACTTTAGTTATTTTTTACATTCTATACATAAATCAAGATGCTTTCATTGAGTACTGTACATAGAAGGTAAATAGAAATCTTACTTGCATACACATGTTCTCTGCTAGCTAGGAGCATGTATAGATGTAGGTTTTAAAACAAAGACTATGCTGTGTCAGTCATCAGTATCATTCAGCACATACATCTGCCCTGTAGCTGGTGCAAATGATACAGCTGAAGCCAAGCATATTTCCGAGATACCAAGAACTTAATTCTGTGTCGGAAGTCAGAACCCCTAGACAAGCCCTTAAAGCACATTGCCTTTGTTAGTCTGCCCCTTCCCTTCCATGTTCTGATAAGGCAAAAGTATTTTCAAAGTCTTTTGAAGTAAATATGAAGTCTTTATTCCATTCAATTCAGATGTAGACACTTCTCAATCAGAGAGAAGTGTGTCCTTGTGCAGACAATTACAACCTTTTAACAACATCTGTTACATAGTGTAATTATTTACAGTTTCACAGTTACAGCCAAAATTATTACCGGGTAGTCCCGTTTTTTAAGTAGTTGGGTCAAAATGACGTAAGATGTATTTAGGCCCCTTCACCATCACTGCGCCCCTTCACCATATTACTCTGCCCCCCTCTTCGCCACCTCACACTCTCTGTCCCCCCTCCTTTGGCGTCTCTCTCTGTCCCCCCTCCTTCGGCATCTCTCTGTACCCCCTCCTTCAGCGTCTCTCTCTGTACCCCCTCCTTCGGAGTCTCTCTCTGCCCCCCCCTTCAGCGTCTCTCTCTGTCCCCCTTCAGCGTGTCTCTGTGCCCCTTCAGCGTCTCTCTGTGCCCCTTCAGCATGTCTCTGTGCCCCTTCAGCATGTCTCTCTGAGCCCCTTCAGCGTGTCTCTCTGTCCCCCTTCAGCGTGTCTCTCTGTCCTCCTTCAGCATCTCTCTGTCCCCCTTCAGCGTGTCTCTCTGTCCCCCTTCAGCGTGTCTCTCTGTGCCCCCCTTCACTCTCCGTTCCTTTACTTACCTTCTTATCTCGTTTTCTGCTGTCTTATTTCCTGACGTCCTCTCTGCTGCTGCTCCTTACTGAGGCTGACGGACGTGATGACGTCATGCCCGGCAGTCAGTAAGGAAGAGGATCCGGCGCTGGATGATTGGTAAGTTTTTGGGGTTTTTTCTTCCTGCTTTTTATTGCTAGGGCGATTGCGGCACTCCTGTGACAGCGCCGCGGCGTACACTTTGGGAACCGTTGGTGTATATAACTGGTGGCATTGTAAATCTCACTTCACTTTATTTAGCTTGACCTTTCTCACTGTCCTTTAAACCTAAAGGTAAATAATGTATACAAAGAGACGAGAGAGACTAGCCACGCACAATAGAAATGCAGCCAATGTCTATATCAATGAGGGTCCCACCAAAATACCCTCTTCATACATACAAACACCAAAAGAGGATATAGCAATACAGCGCTTAACTCTTGTACATAGAGAATCTGATAATAGTGCTAATCTTCAAAGACAAAGATAAAACATATGAATGTTAGATATACACTGTAGTCTGTGTGAAAATCTCAAACAGTTTTTAGAGGGCTGATCTCCAATCTTCAAATGTCCATATGTATAGTCACAACATGATCTTTGAAGTTGGTATTAGGAAGTATATACAGATAGCCTCAAAGATAAGGAGAGAAAAAACACAATAGTTTAATATGTTCAAGAATATATATGCACCCAGTGTGTATAACATTTGTACACTTTCAATACTAGAAATGGTGAGCGATGACACAGTCCTCAAACCAATAGATATATAAAATGGAAGATGTGAAGATGGAAAAAGTCAAGGTGAATAAACACGGGGTGTCATTCCTTCACCTGGAAAGGGAAGCCCGTCTCGTGAATACACTTACACAAATGATTGAAGATGGAAGCTTGAAAATGGTAATCAGCACTAATGTTCCACACAAGGATCATTTTCTTTTAATCCTTTTCTTATACAATTCCTAAGTGTATATGCTCCAATAGATATGTGGAACAACGGAATAAAGGGAACAAAGGGAATAACATAGTGCTTTATCCTTTATTAAAATAAATATAATGTAGCAAATAAAACA
The DNA here is from genome assembly GCF_038048845.1 of Mixophyes fleayi. Classification (NCBI taxonomy): domain Eukaryota; kingdom Metazoa; phylum Chordata; class Amphibia; order Anura; family Limnodynastidae; genus Mixophyes; species Mixophyes fleayi. The sequence continues at coordinate 229,351,353 of NC_134402.1, forward strand.
GATAAAAACATAATCCACAATAATAGCACATATATGAAAGTGGCATAGCCGCCTACCAGAGTCCCAAAGTAAAACAGTACGTAGCATGCAAATCCACGCTGTCTCCTTCTCACAAAGATGTTGATATATGTTGAACCTTGAAAGAGTTGTCTGGTCACTCCGTCACGCCAATGCGTTTCGACCTCAATGTTAATGGTCTTTGTCAAGGCTTTGTAATGTATGTGCCAATCCATAAACTTTTATACTATTAGTACCAATAATGATTAAGCGCGATCTCACCACTCAACTTTCAGAGCTCGAATCCCAGGACGAGGCTTGACTCGCGGTTTCCTATATCTGCCACGATCCAAGTCTTATTATCGAGATGGGATCTGGTGCGCACTATTTTGTAAGGCAGAACTTTATTGTTGCCATTACCTGCAGATGGCCATCTGATAAGATTCTTACATCGGGAAAAACAAAAAGCTAACATTCCCTGATAACATATATAAAGAATGGACAATCTTTGATGTTGCATAATAGGAGTTGTCTAAATGGAGGCTATAAGGCAGGGTTGTCCAACCCGCGGACCGCGGGCCGCATGCGGCCCAGCCCGCCTGTAAATGTGGCCCAGCGGTTGTGGCAAGGGGGCAGCTCTGTTAATGAAAAAAATATCCTGCAAAAAAAAAAGAAGAAAATACTTACCTTGCGGTCACGTCAGCTGGCGCTCCGGCTCTCTCCCTGGTCTCCTCCTCCGTGCGGTGCTCGCAGTGAATGTCGGGGGTGACGTCATCACACTCGACATCCATTGCGTAGTGCGGCACAGAGGAGTCACCCGCGCAAACTATCAGCAGCAGTGAAAGATTATCCAGTATCTTATTGTTGTTACTCTGAATTTGGACTTTCTGCACCATGCAATTATGAACTAGCTGTGTTCTCTGTATGTATCTAATATAAATATTAAGAAATGATTGTATTTTTAATATTTTAAACCATTTTAAATGTGCAGTGCTGAGTAGGGTGAAATTATCACCTACTGTTACCCTCATCGGAGGCTGCTCCATGAGCCATTTTTCCCGCCACCCTATCTTTAAATTTCTGTAGATTTCTATTAGTCCTCCTGATGCTACCTATATCGGTGACCATTTCAAACTGGTCAATAAAAAGAATGATTCATGGGTGCAGAAAGAGAGGAAAAAAAAGTTTTTGGCATTTAATTCCCCGAACCCCACTAAGGGGCAGATGCAGGTAAGTTAAATTGTAGCTGGTAATGGGACTACTGCTTTAATCATGATTCTGCAACAGGTTTCCTAACTCTTACTAACTTCATTTCCAAGTAAGTTTAATATGTTAACTATGTTTTCTATGGTTTTTTTGGATGATCAGCTATCGTTAGTGTTAGTGTATTTTATGTGCGGCCCAAACCAACTCGTCGTCTTCCAATGTGGCCCAGGGAAGCTAAAAGGTTGGACACCCCTGCTATAAGGGATAATACATTTATCTTTAAATTGTTTATGTATCATCAAGTCGGCTTGATTAATCAATCTCTACATTATTATGAGAACGATCTTAAACTTCTATTGCTGCTATCACAGTAGTAATAAAAGGATAATGAATATTAATAATAAATAATTGTCTAAAGCCTCAATCAAGAACACTCCTTACAAAAACACATATATATGAATAAATACATTACTATCTATATGTACTTCGATCTAACCCTTTGGTATATATATAATTTCCTAAAATGTCAAACATTGTTAATTTAAGAACCACTTAAGCTCAAAATCCAAGTTTAAGCCATCTGGGGCTAAAGTGTGTAATTTGTGTATCCATTTCATTTCAGTTTGTGCCAATCTGGAGGGAACATCATTCTTCCTCCAGTTTGATTCAATATGTTGGATACCCCAAAAGTTTTTAATGTCAGATTCAAAACATTGGTGTGTAGATTTGAAATGGGCAGAGATTGAATGACTCTACACGCACTTTTTTATGTTCCTGATATGCTCCGACAGCCTCACTTTAAGAGGTCTAGATGTTCGGCCAACATAAAAAGACCACATGTACACTCAATGAGATACACTACATTCTTAGTATGACATGTGATAAAATCGTTGATTTTATATTCCTGATTTTTTATCTGAAAGTGAGTGTATTTATTACATTTCTTTCCACATGTTCTACATGTGATACAAGTTCCACACCTGAAAAAACCCTGTGTTTTAATTTTACCTTCTCTACTAGGAACAGAAGATCACTTTTAATAAGTTTGTCTTTTAAAGACGGAGCCTTACGGTACACGAAGGCTGGTTTTATAGGTAATATTCCATTTAGAACTGGATCCTTTGTGAGAATATACCAATATTTTTTAATAATATTCTCTACTTTCTTATGGTGACAATTGTATTGAGAGAAAAGGCCCATTTATAACTATTTTCTTTATTACGATCCTTTTTCTTGTTAGCAATGTTTTCTCTAGCATAGCTTCTCTCTCTAAGGAGGCAACTTTAATATCAGCTTCATCTATTACCTTCTTATTGTACCCTTTCTGTAGAAACTGTTTTTTCATATCCATAAGCTGGATCTCATAACTAGGATTATCAGAGCAATTCCGTTTAAGCCTCCTAAACTGGCTATAGGGAATACCTCTAAGCCAATATTGATGATGTTTGCTTCCAGCTTGGATGTAAGAGTTTGAATCGATGGGTTTGAAAAATGTTTTGGTGCATAAACAGCCATTCTCCACATATAAAACAAGGTCTAGAAAATTCACCTGTATTTCGCTAATGTTTAAAGTCAGACTGATCTTGTACACATTGTCATTCAAATGTTCAAAAAAATCTTCCAAGGAATCTCTCTGTCCTTGCCATACGAACAGAATGTCGTTGATATATCTATGCCATGACGCCAAGTTAGCCCCATATGTATGGCTATTCCATACCTGATGTTCCTCCCAATGGGCCATGAACAAATTGGCATACTTTGGGGTGAACCTCGTGCCCATGGCTGTACCGACATCCTGTATATAGAATTGTCTATTAAGCAGAAATAGTTGTTATGTAGAATGAGATCTATACTGTCCAAGATCAAATTCTTTAGATTTTCATTATATTTGCTTGAATTCAGAGCATGCCTTACTGCCATTATGCCCAACTGATGTTTAATAATAGTGTAAAGCGAACCGACGTCCGCTGCTACCAATATATAATCGTCTTCCCATCTTAATTTAGACGATTTCTCAAGAATGTCTCCCGTATCTCGTCAATATGATCTATTTTTAATAACGATAGGTTGAAGATGGTAATCTACAAATTGCGAGATATTCTCTGTTATCCATCCCACCCCTGTTATGATAGGTCTCCCTGTAGGGTTGTCTGGGCTCTTGTGTACCTTAGGGAGAGTATACATAGTGGGGATGGTAGGATTCTCAATTTACAGATATTCTGCTATTTCAATGCTAAAAGTGTTATTAGCTAAATATTTCTCAAGCAGGTGTGTGATCTTACCCTTAATTCGATTCATAGGATCTCTCCTGATGGTTTGATATGTAATACCATCGGTTAGCTGGCGGAATATTTCTGCTTCATATTTTTGGCGATACATTATAACTACACTCCCTCCCTTGTCCGCTGATTTTACAACTATGTTACGGTCCTGTTGTAAAATTTTAATCGATTTCCTTTCATTTAAACTTAAATTCCATTTATTGAGTTTCCCACTAATCTTTTCAATATCATCCTGGATCAATTTAATGAAACTTTCCAGAAAATTCCCTCTGATATGGGTTGGCTAAAAAGATGATTTATTTCTTAAAGGGCTTATTTACAACTATTCCTGAAATATGTGGAAACTGTTCATCTTATGTACTGCCCAATTCACTCACATTTGTCTCATTTTCCTTCAAAAGAAAGAATTTCTTTACAACCAACTTTCTGATAAAACTTATATACATCAATAAATACATCAAAATGATTAATTCCATTAGTGGGGGCAAAATTTAAACCCCTTTCGAGGATTGAGAGTTCATCCTTCGTTAATATTTTAGAACTTAAATTATAGATCTTGCCTTTTCCCTCTGTAGGAATACCTACTTTCGTATTGTTATTGTCCTGGAGAATATTATTATCTCCGGGACAATTCAAAGTCTCTTGTTGTTCTAGTACTCTTTTGTTTTTTCTTTCTTTTCTGCCTTTGTTAAATAGCTCTAATTTCTCAAATTTTCTCTATTCATCACCCGCTCTATTTCACCTCTTTACTTTTCTGTTGTATTTATTCTTTCTTAAAACTTCTACCTTCTTTTTTGAAAGGGGCGATTCTGAGATAAAAAAAAGGTGAATGGATTGGGGAATATTCAAGAGGGTCATATCGATTATTACATGGTTATTCTTGATTCACCATTTCATTGTTCCAATTTCTGTAAATAAGTTTGTCCTTCTGTACTAATAATACATCTGTTAAGGCCATGTCCTTTGTGCCCATAAAGTGGCAGTTTGCAACCATAGACGGCTTTCCCCACGTCTTAGGGGCAGTAGATGGGACTCATGTAGCCCTGGTCCTGTTGGGTGAGATTGCTACGATTTATTTGAATTGCAAGCATTTCCACTCGATAAATATCCAGGCTACATGTGATGCATCTCTCCAGATTCATGACTTGGTAGCTGTGTGGCAAGGGAGTACACATGACGTCTTTCTATAACGATTGTCTCGTCTGAACGCAGAGATCACTGGGGAAATGGATACACGCGTTAGTCTGGTTTAGCATTGGCCGAACAGAAGCGCAAAGTCTAACGGGTTCCCCCGTCTTCACCAAGAACCGCCGCAAGGCAGGATGGACTTTAGAGGCCAGGAACATGCAGGTCACGGCCCTCTGAACAGTCACTAGGCATTACAGAGAAGAGAAATGAAAATCCGAAAGCAGGTCAGCTAGCCGAGGACTGGTACACTGGTGGTAGTGAGGTATAAAATCAGCATGCAGAAGGAAAGTATAATAACAGGCTGGAATACAGGCAGTAGCGCAATACAGAATCAGGATCCGAGGAAGAGAGGTCAAAACAAGTAAGGACTGGTACACAAGGGGTTAACAGGCAGAAGCATTTTCCAAGAGGGATTCACAAAGAAAACAAAGGACAGCAGCAATACAGCATATTAGGGAGTCAGTCTGGGTATGGAAACCGGTTGCTCTGATACGGTTAGAGTGAGCTTTATATACATTGCAGAATATGCTGCCCACCAGCCACAATCATGTGACCACCCAAACCAGGAAGTGCTGATCTAATACAGAGACAGAGAGAATCAGAAGCACAGGTTACCCGTGATATGGAAGGCAACAGTAGGGAGGAAGCAGAGGCCAGTAGACCAGCAGAGAGTGGGGGTGCAGCAGAGAGTTGGGAGGCAGCATATGTAGATTGTGTGGCACAGGGTGCATAGGGGGCAGAAGGGGCAGAGATAGCAAGAGGAGCAGGGAGGACAGATATGGAAAGAGGGGTAGAGATGGCAGGAGGGGCAGAGATGGCAGTGGGGTCAAAGATGGCAGGAGGGGAAGATATGGTAGGAGTGGAAGATATGGCAAGAAGGGCATATATGGCAGGAAGGAAAGGGGGAGCAGAGATTGGCAGAAGGGAAAGGGGGAGCAGATTGAGTGTTAAAATTAGGATTATAATTGTAATATGGATGCATGTGTTCATTTTCAAAATAGTGGAGTTGAGGAAAAGGATGGTGTGGAAATCGTAGCCCTATAAACAATAGGGCCTTGAGAGGGGAGAGGTGCAGGATGTGAACACGGGTGAAAGTAAAGGGGTTGACTTCTGGATCGATAATCAGATGTGGTGCAGTATGGTTGATAGGACTCACAGTTGGAGAGAAAAATGAAGGAGAAGATACCTCGGAAATCAGTGCTGTAGGATTGTTAGTGATGTATAGTGAAATAAGGTCAGTGAGATCTTTTTAGGGTATTGTTTATTGAGGTTAGGTTAAGGTCTAAATTGTGCTCCATAAGGGTGAGGGTAGTGTGTACATTTTGATATATATGGGTGACGGTTGTGGAAATTTCAGTGGTGTTTGTCTGAATGGTGGCATTGGTTTCCCTAATATTCTGATAGCAGCCACGCAGTGATTCACAGCCACTAACTTCTGATGCTCTAGCACAGTGATGGGCAAACTACGGCCCGTGGGCCAGAGCCGGCCCACTTAGAGGTTCTATCCGGCCCACCAATATTTTAAAAAATTTCATTAAACTATGCATAAAATTATTAGGGCCGACCCTGTGTGTCAGAACCTTTATTTTTATGCCTTCTCAGCTATTTCCTCCATTACACTTTATCCTCCTTCCTAAAAGGACACTTCGTACGTCAAATCACTCAAACACCTGCCCGCCCCCTAATGGCTGAAAGTCATGTGAGAAGAGATGGGCTGGGCCATACACTAAGGCGGATTTCGATTGGCTGCTGTGTTGTCAGTTAGTGGCTCACCAGAAAGACGGATCTGCAACAACCTGCTGAAATAAGTGCTGTGTCTGTACGATCGCTGCACTTATAGAGGTAAATTTGTATTATATATTTTGATATTTGAGTTTTTTTAATAAATTATATTGGCCCGCCTAAAGTTTTTCTTTTTTATTTGGCCCGCTCCTGAAAAAGTTTGCCCATCCCTGATCTAGCACATCATGAGGCTCCTCCACCAACACATCTGGGAAAAGATCTGCATCTGTATTGGCATCTAGAATGAAAAAAAAGGAAATCATCCTCATCACCTTAAAATATGTGTCACTGTGTAAAGATAGATTACAGTTACAAATGTGTGTGTGTGTGTGTGTGTGTGTGTTTGTATGTATGTGTGGGGATAAAAATGTAGCTTCATTACTTTTAACTGTATCGAAACACAAATGTATGACTTTAAGGGGCGTATTCAATTGTTCCTCCGGCCGCCGGAAAAATGAGCGCTCTAAAACTATTACCATTTATATGGTAATTACTCGCTGAATTTCATCTCGCAGCTCCCTATGGAGCAATTGAATACGCCCCTAACCTTTGTTAGTTAAGGGGAAAAAAACAATATCGATGAAGAGTATATGAATCTATTATTTTATATTTCATTTTATAACATAACAGAATCAGCCACAAATGAATTAGAAGTTGGTCTGAACAAAACTCTCCTCCCCCACTAGAAACAGAATGCTTGTGTAAGTCTGTTGAGCAGTTGATCAAAATTAACATGTGAAAAGCTGTGATCTGTTTTCTGTGGAGAGGTAAACTCCGCCCACTTGTTAGTGAACTTTTCACTAGCAGAAACACAAAGCTTTCTCTTGTTATCCTGCTTTTACCTGGTAAGTACATGTAGAGACGGCTGCTGGAAACTAAGTTTAATGGAATGGTGGTCTGTATGTGTGAGGGCCTGGTAAGGCAATTCATGCTATACTGCTGTTGAAAGCGTGGCTGAGATTAGGACTTAGATACATAGCAAATGATTGTATTTTTCAGAAAGTGGTCAGATTGTTCAATATAAAGTTTTGTTAGACTGTTGATTTAAATGGTAGTTTGTAACTCTGAATCTCTGAAATAATATGGTTTGTTGCTGGAAATGTTGATGTAGTTAATATGGCAGCAAGGTGAAATACCATGTGTTTAGAGAATGCCGAGTTCAGACAATAGAGAAAATAGATATATAAGCTCCATGCTTGTAAAATGGCTGCCATCTAGAAGCTTCTATGTAAAGGGAATGTGAATAATGGCTGTTGCACTTTGACCGAGATAAATGAAATAATAGATGGATAAATGGTAGAAGTTTTGAGATAAATGTGAGAATATTTGGAAGGTTAAAAAGGTTGCTTGATTGTGTGTCTCTCTCTCTACCCCCACAGGTCCACACACACACACACACACACACACACACAGGTCTCCCCCTCTACACACACACATTCACACACCTTTAGACAATAGTTAGTCAAAACACACACACACAGTGACTTATATATTTATAAAACAGGCAATTCACTGCAATGTATTGTATGAAACGAAATCTGTTGAGTTTGTATAAATTAGAGATCATTGACCCCCGTGAACAGGTTTTGGATCTGGTTTGGATCTGGTTTTGGTTTTTGCAAAACCGCCCTCGTGTGTTTTGGCTTTGGTTTTGGATCTTTTAGAAAAAAATCCTAAAATATGCTAAAATCACATAATCTTGCTCTTTTTTTTGTTCCTACATTATTATTAACCTCAATAACACTAATTTCAAGTCATTTGCAGTCAATTTTGACCACCTCACAGGTCACAATATTATTTTCATACACTTTCGGACAAATACTGCAGCAACCTGGCTGGATGCTAAGCGACAGAGCAATGACACAAACACACGGCAGTTCCTAGCACATCTAGGACACATTGCCACTCAACAGTGGTAGAAAAGAAAAATGGGGGTCCGCCCTCCCTCCCACCTCTTGCAATGTTGGATCTTAAAAAGGAATTAAAAACTCGCGAAATCCGAGATCCGGTGACGTCACAATGACATTTTGCTTCTTTTTTGATTCCGAGGGCGCGTGACAGTACCGAGCCGGCTCGGCCTGGTACTCTGATCCCCTAAGTTCGGCTGTCTTCGGCATCTCTAGTATAAATACACTGTTTACTGTTTTATAATATTTACATAAGTTTTACAATTAGAATGGTAATAATGCAACACGTTTTAAATTAAACTATATTTTGTACATAGTTTTTCTTGAAGATATGAGCATACGTTATTATATGAATATTGATCCTATGAATTTAAGGGAAAATAAGAATTATATTTCTTAGGTTAAATCAGAATTACCTTTGCGAGGCGTTGGTTGACGGTAGTAGTCATAAATGACATTATTAAATGGTCATCCATACATTTGCCAGACTGTTAAGGAGATTAAAACTCCATAAACACCCTAGAAACCCTTTTACAATCGCAAAACAATAATGTAATATAAATGAAATGTACCTGGTGGCTTGATAGGCTCTGTGACGGGTGGGCTACATCTGGTGCCAATGCAGCCCACCCCTTGCACCATCTCCTCATCTAAACAGGCCATTGCTGTGGTTTCAAGGGGACTGAGGTCTAGTTCGGCCAGGGGACCACTGCCTGTCCCTTGAGCGTGTAATCAGGTGTCCCACCACTTGTCCTTAAGTCGACGCTTAAAGTCTTGCCATCTGCGTGAATTTTCAAAAAAAGAAGGATGAAATTAGGCAAAAAAACCTTGACACATTTTATATAAGAAAAAAATACAATAATGTTGTACGATTCCATAGTTACCTTTTTTTGACCTCAGTCACCGTGGGTCTTGTCGGAGCCACGGCATTGACCTGAGTAGTTATTTCATCCCATATTCAAGTTTTTGATGGTGCCTTAAGCTGCCGAGTAGTGTAATGGAGCCTATCAACAGCCAACTTGGCACGCAGCGCTTTTTTTCAGCGGAGGTGGAGTATTCAGAAGGCTGACTAGGTTCTTGTTCAGACATACCTAGAAACTAAAAACATAAAGCGTTAGTCCTTCTCCTTATATAAAGGGTCACACATAGGGCAAAATTACTTACCATAAAATGACCAAAGTTCTGGTAGGAGCATTCACTCATTTCTGTGATCTTATGTGAAGTTTTTAAATAAATTTTGGAACGCTTAAACAATATCACGCTAGATTTTGTTTCTTTTCTTTTTGTGAATTCAAATTGACGTCATCAATGTTGGAGAGGAGATGAACAGGGGAATACTCGATATAAAGAGATCTTAAGTTGGGAGAAGTCCTCTAAATACTTACAAGCTCATATTATTCAACAATCTGGTATTACTACCACGAAGGTGACGGGGAGGTGTATATTTCTTTGAAGTAAATCAATTATGGCGTGGAATGACCATCTTTAAACCCTCTTCAAGATAGAAACTGTTATATGAACTTTTAATGAAGTGTTGAATAAGTTTGTATTGTGAAGTTTGGATTAGTGTGTAGTTCAACTATTTCTGTTTTTTATGAGAACTAGATAGCGCTGAATGTCTTGATATTACATTGTTATTTAGATTGTTTTAGGTTGTATACCCTTTTTTCAAGATTTTGGCTGCATCTAGGACCATAGAGCGCTGTGTTAGTGGTTATTTGAATATTTTATAGTTAAATATTTATCTATCTGCAATTGAGCAGCGTTCCATTGTGCAGTTGCAGTGCCAATGGAGTGATTTGAGGAGGAGGCAGTCCGGCCTCCTAGCTGATTTGAGGGCAGAGATAGCTGCGCGTAAATTCACAATAAATTCCACTATTATATGCAAGTGACCTATATTAATATATTAACACACACAAAACACAGAAACAAATTCGAATAAATGTTTACAAGGGACTCTTGTGTACTTGACTAGATTTTCCTCATTTTTTGCCCTTATTTTGTTTGGTGTATTTTGGTTTATTAGGTGGCAGTTAACATTTATTACATCCTTTGCTATTCGAAAATGACTTGATTGTCTATCCATTACTTTGATTTGCATGTAGTGTTAGATTTATAGGAATATGCTAATTAATTAAAGCAACAAAGTGTAACTTCGAGGCCACCTACAAAGCAAATGTTTGCTGTATGAGTAACTGCACAGCAAAAAAGACAAAAGGCCGCACCATGCTTGATGTCAATAACTTTGATGAAATAAATGTTAATGCTCATAACTGTGGTTCCATTAACAGTATTTGTGAATTTTGCTAGGCTAAGCATTTTGCGGCTGAGAAGCCGTCTGACAAACTATTCAATCAATGCTGACACAACGGTAAAGTCGAATTGGGTGCAAAAGGGTCCAACATGATCTTACTGTTATTTTGTTTCATCATTTTGACTGTCTTTTAAATACTAACCAATATTAAACTATAACATATAATATCACATATCTATTCCCCAATCAAAAGAAGATGCCTCATAATTGTTAGGAGCACCGCCGCGGTTCCTAACAATTATGAGGCATCTTGTTTTCACTCACTTCCCCCTTCGGACGTCGATCTCTGGCAACACAGGCGCGTGCGCCGGGACACCTACAACCTGCGGGCTAATTAATCATTGCATTAATTAATTAAACAGTGCCTGGGGATGATTTCAGGGCAAAACCCTGATTGGCTGCCTTCTGTATTTATGGCAGGGAGGGCTTAGCCTCCCTGCCGGTTATAGCGTGGATTCTGTCTGTTGCGGACCTGCTCCTGTCCTGTTCCTGTTTTTCCCAGTGTTCCTGTGGATACTCTGCCCATTTACTATTGGACCTCCTGTTGTGACCCTATTGCTTGTCTCTGGATTCTGCTCTTGTGCTGGTGACCCTGACCCTATGGCGTGTTATTTGACTATTCTAGTTGCTTGTGACCCCTGACCTCGGCTTATGTCTGACCATCCGTTACCATCTACTCAACCTCCTCCGACCCTGCCGCTGCGGTGTTGTTAGCAACTTCCACTATGCTAAGAGGCAAGTCCTGGGGGCATCCGAGTACCTGTGAGCACATAAAGCTCTATGGGAAAGGCGGCTGCTCTAGGCGAAGACCTCTTCCATCAGTTCTGTTATTTTGTTATCAGACCAGCAGTCTAACAATAATACACTTAATTGCTCCAAAAACAACCCTTGCTAGGTCTTAGTTATGTGTGTCATATGAAACGTTTGTGGTTTTTTTGGCCCATTTATGGAGCATGTGTGGTGTTGGATATTTCACATTGCAAGCTACCATGATGTACATATCTGTATGTTTGAGATAAAAACAGAATTCTAAAAACTAACACGTTCTATTTTTCAACAGGAGGCCAACGCATCCCCTGCCCCCACGAGGAAGGACCACATGACCAGTTGATCCGGGAAGAGGAGGTTGTCCAGGAGGAGGTTGCGGCTCAGGAGCAGGAGCAGGAGGTGGCAGGGGCCTTGGACCATACCATCAATCTCACCAGTCCTTTTCAGGAGTCCACCTGAAACAGCTGAGCAGTCACAGGTGCTGGTAGAAGTAAGTACCGGGTTATTGTAGTGTAGTGGAGTTCTGCCAACATTATAAGCAGAAAGACGTTGACATGAGAAACACTTTTTCCCTTCCCATGGTGACATTGTACGATACCAGAGGGCATCCTACGTACCCTAATGGGGAACCTGGTCCTCCCCACTTCTTGTCTTGTGTGCTGCTTTGCTGGTACAGCAGTGGCTGACTTGAAAATTGTAGCCTGTGGGGTAAGACTCTGCTTAGCAATCTATTGGCAACATTTACAAAGAAAAAAATGGAAATAAAGTGATGTCAAATTAAATAAACAAACACTATTATACTATATACTTCTGATTCAGTGGTCGAAGCGAGCCGATATACAGCGGTATGCCATACCATCACTTCAACCATTGCTTTAATAGTACGGGACGCCAGATAATAATCATTAATTGTGCCCATGGCACCCTATGTAATCCGGCCCATGGGAGTCCGTACTGAATTGCAAACAGACTACATCTGAACCAGAGACAGTGTCAAACTAGTAAATCCTTCCCTACAGCCAGCACGTGAGAACACTTCCTGCTCCTGAGACAGAGAGAGGAGGAAGCGCTGCACAGAGACACAGATCTCAGGTATCTCCATCTGTTGTAGTTGCAGGCGTCCTGCAGTCATAAAGTAGCCATAGTAACTGCAGTGTGAGTCTGTAATCAGTAAGTGTAATAAATTGTGCAAACTTCCCTAGAGCTCTCCACTGTGTGACATTGGAGGGATGGAGATAAATTAGCAAGGCTTTATGGTGACATACGTCATACTTGCCAACTCTCCCGGGAAACAGGCAAGTCTTCCACATCCCGCAATTTCCTGGCCAAAATGACACGAATCATGGTGAATCTAGTCATTTTGCCCCGCCCCCCGTGACAAAACACTATTTTGGCAGTGGGGGGTGGGGCTAAAAGGATGCAATTGACCGCGTCCCGCCATCTAGTCACGCCCCTTTCCCGGACTGCACTGCCTGAAAGTAGGCAAGTATAATATACGTCTTCAGTGTCTCTATAAAAGGCTCCTAATGCAGCTGAAGAAAAAGAGTGGATGGCTAATAAAATAGTGCCAAATTCGCTGTTTATGTCATGTTTCAGATTTATTTGTTTTCAATTAAATTTCGGACTTGTATTCCCTATAGAAGCATATCTTAACCAGAATAAAACATATTGAGACAATTAGGTCCTTATAGGATTGCATCTACTATGTGATTTAATATTTGTCACGGCTCTGAGGGTGTTTTGCAGATCCCTTGCCTCTATTATAGAGGATGGTGGAGGCACAACAGAATAATATTCTTAGGATAAGTTCACGGCTTACAAGCATCAATAATAACACAGGAGAAAGTAGTAGTGCTGCAACGTCTTATATTGAATGTTGGTACAACAGGAATGGAAGGAATTAGATATATATATTGGCAAAGATGAATACACGGCAATTTGTTGTAATGCAGACATTAATCACATATGCTACTTCATAGTCGGTAACCCTTGGCAACAGCATGAGATGATATACAGTTCAACGCAGTGATGATAAACAAGAACACTAGGATCCAATAGAGAACCACACAGCAGATGAATGTGAATCACTAGTACAGCTTACAGTCCAAACAGAGTAGTATATAGAACTATAGCAGGTGGTACTGGAAACACTGATTCTTATTAAGTAGAACAGTAAGTGTTAAACATCACCCAAGGACTTGGATGAACACTGACACATGCAGTAGAATGTTGCCTAGAAGTAGCAGAGACGTGAGTAGTATCTGAGCCATGCGTGGAACTACAGGTAACAGGATTCGTTGTAACTGCAATGGTAAGTTCACTGTAGTATGAAGCAAATGAACAGAGACACATAACTTGAGCCCAAGTACTAGCCACTGGCACAACAAGTAGTTCACAATAACAGTCCAGTAAACAGGTAACAGCAGAGTAAGGATAACCCGTGTCAGAAGTAGAACTACAGGCGACAAGTAACTTAGTAGCTCTTACAGCGAGATGCAGCGATCTTAGCCAGCCAGACGTAAAGGTGAACCAATAGATAAGGCACAGGTTTAGCAACAACTCACAATACTCGTTCAGCGTGCAGATGAATAGCGGAGAGGGGTTCCAGCTTGCAGGTGAACAGCAGTGAGGAGTTTGCAGCTTGCAGGTGAACAGCAGTGAGGAGTTTGCAGCTTGCAGGTGAACAGCAGTGAGGAGTTTGTAGCTTGCAGGTGAACAGCAGTGAGGAGTTTGCAGCTTGCAGATGAACAGCAGTAAGGAGTTCAGTCCAGCGAGCGGGTAACGGACACATGGAAGGAGAGGTATACAGCCAGATCCAAATGCAACCAGAGTAACACGAAGAACAGGCAATGAGTACATAACCTTGGGAGGTTAATATAGTGCTCCAGGACCAATGAGGTTCAGGAGGAGGTCCAGATCACAGTAGCCAGGAACACCTGTGAATGTAATGTCTCTGAGGCAGAAGCAAGCAGAATCATGGTTCTTAAAGGGAAAGTCACAGCGCCGGCACCTAACTATGGGACCGGCGTGTGACAATATTAATGTTTTGCTTTTGTCCTAGATAATTTTTTAGAGTTTTATTTGCCAGTGTCTAGAGTGTAGGGTGTGGGATTAGTTTTATGTAATATTTTAAATTTGCATATATTTTTATGCTAATAAATTTGTGCTTGATATAGTGCTTCATGGATATATTCATTTTTTTCTATATTCTTATATTGTGGGTTTCAGATGATGAATGGTTGACCTCTAACTAGAGATGGTCACTGACCCCCATGTTTTGGTTTTGGTTTTGGTTTTGGATCTGGATTACCGTCGTGTTTTGGTTTTGGTTTTGGTTTTGCAAAACCGCCATTGCGTGTTTTGGTTTTGGTTTTGTTTGGTTTTGTTTTGCAATTTGTTAAAAAAATTACATTTATTGGTGCTAAAATAACATAATTTAGGTATTATTTTGTAGCTACATTATTATTAACCTCAGTAACACTAATTTCCAGTCATTTTTTATTCAATTTTGAACCCCTCCTATGTCACAATATGATTTTCATACACTTGAAAAGAAAAATTGTTGCAGTTCTTGCCAGTGATAACAAAAAGGCCATTGTCATGCCTGGGCATAAAACAAAAAATCCACCTCTTAAGTGTGGAATTATTTTTACACGAATCCTGGCAAGAGTTGTCTATCCATTTGTAGCATTTTTAAAGCCACACTCAGTAGAGGTAGGGACCTTAACCATCTGGGATCCTCATCCATGTTTCGTCATTTTTCAGCGAGTTATTGGAAAACTGTTGGGAAAATCAGAAACTTCGGTTAAAAAAAATAACAACAAGCATTCCAGCATAATCTACCTCCCTTCTCTCATCTACATCCCAGCACCTGCAATCTTCCCCCCCCAACAATTGGCAGTTAAACAATCCTCTGCAAGAGGAAGCAAGAATGAAACCTGTCACCCAGTCGCAAAGCGGTTCACAGACGCCCTGGGTACTATGCTAGTGTTAGATCTGCGTCCAATGTCCACTATTAATACAGTTGGTTTAAGACATTTAATTGAGGTGTTATGTCCCTGTTAGCAAATGTCATCACTATACCATTTTACTAGAAAAGCTAATTCTCTCCTGTACCGGAAAGTTCCTAAAAATTTCATTATTGGGTGACAAAATGGTATTCTACCCACTGTATACTTAACCACAGATATGTGTACAAGCGTAACTGGGCAAACAAAAGATTATATGACTGTGAAAGCCCACTGGGTTGGTCATTTGCCTTCCCCAGCATGGACAGCAGCAGCATGTACCCAGGTACATCACATTTTTGAGAAGTAGGCTACTCTGTGTATCAGCAGCTTCACTAAGAGGCATACAGCTGACAAACTGTTCCAAAAACTAAGGGATGTCATTGAAAGATGGCTAATCCTGCTTGGAGTCTCCTGAGGATATGTCATTTCTGATTACGACCCCAATATTGGTCAAGCATTACAGCGGGGTTGAATTCCATCACATTTCCTGTTTTGCACACACTATCAACTTGGTGTTACAGAATTTTTCAAAAATGACATGCAGGAGATGTGTCCATAAACATTTAGGGTCAATTTCTGGTTTCTGCAACAGCATGTAGGAGAATGCAGAAGCTGCAAGAAGACTAGCATTTGAGGGGAATATACTTTAGTCCAGCGAAGTAGTTACCTGTGAAGAAAGTGCAGACACGGTTAGCTTGAGTCAAGTGATTGCCTTAATAATAGATTTTGAAAAGGTGCTACATAAAATTATAGTGTGCAATAAAACAAAGTAAATGTGCTAACTATATTTTAATTGTAGATTAAATACTTAATTTTCTTTGCAAGGACCCCAGACTTATCAACATCTTGTTGGGACGTCTTCTCCTTCAGTTTCTCTGGCAACTGCTTGTTGTAAAAGAAATTGCTTTCCCAAGACACCCAGTGGTGATGCAGATGAGTCCGCTAAACATTTTGATATTTGCTGTGCTGTAAAAGAATTGCCCAAAAATCGTGACAGCTCTACCCTAAAATCAACTAGTCATTCCCTTTGGAAGGCCATTATCAGCAATTACATCATACTACACAGACTTCTTTGATATTGGGATGAATTAGTATTGTTTGAGGAAGATTATCAATAAACCCTGCCACCTCTCCAGTTTCGCAGTGAGCTATGGTACAATAAAATGTAACTGCAGATTTAGACCAAGACTGTCAGCCCTATTATTTCTATTTCAGCAATTACAATTAGCAATGGAGCTCTTCTCTTTGGGTGTTACCTATATAACGCAGCACAATTTGCCTGCAAATTCTACAGACAAGCCTGCTTGTCTTCCTCTCCATCAATGACTCTTAGCAATTGAGCACTCGTCTTTGGGTGTATATTACACCCAAACATTATTAGTGAAAATTATGAAAAATACAGTTTAATCCCTGATAGGCCCTCCACCATCCTTTGCATGTTAATAGTAGGATTGGTTGGAATTATGGTCAAGGTCACACATTTTTTTGACAAAAAACAGATGTCAAACTGTTGTGGTCTGCCACCTGCGTCATCCCTGCTTGTGTTTGGAAAGTGCATATTGGTGCCAGAACCTCACATGCCAGAACTGCTCCCACTGGTGCCACACTGTTGCAGGACTTACACAATCAACTGCATCCTCATCGTCGGATACCCAAATCTCCCCCACACCCTCTTCTAAAGACAAAGTGTTATCCTCACTTGGTGTATCACCGGCTACACTCGGGCTGTTCAGGCACACATCAGCAGAACTGCTGAAAGGGCCCTTCTTTATGGGTACACTAACTGAATGGTCACGATTAGACATTCCACTGTTGGATGGACTCTCCACAGGGATTGGTGTCATTTCTGATTCAGACCAAACATTATCCTCTAATGCCTTACTGTTATCTTGCAGCTCGGCTTTGACGCGTAACAGTAGTTGTGCACCAATTGTAGGCTGGGTAACTTTTTGGGATCTGCCACTAATAGCCAAAGGTGAAGGCCTCATTTTCTCTTTGCCACTGCGTGTGTAGAATGGCATGCTTGCATTTTTTTTTTATCGTCACTTAACTTTTGCTCAGTTACACTTCTTTTTCGCTTCAATACAGAAAAAAAAAATTTTGTTTTTGTTTTTTGCACTAATTTGGAAAAACTCTGTTGTTTGAC
This sequence comes from Mixophyes fleayi, assembly GCF_038048845.1. Classification (NCBI taxonomy): domain Eukaryota; kingdom Metazoa; phylum Chordata; class Amphibia; order Anura; family Limnodynastidae; genus Mixophyes; species Mixophyes fleayi. The sequence goes on from NC_134402.1 coordinate 229,368,953, forward strand.
ATCGCCTTGACCAGATGACGTACTGGGAACACTAACATCAGGACTGGTGACAGAACCTGGTTGCTCATTCTGATCATATGTGGACTGCTTTGAATCCATTCTGAGCGCAAAGCACTGGGGAGTGCTAAAAATTATTTGGTAGATACTGCTGACAGATATGACTTTTGACAGTCAGAAATATTTATGCACAATTAGTGAGGACACCCCAAAAGCACTAAGGAGTGCTAACAATTATTTGGTAGATACTGCTGACAGATATGACTTTTGACAGCCAGAAATATTTATGCACAATTAGGGAGGACACCCCAAAAGCACTGAGGAGTGCTAACAATTATTTGGTAGATACTGCTGACAGATATGACTTTTGACAGTCAGAAATATTTATGCACAATTAGGGAGGACACCCCAAAAGCACTAAGGAGTGCTAACAATTATTTGGTAGATACTGCTGACAGATATGACTTTTGACAGCCAGAAATATTTATGCACAATTAGGGAGGACACCCCAAAAGCACTGAGGAGTGCTAACAATTATTTGGTAGATACTGCTGACAGATATGACTTTTGACAGCCAGAAATATTTATGCACAATTAGGGAGGACACCCCAAAAGCATTGAGGAGTGCTAACAATTATTTGGTAGATACTGCTGACAGATATGACTTTTGACAGCCAGAAATATTTATGCACAATTAGGGAGGACACCCCAAAAGCACTGAGGAGTGCTAAAAATGAATTGGTAGATACTGCTGACAGATATGACTTTTGACAGCCAGAAATATTTATGCACAATTAGGGAGGACACCCCAAAAGCACTGAGGAGTGCTAACAATTATTTGGTAGATACTGCTGACAGATATGACTTTTGACAGCCATAAATATTTATGCACAATTAGGGAGGACACCCCAAAAGCATTGAGGAGTGCTAACAATTATTTGGTAGATACTGCTGACAGATATGACTTTTGACAGCCAGAAATATTTATGCACAATTAGGGAGGACACCCCAAAAGCACTGGGGAGTGCTAAAAATTAATTGGTAGATACTGCTGACAGATATGACTTTTGACAGCCAGAAATATTTATGCACATTTATGGGGGACACCCCAAAAGCACTGAGGAGTGCTAAAAATTATTTGGTAGATACTGCTGACAGATATGACTTTTGACAGACAGAAATATTTATGCACAATTAGAGAGGACACCCCAACAGCACTGGGGAGTGCTAAAAATTAATTGGTAGATACTGCTGACAGATATGACTTTTGACAGCCAGAAATATTTATGCACAATTAGGGGGGACACCCCAAAAGCACTGGGGAGTGCTAAAAATTATTTGGTAGATACTGCTGACAGATATGACTTTTGACAGCCAGAAATATTTATGCACAATTATGGGGGACACCCCAAAAGCACTGAGGAGTGCTAAAAATTAATTGGTAGATACTGCTGACAGATATGACTTTTGACAGCCAGAAATATTTATGCACAATTAGGGAGGACACCCCAAAAGCACTGGGGAGTGCTAAAAATTAATTGGTAGACACTGCTGATTTTTGTTACAGCAATTGGAATAAGAATATTGTATTCTCTGTCCCTGCTCTAATCAGCCTGTGACTACACCCTGCTCTCTCCCTCTGTCAAATGGCGATAGATTGCTGTGGAGGCAGGTATTTATAATGTTGAAGTATCGCGAGAACCGAGCCACGAGATCCGACGACGTCACGATGACGTTCGGCCTCGATTTGGATTCGGAACGGGCGGGAGAGTACCTCGCTACTCAGCTCGGTACTCGGATACCCAAAGTTCGGGTGGGTTCGGTTCTCGGGGAACCGGACCCGCCCATCTCTACCTCTAACGCTGTATTACATCTTTTTTTATTTTTGTACACTATGAGGGGAGAGAACACCAAACACAAAGAATGGGCAGCACACAAGGGGGAAAAATGTAAGGGAAATGGGAGCAGATGGACGCAGAGGTTATATCCTTTCATTTAATATGTAACTGCAAAATAAAAAGAAAAGAAAGAGAGCGCACACTTAAAACCAATATTACAATTTAATAAATAATGTTGTAATTATAAAATGAATATGCAGCAGTAGTGAATATCGGGTGAAGGATCACAATATAAAAACAACAAACACAGTCCAGATTCTATTGGTATAGGTTAGAAATATACACCATATGACAAAATCCACATGTCACATAGAGTATGGATAATCCAATCTTCAATAGGCATTGGCTCCTATGTGTGCATACGATTTCCAAGTTTTGATTGGAACAGGGTATAGTTGAGATTTATTTCCATACAATAAGAATGGTACAAGATAATTCCTCAAACCTGTTCGCAGAAATTAGGAAGCTGGTAAAGCAGCCATGTGCCAACGAAACAAGCCTTAGAACACCTGGAACTGGATAGATAAAAAATGAACCCCGGGGTTTTGAATAAGTTTCCTTCACTCCGAAAAAACTCTCCAAAACCTGACGCGTTTCTCGGCATAGAATCGTCGCTTCATCAAAAACTGAATAGCTGAAAGAATAAACTCACATAGCATAGGCTCATCAACCCTTTGTTTTTCCAGAAAATATTGAATCGCTGTCGATCAATCCTAAACAAAGGAAGGATAAAAATATTGCTGAAGGGAAGTTCTGATCGCGGCACAATAACAACTATTCTTCTATTAGAAGTGACTACTATGACATTATATGTTGTACCTGCCGTTTGCTGCGGTTTTATGAATGAAGTATCTTTTGTATTGGCAACTCCCTATCATGTGACCTTTACACTCAAGATTTGCCAAAATGTACCATGTGATCGGGTGCGAGTACTATTTAAACTTTGCTTTTGGCTTATGGAGTATACCTCTGATGAAGCGGCGATTCTATGCCGAGAAACGCGTGAGTTATTGGATAGTTTTTTCGGAGTGAAGGAAACTTATTCAAAACCCTGGGATTTATTTTTATCTATCAAGTTCCAGGTGTCCTAAGGCTTGTTTCGTTGGCACATGGCTGCTTTACCAGCTTCCTAATTTTTGCGAACAGGTTTGAGGAACTATCTTGTACCATTCTTATTGTATGGAAATAATTCTCAGCTATACCCTGTTTCAATTAAAACTTGGAAATCGTATGCACACATAGCTGTGCTCATTGTCATCGGAGCCAATGCCTATTGAAGATTGGATTATCCATACTCTAACTATGTGACATGTGGATTTTGCCATATGGTGTATATTTCTAACCTATATCAAGAGAATCTGGACTGTGTTTGTTGTTTTTATATTGTGATCCTTCACCCGAAATTCACTACTGCTGCATATTGATTTTATAATTACAACATTATTTATTAAATTGTAATATTGGTTTTAAGTGTGCGCTCTCTTTCTTTTCTTTTTATTTTGATTTTACTCGATACAGGTTCCAGAGCCTGTTTTTGAGAGCTGCTACTTAAACATTTTGTTTTTAGGTTTATGAGCGCCCATTTATCTTTGTTTTTAGTTTTAATATGTAACTGTCCCTAGCGTTAAAAAGCATCTAAGTTGAGTTTAAAGTATCAAGTTCCTAGAAGCTATAGGGGGCCTAGGCAGAATCCAGGGCACCGGCCATTCACTTATGTAACGCCCCCTGCGGGGAAAGACAGGGACAGACGCAACACAAAAGAACTTACCTTGGAAACGATGGTCACCTCCAGTCCGCTTCAGATTTCCCAGCTGCGATCCAATCCCAGCAGATCCGCAGCCGCAGTCACCTCCAATCACGTCCCTCTAAGATAGAGACAGAGATTACGGCCGTGCCTACCAGGTAAGGGCTGTCCGAGACCACGGCAAAGAACGAGGACACGGTCAGTCCAAGCTCACTTGCCGCCTCCTCACTTTGTTCTTGCCAGGACGCGGGGGACTACAGGCACTGAAGGCCAAGACTAGTCCGAGGACTAATCCCGCCTCAAGTACCTCACACACCTGCCGGTGAGGGCCTAACCGAAAGGAGGAATCGAGCGTGATACTCACCGGGACACTCCCACTTCCGATCCGGTTCTCCTGCACCTTCCCGACTCCTGCGGATGACAAGAACACACAGCCTCCCTCTACGCTCTCCGTGAGACTAAGATGGCACCCACAAAACTGGACTGACTACAACAGCGACCCGACCCTAACAACGTTCTAATGGTCGGCAACGCAACTAAGTCAAACCACGATGACTAACTAGGTGTGGTGCACTAACGGAACTGCTCACTTACACACTACGGGGAACACCAGCCGGTGTTCACAGCCTAAACCGGAGGGCGGTTCCTAACCCCCTCACCCAGGTCGTACCAAGAAGCTGCCTTCTTGCTATGGGGTCACCCACGGACCCTAAGGACCGGTTCTTTAAGCCCGGCTGAGGCTCAGTAGAACAGCACACTAACCCGCGGGCCGACTGCCGCACGGAACAGCCGATCGAACTGAACCGCCCGACTGCCTGTACTCGGGTATCTCACACGTGTCCCTACGTCCGGAACCACAGGTCCACCTGCATGGAACCGGCCTTGAGGACCCTTGATCAGAACCACGGCCGCCCCTGGAACTGCCTCAAGGTGTGCTGCACTGCCACCAACTCACTCAGCCACCCCCTCTGGGTACCAGTGTGACCCCGGGGACCTAAGGGACAGGAAAACTACGTGTGTTCTCCCCTGACTATGTGTATGCTGGAACTACACTTGTCCCCACAGCACGGGTTAGCACAGGAAACCACAGGAACAAGAGCCTACCTTTAATGGGGGCCTGACATCTTTCCCCTGGACACAATTACATAGCACACCCAAAATACTGTAATTCAACAATACCCGCCTCACAGACAGAATACAATATACAGTACTTTGTAAGCTACTTACCAGAGCACACCGCTGTTAGCCAACCAGCAGGTTGCTACAGCACCACAGGAGCCTCCGCTACACTGTACCTCCTAACCACGTGTACTCACCTCACAGAGGACCGCGCCTACACTCACGAGGCTCCCCCGCCTCTCCCTCATCACCACCAGGGCCTTCTGCCCTTCACACCATGGGCCTCTGCCCAGCTACAAACAGAGCCTTGTGCTCTGATTAATGGGCCTCAGCCCCCTCTCTACCTCAGGGCTCTGAGCCCACTAACTAGGGCCTTGTGCCCTGCTACCTAGGGGTCCTAGCCCCTGCCTACCGAGGCCTGTGGCCTCCCTAGCTATCTACTAGGGCCTTGTGCCCTTAATAGCCTACGGGCTACCAGCCCCTAACCAGGCCCTGTGGCCTTCCTATGGCCTCTAGGCCACTAACTACCTAAGGGCCTTGTGCCCTTGTACACCTGGGGCTCTCACGCCCCCTGCCTAGCTAACAGGGGCTTGTCCCCGTTATCAAAATGGCCTACTGGCCCACTAACTTTATCGGGGCCTAGTGCCCAGGTCCCTGGGCCTTGTGCCCCTAATTTACCGTGCCAACGGGCCTTGTGCCCGACTGTACCCACGGGCCTAGTGCCCGAATTAACGCTGAGTATACTTACCTGCTCTGCGCAGGATACTCAACTTGCCACGCCGTCTTCTGCTTCTTTCTCCGGGTCTTCCAGACCCTCCAGCCGGCGGCGCCTCTTCTCCTCTTCGGCGCTGGATCTCCTGTTGCTGCTGGGGCGGGGGCGCTCTCAGCCCTGACAAGGGCTCCCCGCCGGCGATCACTGCTTGATTGTAGTCTTCGGGCGGCAGGGTAGCTCACGGCCCTTACAAGGGCCCCCTGCCGCCGCTGCCGCTGGTCCTGTTGCTGGACGTCTTGCAGAGACGTCCTCCCTCTTCTCCGCCGATGGACTTCTGGCAAAATGGCGCCACCCGGCGACTTATATAGTCGCCGGCGTGACGTCATCAGCCGGCGCGAGCGCTGATTGGCTCGCGTCGGCGCCAATCTTTTGAATGGCCGGGCGCGAGCCGCGATTGGCTCGCGCATCCGGCCGCTGATTGGCCAGCGGGGAAAGATGAGCCCTGATTGGCTCATCCTTCCCCCGCGCACGGGACCTGCAGGAAGAAAGTCATACTCACCGCCGCTGGATCGATGGACGGGTAAGTTCTTCTCCTCTTCTTTCTTCACCCACTTGCAGGGCTCAGCTACCAGGGGACTCTTCACCCCCTTCCCGGGCACCAGGCACATCTTCAGCCCCTCCAGGGGCATAGCGATGGCGGGCACCTTCTCCACATTTCCGCCGCTTTTTTCCATTGTGGTCCCCACAATCGACGTCTTCTCCTCTACGTCCACCTCCAAGGGTCGCTTACCGGCATCCCTGACTTGCGTCCACCAGATCCTTCGCGGTAAGGCCTTCTCACGCAGGATCCACACCATCCTGGCAACTTCCTCGCCCGAAGTCGGTATCCAGGGAGTCTCTTCCTCGGCGCCTGCCGGAACCTCCCATCCGTCCGATACCTCCTCGGTTGTGCGGGAAGCTTCTTCAGAAGGTGACAACATCCACCACTCTCCAGCTGCGCTCTCTAAAGTACAGTCTTCTTCAGGCAGTACTTCTTCAGCAGCTCTCTCTTCCGGGGTACTGATGGCTTCCATCCTCTCAGGTACCACCGGGCAGACATCTTCACATGTCTCCGGACACAACGTTGCCCCGTGGAGGGTCTGCTCAGTTCTCCCTTCGTCTTCAGGGACCAACTCTTCCACAGCCACGGACAAGTCGTCTGACGTATCCGACGTCTCCAATACCCCGGCTCCAGCATCCGGCTGACGCGGGTATCCCTGTCGCGAATCTTGCTTGGACGGGACGATCAACTGCGATCCACCAGTCAGCAGGCTCTGCCGATCCTTCCCTCCAGACTCCGACTTCTGTTGAGACCATTGATGGAAGGCTTCCTCGTCCTTCCACTCGAAGACTTCTTCGTCTTCCCATTCATCGGAGACTTTGTCGTCCTCCCATTCACCAAAGATCTCCTCGGCAACTGGGCAGTGGTATGCGAAGTGTCCAGGCAACCCACACTTCCAGCACAGCATTTCTTCCACCTGTTGCCGTTTAGTACCTCTGTTCTTCTTCTTCCTTGTCTCACAACGTTCCAGGATTTGCTTCGTGAATGCTGCCACTTCGTCACGAGAGATGACACAGCTGTATCCCTCGTACAGCGGAATGATCCCCCGATGAGCCATCGTTGATCCTGCCGACTGCGCCAAAATGTAACGCCCCCTGTGGGGAAAGACAGGGACAGACGCAACACAAAAGAACTTATCTTGGAAACGATGGTCACTTCCAGTCCGCTTCAGATTTCCCAACTGCGATCCAATCCCAGCAGATCCGCAGCCGCAGTCACCTCCAATCACGTCCCTCTAAGATAGAGACAGAGATTACGGCCGTGCCTACCAGGTAAGGGCTGTCCGAGACCACGGCAAAGAACGAGGACACGGTCAGTCCAAGCTCACTTGCCGCCTCCTCACTTTGTTCTTGCCAGGACGCGGGGGACTACAGGCACTGAAGGCCAAGACTAGTCCGAGGACTAATCCCGCCTCAAGTACCTCACACACCTGCCGGTGAGGGCCTAACCGAAAGGAGGAATCGAGCGTGATACTCACCGGGACACTCCCACTTCCGATCCGGTTCTCCTGCACCTTCCCGACTCCTGCGGATGACAAGAACACACAGCCTCCCTCTACGCTCTCCGTGAGACTAAGATGGCACCCACAAAACTGGACTGACTACAACAGCGACCCGACCCTAACAACGTTCTAATGGTCGGCAACGCAACTAAGTCAAACCACGATGACTAACTAGGTGTGGTGCACTAACGGAACTGCTCACTTACACACTACGGGGAACACCAGCCGGTGTTCACAGCCTAAACCGGAGGGCGGTTCCTAACCCTCTCACCCAGGTCGTACCAAGAAGCTGCCTTCTTGCTATGGGGTCACCCACGGACCCTAAGGACCGGTTCTTTAAGCCCGGCTGAGGCTCAGTAGAACAGCACACTAACCCGCGGGCCGACTGCCGCACGGAACAGCCGATCGAACTGAACCGCCCGACTGCCTGTACTCGGGTATCTCACACGTGTCCCTACGTCCGGAACCACAGGTCCACCTGCACGGAACCGGCCTTGAGGACCCTTGATCAGAACCACGGCCGCCCCTGGAACTGCCTCAAGGTGTGCTGCACTGCCACCAACTCACTCAGCCACCCCCTCTGGGTACCAGTGTGACCCCGGGGACCTAAGGGACAGGAAAACTACGTGTGTTCTCCCCTGACTATGTGTATGCTGGAACTACACTTGTCCCCACAGCACGGGTTAGCACAGGAAACCACAGGAACAAGAGCCTACCTTTAATGGGGGCCTGACGTCTTGCCCCTGGACACAATTACATAGCACACCCAAAATACTGTAATTCAACAATACCCGCCTCACAGACAGAATACAATATACAGTACTTTGTAAGCTACTTACCAGAGCACACCGCTGTTAGCCAACCAGCAGGTTGCTACAGCACCACAGGAGCCTCCGCTACACTGTACCTCCTAACCACGTGTACTCACCTCACACAGGACCGCGCCTACACTCACGAGGCTCCCACGCCTCTACCTCATCACCACCAGGGCCTTCTGCCCTTCACACCATGGGCCTCTGCCCAGCTACAAACAGAGCCTTGTGCTCTGATTAATGGGCCTCAGCCCCCTCTCTACCTCAGGGCTCTGAGCCCACTAACTAGGGCCTTGTGCCCTGCTACCTAGGGGTCCTAGCCCCTGCCTACCGAGGCCTGTGGCCTCCCTAGCTATCTACTAGGGCCTTGTGCCCTTAATAGCCTACGGGCTACCAGCCCCTAACCAGGCCCTGTGGCCTTCCTATGGCCTCTAGGCCACTAACTACCTAAGGGCCTTGTGCCCTTGTACACCTGGGGCTCTCACGCCCCCTGCCTAGCTAACAGGGGCTTGTCCCCGTTATCAAAATGGCCTACTGGCCCACTAACTTTATCAGGGCCTAGTGCCCAGGTCCCTGGGCCTTGTGCCCCTAATTTACCGTGCCAATGGGCCTTGTGCCCGACTGTACCCAGGGGCCTAGTGCCCGAATTAACGCTGAGTATACTTACCTGCTCTGCGCAGGATACTCAACTTGCCACGCCGTCTTCTGCTTCTTTCTCCGGGTCTTCCAGACCCTCCAGCCGGCGGCGCCTCTTCTCCTCTTCGGCGCTGGATCTCCTGTTGCTGCTGGGGCGGGGGCGCTCTCAGCCCTGACAAGGGCTCCCCGCCGGCGATCACTGCTTGATTGTAGTCTTCGGGCGGCAGGGTAGCTCACGGCCCTTACAAGGGCCCCCTGCCGCCGCTGCCACTGGTCCTGTTGCTGGACGTCTTGCAGAGACGTCCTCCCTCTTCTCCGCCGATGGACTTCTGGCAAAATGGCGCCACCCGGCGACTTATATAGTCGCCGGCGTGACGTCATCAGCCGGCGCGAGCGCTGATTGGCTCGCGTCGGCGCCAATCTTTTGAATGGCCGGGCGCGAGCCGCGATTGGCTCGCGCATCCGGCCGCTGATTGGCCAGCGGGGAAAGATGAGCCCTGATTGGCTCATCCTTCCCCCGCGCACGGGACCTGCAGGAAGAAAGTCATACTCACCGCCGCTGGATCGATGGACGGGTAAGTTCTTCTCCTCTTCTTTCTTCACCCACTTGCAGGGCTCAGCTACCAGGGGACTCTTCACCCCCTTCCCGGGCACCAGGCACATCTTCAGCCCCTCCAGGGGCATAGCGATGGCGGGCACCTTCTCCACACTTACACTTTCCATACCGCCACTTCTTGATTTCCACTTTGACCACTTTTCTGATTACTACTGTGTTTAGCATAACACAAGTCTTTGGCCTTTTCTTTACTTAACATACCATTTCACGCTACTGAGCTTGCAAAATGTATTTAAGTACACTCATAGACCAAACATTTCATCATATCAATGTATTGAGGGGTGTATTCAATTGTCAGCGTTAACGCTGCAAAACGAGCGCTCGAAAAATATTACCGTCTATACGGTAATATTGCGTGCGAAAACCGTTAATACGGTAGTTTACTCGCGGAATTTCAGCTTGCAGCTCGCGAGCTAAAATTCCGCGAGTAATTACCATATTAACGGTAAGATTTTTCGAGAGCTCGTTTTGCAGCATTAACGCTGACAATTGAATACGGAAGAGTGCATTTTCTAAACTTTTTTATTTCTTTTTTTGCAGCCGACGAGTAGTTGATGTTGATTCCTAGGTGCCAGCCATCCCAAATTCTGTTAAAACAAATAAGAAAGAAGAAAAAAAAATACAAAAAATATGCAAAAAAGCAAAAATGAAATATTTACCTGAAGAAATTATTACATAAATTTTATTAAGTTTTATTTAATTATTTTGTAAATAAAATTGTTTATTTCGTTTGAAATACTTGTGTGTGTGTTTGATTTATGTTTTAAAAATGGGTATCAGGTTTTTAAAGTAATAACTGCTTGGCCAAACCCCCAGCAAGCTGTACCCAACTCCAGGCTGATAGCACTAGGACTCTTCCCACAGCTCTGGTTGCTGGGTGTGTGGGGTAATAGTGAATTAATTATGTCTAGCAGTGGGTTAAAGAGTGATGGGGAACAGACCGGGCATGGTCTCTCAATCATAGGGGCGAACCTCTTACTAGTGCCAGGCCTAGTGGCAAAGTTTGCCAATTGTATTAACAACAAGCAATTCATGGGAGCCAGGGCAAAGGGCATGCTTACACTTTAGGATACACAAGTACCAGCATGTTCTGGTACACAGAGACCAGTTGTGCCTTGTAAACAAAAGCAAAGTAGCATTAAAAAAAAGGGGGGACTCATATTTTATTGCACATAACATCCACCAAGGGCAGGACTGGCCATCGGGCTCTTCTGGCAAATGCCAGAAGGACCGATGGCTAGTTGGGCCGATTCAGCGGGGCAGGATGCCCGCCCGAACAGCGCCGTGAGCTGCGCTGCTCGGCGGACAGTTTCAATGTGCTGTGCGGCTATTCAATCACATGGGACAGCACCTGTCACGTGGTGCGCGTCCCATGTGATTACTGCCCGCACAGCACATTGAAACTGTCCGCCGAGCAGCGAGGTGACAAAGGTAAGTGTGTCTCTCTAGCAGGGGGGGAGGGGGGGCTGTGTGTACTAGGGGCTGGCTGTCACTGGAGGGGGGCTGTGTGTTACTAGGGCCTGGCTGTCACTGGAGGGGGGCTATGTGTTACTAGGGGCTGGCTGTCACTAGAGGGAGGCTATGTGTTACTAGGGGCTGGCTGTCACTGGAGGGGGGCTGTGTGTTACTAGGGGCTGGCTGTCACTAGAGGGAGGCTATGTGTTACTAGGGGCTGGCTGTCACTGGAGGGGGGCTGTGTGTTACTAGGGGCTGGCTGTCACTGGATGGGGGCTGTGTGTTACTAGGGGCTGGCTGTCACTAGAGGGGGGCTGTGTGTTACTAGGGGCTGGCTGTCACTGGATGGGGGCTGTGTGTTACTAGGGGCTGGCTGTCACTAGAGGGGGGCTGTGTGTTACTAGGGGCTGGCTGTCACTAGAGGGGGGCTGTGTGTTACTAGGGGCTGGCTGTCACTGGAGGGAGGCTATGTGTTACTAGGGGCTGGCTGTCACTGGAGGGGGGCTGTGTGTTACTAGGGGCTGGCTGTCACTAGAGGGGGGCTGTGTGTTACTAGGGGCTGGCTGTCACTAGAGGGGGGCTGTGTGTTACTAGGGGCTGGCTGTCACTGGAGGGGGGCTGTGTGTTACTAGGGGCTGGCTGTCACTGGAGGGAGGCTATGTGTTACTAGGGGCTGGCTGTCACTAGAGGGGGGCTGTGTGTTACTAGGGGCTGGCTGTCACTGGAGGGAGGCTATGTGTTACTAGGGGCTGGCTGTCACTGGATGGGGGCTGTGTGTTACTAGGGGCTGGCTGTCACTGGAGGGGGGCTGTGTGTTACTAGGGGCTGGCTGTCACTGGATGGGGGCTGTGTGTTACTAGGGGCTGGCTGTCACTGGAGGGGGGCTGTGTGTTACTAGGGGCTGGCTGTCACTGGAGGGGGGCTGTGTGTTACTAGGGGCTGGCTGTCACTAGAGGGGGGCTGTGTGTTACTAGGGGCTGGCTGTCACTGGAGGGAGGCTATGTGTTACTAGGGGCTGGCTGTCACTGGAGGGAGGCTGTGTGTTACTAGGGGCTGGCTGTCACTGGATGGGGGCTGTGTGTTACTAGGGGCTGGCTGTCACTGGAGGGGGGCTGTGTGTTACTAGGGCCTGGCTGTCACTGGAGGGGGGCTATGTGTTACTAGGGGCTGGCTGTCACTAGAGGGAGGCTATGTGTTACTAGGGGCTGGCTGTCACTGGAGGGGGGCTGTGTGTTACTAGGGGCTGGCTGTCACTAGAGGGGGGCTGTGTGTTACTAGGGGCTGGCTGTCACTAGAGGGGGGCTGTGTGTTACTAGGGGCTGGCTGTCACTAGAGGGGGACTGTGTGTTACTAGGGGCTGGCTGTCACTGGAGGGAGGCTGTGTGTTACTAGGGGCTGGCTGTCACTGGATGGGGGCTGTGTGTTACTAGGGGCTGGCTGTCACTGGAGGGGGGCTGTGTGTTACTAGGGCCTGGCTGTCACTGGAGGGGGGCTATGTGTTACTAGGAGCTGGCTGTCACTAGAGGGAGGCTATGTGTTACTAGGGGCTGGCTGTCACGAGGGGGGCTATGTGTTACTAGGGGCTGGCTGTCACTGGAGGGGGGCTGTGTGTTACTAGGGGCTGGCTGTCACTGGAGGGGGGCTGTGTGTTACTAGGGGCTGCCTGTCACTGGAGGGGGGCTGTGTGTTACTAGGGCCTGGCTGTCACTGGAGGGGGGCTGTGTGTTACTAGGGCCTGGCTGTCACTGGAGGGAGGCTATGTGTTACTAGGGGCTGGCTGTCACTGGAGGGGGGCTGTGTGTTACTAGGGGCTGGCTGTCACTAGAGGGGGGCTGTGTGTTACTAGGGGCTGGCTGTCACTGGAGGGAGGCTATGTGTTACTAGGGGCTGGCTGTCACTGGAGGGGGGCTGTGTGTTACTAGGGGCTGGCTGTCACTGGAGGGGGGCTGTGTGTTACTAGGGGCTGGCTGTCACTAGAGGGGGGCTGTGTGTTACTAGGGGCTGGCTGTCACTAGAGGGGGGCTGTGTGTTACTAGGGGCTGGCTGTCACTAGAGGGGGGCTGTGTGTTACTAGGGGCTGGCTGTCACTGGAGGGGGGCTGTGTGTTACTAGGGGCTGGCTGTCACTAGAGGGGGGCTGTGTGTTACTAGGGGCTGGCTGTCACTGGAGGGGGGCTGTGTGTTACTAGGGGCTTGCTGTCACTGGAGGGGGGCTATGTGTTACTAGGGGCTGGCTGTCACTGGAGGGAGGCTATGTGTTACTAGGGGCTGGCTGTCACTAGAGGGGGGCTGTGTGTTACTAGGGGCTGTCTGTCACTGGAGGGAGGCTATGTGTTACTAGGGGCTGGCTGTCACTGGAGGGGGGCTGTGTGTTACTAGGGGCTGGCTGTCACTAGAGGGGGGCTGTGTGTTACTAGGGGCTGGCTGTCACTGGAGGGAGGCTATGTGTTACTAGGGGCTGGCTGTCACTGGAGGGGGGCTGTGTGTTACTAGGGGCTGGCTGTCACTGGAGGGGGGCTGTGTGTTACTAAGGGCTGGCTGTCACTAGAGGGGGGCTGTGTGTTACTAGGGGCTGGCTGTCACTGGAGGGAGGCTATGTGTTACTAGGGGCTGGCTGTCACTAGAGGGGGGCTGTGTGTTACTAGGGGCTGGCTGTCACTGGAGGGAGGCTATGTGTTACTAGGGGCTGGCTGTCACTGGATGGGGGCTGTGTGTTACTAGGGGCTGGCTGTCACTGGAGGGGGGCTGTGTGTTACTAGGGGCTGGCTGTCACTGGATGGGGGCTGTGTGTTACTAGGGGCTGGCTGTCACTGGAGAGGGGCTGTGTGTTACTAGGGGCTGGCTGTCACTGGAGGGGGGCTATGTATTACTAGGGGCTGGCTGTCACTGGAGGGGGGCTATGTGTTACTAGGGGCTGGCTGTCACTGGAGGGAGGCTATGTGTTACTAGGGGCTGGCTGTCACTAGAGGGGGGCTGTGTGTTACTAGGGGCTGGCTGTCACTGGAGGGAGGCTATGTGTTACTAGGGGCTGGCTGTCACTGGAGGGGGGCTGTGTGTTACTAGGGGCTGGCTGTCACTAGAGGGGGGCTGTGTGTTACTAGGGGCTGGCTGTCACTGGAGGGAGGCTATGTGTTACTAGGGGCTGGCTGTCACTGGAGGGGGGCTGTGTGTTACTAGGGGCTGGCTGTCACTGGAGGGGGCTGTGTGTTACTAGGGGCTGGCTGTCACTGGAGGGAGGCTATGTGTTACTAGGGGCTGGCTGTCACTAGAGGGGGGCTGTGTGTTACTAGGGGCTGGCTGTCACTGGAGGGAGGCTATGTGTTACTAGGGGCTGGCTGTCACTGGATGGGGGCTGTGTGTTACTAGGGGCTGGCTGTCACTGGAGGGGGGCTGTGTGTTACTAGGGGCTGGCTGTCACTGGATGGGGGCTGTGTGTTACTAGGGGCTGGCTGTCACTGGAGGGGGGCTGTGTGTTACTAGGGGCTGGCTGTCACTGGAGGGGGGCTGTGTGTTACTAGGGGCTGGCTGTCACTGGAGGGGGGCTATGTGTTACTAGGGGCTGGCTGTCACTGGAGGGGGCTATGTGTTACTAGGGGCTGGCTGTCACTGGAGGGAGGCTATGTGTTACTAGGGGCTGGCTGTCACTGGAGGGGGGCTATGTGTTACTAGGGGCTGGCTGTCACTGGAGGGGGGCTGTGTGTTACTAGGGGCTGGCTGTCACTGGAGGGGGGCTATGTGTTACTAGGGGCTGGCTGTCACTGGAGGGGGCTATGTGTTACTAGGGGCTGGCTGTCACTGGAGGGAGGCTATGTGTTACTAGGGGCTGGCTGTCACTGGAGGGGGGCTATGTGTTACTAGGGGCTGGCTGTCACTGGAGGGGGGCTGTGTGTTACTAGGGGCTGGCTGTCACTAGAGGGGGGCTGTGTGTTACTAGGGGCTGGCTGTCACTGGAGGGAGGCTATGTGTTACTAGGGGCTGGCTGTCACTGGAGGGGGGCTGTGTGTTACTAGGGGCTGGCTGTCACTGGAGGGGGGCTGTGTGTTACTAGGGGCTGGCTGTCACTGGAGGGGGGCTATGTGTTACTAGGGGCTGGCTGTCACTGGAGGGGGGCTATGTGTTACTAGGGGCTGGCTGTGTCAATGGGGGTGGTGCTGGCTGTGTCACTGGGGGGGGTGCTGGTAATGTGTCACTGGGGGTGTTGCTGGCTTTGTGTCACTGGGGGGGTGCTGGCTGTGTGTCACTGGAGGGGTGCTGGCTGTGTGTCACTGGGGGCTGCTGGCTGTGTGTCACGGGGGGGGCTGGCTGTGTCTCATTGGGGGGGCTGTGTGTCTGACTGGCAATTGTGTAACAGTACATTGTGTGGAGTCTGGACCTTTAATTTCATGCTGAGGTGGTTTAGGTCTATCAATTGAATAATGGTGCTGATTTTGGGGAGGAGGTCTATTTATTAAATGTGAATTTGAATTATTTATTGCTGGGGATGGTTGTGGAAAATGGCTATATTTATTAAACTTTAATGCTATTTAATTTATTGCTGGGATTTTTTGCAGGGAAGGAAATATGTTTTGAGTAAATGGGTATATTGTTAATTTAATGTTGGGGCTGGTTGGAGGGAAATAGGTCTACTTATTAAATGTGAATATTATTATTGTGGGGACTGGAGGGAAGTCTAATTATAAAAAGTGAGTGCTATTGTTTTAACACCAGGGCTGATTGGAGTCTTCTAAATTTCATGTACCCCATTTTTTTTTTTCAAAATAGGGCATCCAATATTCCAGGATCAAGACAAGAAAGAACTAAGCTAAAGAAACCAGCTGCTACAAGTGGTGAAAGTGACCAAGACAGGTAGGAGAGAACAGGACAGTCTGCCAACTGTCCTGAATTTGGTGGGGCAGTCTTGAATTTGGGTGACTGTCTCCCTTAGTCAGGATTTGGTTTGATTGCAAGGACAGTTGGGAGATATGTCCCGCTTCACAACATACAGCTTGTGAAGGCAGAGCTGTGTGCTTCTAACAGTAGTGCACACAGTATTGCCTGTGTATTTTTCTAAAAAAATAACCATGTTACATAATAGGGGACCTGCTGTCTTAAATTCCCCGGGCCCCCTGAGCCTTAATCCAGCTCTGGGGAAGGGAACGGATAGCTGCTCTCAGTTCCCGGACAGGACACAGACTGCAGAACAAGCCAAGGAGCTCTAAGTATCACAAGATTTGGTAATTTCGTGAGACAAAGAGCTTCCCTGCTCACTCTACAGGAAGTTCCCACCCTGATGGATGTCAGCAGCACCAGAAGAATAGATAAATACAGTGGGCTGGGGATGGCATGATGGGGCTGGGAGGGCATGATAAATGTAAAGTATTATTATAATGTAAGTATCAATGCCCCATGTTGGCCACACCACAACACAATGTGGTTACGCCCTTTTCGGCACGCCGCGCAGCGGCGGCACACAGTTTCTCTCATTCTGGGACTGGGGCGGGCCTGTGTACTTTAAATGCCAGGGCTGATTATTAGTTTCAGTCCGGCCCTGCATCCACCACTACACAACAAGCACTGTATTGTTTGGTAAATAACAAACAAGAGTAGTCAGTAGCAAAGGTAGTCAAAGAAAAACTTGACAGCTTCACAATGATGTTCCTACGGCATTCAAATGTATAGTGTTCGTAGACCAGGAAAGAAACTATTGAACCCGTAATGTAGTCACACACGCGCATGGGCAGCGCACATCAACTGTTACTCCTGAAATCATTAAGCTATGTTTGTGACAATCCATGTCTTGTTGATTTCGACTGTTCGTAGCTGACAGAATTGTGCGGTGTAGCTTGAACACTCTCTGCGCTTGGTATGCGTTCCTTAATGACTCAGGCCTCAAGTGTTTTCAAATTTTTTAATTTAAATGTTGCTATAAAATACAATAGGTTTTGCTATGACATGCTCAAATTTGTTTCCCGAACCATCAGTTCTAAAGTTGTAAAATTTGCAATAAATTCTCTTTATGTAGACTAAAAACTAAGACCGAATTTGAGGAAGACGAATAGGTTTAAACATGTTTCAGCTTAAATTATGACAATATATATTATTTTTATTGGTTTTCCATGTGAACAGCGAACTGAAACTTCAAACTATTAACTCAAATTTCGAACTCAAACGCAATAATGTTCCATGGTCAAATGAATAAAAACACTTAAAAACTATGACATGTAGCACATTAAGCTCGAACAGGCAATATTTTATAGTTTATTTTAATGTCTGTTGTTTTAACTGCAAACTGTCAACGTCAACTTTGAACCCAAAATGGAAACAGTGAATTCGGCCATGACTGTCAAACTGAAATCTAAGCAGCTCAAAAATCACAATCGTGAATTGTCAAATATGATCAATATGATATCTTAGAAATGAGTTTTCAAATGATATAACAAAGTATAAGAAGAGGTGAAAATGTCACCTACATTTCTTCTATAGACAACAAGGAGGACAATATTATAGGACTTGGATGATTATAATGGAACAAATAATAACATTAACATTGTGAAAGATAATTGACCAATAGTGGATAATGATATTATGGGAAGGATTGTAATGGAACCTGGGATACACACATACTTACTTGAAGAAAGTACTATACTTTTACATATTTATAAAACAGGCAATGAATTTATAGCAATGAAAACTTGATAATGTATTGTAGCATCTATGTTTAACTGCTTCATAATTTTTGTGTAAAATTGCTATTGAAGAATGCTAATGATAATTCTGAGCCCTCCTCCATTACCTGAGCCTCCAAGAACTGTATCACATTGTTAGCATACAGTATAGGAGATAAGAGTCTGTCCTGTTTATCGGCTTATAGTACTATGGACTAAGTAACTGAGTTCACAGAGTAATATTGCGTTTGATGGATCCTGGATTCATGTTGCAGGTTCCACCCTGTTTGATACATGGGGTTGGCAGTTAAATAAGAGAGGGGTTTTTCTAAAACAGTAGTGATGCAATTTATTCCTACTGCACTCCCAGCGACGTACCCCAGACACCAGTAAGTGTTTACTACATAACCTGAACTGGATATTTCCTACAAAGGCTGCAGCAATTACAGTGAGAGTAAAGTGTGAGCAAAAGGTAAAAGCTCAATCAATGAAACATATGTTAATGGATTCTTAAATGCTAGATCCCTTAGAATGTATTCTTGCTCACTATATAAATACAGTCAGGTTGAGGATGCATTTTTGGTTAAGCAATAAAATCCAATGCCCACTGCCTTCACAATGGAATAGCAGCTTTTATTCAATCTTTTTAAAACAAGAAAACTAAGAGAAAGAAAGAAAACATTGGGGTCACCATTTGCAGCTGTTAGCCATGAGGTTGTCCTTGCCTGTTCTATGTGTTCTTTTACAAGGTTATTTCTCAGAATCTCTTTTCTTAATAGACCATGAAGAGATAATGATTCAGATCTTACTTATAAGGCGGAGGACTGTCCGCTCGACATTACAACAGGTCAAAACATAATTGCAAAAGCCATGTGTCTCCGGTTCTGTCTCTGTGGCCTGTTGATTGCTTTTATTATACCAAGTTGGTGCCAGGGACTGGAGGTTTCAGATGTTGGGATAAGGCTGTGTGGAAGAGATTTCATACGGACAGTTGTCATGTCATGTGGAGGATCACGGTGGAAGAGATACTCACCAGAGCCTGGGCAGGAGAGAATTAATCCTTATCGTAAGTAACCAGTGTATCCAGTATACACTATGTGTAGTTCACCAAACAGGTTACTGTTTGACATAAGAAAGAAAATAATTAGACTATGCCAGTGCATTTTGTCAGCAAACTACTCTGGAACTTCTTGGGTTTTATAGGGGCCCATGAAATATTATTTTTTAAAAAGTGTAAAGGTTAGACACGTGTATGATACGATTTTATGTGTTCACCTTTTGTTTAAATACATGCAATGATGTATTTCTCAGGTAATCTCTCAGGTACCATATAATTTTATTGTAGCTTGACCTGCCATACAAAACAATGTATTGATTTTGATATACAGTGTAGTTTGGTTTTGCAGGTAATGAGTGTGTAAGGCCTGGACTGGAAATTCTATCACTAAATCAGATTAGCTAGAAGGGCAATTGCTTTGTATATCCAGGGCCTGGTAGAGTTAACTGTTATAGAATTATAATAAAATTCAAATACTTATGTAAGAGACATTTACACAAAATATTATATGGGTATTTTAAACTGACTCCCCTCACCTTTCTGTAAATAAACATTATAAACATTCCATCTTTGGTTTAGAGTAAATATAGTTTATGTAAATATATTTATAGTACTAGCCGATGAATACTATGCCGTCTTAAATAAAGGCTTATATCTATACATGAAAAGCAATGTACAGTCTGAGTATTTAATTTTTAAAAGGTAACTCTATCCAAAGGGAAAAAACAATCCGCAGTTAGGGGCATATTTATTAAAGATCTTGTAAGGTATAGATTTTTTCTTGCCGTAATAACTTTTTGCTGCAATTTATTAGTAGCTTGTTAATTTGTGCAGGTCAGTAACTGCCCTAATGATACAGCAGTAAGAGTTACTTACAGGCCAGTCAGTGCTATAAGGATAAATAAATAATACCTAAATAAAAGCTTTAATTAAAATAAATAAATAAAAGCTTTTATATATATATATATATATATATATATATATATATATATATATATACATATATATATATATATATATACAAAAAAATATAGAGGTCTTTATATTATATGTTATTTAATATCTACCACTTCTCTCTCACAGAAAATTGCAATCTTTTTGGGAGAGTGGGGCAATAGACCTAATGATTTTATATGAATTGGTGGAGAAAAATAATATTTATTTGATAAATAAATATTTTTTCAATTGTAAATGCTTTCCTGAGATGGCGTTAGCAGAATACATATTGCAGCGGTACAAGTACTTCCATAATAATTGATAAATAGGCTTTCCATTGCCTTTGCCACCTGCAGTAACTGCTCAATATGTAAGGTAAAGAGAAAAAGTCCTGTTATCAGCAAAACACCAAGGGCTAGATTTACTAAGCTGCGGGTTTGAAAAAGTGGGGATGTTGCCTATAGCAACCAATCAGATTCTAGCTTTCATCTATTTAGTACTTTCTACAAAATTACAGCTAGAATCTGATTGGTTGCTATAGGCAACATCCCCACTTTTTCAAACCCGCAGCTTAGTAAATCTAGCCCCAAATGTTTCTAGCAAGGGCATTTCACACTTTGACAATGCATCCCATAGTTAGCAATCAAACCCAGAAGAAAGTTTATAAGGAAACAACTTTTTGTACCATGGATTTCAGCATGTGAATAGTAAACTATGGATCATTAACCTAAAGCTACGTTTAATCAATGATGTCACATTCTCAGTGCATGTCCCATTCCTTTTTCCAAACCTCTCCTGAGTTCAATAACAAATAAATTTGTGATCCGATGGGTCTCTCTTTAGATAGCGTTACCCTTTAAACATATGTGAGGTTATACTTTTGTTTTATGTTAATGTTCCAGAAGTATAAGTAACTGCTGTACACTTATTAAACGTGTATGTGCATTTGTGTGAGGATCATCAAAAATAGGTATAGGGTTCGAGGATATTTAGAATAAACTTACATTCCACGTCCCTTTCACCAGATCGGCTGGGATACCCAATAGGCGTAACGGCGCTGCACTGCGCTCTTCCCTCTCGGTCTATTTGAAACATGCTTAGCAGGTGTTGATGCCCCTTCCCTCTTCCTTTACTTGAAAGGGAAGTTCATGGGGCAGAGGCATTGAATCAGTAGCCCCAGCTGATTTGGTGAATGGAGCATGAAAGGTATTTGTTTTTCATTTTAAGTCATCAAACAATCCTTCAATCCTTTTAGTAAAAGAGATTGTGCATGCATTTTTTTTTGAAGTTTTTCCTAGTTTTTAGTACAATAACATGTGGCAGGAAAGAATGTCTGTGCTGCAAAGCTGACAATTTAATATGTACATATAAATGTGTATTTAATAAAATTGTGCGATTGGAATACAAGTGTTTTAACCAAAAGCATCAAATCAAATGTTAGTTTTCATTACTCTAACTGCACTAGTAAAAAGGAACATCGGATTGGTTGAGGTGACTAAAAGCAT
This sequence comes from Mixophyes fleayi, assembly GCF_038048845.1. NCBI lineage: Eukaryota > Metazoa > Chordata > Amphibia > Anura > Limnodynastidae > Mixophyes > Mixophyes fleayi. Next base: position 229,390,185 of record NC_134402.1, read on the forward strand.
ATCATTGCTCTTTGTATTATGTAATCACATAAGACCAAAATAACAAAAGATATAGCAATCTATCTATTTGGGAACTGCTGAGGTTGCTAGGATTTAGTCTTAATAGGAGAAAATAGTTCCGCTACCTTACTTTTTATTGCTATCATTGTAGGAGATTTTCTGGACTGGCTTAATAGAGTTTCCTTGGAGGATCCTGATCGCCTGAATGCAGTGTACTCAGAAAGGCATGGAGCTCCGAACCCTCCTTACCCTTCTATGCAAAAGAGTGACCCAACTATAGAACAGTTGCAGGGTGCCCTGTATGACCCACTTGTGGGTGAAGAACAGCAAGGTGTCAGTCTGCGGATGAAGAGAAGCACAGGGCCAGCTTTATCCTGCTGCCAGAGAGGCTGCACCAAGACTGAGCTTATGAAGTTCTGCTAATCATATATGTCTGAGCACATCAAGCACTATCATCACACATGTTTTAGATAGCGCCCTCTTCCTAGTTTCCTTCATGGAACTCTTATATAATCTTATATATTTTATAGAACATTTCAATTACAAAACTTTATTTATCCCTGACATATTGTACATGATGGTTGAAGTGATTTGATAACCTATACAGATAAATTGTCCCTTTGTCGCAGCACTGCATATACTATATATAGTCCAGAGCAGAAATAATTATTTAGCACCATAATGCATGAACAGTAGATCATTTAATGACTTAGGAATGTAAGGAATATGTCTTTTCACTAATGGTAACAATCTATATTGTCCTCCTATACAGTAGATATACATTAAAGTTCTTCTCTGTTTGCCTTTCATGAATAACACGCCAACAAATTAAGTAGCGCTGTACAATTTCCAAGAAATCCACAGACATAACATTTTAAATATAAAAACAAACCAATATGACACTGTGAGGTGGGCCCTTCTCATGACAGATTACAATATAAACTGTTTAAAAATTTGATGACAAAAAGATAATTTGCAAGCATTAGTATCATTTATTTAAAATGCCTTCTGGGGTAAAAAGCTCATTCTGAAGTCGCTTTTTAACATATTTACTTGTATGCAACAGTACCCAGCCAACGCCTCCATATTCCATTCATACAGTAGCCCCTACTCATGTACATTTTGGAAACCATTTTATGCATAGCTAAACTTCCACTACTGCAGATAAGGTAAAAAGTTAAAATTCTGGTTTTCCATTGTAATTAAGCATAATATGATCATCATCATCATCATCATTTATTTATATAGCGCCACTAATTCCGCAGCGCTGTACAGAAAACTCATGCACATCAGTCCCAGCCCCATTGGAGCTTACAGTCTAAATTCCCTAATATAGACACACACTCACACACAGACATAGACAGAGAGGGAGAGACTAGGGTCAATTTTGATAGCAGCCAATTAACCTACCAGTATGTTTTTTTTGGAGTGTGGGAGGAAACCGGAGCACCCGGAGGAAACCCACGCAAACACAGGGAGAACATACAAACTCCACACAGATAAGGCCATGGTCGGGAATCAAACTCATGACCCCAGTGCTGCAAGGCAGAAGTGCTAACCACTAGGCCACTGTGCTGCCCAATGCAGATTTATATATCTTTTCATGATTTTTCTCTTAATTTGATTTATTTATCTGTAAATGTACCAACTTCCTAAATGTAATAAAAAATGTTAGTATCTGTAATAAATTGTATTGTATTTGAATTAATTTTTTTGTCTAGTGTCAAGGCTGGATTAAGGCTTTGGGGGGCCTGGGGCACTAAAATTAGGGGGGCGTATAATCTAAAATTAAGGACATGGTGTCATCAGTCACAAAAAAGAAAGAGAAAAACTGTGTTATTCTTACCCTCAAATCTCTCTCATCACCTCCTCTATCTCTCTCCCATTGCCCCTCCATCTCACTACCATTGCTTCCTCCATCTCTTTCCCATTGCCACCTCTATCTCACCCTTTGCCCCCACCATATCTCTCCCTTTGCCCCCTCCATGTCTCAACCTTTGCACCCTCCATGTCTCTTTCATTGCAGACCCGTCCATGTCTCTCTCATTGTAGCCCCATCTATGTCTGTTATTGCTGCCTTTAGCTCTCATTGCAGTCCCTCCCATATAGTTCTCATTGTGGACCCTTTTCCTATAGTTCTTTTTACAGCCCCCTTATTGTTCTCTATACAGCACCCTCCCTATAGTCCAATTTCCAACCACTTTAACACAAACATTTAAAATTTTCTCATTAAATACTTGTTGATTTAGCCTAATTTATTGCTTATATTCATCATGAGAAGAATGTGACCCCCCCCCCCCCTTCCCCCTATGAAACATTGAGGCCCAAACTGAGCCACAATTAAAAGTATAGGATGAGACCTGAAGACTGCCAGCTCTGAGCTGGTGCACAATAATTATTTTTATGGAATAAAAGTGATTGTGCATTCCTCCACATGGCAAGGAACAAACCTAAAAATATGCTATCTACCATTTTATTTCATTTTAAAAAAGATGGCAAGATGAAATATATTTTTTTCTGTACTTAGCAAGTCCTCTTCTGTAAGCTTCTGCTCCTCCAAAAATGCCATTTTGCTTCATAAAAATATTGGAAGAAATCTAGGCACGCTTGCATATATCAAGAGTAATGGTGAGACAAAGGCTTATTCTGTGCAGCACAACTTTCAATTTTGTGCTTCATAAATTACTTGGTGACAAATGGTAATTTTGCAATTATTTTGCTCCTCTTTTGCTTGCAGCTCTCTGTTCTCTTTACCTTTCAAATTTTCCTTGTACATTCCTCTCTCAGCCATAATTTACCTCTTGCTCTCTCACGTACCCTACACTGGAATGACCTCCCTCGCTCCATCCGTCTCGCTCCCAATCTGTGCTCCTTCAAACGAGCACTTAAAACTCACCTGTTCCTTAAAGCCTACCAATCATCCACCTAACCCCTCACCTACTCTGCTTGCTCTTCCCTCTCTCTCCTGGTATCACCGCTCCCTCTCGTGTCTGTTTCGTCCACCCTCCCTTAGGATGTAAGCTCGTTTGAGCAGGGCACTTCTTCCCTCGTGTCTCCACACCTGTTCTTCTGCTCCGTCCTTACTCCATTTGTCTGTCCCGGAGTTTCTGAAGCATTGGTACTTTGTGTTTACTGTTCTGTACTGTTTAACCCTGTATGGTTTACTGTTTGTACTATGTACGGCGCTGCGGACACCTTGTGGCGCCTAACAAATAAATGATAATAATAATAATAATACCCTATTGCCTGTTCTCCAGCCCTACTTAATTCTCTTTTTTGCTTATATTCTTACCTATTGCTTGCTCTCCCTCCATACATCTAATTAATCATAATTTTCTAGTACATCTGCTCCTTCCTTGCCACTTTCCTTCATAAAATTGCAGTATTTAACCTTTGTGACAAGATTTATAGATCCTTCAGGACTTGCCAATGTCATGTTCAAAAAACTCAGTGGGCCTGAGTCGTTAAGGAGAGCAAAGCATAAAAAAGGAGTAACTTTGCACCTGGGCAAAACCATGTTGCATTGGAGGGGGAGGTAAATTTAAAATGTGGGGACAGATTTATATTTGGGGTAGGCCATGTCCTAGATCAACTTTAAATTTCAATGTAAAAATAAAGCTATCGAGTATTTGTGTGCTACTTGAAAAAACAGCCAGTATTTTCTTTATGTGCAAAATAATAAACTAATTTGTATCCTTTTGCATTGTCAACTTGTAGACAGCCACTGCAAAGGAGTACTCAGTTCATCAACCTATTCAATACAGTCTTTACATACACAGGGCAATACAATTGTGGGGACAGGTACAAGGGATAACAAATTATGCTTCAGTAAAATGCAGCCAAAAAAGTGACAGATCCTACAGTGCAGCTTTATAGTTGTTTCACAGGTGTGAAGTTCCAGCGATACAATCTTTGAATTCTACTGTTGACCATTCCACACTGTACATTTGCATTTTGTGAAATTTGTCGCCTATGAATAGAATGGTGACATGGAGAGTAAGTTCATTCTGCTTAGAACATTTTGCTTATCTCTAGTCACTAGGGAGTTTAACAGTCTCCCTAATCTTACTCCAAATCAAACCTCTTTGAGTAAGATTAACTTTCTCAGGTTGAAAAGGTTTGAAGAGGGAGAGAATGATAATATTAGGGGGAAATGATAATTATGAGTAGGAAAGTGGATGGGATAGGATTGGGGAGAGAAGGGGGTGAAAATTGGACTAAAATCACATCTATTACTTAAAGCTCTATTACCACTAAAAGTGGTGAACAGTCACCACCATAAATTACTGTGAAAGGGGGTGAGCAGGAGGACCAACCAGAATCAGCAATGTCTATGATTGCATCTTCTTATACCACTTTCAGATTGCTGCCCCTGCAATATCCCAGGATTTTTCCGAGTCAAAGAGCATCCCAGCTCAGAGACCCCGTTCACACTAGGGATGTGCACCGGCGACTTTTGAGGTCTCGTGTTTTGTGTTTTGGATCCGGATTTTCTCGATGTTTTGGGTTCGGATTTGTTTTGCAAAACACCTGCCGAAACGTTTTGGTTCGGATTTAAGGTTTTGGATTCGGATTTTTTTGGAAAAAAACTAAAAAGTGTAAAAAGCAAGTTTTTGGGCTTATTTTCACTCCTACGCTATTATTAACCTCAATAACATTCAATAACAATAATTTCCACTAATTTAAAGGCTTTTCTGAACACCTAACACCTCACAATAATTTTTTTTTTTTAGTACAAAACGTTGCAACGAGGTATCTTTCTGGACTGCGTAGAGGAGTGTTCCCCACAATACAATTAAAAACCCATCAACTGGTCTGAATTACACCCAAAAATAGTATCTGGACTGCGTAGAGGACTGGCCACTGGCCACCACAATATAATATATAGAAAACCTTCAACAGGTCAGAATTACACCCAAAAATAGTATCTGGACTGCGTAGAGTAGTGGGCACTGGGCACTAGGGATGTGCACCGGCGACTTTTGAGGTCTCGTGTTTTGTGTTTTGTGTTTTGGATCCGGATTTTCGTTATTTTTGAGGTTCGGATTTGTCTCGCAAAACACTTGACGAAAGGTCTCGGTTCGGATTTAAGGTTTTGGATTCGGATTTTTTTTGAAAAAAACATAAAAAGTTTAAAAATCAAGTTTTTGGGCTTATTTTCACTCCTAGGCTATTATTAACCTCAATAACATTCAATAACAAGCATTTCCACTAATTTACAGTGTATTCTGAACACCTCACAATATAGTTATTAGTCCAAAACGTTGCAACAAGGTATCTTTCTGGACTGCGTAGAGGAGTGGGTCACCACAATATATATTAAAAACCCTGAACTTTTATGATTCGCACCAATAAATGTACCTGGACTGCGTAGAGGAGTGGGTCACCACAATATATATTAAAAACCCTGAACTTTTATGAATCGCACCAATAAATGTACCTGGACTGCGTAGAGGAGTGGGTCACCACAATATATTAAAAACCCTGAACTTTTATGAATCGCACCAATAAATGTACCTGGACTGCGTAGAGGAGTGGGTCACCACAATATATATAATAAGAAAACCATCAACTTGTTTGATTCGCACCAATAAATGTACCTGGACTGCGTAGAGGAGTGGGTCACCACAATATATTAAAAACCCTGAACTTTTATGAATCGCACCAATAAATGTACCTGGACTGCGTAGAGGAGTGGGTCACCACAATATATATTAAAAACCCTGAACTTTTATGATTCGCACCAATAATTGTACCTGGACTGCGTAGAGGAGTGGGTCACCACAATATATTAAAAACCCTGAACTTTTATGATTCGCACCAATAATTGTACCTGGACTGCGTAGAGGAGTGGGTCACCACAATATATTAAAAACCCTGAACTTTTATGATTCGCACCAATAATTGTACCTGGACTGCGTAGAGGAGTGGGTCACCACAATATATTAAAAACCCTGAACTTTTATGATTCGCACCAATAATTGTACCTGGACTGCGTAGAGGAGTGGGTCACCACAATATATTAAAAACCCTGAACTTTTATGATTCGCACCAATAAATGTACCTGGACTGCGTAGAGGAGTGGGTCACCACAATATCTTAAAAACCCTGAACTTTTATGATTCGCACCAATAAATGTACCTGGACTGCGTAGAGGAGTGGGTCACCACAATATATTAAAAACCCTGAACTTTTATGAATCGCACCAATAAATGTACCTGGACTGCGTAGAGGAGTGGGTCACCACAATATATATTAAAAACCCTGAACTTTTATGATTCGCACCAATAATTGTACCTGGACTGCGTAGAGGAGTGGGTCACCACAATATATATTAAAAACCCTGAACTTTTATGATTCGCACCAATAAATGTACCTGGACTGCGTAGAGGAGTGGGCACTGGGCACCACAATAAAATATATAAAAAACCTTCAACAGATCTGCATTACACTACACATACGGCTGCTCCTCCATCCTCTCCATCATATACATGTTGGAGTTTTAGCGTGTGACAACCTCTTGTTTTTGATAATGTCAGTGCATTTTGAATATTTTTCAATTTGCCCCACACCACTGAATGTACTTTATCTATGATACGCAATACGCATCTATCTATCTTGACTGCGTAGTGTGGTGGCCCCGGTACACAATTTGGTACCGAGGCCACAATATAATTAAAAAATTGGGCATCAACTGTCACCGTTGTTTAATATCTGATACACCTAAATATGGACTGCACAGTGGAGTGGCCCCGGTAGTAAATTTGGTGCCGGGGCCACAATACCTCCTCCAACTTCCAAGTGTAGTGTTTATAAAGACAGACAGCGTCGAAGTGTTATTAGTTGACTTTCTTAACCCTAAAATTGTCCCTGTTGCAAATATTCGTGCAATGGACAGTTACTTTTTTATTGAAAAGACTCAAGCTTTCAAGTGTAGTGTTTATAAAATATAATACAGTAGTTTTAGAGCACGTCAATACCTCTTGTTTTAAATTATGACACGGCATTTTACTTTTGGTTTAATTTCTTGTATTTTTTTAAATTTGGTTTTACTTTTTGAACATGGCAAACGACTGTTGATTGGTCATATAATGCAAAAAAAAAAGGTCCAAGATGGAATTGTCCTTGGGCCCTCACACCCACCCTTATGTTGTTTAAATAGGACATGCACACTTTAACAAACCAATCATTTCAGCGACAGGGCCTACCAAACAACTTTGGCTGAAATGATTGGTTTGTTTGGGCCCCCACACCAAAAAAGCTATTCATCTCTCCCTGTACAGACTAAACAGGCTCTACTGAGGCAAGATGTCGCCCTCATCCTCAACCTCTGATTCCTCTCCCCCTACAGTGTGTACTTCCTCCTCATCACACATTATCAATTCGTCCCCGCTGGACTCCACAACCACAGGTCCCTATGTAGTATCTGGAGGGCAGTGCTGTACTTCATTGAGGAATTGATTATTCATTTTTATAAACATCATTTTTTCAACGTTGTGAGGAAGCAACCTCCTTCGCCGCTCACTGACCAGGTTCCCCGCTGCACTAAAAACTCTTTCCGAGTACACACTGGAGGGGGGACAACTCAGGTAAAATAGAGCCAGTTTGTACAGGGGCTTCCAAACTGCCTTTTTTTCCTGCCAGTAACAATATGGACTGTCTGACATGTCTACTTGGATGGTGTCAGCAAAGTAATCATCCACAATTTTTTCTATTGTGACAGCATCCAATGCAGCGAGAGTAGACATGTCTGCAATGGTTGGCAGGTCCTTCAGTCCGGACCAGATGTTATCAGCATCCCCGCCAGTGCCTCTTTTGGGAAAACTGAGCTTTTTCCTCGCAGCCATAGATGTGGAAGAAAATGAGGGTGGAGCTGTTGGCATGTCACGGTCCTCTTCAGAGGACAATCTCCTGACCAGCAGGTCTTTGCACCGCTGTAGACTTGTGTCCGCCGGAAACAGAGACACAACATACGCTTTAAACCGAGGATCGAGCACGGTGGCCAGAATGTATTCCTCTGACTTTAAAAGAGTGACCACCCTCGGATCCTGGCAAAGCGTACGAAGGGCTACATCCACAAGAGCTACATGCTTGGTGTAATCGCAATGGCTTACCAGCTCCTCCCTCACTTTCTCCAGCTGCTTCTGCAACAGCCTGATCAGGGGAATGACCTGACTCAAGCTGGCAGTGTCGGAACTGACTTCTCGTGTGGCAAGTTCAAATGGCTGCAGAACCTAGCACAACACGGAAATCAGTCTCCACTGCGCTTGACTGAGGCGCATCCCCACTCCTTTGCCTATGTCGTAGGTGGCTGTGTAGGCCTGAATGGCCTTTTGCTGCTCCTCCATCCTCTGCAGCATATAGAGGGTGGAGTTCCAGCGCGTCACAACCTCTTGTTTGAGGTGATGGCAGGGCAGGTTCATGCTTTTTTGATGTGCCTCTAGTCTGCGGTAGGCACTGGCTGAATGCCGAAAGTGTCCAGCAATTTTGCGCGCCACCGCAAGCATCTCCTGCACACCCCTGTCACTCTTGAGGTAATGCTGCACCACCAAATTAATGGTGTGGGCAAAACATGGGACGTGCTGGAAATTGCCCATATTTAATGCCCGCACAATGTTACTGGCATTGTCTGACACCACAAATCCCCATGAGAGTCTAAGTGGGGTAAGCCACTGGGAGATAATTTCCCTCATTTTCTGTAATATGTTGTCAGCGTTGTGCCTCTTATTAAAGCCTGTAATGCACAATGTTGCCTGCCTTTGCATGAGCAGCCATTTTGTAGATGCTGCTACTGATGCAGCTGTTGCTGTTGCTGCGGAAGGGGATGCATCTACCCAGTGGGCTGTCACAGTCATATAGTCCTTCGTTTGCCCAGAACCACTTGTCCACATGTCCGTGGTTAAGTGGACAGTGGGTACAACCGCATTTTTAAGAGCACTGAGGACACTTGATCGTACTTCTCTGTACATTTTTGGTATCGCCTGCCTAGTGAAGTGGAATCTCGAGGGGATTTGGTACCGGGGACACAATACCTCCATCAACCCTCTAAATCCCACTCCACTGATGGCGGACACCGGGCGCACGTCTAACACCAACATTGCAGTTACAGCCGCAGTTATACGCTTTGCAATAGGGTGACTACTATCGTATTTTGTGGTCATGGCAAACGACTGTTGGACGGTCAATTGTTTTGTGAAAGACTTAGCGGTCTTACGACTTCCCCTCTGGGAAGATGACTGACTAACAGCAGCAACAGCAGCAGTGGCAGTAGTAGGCGTACCGCTGCAGGATTCCTCGGATGAATCCCGTATTGAGGAGGACTCAGTCTGGCTGCTGACTTGGGCTGCAGGACTGAATCTGATGGAGATTGTGGAGGAAGTTGACGAGGAGGGTGTTGCTGGTGTGTATCCAACTGGACCACGGGATTTAGGTGTCCCTGTACCGATGAGGGTCCTAGCCCCAGTTCCTGAACTAACCACTGAACTATGAAGGTTATTCAGGTGACGTATAAGGGAGGATGTTCCTAGGTGGGCAAGATCCTTACCCCTGCTTATTTGAGCTTTACATAAGCTACATATGGCCATACATTGGTTGTCTGGATTTGGATAAAAATAACTCCAGACCGAAGAGGTGCATTTTTTGGTCTTCTGACCAGGCATGACGATGGGCTTTTTCATCCCATGGACATCAGCTTTTTCCCCCCCTGGTGCCTCATTTACAATAACCACATCACCATCCTCATCATCAAGTTCCTCCACAGCGCCAGCTACATCATCAATAGCCTCCTCCCGAGCCACCTCTTCCCGTACAGTGATGGGAAGGTCAGGCTTGACAACCACCAACACCCTTGGACTCGCCTTGTGGATTTGTGATAATTTCTCTTTAGAAGGCAGAGTTGTTTGCTGTTTTGTTGCTGACAGCATAACTCTCTTCAATTTTTTGTAGGGGGGGGGGAGGAGGAGGAGGGCTAAGATCCGTGGGTGAAGCTGAACCACTAGTCATGAACACGGGCCAGGGCCTAAGCCGTTCCTTGCCACTCTGTGTCGTAAATGGCATATTGGCAACTTTACGTTTCTCCTCAGATGATTTAAAGTTTCTCTTTTTGCTACTTTTTCTTAACTTGGGCTTTTTGGATTTTACATGCCCGGTACTACGAGATTGGGCATCGGGCTTGGAAGACGACGTTGATGGCATTTCATCGTCTATGTCATGACTAGTGGCAGCAGCTTCAGCATTAGGAGGAAGTGGGTCTTGATCTTTCCCTACTTTATCCTCCAAATTTTTGGTCTCCATTATATGTAGCACAAGATACTGCAGAATGTGTGAACTTGGTAATATTGCAGTACCAATGGACTTATACTGCTGTATTGGTTTTGCAAATTTGGTTATAATTATTATATATTTTTTTTTTTTTTTACATTTTTTATTTTTTTTTACTTTTTTTTAATTTTTAAAAAACTTGGGAATAGTGGGGAAAAAACTATGCCCTTAGAAGCACAGAGCACAGGACACAGCACCACTGGACTGAACAGGACACGGCACAGGACCCAGCAGCACTACGGAACTCAGCAGGACAGAGCACAGGACACAGCACCACTGGACTGATACTGCAGAATGTGTGAACTTGGTAATATTGCAGTACCAATGGACTTATACTGCTGGATTGGTTTTGCAAATTTGGTTATAATTATTATATATTTTTTTTTTTTTTAAATTTTTTATTTTTTTTTACTTTTTTTTTATTTTTTAAAAACTTGGGAATAATGGGGAAATAACTATGCCCTTAGAAGCACAGAGCACAGGACACAGCACCACTGGACTGAACAGGACACGGCACAGGACCCAGCAGCACTACGGAACTCAGCAGGACAGAGCACAGGACACAGCACCACTGGACTGATACTGCAGAATGTGTGAACTTGGTAATATTGCAGTACCAATGGACTTATACTGCTGGATTGGTTTTGCAAATTTGGTTATAATTATTATATTTATTTATTTTTTTTTTACTTTTTTATTTTTTTTTACTTTTTTTTATTTTTTAAAAACTTGGGAATAATGGGGAAATAACTATGCCCTTAGAAGCACAGAGCACAGGACACAGCACCACTGGACTGAACAGGACACGGCACAGGACCCAGCAGCACTACGGAACTCAGCAGGACAGAGCACAGGACACAGCACCACTGGACTGATACTGCAGAATGTGTGAACTTGGTAATATTGCAGTACCAATGGACTTATACTGCTGGATTGGTTTTGCACATTTGGTTATAATTATATATATTTTTTTTAATTTCTAATTTTTTCTTTTTTTTTACTTTTTTTTTATTTTTTAAAAACTTGGGAATAATGGGGAAATAACTATGCCCTTAGAAGCACAGAGCACAGGACACAGCACCACTGGACTGAACAGGACACAGCACAGGACCCAGCAGCACCACTGACCTCAGAAGGACAGAGCACAGCACACAGCACCACTGGACTGATACTGCAGAACACAGCACAGCACAGCACAGCACAGCACAGCACAGCACAGCACAGCACAGCACTGCACAGCACAGCACTAAACAGCACAGCACTAAACAGCACAGAACTAAACAGCACAGAACTAAACAGCACAGAACTAAACAGCACAGAACTAAACAGCACAGAACTAAACAGCACAGAACTAAACAGCACAGAGGACCACCTAACACACCCTCCCTCTACCCTGATCAATGCCCGAGTGAAGATGGCGGCGACTAGCGGGGAATTTATAGGATCCGAGTATCGCGAGATCCGACAACGGGATTATGAGTCAGAGCCTCAATTTCACTTTTGAATTTGGCGCCAATACCCGGATCTGTCTCGGATCCGACTCGGATCCGCAACGTTCGGGTGGGCTCGGATTTCATAAATCCGAGTGCGCTCATCCCTACTGGGCACCACAATAAAATATATAGAAAACCTTCAACTGGTCTGAATTACACCCAAAAGTAGTATCTGAACTGCGTAGAGTAGTGGGCACTGGGCACCACAATAAAATATATAAAAAACCTTCAACAGGTCTGCATTACACTGCACATACGGCTGCTCCTCCATCCTCTATATCATATACATGTTGGAGTTTCAGCGTGTGAAAACCTCTTGTTTTTGATAATGTCAGTGCATTTTGAATATTTTTCAATTTGCTCCACAACACTGAATGTACTTTATCTATGATACGCATCTATCTATCTTGACTGCGTAGTGTGGTGGCCCCGGTACACAATTTGGTACCGAGGCCACAATATAATTAAAAAACCCTCCACGGGTCAGAATTCCACCAAAAAAGGGTATGGACCGCATAGTGTGGTGTGCCCGGTACACAATTTTTTACAGCGCCAACAATATAATTAAAAAATTGGGCATCAACTGTCACCGTTGTTTAATATCTGATACACCTAAATATGGACTGACAGTGGAGTGGCCCCGGTAGTAAATTTGGTGCCGGGGCCACAATACCTCCTCCAACTTCCAAGTGTAGTGTTTATAAAGACAGACAGCGTCGAAGTGTTATTAGTTGACTTTCTTAACCCTAAAATTGTCCCTGTTGCAAATATTCGTGCAATGGAGAGTTACTTTTTCATTGAAAGACTCAAGCTTTCAAGTGTAGTGTTTATAAAATATAAACAACAATACAGTAGTTTTAGAGCAACTCAATACCTCTTGTTTTATATTATGACAGGGCATTTTACTTTTGGTTTAATTTCTTGAATTTGTTTAAATTTGGTTTTACTTTTTGAACATGGCAAACGACTGTTGATTGGTCATATAATGCAAAAAAAAAAGTTCCAAGATGGAATTGTCCTTGGGCCCTCACACCCACCCTTATGTTGCTGAAATAGGACATGCACACTTTAACAAACCAATCATTTCAGCGACAGGGCCTACCAAACAACTTTGGCTGAAATGATTGGTTTGTTTGGGCCCCCACACCAAAAAAGCTATCCATCTCTCCCTGTACAGACTAAACAGGCTCTACTGAGGCAAGATGTCGTCCTCATCCTCAACCTCTGATTCCTCTCCCCCTACAGTGTGTACTTCTTCCTCATCACACATTATCAATTCGTCCCCGCTGGACTCCACAACCACAGGTCCCTCTGTACTATCTGGAGGGCAGTGCTGTACTTCATTGAGGAATTGATTATTCATTTTTATAAACATCATTTTTTCAACGTTATGAGGAAGCAACCTCCTTCGCCGGTTACTGACCAGGTTCCCCGCTGCACTAAAAACTCTTTCCGAGTACACACTGGAGGGGGGACAACTCAGGTAAAATAGAGCCAGTTTGTACAGGGGCTTCCAAACTGCCTTTTTTTCCTGGCAGTAACAATATGGACTGTCTGACATGTCTACTTGGATGGTGTCAGCAAAGTAATCATCCACAATTTTTTCTATTGTGACAGCATCCAATGCAGCGAGAGTAGACATGTCTGCAATGGTTGGCAGGTCCTTCAGTCCGGACCAGATGTTATCAGCATCCCCGCCAGCGCCTTTTTTGGGAAAACTGAGCTTTTTAGTCGCAGCCATAGATGTGGAAGAAAATGAGGGTGGAGCTGTTGGCATGTCACGGTCCTCTTCAGAGGACAATCTCCTGACCAGCAGGTCTTTGCACCGCTGTAGACTTGTGTCCACCGGAAACAGAGACACAACATACGCTTTAAACCGAGGATCGAGCACGGTGGCCAGAATGTATTCCTCTGACTTTAAAAGAGTGACCACCCTCGGATCCTGGCAAAGCGTACGAAGGGCTACATCCACAAGAGCTACATGCTTGGTGTAATCGCAATGGCTTACCAGCTCCTCCCTCACTTTCTCCAGCTGCTTCTGCAACAGCCTGATCAGGGGAATGACCTGACTCAAGCTGGCAGTGTCGGAACTGACTTCTCGTGTGGCAAGTTCAAATGGCTGCAGAACCTTGCACAACACGGAAATCAGTCTCCACTGCGCTTGACTGAGGCGCATCCCCACTCCTTTGCCTATGTCGTAGGTGGCTGTGTAGGCCTGAATGGCCTTTTGCTGCTCCTCCATCCTCTGCAGCATATAGAGGGTGGAGTTCCAGCGCGTCACAACCTCTTGTTTGAGGTGATGGCAGGGCAGGTTCATGCTTTTTTGATGTGCCTCTAGTCTGCGGTAGGCACTGGCTGAATGCCGAAAGTGTCCAGCAATTTTGCGCGCCACCGCAAGCATCTCCTGCACACCCCTGTCACTCTTGAGGTAATGCTGCACCACCAAATTAATGGTGTGGGCAAAACATGGGACGTGCTGGAAATTGCCCATATTTAATGCCCGCACAATGTTACTGGCATTGTCTGACACCACAAATCCCCATGAGAGTCTAAGTGGGGTAAGCCACTGGGAGATAATTTCCCTCAGTTTCTCTAATATGTTGTCAGCGTTGTGCCTCTTATTAAAGCCTGTAATACACAATGTTGCCTGCCTTTGCACGAGCAGCCATTTTGTAGATGCTGCTACTGATGCAGCTGTTGCTGTTGCTGCGGAAGGGGATGCATCTACCCAGTGGGCTGTCACAGTCATATAGTCCTTCGTTTGCCCAGAACCACTTGTCCACATGTCTGTGGTTAAGTGGACAGTGGGTACAACCGCATTTTTTAGAGCACTGAGGACACTTGATCGTACTTCTCTGTACAATTTTGGTATCGCCTGCCTAGTGAAGTGGAATCTCAACGGGATTTGGTACCGGGGACACAATACCTCCATCAACCCTCTAAATCCCACTCCACTGATGGCGGACACCGGGCGCACGTCTAACACCAATATTGCATTTACAGCCGCAGTTATACGCTTTGCAATAGGGTGACTACTATCGTATTTTGTGGTCATGGCAAACGACTGTTGGACGGTCAATTGTTTTGTGAAAGTCTTAGCGGTCTTACGACTTCCCCTCTGGGAAGATGACCGACTAACAGCAGCAACAGCAGCAGTGGCAGTAGTAGGCGTACCGCTGCAGGATTCCTCGGATGAATCCCGTATTGAGGAGGACTCAGTCTGGCTGCTGACTTGGGCTGCAGGACTGAATCTGATGGAGATTGTGGAGGAAGTTGACGAGGAGGGTGTTGCTGGTGTGTATCCAATTGGACCACGGGATTTAGGTGTCCCTGTACCGATGAGGGTCCTAGCCCCAGTTCCTGAACTAACCACTGAACTATGAAGGTTATTCAGGTGACGTATAAGGGAGGATGTTCCTAGGTGGGCAAGATCCTTACCCCTGCTTATTTGAGCTTTACATAAGCTACATATGGCCATACATTGGTTGTTGGATTTGGATAAAAATAACTCCAGACCGAAGAGGTGCATTTTTTGGTCTTCTGACCAGGCATGACGATGGGCTTTTTCATCCCATGGACATCAGCTGTTTCCCCCCCTGGTGCCTCATTTACAATAACCACATCACCATCCTCATTATCAAGTTCCTCCACAGCGCCAGCTACATCATCAATAGGCTCCTCCCGAGCCACCTCTTCCCGTACAGTGATGGGAAGGTCAGGCTTGACAACCACCAACACCCTTGGACTCGCCTTGAGGATTTGTGATAATTTCTCTTTAGAAGGCAGAGTTGTTTGCTGTTTTGTTGCTGACAGCATAACTCTCTTCAATTTTTTGTAGGGGGGGGGAGGAGGAGGAGGGATAAGATCCGTGGGTGAAGCTGAACCACTAGTCATGAACACGGGCCAGGGCCTAAGCCGTTCCTTGCCACTTCCGTGTCGTAAATGGCATATTGGCAACTTTACGTTTCTCCTCAGATGATTTTAAGTTTCTCTTTTTGCTACTTTTTCTTAACTTGGGCTTTTTGGATTTTACATGCCCGGTACTACGAGATTGGGCATCGGGCTTGGAAGACGACGTTGATGGCATTTCATCGTCTATGTCATGACTAGTGGCAGCAGCTTCAGCATTAGGAGGAAGTGGGTCTTGATCTTTCCCTACTTTATCCTCCAAATTTTTGGTCTCCATTATATGTAGCACAAGATACTGCAGAATGTGTGAACTTGGTAATATTGCAGTACCAATGGACTTATACTGCTGGATTGGTTTTGCAAATTTGGTTATAATTACTTTTTTTTTTTATTTTTTATTTTAATTTTTTTTATAACTTTTTTTTTATTTTTTTAAAACTTGGGAATAATGGGGAAATAACTATGCCCTTAGAAGCACAGAGCACAGGACACAGCACCACTGGACTGAACAGGACACAGCACAGGACCCAGCAGCACTACTGAACTCTAATTTAGGAAGGTCTAATTTAATTTATTTAATTTAACTAATTTAATTTTTTTTTAATTACCACAAAATTTGCACAACCAATCCTGCAGTATAAACTGCAGGATTGGTTGTGCAAATTTTGTGGTAATTAAAAAAAAATTAAATTAGTTTTTGGTATTTTTTTAAATAACTTTTTTTAATTTTTTTAAACACAGGGGAATATTGGGGAAATAACTATGCCCTTAGAAGCACAGAGCACAGGACACAGCACCACTGGACTGAACAGGACACAGCACAGGACCCAGCAGCACCACTGACCTCAGAAGGATAGAGCACAGGACACAGCACCACTGGACTGAGCACAGCACAGCACAGCACTGAACTGAACCGCACGAGATATAGCAGGACAGAGGACCACCTAACACACCCTCCCTCTACCCTGATCAATGCCCGAGTGAAGATGGCGGCGACTAGCGGGGAATTTATGGGATCGGAGTATCGCGAGATCCGACAACGGGATTATGAGTCAGAGCCTCAGTTTCAGATTTAAATTTGGCGCCAATACCCGGATCTGTCTCGGATCCGACTCGGATCGGCAACGTTCGGGTGGGCTCGGATATCATAAATCCGAGTGCACTCATCTCTAGTTCACACTGCACCTTGGACCCGGGAATTTCCCAGGTCGACCTTGTTCATACTAAACACTGATCTGCCCTGACAATAAGTGTCATCACAAGAGGAGCTTTGATTGGCTGAAAAATGGTGAGGTCATTTAAAGGGGACTGTTATTTTTGTACACAAAAATGAGGACAAAGTGGGTGGTGACTGTTCATAGCATTGCTTTTATCATGGACGACGAATCATTATTGTGTACCCAGACGTTCCTGGACAATTGTGTTGTTTTCCTGTGTCATACAACAAATGAGAGCTTGATGCAGCTGCTAATACTATGCTACCTTGCATGGTGTCATTTCAGGAGGAGAAAGGAGCAATTTATGGCACAGAGGGAGAATACTCAGCGTCTTTATTTGCGCAGGAGGAGAGCTTTTGTCAGGGCCAGCATTTCCTCTATATTGAGCTTCAGCGCGGCAAGTAACCGAGCAATGTGGGCCAGAGAACGCAGTCACGGAGAAGCTTTCTGGACTCTGTGGAAGCTTTTCAGAACGAGCAGTGGATGGCACAGTTCCGTATGTCACGTGGGAAATTTCAGTATGTTCTGGACCTTATCACCCCAGCACTTTCTAGACAGATCACTAACTTCAGAAAACCCATGCAGGAGTGTAGCAATTGTTTTGTGGTGGTATGCTTCCCCTGGCGATTACCGCACAATCTACTGCTTGTTTGGAGTGGGGATATCCACAGTTTGCACTCCATTGCATGAAGTCACCAAGGCATTGCTGGAAGACCTTTATTATCGCATCATCTCCTTACCTCAAGGACAGCGACTAGATGACACAATCACTGGATTCCTGCGACGTGGATATTCACAGTGCGCTGGAGCAATCTATGGGATACACCTTCCTATCATTGCCCCCAAAGACAACCCTGCGGATTACTACAACCGCAAAGGCTGGCATTCCATCATTCTGCAGGCTGTAGTTGACCGCAACCATTGGTAAGCATCATTTTTTTTATGTTAATGTGACTGTGTCTTATGATGTGCATTATAAAACAAAGCTAAATATATTTTATTTTCAGTTTCACAGATGCCTTTATTGGCTGACCTGGATGTTTCCATGGCGCCAGAGTTCTGGCCAATTCGGATCTGTACCAGATTGCAGAGGAGCAGCAAGATGGCTGGTTGTTCCCTAGAGAGGTAAATATCTATATATTTTTTACGGATGTTTCCTCATCTAGCTAATACATTCATGTATTTTGTGCTATTTGTTTACTGCCCCTGTCCATCTGTAGATTTTCTGCTTTCCAAATGCAATTTAAACAAATACCAGCAAGCAGGTATATTGTGTTCTGCAGCCAACATTTAGGTAGCGTCTATATGTTTGTTTTTATTAAGCTAGAAATTATAGATTGCAAGATCTATAGTAGTAGTGATTGTTGTCAAAGTTCCAATATTCTCTGTAAAGCACAACAGAAATTGAACTGTTGTATTTCTTTACAGAAATCCAAGTTTGTGAATGGTGTGGAAAACCCATCATCGGGGATGCAGCTTACCCTTTGCGGCGATGGTTGATGAAGGGCTTCACACAGCAACATCAACTGTCTGCAGAACAAATTTGCTTCACCCATATCCTCAGCTGAGCTCGGATGGTGACAGGGCCACCTTAACAACATTATGGGCCCCTGGGCAATGCAGTGCAACGGGGCCCCTAAATATATATCTATATCTGTATATATATTTTGTATATATATATATTGCCTGTGTGTGTAAAAAAAAAAGTGATTTCATATGTATGTATGTAAAAAAAGTGATTTTATATATATATATATATATATATATATATAATCACTTTTTTTTTACATATATATATATATATATATATATAGGGGCCTCCTTAACTTACCTTAAGTCCGATCCCCTTCTCTACTTTTTTCCGGGCTGAGTCTCTCTGTTCTGCGCTCCTCCGTGCTGTGCTTGCAGTGAATGTTGGGCGTGACTTCACACCCAACATTCACTGCGACCACAGCATGGAAGAGGGGACCAGGGAGGGAGCCGGATCGCCACCTGACCACATGATCTGAACAGTCAGGTGACCGCTAAAGGTAAGTTGTTTTTTTTTGTTTTTTTTTACACAGGATTTTTTTTTTACAGCAGTCCTGTCTTGGGCCCCCTTTCCAGCTGGGCCCCTGAGCACCTGCCCATCGTGCCCAGTCGCTAAGATGGCCCTGGATGGTGGTAGAAAATGCCTTTGGATATTTGAAAGGACGTTGACGGTGTTTATTGAAGCACAATGACATTGACACCAAAGTTATGCCCCATGTAGTTGCTGCTTGCTGTATTTTACACAATATTTGTGAAATACAGAAAGAGCAGTTTCTACCAGAGTGGAACGTACAGAACTATATGTGCTGTCTGTTGATTCTACGGCTTATTAGGAAGAACGTATAAATACCTCTGCAGAACTAATTTGTACCACCATCACTGCCAATCTGCCATCCATTATTGAGTAGAGCAGACAAAGTTTAGCTTAACAAAATAATTTTATTCAAATTGGTAATTTCTTTGTTAAATGGTAAATATTATCTCATGTCTACTAATACAAATTCAATTTAAATCAAAAAGTGCTTGTTTTTTTGATCAAAAAATGTCATAATATTGTAGTAGTAAATTGTTTTTACATATAGACACTTTAGACACACATGTGCCAAAACAGTAGTGCAAAACAAAATTTTTGGTCAGTGCTTGCATCACACATATAAAATATTAGGGGTGTGCACCGGCCACTTTTAGTGTTTTGGGTTCTGATTAGCTTGAGGTTTTGGGTTCTGATTTGTTTTGCCAAAACACCTGACGAAATGTTTTGGTTCTGATTTAGGGTTTTGGGTTCTGATTTATTTTTAAAAAAGCATAAAAAGTGCTAAAATCCATTTTTTTTTCCACTCCTACACTATTATTAACCTCAATAACATTCAATAACAACCATTTCCACTAATTTCCAGTCTATTCAGAACACCTCACAATATTGTTTTTAGTCCAAAACGTTGCACCGAGGTAGCTGGATGTCTAAGCTAAGCGACACAAGTGGGCGGCACAAACACTTGGCCCATCATAGGTTGCTGTGTAGGCTTGAATGGCCTCTTTCTGCTCCTCCATCCTCTGCAGCATATAGAGGGTGTAGTTCTAGCGCGTCACTACCTCTTGTTTTCGTTGATGACAGGGCATTTTCATTTTTTTTTAATTTGGCAGTAACATTGAATGTAGTTTAATATCTGATACAAAGCTTTCTGGACTGCGCAGTGGAGTGGCCCCGGTACCCAATTTGGTACCGGGGCCACAATACCTCCTCCAACTAGTCTGAATTCCACTGCACAGATGGCGGACACCGGACGCACGTCTAACACCAACATAGCTGTGACGGTGACATGGCCTGCAGTATATTAATGTTTCTGGACTGCAAGAAAGAACAGTGAACAATTTTTAATAGATTGCAGTATATTAATGTTTCTGGACTGCAAGAAAGAACAGTGAACAATTTTTAATAGATTGCAGTATATTAATGTTTTTGGACTGCAAGAAAGAACAGTGAACAATTTTTAATAGATTGCAGTATTAATGTTTCTGGACTGCAAGAAAGAACAGTGAACAATTTTTAATAGATTGCAGTATATTAATGTTTCTGGACTGCAAGAAAGAACAGTGAACAATTTTTAATAGATTGCAGTATATTAATGTTTCTGGACTGCAAGAAAGAACAGTAAACAATTTTTAATAGATTGCAGTATATTTATGTTTCTGGACTGCAAGAAAGAACAGTGAACAATTTTTAATAGATTGCAGCAAGAATTTTTTTTAGACTTTTTTGATTTTTTTTTTATATTTTTGGAAAATGATTTTTGTATAATTTTTTTTTTTTTTTTGAAGATTTTTTAATACTTTTAAAATAACTATGCACTTAGCAGAACAAAGCACAGGACAAAAGCACCACTGTACTCAGGGCCGGATTAACCATAGGGCTAACTGGGCTACAGAATGGATGAATATTACTGCAAAATTAAATAGCAGTGTTGTAAGCAGATATGTGCTTGAGGCCTCCTCTCTCCTGCACATTAGCATCACGCTGCAACATGTTGTGTTAATGTTTTGATATGTTTTTATGTTTAATTTTGTAGTTTTGTTTAGTTTGTAGTTTAGTAATAATGTTAAACTTTCATATATTTATTTCATTATTACTTTAAAAAATGTTTACATTAATAAATTTACTGTTTTACCATAGCATTGGGTTCTGAGTGGAAGGTTGTGCCACTGCCAACTGTTCGGTCTCTTGCAACAGTTGCGTATGTACTGAATGCTGTGCAGCTGGCAAAGGTTGCGAGTCTGGGAATTCCTCGGCTGAAATACTGATATTGTCTTTTGTTAGATTGGAATACTGCAATTCAGCATGTTCTTCAAGCGAATTGTCACTAATGAGCAGTGAGGACACGGTTGACTTACTCTTTTCTGGTGTAGGACTGCAGGCATCACGGCAGCTTGATAATGACAATGCAATCAAATTTGTCAGGGCTACGTTCCCAAACATTATATTACATTGCTCATAGAACTACCATTGCATGCGGGCAGCTCCGCTCTTTCTCCGTTTATGGTCATTGACTATTTTCGCAACAGTTTCAATTTATTGGCCATCTACTGCTAGCTGCGCTTTATCCCACGCTGAGTTAGTATTTTGGCAATGTTATTGTACTTTGTTGCATTCTTAACAGTGTCTTTGATCTGTGTCTTTATCTCCTCCTCTCCTCTAACGTCCAACAGCTCTCGCACTTCGTCATCTAGCCTGTGTGCCATGCTTTCTTCTATATGGCTCATCTGCAGCATTGCATTGATGTCATCTTCCAGTGTCCCAGACACACAATCAGCTTCTTTCTGTGAGACCTGGGTTTTTCAATCCGAGTCCCACCATTCACACGGCAGGCGACCCTGGACTGACATGTGAATAACCCTCCATCAGACCCGGGATTTTGCACTGACCCCCTTTCACACGGAGCCATGACCCGGGTCGTCGGAGCTCGCCCCAGAAAAAAACCTGAGTTTTTGCGGCAGTATGAAAGAGGTACTATTGGTACCCCCACACCTACACCCTTTCTTCCACAGTATCACACAGCCCTAATTTTCCACCGGGCCTGAGACATTAAAGCCCTGGAAAAAAGTTCTGCACTGCAATGCATCCTTTGATACCAAAATAGCATATGAAACATTTCAATCATTGGGGCACATTGAATTAGATCCGGCAATCCTTACTTTCCTTTCCTATATATATATAAATATATATATATATATATATATATATATATATATATATATATATACATATACATATATATATATATATATATATATATATATATATATGTTGGGCACTCACCCTATAGGGACTAAGGTCCAGTGCAAAGTACATTAATAAATAGTATGATACATAGTATAATGAAGATAAAGAATAAATAGTATAATAAATAGTACAATAAAGAAAAAGTAGTTGGTTTAGATAATGAGCATTAACAACCCGTTGAACTCTCCTTATCACTTTTATTATTACTCCTGATGAAGTTCTTTGAATGAACGAAACACGTTGAGCCCCTATACCACATC
This sequence comes from Mixophyes fleayi, assembly GCF_038048845.1. Taxonomy (NCBI): domain Eukaryota; kingdom Metazoa; phylum Chordata; class Amphibia; order Anura; family Limnodynastidae; genus Mixophyes; species Mixophyes fleayi. Next base: position 229,412,692 of record NC_134402.1, read on the forward strand.
TGGAACACCACTGGCTGTACTGCTACACCCTGAGATATATACCATTAGAATATATTTCCTTTTATGATGAGCGGATAAGTTTGGTGTCGCGGTTGTTTTAGAACATACATTTTATCCATCGCTAAAGAGAATTGGTTGCAGATCATACTCCGGGATTTCTAAGGAGCTACTATACAGATAAGCGGTTTAATTTTATATATCTGGTACGCACACGACTTCTATTATTCTGCACGATCAACTTTAGAATATCTCTATCCTGTATTACAGTGATTTTGAGTCACCTGCGGTGCATCTATACAGACACCGTCCTGTTTTAACTCCTCTGGACTACTTTGTGTACATCTGTGCTTATATGTTTATATACATTGTATAAACCTGAAGGCGCCGCCCTTTACCGTTTATATCCTAATATATATATATATATATATATATATATATATATATATATGTTGGGCACTCGCCCTATAGGGACTAAGGTCCAGTGGAAAGTACATTAATAAGAAGATAAAGAATAAATAGTATAATAAATAGTATGATACATAGTATAATGAAGATAAAGAATAAATAGTATAATAAATAGTGCAATAAAGAAAAAGTAGTTGGTTTAGATAATGAGCATTAACAACCCGTTGAACTCTCCTTATCACCTTCTCCCATTAGGAGAATTTAGAGCAAGTTTGAAGAACAAATCTTGAAACTTTAAAATGTTTTCACTAACTTGTAGCCTCCAATATGGCTTTGTTGGACACTTGTCTGAATTGCCTGTGAAGAAATATAACTGAAACTATTCTTTTGTTTTAATAAACAAATTTTATTTTACAGGTAGGATTAAACATCAATACAAAACTGGAATTTTGTGTTCATTTGCAAATTGACAGTTTCATGATAATATAGTACACATAAATTCAATTTATTTTCATCTATTTGCACATGAGTAAAAATATTTTTCCAATGCAAATAAAGGAAACACAAATAAAAAAAAGTGTAGATCATATGTGACTTATCTTTGTGTAAATGTATGCATGTTTGTTTTGCTATATATAGTGTTATTATATACACAAGTCGAAAATCGACTTTTGTTAAATTATTAGAAAGAATACAGTAGTTGTGAAACTGATCTGCGTATGCGCTAGTATTAAGCTCACAAACTCCTGCACATCTTCCGGAACTGCTCACACTGATGATCCAGCTCACTAAAAGATGGCCTCTCACATGGGAGGAAGGACCAGCAAGAGAGCATCATCTTATACATCTGAAAGGAGAAGACACACAGGTTTACATAAATAATACATGGAAGTTTAAAGAGAAGCACATAATTTTACAATAAGTTATAATGCTTGGCCAAACACAGCATTAAAATGATCTGAAGCAAGTATGTATATTGAACATATTATACAGATTAAATGTAAAGGGCATTAAGATGCTTGGTTAAATTTCTGAAGGAGCTTACATGCACTGGACAGCTTTGGGGAGCTTGTAGTCTTTTCTCAGCTCTTAATAGTTCAACAAGCCCACAAACAGTTTGCTGGGAATTGTGAGGTCCCATCATACGTCGATACTCCTGAGAAAAGCAAATAATCATGATTAAACATTTTTCACTTAAAAGGTAAATATGTGGGGCCTGATTCATTAAGGATCTTAAATGAAGAGGTATCATATTTCAGTCTCCTGGACAAAACCATGTTACAATGCAAGGGGTGCAAACTAGTTTTCTGTTTTGCACATAAGTTAAATACTGACTGTTTTTTCATGTAGCACACAAATATCAACTTTAAATTTCAGTGTACAAATAAGCTATCAAGTATTTGTGTGCTACATGAAAAAACAGTCAGTATTTAACTTATGTGCAAAACAGAAAACTAGTTTGCACCCCTTTTATTGTAACATGGTTTTGTCCAGGAGACTGAAATAAGATACCTCTTCATTTAAGAACCTTAATGAATCAGGCCCGTGGTTCTCAGTCCGTCAATGGGTAATCAGTTGTAACCCAATTTAGAAGGTGACTATGCCCCCACTGTAGCAGGACAAAAACATTATCATTTCGGTGAAATTTCTTAGTGCTGAATAGTGTCTCAAATACTTACAGATGATGGGCTGCAGCTTCTTTCACAGTAAGTGAAGAGTTCATAAAGGAGTACCCCAAAACTCCAGACATCTGACTCACGAGAATAAACATTGTCCGAGAGAGATTCAGGGGCATGCCTGAAAAAAATAGTGAGAGAGAACAACTAATGAGTAATCAGCAAGCAAAAATTAGGTAAATAATCTCCATCTTTGGATTCTTCTGCTGTAAAGCACATAGATTAGTTTATGGCTAAGTATTAGTATTCTGACGCATGAAGCTCTTATATGTGTGGACACAATGGATTAATGACGCCCATTCCAAGTTGCTGGACTAGAGCAGGGATGGCCAACCTGCAGCTCCAGAGCCACATGCGGCTCTTTTGACTTTGAAATACAGCTCCGATCCTGGCGGGGCAGATCAGTCCCCTGCCAGCGCAGCTCCAATGTTCCAGGTACTGTCGGGCAGATTGTTCCCCAGTCAGTGCCGACTCCCGGTCATGCGACCTCCTCTGCACAACACAGGGAGGTCACAGCGTATAAGCACAGCAATCAGGGAAGGAGGAGGAGACATTTATACCGTGCTCTCCCTCCTTCCTTATTCTCGGGTCCAGTGGCTGTGTGAAAAGTAAATAAGGGGTATATTGTTACATTTAATAAAATGTGGTTGGGTTCATTGGCATGTGGGGAAATCTGATGGGGTAGTCTGATCGTATATAAGGGGCTTGTGAGGGGTCTGATGGGCATATGGTGAGGTCTGATGGCATATAAGGGGCATGTTGGGCATCTGATGGTATATAAGGGGCACATGGGGTAGTTTGATAGGCATCTGGTGAGGTCTGATAGTATATAAGGGGCATGTGGGGAGGCTGATTGGCATGTATACGGCATGTGGGGTGGTTTGATGGGCATCTGGTGAAGTCTGAGGGTATATAAGAGGCAAGTTGGGTGATCTTGTGGCATATAAAGGGCATGTGGCGAGGTTTGATGACATTTGTGGGGTGGTCTGATGGGCATCTGGTGAGGTCTGATGACAAATAAGGGGCATGTGATAAGGCTGATTTCAATATATGGGGCATGTGGGGAAGCTAATGGCATGTATGGGGAATGTTGGTGGAACTCATGTAATATGGAAAGGTTTATGTGTATGTAAGGGGCACGTGGTGAGGTCTAGTGGAAATGTGAAGAGGTCTGAGGGGCATGTTGGCTATTTATGACTTTTTTTTTATCCCCACTTCAACAGTTCCTTCCACAGAGATTGTGGATACAGAAGCACTATGAGCTACTGTGGAGAGACTGTAAGTACCCTTTATACCCTAATCTGCTGGACACAGCAGTGTGGTAAGAGCTGAGTTGGTTATTATTATGAACATTTTGGCAATGTTGGATATATTCTTTTTCACTTAACAAGATATTGTAAATTATGTTATGTTTTCAATGTTTGTGTGTGCGGTATGTATGCGCATGTTTATACTGTGTATATGTATATGCACACATTTATAAAAGTTATAAAAAGTTAGCTCTTTGCCGCATCTATGGATATGTTTTGGCTCTTAGGCTCTGAGTGGTTGGCTACCTCTGGACTAGAGAGTTTTGTTTCCCTAGCCCCCAGGATAGAGAGACTCCAACCAGAACCCTACCCTGCCTTCTCTTACTTTTCCTAATATCTCTTTTACTTTGTCTCTTTACAAATCAATTTTTGTTTCCTTTTTGGACTAACTTTGACTAGAAGGCGCAAGTGAACCAATAGTATTCACCACCTATTTGACTCTTGTGGCACGAGTCAAATAGAAATATGCCATGCCAGCACATTAACTGGACCCTCTGATTGTGATAATTGGTCCCCTACTAATTGGGTGAGGCCTTCCTCCAAGTTGTCAGTTTCAAAGTGTTTGATATTTCCTTAACTTTATTTTCAGAAACTTTTCTCATTGTTATGTTCTGTATTACTGTTATTAAAATGCAATGGTTTGCCTATAGGTAGATGCATATGCACATATAATATACTTAGGGAAAGATGCACATAAAAAATGGTATTTACATGCATATGTTGAATTGGGTGTTTCTTAGGCTAAAATGTATACGTATATTACATGATAGTGTAGAGATAGCAGCTTGACAATGTCAGTAATAAATGTTAAAGTTGCACTACCCTATTTCTACACAATATAATGTTATAATGAAGTTGCATATAAGCAAAAAAACAGACATATGTCACACTATAAGCCCCTCTGTGTTATACAGTATTGAATACACTGTTCTTGGTCTTCACTCTTTGCATTCATTGCTCTTCACTCATTTAGTGCTTTCGCTTACCAAAAGATGGGGCTTTGTCCTCGCTCTCGAACCACATAATATTCTTTATCTTGTGGTAGAATTTTTGTTAATCCAAAGTCTCCAATTTTCACATGATTAAGACCCTCTACGAGAATATTCCTACTAGCCAGATCCCGATGGAGATACCGCTGAGATCCCAAGTATAGCATGCCCTGAAAACAGTTGGAAGTTGATAAAAATCAACAAGGAGAAAAGGTTACAGAAGGGTATACCTTAGAATGTGAAACATCATGTGTTGGCATTATTATTACAATATTTCATTTAGTATGTTTTATTTAGGAAGATAAAACAAACACAGTGGTTATAACCCAGGGACATAATTTTTGATTGTTTTAAAGCCCTGCTCACAAGATCATAATAATCTAATACAAAACAATAGAAATGATTCAAAGGATATACATGCATCTTTTAAGCAATAGACTGCGACATATATCTATGTGACCCCACTGTAGTGGGGCTACGAGAAACTGGCAGCGTATATAGACTCCAACAAAATGATGCCTATTACAGCACCGTATCTAGATCTCCCTGTGGTCTAGGATACTGGGGGGAGGAGAAAGTGGATGGGGAGGAAGAAGGCAAATCAAGGAGCCCACTGGCGCCAATCAGGTGAAGGAAGGAGATAAATAGGAGAAGAAGCAGAGAAGCCACCGTAAGAGAGAGTGGTGCAGCTGCAGGAAGGAAAGAGTGTGACATAAGTGTTGGAGCAGAACAGACAAAGTAGTCAGAGTCCTGCCGCCACATAGTAAAAGAAAAGTGTAATCATTCACTTAAACACATGCAGCAATTTCTCATTATCCACAAGGACTCCCCCTGGACTCATTTAACTGCATCAGATAAAGACATTGACAAGTTTATTAACTTCTACCTCATTTGTGGATAAGTGTGAAAGTATTTACTGCAGCCTTATACATTAAAGACATTTACATGACCTGGGTTATCATCATCATCATCATAATCTATTTATATAGCGCCAACATATTCCGTAGCGCTTTACAATTGGGGACAAACACAGTAAAGTAATAAACAACTGGATAAAACAGACAAAGAGGTGAGAAGACCCTGCTCGCAAGCTTACATTCTATGGGACAATGGAAGTTTGATACATGAGGTTAAGTATATATTTTGCATTTCAGTCCAGCCTATTCCAGGAGAGTAGGCAAGTATGGTGTACTGCATATATCTGTATTGCCTGATTGCTGCAACTGTTGTTACTGCTGAATACGTCTGTACTACAAAGAACTGTGAGTAACTGCATTCATCTGTTGTTATCATCTTTAAATAAACAGCAACCTGTTTAAGTTACAAAAGCGTTGTGGCTTAAAATCCACATTAACACCGCTGAACACCTTTAGTAACACCAGAAGGCATAACCAACACATAAAAGAGGGGAAGAAGTCCCCTGAGTTAAGAGAGCCATAAGAACGGGAAGATGTCTCCATAATAATAATGAAGAGACCCTGAGAGATAAAGGTTGAAAACTAATAAAGTAGGGAGTCACTGCCTAATCTGTGTGGAATCAATTAATAATGGCAGTTGTGACAGGATAGACCGCATATGCCACCCTGTCTGTTGTTGCTGGGAGCTGGCTGGGCTTACTTTGCCACTGTCCCCTTTCGTTATTCCAAATACGCACCTCCTGCCGCAGTGGGAGGGGCCTGCTGCCACCACTGAGCTCCTTTTATGTCACTTAGAACCACGTTCCTTCTGGGTAACTGATGCTGCTAGTGTACCTCGTTGCTGGTGTACCTGGGCTGATACGCCTGACCTCTTACAATGGATCAGGGTTGCTGTGAATGGATCCCCCTGGCCTATCACACTGACCAGGTCTGCATGGGTAGCAGGCAGAGAGGTGGTACTGGAGAGCTTGGTCCAACCTCAGAATCAGCCGGAGAACGGATTAGAGTTTGGATCTATTCTGTAGGTCACAGGATTTTCAACATGGAAGATATTTTCAAGCAGATCTATGAAGCAAGTGATGTTTATTTGTTCAAACACTGGTTGAAGGTACCAGCGTTCAGGTCAGATGAAATCAGAAAGATACATTTTATGTACAAGTCAGTGCATTTTATACAGATTTGGACACAGGCTATTTTTAGAATCAGGGTGTAACCTGCTTACCAAAACATAGATTTACATGCTTTGCAAAGCTAACGATATTTACACTTGTCTGTGATGTCTTACAAATCCAGTGATGTCTTGCATCTTGTCTTTAGACACAGGAAATCTAGTAACAAGGTCTTAATTAACCCTTCCTGCCTTCAAAAGGCCTCACATATCAAAATATCCAATCAACACGAATCCTTTCTTTAGACAGTAGCAGGATACGTATTCCCAAAGACAGGTACAACAAAGCATTTCCTTGCACCAAGATATGCAAAAGGCTTTCAAAGCAAAGACTTATTGTATCAGATATACATCATAAATAAGGTATTTGCTTTTGAAAACCCCAATTTTCTACCCTGGTCTCAGAAATAACGATTTCCTGTCTCACAATATACACAATATCAAAAATAAGTGCATGTGCAATTATATAAATAAGCGCCCTGCGCTATTTCTTTAAACTAATTTATACCAAAAGTTATTTATCAGTGATCCAGTCACAGCAGTAATGAGGATCTGCCATATAGAGTCCCATGTCTGGAGAGGGGAGTACATGTAAAGATACCCTGTGGAGGAGGTTGCTGCAAGACACAAATGTAGCAGTATTTAATGTGACCCAGAGGGGCAGAGAGGACACCAGAGAGGGTGTTATAGCATAAGGGGTGAGAGAAGAAGCTGCAAGAGACCATTACTGAGAGTGTCAGATCTACCCTGCTCAGAGAATCGTCGTAAGCCCCGCATTGAACGGAAGAAGAGGCGCCACCGGCTGGAGGGTCTGGAAGACCCGGAGAAGACGTTGGGAACAAGCAGAGTATCCTATGCAGAGCAAGTAAGTATACTCCGCGTAGATAGGGCAGGCACAAGGCCCGTGGGCACTGTCGGGCAATAGGCCCGTGGCTACAGATAGGGGCACAAGGCCCAGTGTTAATTGGGCATAAGGCCCATATAGGTAGTTAGTGGGCTTTGAGCCCAGTGGCAGCAAAGGGCACAAGGCCCTAGTTAGTGGACTCAGAGCCGAGAGTCTGAAAGGGCACAAGGCCCTAGTTAGGGAGCATAAAGCCCTTAGTCAGGGTACAAGGCCCTATAGGTAAGGCCACAAGGCACTTAGTAGCTGGGCAGAGAGCCCATGGTGTAGGTCCTGTAGGCGGTGGGCGTGAGAGCCATGATCTAGAATAGGGTGCAGTCCCAGAGTTGTGTCGTGTGAATCTAGGTGATAGTCCTATGCAACAGTTGAGCAGAAGGCTCCTGTTAGTGCTTTACTAAAACGTCTGGTTAGATAGCAGAAGTGTGTATTCCGTGGTTAGCCTTCCAGGTACATCAGCAAGTCTTATTCCGACTGTGTGGTGAATACTGCATTGTGCATTGTATTCGGTTGTGCTGTGTATGTTTATTTACAGGTGCAAGACGTCAGGCACCCATTAAAGGTAGACTCTTGTTTCCTTACTGTTTTCCTGTTATAACCTGTGTCTTTCGGGACAAGGGGTAGTTAGGAGCACACACACAGTTAGGGAAGGACACGTTGCAGTATTCCCGTCCCTTTAGTCCTTGGAGTTACATTGGTTTTCTGAGGCAGTGATTGGGTACCTCACTGGCAGTGCAGCACAACCCTTTTGAATTCCAGCACTTAGTCCCGTGGTTCCAATTGGATGTCCAGTCTGAGCTCCGGCAGGTTTGACTTGAGTGTCTCTGATCATTGCCGTGGTCTCGGATAGTCCCTTTCTGGTAGGTATGGCCTTAACTTCTGTTTCTTAATTAGAGGGAAGAGGAGTGAGGCGACAGAGGTTCGGTTGCTGGTCTGCTGGGATAGGAGAGTGACTGGAGTGACTCGGAAGCGGACAGGAGGTGGCCATCATTTGTAAAATAAGATATGTGTGCGCGTCTGTCCTGTTCCCCGCAGGTGTTACACATCCACAGTCTAAGTTTTGTGCAGAAGTGAGTAGAAAAATTAATTGTCCTAACAACATCCTGAGACATGTTCAACTTGTGCAGGCGGAGTATGTGAAAATGTATGTGATGCAACCATACTCTTGCTATCCAACTAAGATCTGTGCAATAAGGATAAGTCATACTTGCCAACTGTCCCGGAATGTCTGGGAGACTCTCAAATTCCGGGTAGGTATCCTGGACTCCTGGGAGAGCTGGCAATTCTCCCACATCCTGCTCGTAGTGAACCTAAATGAAGCAATTTGCGGTGAATCGCATATTTTTGGTCTCGCCCCCATGACAAAATGATGATTTTGTCACGAGGACGGAGCCAAAATGATGTGATTTGCTGTGCCTTGCCACCTTCTTCCTCCCTTCTTCCCTCCCACCATGCCCCCTTTCCAGGTTCTCCTGGAACACCAACAGAAAGTTGGCAAGTATGGAATAAGTATATTCCTTAAGTCAAAGCTGTTAACCACCTAATAAGTGTACAAGAGGAGACAGGAGATGTACATATTTATTTTAGTATTTTCTGCAACCCATCTATGGTGCTAGAGGAGTAGGAATGTAAATATATTTTGCAAAATAGAGAATGTCTGTCGCCCAACTTACTATTACATTGTATCCCCATGCAAAAACAACTGTGTGCGGGGACCCACTGGTTACTTATGCCCACACCCAGGAGCTAGCCAGGGCAGATAAAAGCACAAGTAAAGAAATGTATTACCTACCCATGCACCATGCCATTACCACACACAGTGACAGGGAGCTACATATAGAAAAGTTTCAGCATGGAAAGTTTCAGCATGGAAAAAGCCAGCGGGAAATGGGAGGTAGTATTAAGGAATTGTGAAAGTAATAAGCTATTGCCAATTCAAAGACCATAAGGAGAGAGGTGTACAATTAGGGGTGAATTGGGAACTTAAAGTGGCACTGGAAATAAAACCTGAGACTGGTCTCATGTAGACAGGACCAAGTCATTTAAAAGTGGGGACATCACAAAAGTAGGCAGGACTAGCACATTTTAACCCTTGCCACATCAGTGGTAGGAGAGGACAATGCAACATGTAGTGGCAGATTCAGCACACCAGTGGGTGTACACGCATTAGTTACAGTTAGTGATGCAGTTTAATCCAGCAGCAAGGAATTTCCAGGGTTACCATTAATGTTATAGTAGTTGTGTCTGTGAAATCCTTGCACATACAGTAGGTCATTCTAACTGGGGTCTCATACCTGTCAATCTCCCACTGATTATAAAGTATCCCTAGCAGTAATAAAAAAAAATAAAAAAAATTCTCTGCCTACCTGTATGCAAAACTTTGGGATGTCCCAACATTAACTGTGATTACTTGTAAACACTAACATCAGCAATTCAACAAATGCCTTTTTTGTTTGAATTAAATGAAATATGCCATGCAAAATGTATGGTAACACAAAGCAGGTATTATACTCTTTGAATGATAATTTGGCCAGTATTGGTGATAGATATATAATACAGAGAACATGCTAGTGCACGCCATACAATACAGGCTGGATCCTATTGACCGCCATACAATACAGAAAGCATGCTAGTGACTGCCATACAATACAGAGAGCATGCCAGTGACCATCATACAATAGAGAAAGCATGCTAATGACCGGCATACAATACAGAAAGCATGTTAGTGAATGACATACAATACAGAGAGCGTGCTAGTGACCCCCATATAATAGAGAGCATGCTAGTGACCACCACACAGGGCCGGTGCTAGGGTTCTTGGCGCCCTAGGTACACTTTCACATCCGCGCCCACCCAGGCACACTTTCACATCTGTGCGCCCCCCCAGGCACACTTTCACATCCGCGCCCCCCCCCAGGCACACTTTCACAATCCGCGCCCCCCCCTCCCCACGTCTTTCCTTACCTTTACTTGCCGCCATAAAGCTGCTCCTCTCTGCTCCGTCTCCTCCCCTCCACTCACTGACACTGTCGGGCCGTGATGATGATGTCACGCCCGACAGTCAGTGAGTGGAGAGGAGGAGACGGAGCAGAGAGGTGGCGGTGGTGATCCATACCCCCTTCCCCTCCCCGTGGATTTATCGGAAGCTCTGCGGCGGCTGTGGAAGGTATGGTCAGCGGTCGCCGCACAGTTTTAAAGTAATTTTTATTCTCTGGCGCCCTCCAGAGCAAGGTTAGGCAACTGCCTAACCTTGCCTAATGGGAGCGCCGGGCCTGCCACCATACAATACAGAAAGCATTCTTGTGACCGTCACACAACACAGAGAGCATTTTTGAGACCACAAAACAGAGAGCATTCTTGGGACCACAATACAAAGAGCATTCTTGTATTACTAGTTACTCTCCGCAGTTACTGCCTTGTTGCTTAACCATTCGATTCATCTTCTCTGTGTTGCTGCTGACACACAGTGGGGTGAGTTGAAGGTGATCCCACCACCAGAGAGGAGGTAAGGGCACTAAACTGTAGCAATAGACTGCACGGCCCATCCTTTTAAGAAAAATTAAGGAGGTGTCTTGAGGCCAACAACTTACCGGGAAAAGTCCTGGTAAGCCTTATGCCCAATTCCACCCTCTGTGCAATATTATTATTGAGCATGTAACCCACTGTCACTGTGTGTAGTGTTGAGGTGCACAGGTGAGACAGTGCACCTCCTTCTCAGCCCTGGCTAGCTCCTGGGCATGGATGTAGATGACCAGAGGGTCCCTGCACAAGTTGGTTATTTTTACAAAGTCTGTGAAGATGTTGGGACACAGGTGATGTACTTTTGTGGTGCAGTGCAATCAGATGTCTCAATAATATGGGCACCAGACCATTTCTATATTGCAGAATAAAGTCTTTATTTACACTCCTTCACTTCAAACTGATGCAGTGATAAGTAAATATGTACATTTCCTATATACATCTCTTGTTTTCTGCACAGTTCTTATGGCTCCATGGACAGAATATTAACGGGACAGTCAAATTTAAAATGGTGACCTCTTAGCTCACATTTCTCTCTCACAGCAATGTTCACTTACCCCTTCTCTGTGGGGGTATTATCACTCACCCCTCCTCTGCGGGGGTAATATCACCCACCCCTCCTCTGTGGGGGTATTATCACTCACCTTTCCTCTGCGGAGATAATATCACCCACCCCTCCTCTGTGGGGGTAATACCTCTCATACCACCTCTGCTGGGGTAATGTCTCACACCCCTCCTCTGCAGGGGTATTGTCGCTCACCCCTCCTCTGCAGGGGGATTGTCACTCATCACACAGGTTCTGATTCTTTCATTCCTGCATTATGTTGTTAAGCAACATTCCTGGTGTGTTTCCTCCGGGTCCTAGTGCCGGGCCACACAGTCAGGCACTGGAAGGTGTCAATAACAACACCAGAGGGGGCGTTAAATTCACATGACTGGCAAAGGGCTGCAGTATTAGTAAAATGTTTAGTAAAGATAGATATTATAACAGTTGCAGGATCTACTGGCCCCATAATGCCCCTTTAAGCATATCTGAAGGCTGGATATTAATGACGCCATATTGGAGCCTGATTTCTAAAACTATAACTTGAGAAAGAATATATTTTATACTTTATAACTTTTTACTTTGTAGTTTCAGTGTAGTAAAATACTTTATCATCATTTTAACAGCACTCATTACTATCTTTTTACCACTGTATACATACTGTATGGCACCAATGCATGACAAGAAGTGCAAGAGCACCATCTATAGACGAAATAAGATAACATTTTGGTGACTTGGTATATCAACGTCAGTATAACAGTATTGTCCAAGACGTCATAGGAAGAGTTGCATATAACTATAAATGCCCATTCACAGGATAGATTTATTGGAAAATTTGCAGTTGGACATTATTATGTGTATGATAAGGGTACAAACCTTGCAGATCTGAGAAGCATAGAGAAGTAAATGATGGGAACACAGCCCGTCTCTGTTCTTGGGCAGAAACTCCTGCAAACTCCCGTTAGGAAGATATTCCATGATCAACTGGAAACTACGACGACCTTATAAAACATTAAGAACATTTTTCACTAAGAATATTGAAAAAAGTGGTAGTATAAAGTGGTGAGCTGATTTCTGATTATACTATAGAGTGAAAGTGCTCAGAGTGGGATAACTATAAGACATCACTTTCATCTTGTAGTCACTTCTGTATGTGAAATAATGCAAATACATAAGAATATCCCATTCAATGAACATACCTAAGACTACCTCTGCACCGAGAGGGTTAAACAATGGAAAATAAAATCCATATCATGATATCAAACTACATATAATTTTCTACAAACATACATAACTTAAATTGGAGTTACTGCAGCCACAAGTTTTAGATTTCACGTGGACAGACATGCATGTTTTAGACTTAATCATCTAGACATCATTACAGACAGTCGTTTGATAAGGTGCTTACCCTCTGCTGAATGGGTGTCTCTATGCATTCAATAGACCGCTGAATTCACACACTACTTAAGATTTAGTAACATTTCTGCATCCTTTTTATGAAGGTACAGACTGGAGTCAGTGATCTATGTTTTCATACATGGATATTATGTGAATATCTAAACCAATATATAGCTCTTCACCTGCACTATAGCAGATCCCTTTGTATTTGACAATGTAGTCACTATGGAGAGCACGCAGAATTAACCCCTCTCTGTGGAAGTCTCGGATATGTTCAGCATCGCTGTGCTGTAGCTTTTTTACTGCAACCAGCTCTCCTGTATTATCACCCAAGGGATCATATCTGCATAGTTCAACACTGCCAAAATTTCCCTGAGAAAAGAGAGAACAGAAATGAAAAATTACTAAGGGAGTGCAACTTGATATATTTTGGAGTTTGCAAATGACATAGAGCCTGTCAAAGAGAAGGACAGAATTTAAGGGTAGGATACTTAATTCCGACATTGGAATATGTCGGCAGGCTAAATGCCGACACTTCCATTGTGCTGATAGATTGCCAATGTCGATAGTGTGATTGGCGACATTCACAATGTCACCAATCACTTTGCCGACATTAAAAGAGCAATGACGGTGGGTCCGGGTATAGCTGCCAGACCCTACAACATTGAAGGTTAAGTGCCAAAATTTCTAATGTTGGATTTATGACTTATTAAGTACATGTACAATTTAACTGTGAGGAACAACATTGCAATTTTTTTTTAACAAAGACAAACCCCAGTTTTGTTCATAATATAGTCCACTATTAAACAACATACAGCATGCAACCGTAACAATGACAATTTAAAAGAGATAATAAGAGAGAGCATACTTTTGAATGTCCCTTACCTTGCCAAGGACTGATATGTATTTGAGATGTCTTTCCTCATACACACAAGGGTCCTTGTATTCCCAGACATGGTCACAAACTCTAAATCCTTCTTTCATTTGCTGCCCTTTGGAATCTACAAGCAGCTCATAATCTGTGACAAACACCAAGAGATCACCTTATATCCAATTTTTCATATCATCAAAACTCTGAAAATTACATACAGGTCCCTTCTTACCAGATGCAATAAGATTGTTGAGCTCTCGGATGATAGAGCGGAAGGATGGCCTCAAACCTGGGTTATAGGACATGCACTGTTGCTCTAAACTTGCCAACTCTATCCAGTGTGGAGCTGGAAGTTGCATCTGGTCCTTATAAAATTGCAGTTTCTGAATAAACAGATAGATATGATGAGAGAGAATAGAATAGTACTAAATGAATATGCTATAATAGCAATATGGACAGAGAGCAGCTGAATGCATTAAAAGTGCATTTAGTGCATTTCTGAGGCCCAAAAGGAAACAAATTATGGAGAGTAACTCGGATAAATGTTTGAATTGTATTAGGAAAGGCATTACTTTCTTTCATCATTTTTGGGAGTGCAGGAAGATTAAAACATTTTGGGATAAGGTGATGATCTTTGTAAACTGTATCATTAATCTTAATCTACAGAAAAACCAAATACCAATAATCTTTTGCAAATTTGAATTATGGAAACCACAATTACCTTGGAAAGAAATGAAACCAATTCTTACAGTGATTATAACGCTAGCCAATCATTTCATATTACGAAAGCGCACATTTTCTCACACCCCATTTCTTGTACGAACTGAGAACAGAATTACTTTATATATTAAATTTTGATATAAGCGCAACACTACTGGATACAGGACTTTATATTGAATTGTTAGAGCAGGACACTCAGATCAATATCATTAAAATATTTTGAGTCTACAAATTTGTATCTTATAGGCAATTTTGACTAACTCTAACTGGAGATGAGGTCAGACTTGTGATAAGTAATTTTGATTACTTGGTCATGGGTTCTAGCAAAGCATTCTATTGTGTGTTCCTAATCTGCTAGGCTTATACTGACAAAAGCCGAACAATTCTCACCACCTCTTTCAGAGGGCTAGGGAGGTTCCCCTTCACCTCTCCTTCTTCAACATCATTCACACGATGAGTAGGATTGACAGTTTGGGTTACTGCTCTGTAGTTCTTTAGTTCTGTTTTTAAATTATAGTTGTTATTTTATCAATAATTTCTCTATTTAAGAAATAATGCTAATGGAAAGGTATATTTGTTTCTTTTTTCTTGTTTACTGTGTCATTGTATTTTGCTACATTTGGTCTCCAGACATACAGTATGTGAAAGCATAAGTTGAATGGAACTGCTGTATTCGGATGTTCTTGGTTGTAAACATTTTCTAATGTGACGATCCCTGCCAAATGCACATGAAACTTGGTTATGCACAGACATCACATTCATCAAAAACAATCATATTAATCATCTAAATCCTAGTATAACATGCTTTATAACTGAGATAAAGCAGAATGTAATAAGGTGAAATGTATGAAAAGTAGATTCAAACTGTGGAATAAAGAAAAGAGCCTGGGATTAAAAAGTTTAGTGAGAAAAATTAAGAAAGGGTAAGTCTCAGTGTCTGAAAATTATACACCGCTTACCTTATCTGGTTCCTCTGCATTTAGGGGTACAATGCCATCATTAAAAATTTCCCACAGAGTGGCCCCAAAACTCCAGCAATCAGACTCTAAAGCCAAGTTCCTGGGGTCAGACACACATTCAGGGGCCAACCATGGGATCCTCTCTAGCAACACTGAAATAAAAACAGTTTTTTATGCAATACTACTATTAAAACTATGCACAAGTTAGTTGCATACAAAGACTTTCTATTTCTATAAAGTTTTGCATGCACATCAGCTTTTTAATTGGTTTATTACTGATATTGTGGTTGAACTGCAGTTGTGTGTTACTGTCTGTACTAGTATGCATGTGCATAGCACTCTCTTCATTTGCCGACAGTTCACCGGTGTGGTAAGTTGATACACTTGGCCAGACCCTCACAAAAAAAATAATTTGCTGTGGGACCTGGGGACTGCTAGATACTCCCCTGATCACCAGTGAATCAAATTGGCCAGTGTCACAACATTTATGGCTCGCAAAGAACTTTTATTATATCATTATTGGGCATCTCAGTAAATGTGGTCAGCACTGTGCATTATGAACCCGTGAATTCGATTGTCTTCTGAAAAGATGGCCTGGCCTAAGCCAGTGGTTCCCAAACTTTTGCAGTTCGCAGCACCCTTAGAGTCTCCATAATTTTTTCAAGGCACCCCTCCAAAATAATTATCGAGCAGTCCCGTTTTATAAGTAGTCAAAAAGACGTAATAAGTATTTAAGTCAGAACAGAAATACTTATTTAGTTGTATGCAAAAATAATACACATAAATCCAAGGGGAAAGAATTTATTTATGTATATTTTTTTCAATTATATTTCTGTCAAAGAATAATTTACAGCTAACACACTCTGTGCCCCCTGCATCCACACACACTCTGTGCCCCCTGCATCCACACACATTCTGTGCCCCCTGCATCCACACACACTCTGTGCCCCCTCAGCCTCTGTGCTCTGCCCCCACGCTCTGCCCCCTCAGCCTCTGCGCTCTGCCCCCATGCTCTGCCCCCTCAGCCTCTGCCCCCGCTGCATCTGCCCCTCGCTGTGCCCCCTCTGTATCCCGCCGTGGACAGGAAGAAGAAAAAAACCCCCAAAAAACTACTTACCAATCCGTCGGCGCCCGGCATTCAGTGAGAAGCGAGGAAGGAGGAGGATGCTTTGTCCCGGGCGCCGCCGGATTGGTAAGTAGTTTTTGTTTGTTTTTTTTTCTTTTTCCTTCCTCTTCTTCTTCCTGTCCACGGCACCCCTGTGACAGTGCCGCGGTACCCCTGGGAGCCGCAGCGCACAGTTTGGGAACCTAGGGCCTAAGCACTAAAGGGCCAACCGTATCCTATATGGCCACCCACATTGGAAAGTGGTACTGCCTTTCAGTGCACAGGACAAGTGGAAGGATCAGTCTTTGTGTGTCACAAAGGAGAGAAACAAATAAAATAGATTATAAAGATATAATCATTAAGATACTTGCAACTCAAAGTATACATGTACGGACACAATTTTGCAGCCAAAACTCAAGTGTAGATTACTGTAAATGAGGTCGATATTTGGTAGAAAAAAAAATCAAAGAACACCTATTTTGAACTATAAACAGAATTTTTCTTTAATCTTGATGGCCTGTTTCCATCTGTGATATGCATGCTTTTGTTGAAAATTTAAGCTAGGCTATGTTGTGGAAGCCAACCTGATTGACACTTTACCCGCAATTCAATTCCATTTTTAAGCTACGTTTTTTTTCATGAAACGGTCCTCTCGCGCTCCAGTGGAAGGTCTATTGCAAGTATAGGGTGTGCGAGAGGCATCCGCGCTAAAAGCTATTCAATTGTTTTTTAATGTGGCGGGTAAAACAGGAAAATATGCTGTTTTATCTTGCACCTCCTTGGGGTGTGTTAAAAATAAAAAAACTCCTGAAATCATATAATAATGCGGAAACAAAGTTAAACTTATGTTTATCACTAATGCCTAACTTGTGTAAGTTGATTTTCTTGTGAAAAAATAATGAAATAAAATAAACATAAATTTTTTTTTAAAATTAAATCACTAATTAATTATATTATGTATGTTTTTGGTACAAATATGAATGTAGTAATGTGTTTTGACATGGTATAGATGATTGTATGGTAAAAAATAATTCAATTAAAAAATATGCTAAAGAAAGTACTGTAATGTAGATATTATCAATGTGTAATGCAATCTAATATATGGAAATGTATGCAAAACCTTTTTTTGGTTGTTATACGTGACCGCGTTAAAACTCCTCTTTACTCCCCTAAAATCTTGCAAACACAATTTTTAATGCGCGGGGGCAGCGTTCCCTCTTTTTCAATTGAATTGCACAAATTTTCCCGCTGCTCTAACTTTGCAGTCAAAAACATGCAGGAGATTCTTTTTTTTCTACTCTGCGTGGAAAAAAACAACTCACTAACAATTGAATACCCCCCTTTATGGTTTATATTGTATCAATTAAGCAATACAATATTATTATATTGTATGTGTCCAATTCTGTTCTCTTCAGAATGCAGCAGGAAGGGGTGAAAGATTGACATGGTCTGAACAGATGTATTCTTAGCGCAGGAGGACAAACTTATTTACCTTTAGATTAAAAAGACAATGAGAGAGGTCAAGCTAAATAAAGTGAAGTGAGATTTATGATGCCAACAGTTATAGCAGGGGCGGGCTGGGCCGGGGGGCAGGGCGGCATCGCCCCCCCGGGCCGCTCAGAATCACGGCTGTTAGGGCCGCCCGCTCCCCGGAAGTAATATCAATGATGACGCAGCCGCATCACGTGTCATGTGATGCGGCCGCCTGTGTGGCGTGTGCCCCCCGGGCTGACGTCCGTCAGCCCGCGCCTGAGTTATAGCAATGTTAGTGTATGTGGTTTCTTTATCTCAAGATAGCCTATGTTTATTAGAAACTTATTTACCATATTAGGAAATTGTAAATAAGGGGTATAGATCATCACATTGTGTAACAGATGCTGTTAAAATGTATTAAAGCTTGTACTTGTATGCACAAGGACTCTTCTCTCTGCTTGAGAGGTGTCTACATCTGATGTGAATGCAATAAAGACTTCATACTTACTCCAGAAGACTTTGAAAATACTTTTTGCTTTATCAGCTGCTGTCCAACTAATTTATTATGCATATCATATACAAAGTGAGCATATTTTATTTTTCCAATTATACATAATTTTACACACTTAGATGCATGCCCTTTGCCTTAATGATATGCTATGGTATTTTGTGGAACACTATAGGAACTTGAGAACAGGCAACACAGTTTTCTATTTGCTTAGTCAGAAGATGTTAAATAAAACATAATCACACTCTACTGCATACAATCACATTAGGGCCTTTTCTCTTATTGACTTTTGCTTTTACAATTTTCTTATAAAATATCACTTGTTATTTCTCCCTTGCTTTGCTATAATATAACTCATTAAAGTGAAGGAACGTCAGAGCTGTTTATATTATATTTGACAAAAATACCTACTTTATGCCATTTACTGTGGCTAATGTACTTATGGCTTTTTGCATATTATGAGCATTTGAACTCACGTCAGGATCATATTCCCAGAAAATTGCATGTGCATGAATGGAATTGCATATGTGCAAATGAAATACAAACAGATGCATGACAATGTGTCTGATGCACATGCACTTAGATGCTGGCAACACCAAAGGTGCAGTTATAAAAAATACTTCCAAGAACTAGT
Source organism: Mixophyes fleayi (assembly GCF_038048845.1). NCBI lineage: Eukaryota > Metazoa > Chordata > Amphibia > Anura > Limnodynastidae > Mixophyes > Mixophyes fleayi. The sequence continues at coordinate 229,431,786 of NC_134402.1, forward strand.
TTCTCATGGAAATCTAACTGTACATAAATGGAACAGTGCACATGAAAACACTATGGCATTTACATGCACAAAGGAATTCCATGTGCAAGCCTGTCAACATCCTTATCTCTTATGCCTCTAGCTCTTATTCCAATGCTTTGGCTGACTAAGTCGCTGGCTCTTATGCCCTGGTTTGGGCTGACTGCCTCTCCGGCTTACATCCCTTAACTAACTCATCTAAATATTCTACAATCCACATCCCCGGTACGCAGACCATTATCAACCCAGTTAGCCAAAATATGTGTAGTCTTGTCTAAATTCATTTCTCAATCAAGCTGTCTGGTTCGTCTGTTGTCCTTAATAATAAATATATCTGACTTGAGTCCAAGACTTGGGTTGCAGCTAAGTACCGGTAAGAACATCTAGATCTAAAGGAAAATGGGACTGGTAAATGCGAAGAACACACTAGCCTGGTCAATTGTGTTCATTATACGATGCACAGGCTCAATCAATCATGACAACTTAGTTATTTTCTCATTGTTATAAATAGTTCTTACACAAACTCATTGTGGAGCATCTTATGCCTAACTCATACTAATAAGGAACGCCTACCTATCTCACAATGTTCAACCCTTAAACAGACACAATATTTGCTCACTCTCTAACAGCAACCATCTTGTAGTATAAATACATGCATGGTCCAGTTTATCTAGGTATACTGTCTACTGTATAATGCCTATTCATTGCCATTTGTGTTTTTTGCTTTTTTTAATTTAATTTTTATTGGGTTTTACTCACATATACAGGTTATAAATGCACAACCAACAAATTGGCATGGTATGTAATTGACACTGAAAAAATTACATCCTGGCACCAGTCCAAAATGTACTCAGAAATCTGTAAAAGAGTTATGCCAAACTATACACACACCTGCTACTAACCATATAACCAATAACACACAGACAAAAGGAAGGGAGGGAAGGGGGGAAACACATTGGGGGTGGGGGGTGAAGCAAAATCCTCATTCAAAAATTTCAGTTTAGTTTAGAGCTCTGTCAACCTAGTAGGTTATGCATCTGCCGGGCACACGACAAGCCCAAGTGGTCTACTCAACCAAGCCAACCCACTGGTGCAAAAATGGGAACAAAACCACTCAATCAGTCAAATTTGAAATCGGGGACTCTGGAGAGTCTAATAGGTTTAACCATGGAACCCAAATAGCATAATACATTTCAAACGAGTCTGTGGTTGACAGAGGCATCTCATCCATGACCCTATAGTGTTCCAATCTATTCGACCAGTCCCGAATACTCGGAGGCGTAGTTGATCTCCATTTCACTGGAATTACTGCCTTTTCTACCGAGATAATAAATTTTAAGAGAATTTTTTTTAAAACATGATAGAGGCATGTCAACATTATTTAACAGCCAGAACACCAGGGTGTTGGGTATGTTTTGACCTAGCAACTTCCGCGTGATGCTTACCACCCGGGACCAAAACGTTTGCAACATGGGGCAGTCCCACCAGATATGCAAAAAAGAACCAGAACCCTGGTTGCATCTCCAACAAGTGTCGGGCACCCCCTGGAAGACCCCTCGCCAAATGAGCCGGGCATCTGTACCACCTGGTAAGTACCTTATAGTGAGTTTCTAGGATTGAAACATTAGGAGAACACGCGGGCACTGCCTGGAAGATTTTAGACCAGTCTGCCTCTGGTAACTCAACTCCTAAATCTCTCTCCCACTCTATGGTAAATTTCGGAGGGGATACGAAAAGATGTTCTACCAAAAGCTTATATATAATTGAAAGGGAATGTGAGGGACATGGTGACCTGAAACACAAAGATTCGAACACCGTTAAACTCCTAGAAGTATGGTGTTTTGGAAGGTCCTGTGACAAAAGGTGTTTAAATCTGTAAATATCTTCAGATCTCTGCATTAGGCAAATCCCATTTGGATTGGATCTCTGTAAATGAGAGAACCCCCGTAGCACCCACCAACTGGCCGACTCGATGGATCCCTGCTTGAGACCACTGTTTGAAAGCTAACGGGGTAATCCCCGGAGGGAACATTGGGTTATTAAATAATGGGGTTAATGGGGAAATTGGAGAGGAGATACATGAGAGGGTTCTAAGCCTAGACCATTTCGCTAATGTAACTTAAATCTAGGGCGTCTCCCACACACACCATGAGTCTGGCACGTGAATCGGTAAGGTCTGAATGAGATATAGGAGATGGGGAAAGACATTCATTTTGTTTATATTGACCCGACCTATCCAAGTAAAGTTCTTACTCTGCCTTTCCCTCAAGTCTGCTCGGATCCTGCTCAGAAGTGGTCTGAAATTGAGGTCATAAAGGCATGTGAGGTCACTAGGAATTATCACCCCCAGGTATTTTAATTGGGAAGGTGCCAAATGAAAGGAAAGGCCAGTTTCAGCCCCTCTACCATTGAAGCTGGAGTCTTAATGTTCAAAGCCACAGATTTACTATAGTTCATTTTAAAATTAGATAACACGCCAAACTTTTGAAACTCACTGACCAAATTGGGTAAAGAAACAACTGGATTGGAGATAATGGCTAAAAGGTCGTCTGCGAATAACGCGAGTTTATGTTCTTTCTCTCCAACTTGTAGACCCGAGATATTTGGGTTGGCCCTGATAGCTCTTGCCAATGCCTCCATACACAACACAAAGATAAGCGGTAAGAGCGGAGCCATTTGTGTTTTTGATACTCTGTGGGTCTGCTTCATAAAGATCATTGTACGTTCCAAGCTGGTTTCTTAGTGGTAATAATTTTTAAAAGTGTATCATATGCTCTGCGGTACCGTACTATACAGATTATACAGGTAGTCTTTGCTGATACAGATATCAGGAGAGATCATCTCTACCTGTTATGGAACAACAGGTCCCAGCATTCCCTAACAGGTTGCCTAATTCTGATCTGGAATGAGCTAAATAAAGATATTACATAAATAAAAAAAAACTATAAATAGAAGTTACATGGTAATATTGATAGGAAGACTTTATGGAAAAAGTTACAGAGATGATTTGTATGGAAAAATAAGTTATACAGTAAATTTGCTTTGGGTTCTTACTTCCTTTTTCCAGGATTTTAATGCTTACACCACGGTCACTGAGTTTGATAAATGGTGGTGTGTCCTTGTCCCCTTCTCGGCTCAAAAGTATTTTCTTAGACGAAATATTTCCATGAACCAATTGCTTATCCTCCTGTTGTAGATAGGGTAGAGATAAGAGCCAATTGCATAGTGCCAAGAGTTAGTAAATGAAAATATAAAAATATATTTACTGGAACACTAAAGGAGTTGTATAAAACAGTTGTATGACACAATGCCATGTTAGACTTAAAGAGACAGCTAGAATGGATCAGGGTCTGTGGCTCAAATCACCACACCACATCATAAATTATGTTTGGGAAAGGGGATTTTTTTAATGGCTGGCCACTCACACTACGATATGGCAGCCAAGATTAGGCAAATTGACCTATATCCCATGGTGTGTGGCTACACAATGACTGAGATGTCAGATATTATCATTATCTTTTATTTCTAAGTTGCCACAAGAGTTCCGTAGAACTATACATAGGGTGTTGAAGGACTTTGAAGGAAATGAGAGCACTTATTTTCGTGCCTTTACTTCACACCAACCAACCACAATGTAATAAAAACAACTTTTTAAAATTAATATAAACCATACATGATAAACCATCATTATAACATATAACAATCCACCTTATATAGCAAACTACACTACAAAATGAGTCTCTTATTTAAGCTGCTATATTGCCTCTACTCAATCTGTCAGCTGGACGCATATTAAGAGGATTAGAGCATTTTTTGGGAACAGTGTTTGAAGGATACCAATCATACAGTCTGCAATCAGTCAGTAGTGAGATTTATACTGAAGTTTATTCTTCAACTGGACATTCCCGGCTCCTTTGTTTAACCAATAAGAATTTTTAATCTGGATCACTAATAAATTGGAGTGAGATTTTTAATAGAAATAGTGCTGTTTTGCTATACAAGGTGGATTGTTATATGTTATAATGATGGTTTATTACATTGTAGTTGGTTGGTGTGAAGCATAGACAAGAAAATAAGCGCCATCATTTCCGTTAAAGTTTTGTTTTTTTCTGTTATTGGATTGGTACACACTAATCCGAAAGAGGGCAGCTATTTTTCTCTGTCTATTTTGTTATTTCATTGCCTCCATTATCCTTATTGTATAAAATAAGAGTTTTAGTATTCACCTCCTGACCTATAGAGAAACTCCAATAGATTATTTATAATATCCTCTTCTTATGATTATCAATATTTATATCACCCGTTAAAGCGCCCAATAATTCCTTTAGATACAGGTCTAGGATGACACCCAGGCGGCAGACATGAGGGACAAGGGAGAGGGTGGTATTGTCAACGGAGATGGTGAGAGTGGGAAGTGAAAAGACCTGGTAGGGGGAGGAAAAAATTATTTTTGCATTGGACATGGTCAGTTTAAGGAAGTGTTGGGATATCCATGACGAAATGGCTGATATACAACTGGTAACACAAAAGAACGGAGGGGTGTGGAGAGAACAGAGGAGAGAGAGATTTGGGTGTTATTGATATAGAGGTGTTATTGGAGGCCATTTATAATAATAATCGATGACTTCAGTAACAGGGCGCAATAAAGCCAAGCAATATCTACCCAATCTATCTGAGACTTGAACAACAGGATATTATCCAATTTGCCACAGATGTGTGTGGTTAAATTTATCTATGATCCTCTTAGGACAAGTGACAAGATTGGCCCATGTGTGAGCTCATATGTGGAATCATGTTGATGTACTCTAAATGCAAAACTTAGAGTGAGTTTATTATTAACAGTTATTTATATATAGTGCATACGTAATATGCGACAGTTTACACAGAATATTTAATCATTTACATCAGTACCTGCCTAATTGAGCTTACAAATATAGTTTGACAGAAATATCTAAGAGTAAGTGCCCACATGTGAGCTGGTCCTGCCAAACATAAGGATAAGCCTAAATGACATTGGTATTAGAATTCCAATTCAGGAACCTCACAAATGAATATGTTTAACACCACATGTATGAAGGGAGACCATATGGAACAGTCTGAGGTATGGTAGGAGGTTGATTATGTCAATGGAACAATTTGAGGATGCCAGTATAATTTCTAGTCATGGTAGTAATAAAGATATTATCAGCTAAAGTTTGTTTCATTTTTCTTGGTCCTGAAGTTTTTACTTTTTCCATCTGTTGTGTTTGAGCCTTACCATATAGCAGAGAGCATAAGCTAGTTGCTTGACCACTTCCAGCTTCCAGCTGATGGCAATAGGACCTTTCTGCTGCTTTCTCTTCAAGTAAAGGTCTAGGGCACCCAGATACACTAATTCCTGGACCATGACAACTAGGGCACAGTAAACACATTGTGATACCATAGAACACAGAAAAGAATAATGTGTGAATGCATAAAATTGCACAGTTGCAGCACACAAACCATTTCTTCTAAGGCTCTTTTACGGTGATAATAACTTGATTGCACCATTAAGATGTTGACCATTCTGAGGGGAGAAAGATATTCCTCCTTCTGACTGAAGTAGTTGGACATGAATAATGGTAGCACTCAATGCCAAATATAGACCAGTACAAAACTAGATCACATTTTACCGGAGCAGATATTCTAATTAATTTGAAAGGAATGAGACTGCACTTTAGGGTGGTGTTATAGGTTTTATGGGTATCCACACAGCCTTTTCTGTACTGCAAAACTTTATCTTTGTAAATCCTCTGAGATCCAGTATTCTCTTGCCAGCCATTACTTTCAATGGAAAGCGTTTCTCTCCATCCAGACCCAATTTATGCAACAAACACCATTTATGTGTGCACATAATTCAGTATAAATGCAGTTGTAGAACATAAAGACAGTCTATTTTCATGACTTAATTAAGATATAAATGTGGCTCCAGCAGTAGTTTTTAGCATAGAAAAATTAAAACTTTTATTCAAGTAAAGGTGTAATGCAGAAGTGATAGGAGGTAGATGCTTGTTCCAATCATGGACTGCAATTACATAAAATGTAGCACAATGCATGTGTGCGCATGACTATTAACAAGATGAATGGTGGTGGATAGCAATGTATTCACATTTAAGGCATATCTGCATAAAATAGAATGTGCTGTACCTCTGCATATTTCTGGTCTATAAATGACTCTTAGAGGAAAGTAATGTTGGACTATAAAGTCTGACAGTCACATAATGAAAATAAGGGATACATAACACAGCACAATATGATCATTTAGCAGCATTAACAGTACCCAGTAAGAGCACACAGTGCAGCATGACACAAAATAGAAAAGAAACACTCACTTTGTTTCCCCACACAGACTCCGTGCAGCAGGACCTGGTGTTTGTGGGAGAGCTGGTTCATTATACTGGCTGCTTCTAGAAAACTCTAAAGGATGCAGAAGGAGAAAAGGGTATTAGCAAGGTGAAGAAGGAAGGTTTGGCGAGCAAAATTAATCAGACAGGGAAAAGAGAGTGATAATGATAAAAAGGGAGGTTGGAAACAGAGAGGAGAAACAGGAGAGAAAAGGGAAGGTAAGAGGAATACAAAAGTGAGACTGAAGAGGCAAGGTTCATCATGTAGAGGGAGGGTGAGGTGCTGTCAGAAGATATAACGTAAGAACATAGTAATGTCATTTTAACTGCATTACTATATTTATTTTATGCAGTGGCAACATATTCCTTATAGCTGTAAAATAGTCAAATAAAGCAACAATGCAACGGTACAGGAACATACCTTGAGACAAAAGGTGAGAGATTCCTGTTTTGTAGAGTTTGCAGTTTAAAAGGATCTGTGCTGTAATACATTGGCTTCTCCATGGAGTACAGTGAGTAATGTTCCATGGAGTACAGTGAGCAATGTTTTTAAAACACTAGACATGAAGATGGTACACTACCACTAGCTAGAGGAAGGCATTAGATTATCTTGCTTTCTCTCTAAGACCAGTATAAGTTCATGATTGGAATACCACCCCTCTCCGTCCTTGCCTCCGCTCTCCCCCTTTCCTCCTCCTACCCTTGCGTCTCTGTCCGTCCTACCCTCCCCTTAGATTATACGTTCCTTCGAGCAGGGCTTCCTCTCCTCCTGTTCTCCACCAACTTAACTCTGCTCTCCGGCTCCTTGTCTCTTCCGTGAGGCCCTTCTACCCCTCTCTCTACCCCCGGGGGCTCTCACCTTTCATCTAGCTGTACTTTGAGCTTCCGAGTTACTGTGCTTTTTGTTAACTGTTCCGTGCTGTCTCACCCTGTACCGTGTTTCTGTCTGTCCGCGTACGGCGCTACGGATACCTAGTGGCGCCCTATAAATAAATACTAATAATAATAATAATAATAATAATAATACCATGGCAGTAAATGGGCAATCAGACTGTTAGTGTCTAAGGAATGATCAGAAGTTGGGAAGCGATACTCAAACCTCTTGGTAATGTTGGTGTGAGGCATCAAGAACTTTGAGCAAGACATCCACCTCACGTTCTTCCTCTCCCTCAGCATCTCTGCGTAACCCATGAAATATTTTAGTGAAGGAACCTTTTCCTTGGCTCTCCAGCTAGAAAAGAATTGACCAATTTTAAAACCTGTATTTTATCACCCAACCCAGTACAACCAATGCAATTAAATTTCTGTTATCTACTGATAATGGCATTGTATTGTAATCTGCCTGCCTCTAGTCTACTCACAAAGGTGATGTCTTTTAGATGGATCTTGTGAAAGGTCATGGGTGGAATGTTCCTTCTCTGTCTAGCAGGCGACAAAATCCTTTGAGGACAACTCTCATGTAGTATTAAGAGATTTGATTTCTCTGGAAGGGAAGCAGAGAGATAGTATTCACCTAACTTCAGCTTAACACACACACACACACACACACACACACACACACACACACACACTTAATACTGGACAATCAGCACTAGAACATTTGTCAATTAGTATTCTATTATATTCTAATTGTTCTCTTCCCAAATGGAAATATTCAATATTCTCAATTTGTCAGACTGGGACACATTTGTAGTTCAAAGGCTCTATATGACCAGCATTCGTTAATAATAATAAAAATGAGGAGGCACTCACAGGGCTTTTACAAATGTTAAAGTGCTTTATTCTATATAGAAATACTAGGAGAAGAAAAGAATACCATGTGCAAGGGGCACTCCTGCCATTTGGGGTATAAATCCATAAACATATAGGTTTAGTATAACACTGATTTGTAACACCCCACTTAAAAACAGTCAACAAATTAAATATGTTGCCATCAAGGACAATTGACAATGAAATAAAATAAAATGTACCTTTTATTATATACCCATAAAATGTTTCAATAGTTAAAAGTGAAAGATTCTAAAATTAAAATGAGCGAGCGTTCTCTGGGCAAATATTCTGATATGAACTTATGAGACAGGACCTCAAAAATTGATACAATTAAGGTTAATTATAAGACTCCGCAATAATTGTTATCTAAAAAGAAATGTTCCACATTCAAACATCTATATTCCTCTACATCAACTAGAGCCAGATTATATATATATATATATATATATATATATATATATATATATATATATATATGTATATATATATATATATATATATATATGTATATATGTGTATATATATATATATATATATATATATATATATATATATATATATATATATATAGTTACATATAGTTACTGTATTGCTGTATTTGATATAGTATTTTTTCATGAGATTGCTGCTTTAATATATAAATGATAACATCAACCATTCCAAAGTTTACTTGTTAACTATTTTATTTATATCTTCACGCAAAGTTGCTTATTTTCATAATACCTAGATGTGACACAATCTACTGTTGTATTGAATAGAATTGTAAACACACTACAACTTTGCTTCATATCCAGTAGCAAGAAAAATAATAAATTTTAATACCAGAGAAGGAAGCCAGGAAGCTAAAACAATGGATTTAGTAAAAGTAGAAGATGGCATGTACAGATTAATAAAGTCATATGAAGGTGAAAAATGTACATTTTGATTCATGCAACTCAAATCTGTAGAATGCATCTACATATAATTATATATATTTGCACAGAAACCTTTTGCTCTTGGAAGACAGCAGTATGTGAGACGTGTAGAGACACCACCCAGACGTAGACTGTGGCATTGATAATACTCCAGGAGATTCCGCAAACAGGAGAAGTGACGTGGGACACCAGCCAAGCAGAAACTGTCATTCTTAGATTGGATACAGCAGCCCTGGAAATCCTTCCCCAAAGGGGTCTGTAGAGGGAACAGGGAAAGGGGTGTAAAAGAGAGACTAATTAAAGATAGGCAAAATTAAAGACAAGAGTGACGAAACATGGTGTAAGACAATATAAAATAGGAAGATGAAAACTAACAGCATGTTGGCAAATTAATTATGAGATGAATTAAAAGAATGAAATCAAAAAGTAATAAGCTGGGCCAAAAATGTCAAATAATCATGATATTTTAGTCCTGAACCTCTGTTGTATTGAGAGTAGATATAGGTTATATAAACACTCACTGATAAAACCATTTGTAAGATATGACTTACTTTTAATAATAAAGGAAAATTGATCTAAAGTTAAAAATCAGGTGTAATAAAAAAATTTAAATATTTGGTGGGTGGTGCATTGTAAATTACATATCTTGGAGAATGTCCAGTCCTTACATTTCAAATGCCAGCCATCTCTCAAAAAGTTTAGCCTCAACCTTTAGCCAAATCCCAGCTCAAGAGCACATGCTGACTGGGCCACATCACATCCTGGGCTGCACCAAGAAGTTATTCTCCAGAATTCACACCCACAATTTTAGGCCCAACATGACACCTCTCCACAAAACAGAATGTTCAACACATGACCTCCATAAGCCAGAGTGGAATCATAAGTGTGAAGATAACAGTTTTCTGGCCCAATTCTACCCACATTTCACGCTGACTGGCCACCCACGGGTCTCTTACTATGCCAGGGAAGTCTACCCAGTACCCTCTAGGGTTCTCATTCACTCAGGCAAATGCAGTTAGAAAGTAAAACAATACATTTATTGTAACAAAAACAATCATTAGATTATTATATAAACAGTAAATAAATGCCAGGCAGGTTTACCAAATTATCTGTCCCTTATCCCACTAGCTTAAGGAGTTACAGTTACCTGGCTGTCTGGACTTGATGACCCGTGGATCTGCCGATGTATTTCACTGGTAGAGAATGGCAACTCTAAAACCAGCCACCCAGCAGCTTTCAGTCCCAGAATGGATATCTTCCTCCCTTGGAGTGGCTCCTTATATCTAGGGTCTAATTTCCACAGTGTTTTCCCCTCCCAAGGCAAGCCCCTGCTTCTATCCTTCTTAACTATTGTTGGGTGCTGTATCAGGGGGTTGGAGGTGGAGTGGAGATGAGCTGTACTTTCACAGAAGGTCCCCCTGCTGGGCTTTAAACAAAGTGTCTCAACTAGTCATGTTGAATACAATGGATACTAATTGGCCTTCCCGCTCACCTGTATCCTGCAATCTGATCCTTACCCATAACTCACCTGGCTTCATTTTAAGGACAATGGCTAACAGCTTCCATGCAATATCAACAAGTTACAATAAACAATATACATATTTACAATGAGCTACAATGTCCCCTTATCCACATGTAATTAGACACTGCAGTGGTATTCTGTTGAGCTGGGGAACAAAACCAAGGGCTATAAAAACTACATGCTAAAATGCACACTTTGTGAGAAACGAGGGGCAGGCTGGTTAGGGTGATATAAATACCTCATTTCACCACAATACAAAAAGAGAGCGGGGTACATAAGACCATACTGAAATCCAAGCAGTATAGGACACCAACCCTTGAGTTGCCCACCACATAGGTCAAACATCATATTTGCCTATATTAGCATAACTGGGCCTGACATACGAGCCACAATAACACACCTGTTAAATACCATATTACAAACTTCACTAATGTAAGTCACAAAACTCACTTCTTACAACCACCATTACGAGAATCTTTTTTTTTTTTTTTAAACAATTTTTTTATTAGAAGCAAAGGAAATAAATATATCAGCTTAAACATTGGAAGTTATCCAAAAAGTTTAAATAAAACCTTTGTAGAAGACTGATAATTAATGATACAATTAAATCAGATACTCATTGAGACTAATAAACAGTTTAATATGGGTATCAATGTGCTCATAAAATAAATAGCATTCGTCAGTTTACTCATTAGCACTTCCATATCTCCCACGGCTGGAGGCAAACAACAGGCTTCAACACATGTTCATGATTCCCTGAATAAAATAACTATTATAAGATAATAGGCGGATCCCTTGCTATTTTCCTTAAATTATACCAGGAAGTGAAGACATTCGTGAATCTGATTCCTCATAATTAATGGTAGTGTATCAATATAACTTTCCCAAGTTGAAAAAAAGCATTCTGCTTTTACCTCCTTATCCAGTGACCCTTCCACCCAATCCATTCTAAAAAGAAGAAAAGGTTTTCTTTAAAAGAGGAGAGTCCATGGACAATATTTAAAAACATTTCTACATAAATGCTGGATGGGAGACATTTACAAGATAGTTCCAAAGCCCGCAATAATTCTTTGAGTGAATGAGAGGGGAAAATAAATAACCATCAACCCAATCCCACAGGGGATGAGGAAAGATCTATATTAGTGCGTAAATGGCTATAATGTAGAGAAATAGTTTTAGCATTTGGGGAACTCAAAAGTCTATTCACCGGATTTTTCAAGTCTAATTCAGAAAATGCCCTAAGCACAAAACTTATATAATGTTGAGCCTGAAAGAATGCCAACGGAAAAGCTTCAACATTTGGATACCGCTTCAGTAAGTGTTAAAGGACGTTTGTTTGTCTGTCTTGTGTATTAGGCAATCAATTGTTCCGTTTCCCCCCACCTTCCATATGGAGAAGGGATAGGCCGCCGCACCATCCTGAAAATCAGAATTCCTCAGGAATGGTAGGTGAACCCATTTATACCTATTCAGACCAGCCTTGTGGCGAATAATGTGTCAAATCTTCCTTGTAGTCCATAACAAAGGATTATTACGCATTTTCCTGGGTGATCTACTAGTCATGCAAATGTATGAAACTGACCAAATCCAAGCCATCTAGAAATTCACTCTCCAGAAACGTGGGGGTATATATATCACTACTCTGCCGCCAATCCCTGAGATATCGAAGTAGTGAAGCATGATTATAAGTTTTAATATCCGAGAAATTAATCCCTCCATTTGATTCATTTTTTTGCTTTTTAATCAAGCCAATCTTGCCTGCCCAAATAAATTTCCTGAATAAACTAATAATTTGTATGATATCTTTTTGAGAAAGTAGAATAGGGAGTGTCTGCAGGTAGTAGAGCAATTTCGGAAATACAACCATCTTAATGAGATGTGCTCTTCCTGTAAACGACAGCATCAGATTTCTCTACCCCTCTACATCCCTTTCCATTTCTTTTATACAAGTGGAAATATTAAGAGGTTACAAATTAGAAATATTTTTTGGCAATTGAATTCATAAGTGTGTAAAATGACTAGGCATCCACCGAAAATTGAAGTCATGGCCCCACTCCGAACTCCCATTCCTCTCTCCCAGACACAGTGTCACAGTTTTATCCCAATTCACAGAAAGACCCAAAATCTTTCCAAAAGATTTAAAATCATCAATGATCCCTACCAAGGATAGTTCTGGGTTCCCTATATATAATAGGATGTCATCGGCAAAAGCTGTTATCTTAACCTCTCTCTTTCCTATTTCGATTCCCAAAAAATTCATAGATCTAATAAGAAGACGTATCAGTGAGTCTACTGCTAGGTTAAATAGTAAAAGTGACAATGGACAACCCTGCCTTGCCCCTCTACACATGGAAATTTTACTATGCCTACAACCATTAAGAAGTAACATCGTGGTTGGATTAAAATATAATCCGCTAATTATACCTATGTAATCTTTATCAAAGGCTCTGTATTGTAATATTACGAATAAACGAGACGACAACACTGTGTCGAAGGCTTTATGAATATCTAAACTCAGTAAAGTGTTTTGAGTGTTTGGCTTTATTTTAGAGGCTATCACTGCAGCCACAGCAGTACAAATTCCCTGAACAGAATGTCGTCCCTGAACAAAACCCAATTGATGGGGAGTAAGAATTTGTGGTAATATGGTTTGCAACCTATCCGCCATAATCTTTGCCAGTAGTTTACAATCAGTGCTTAGTAATGTAATGGGGCAATAGTAATCCGTTAACCTCTACTAGGTTTAAGGAGTAATGTTGTATAGGCTTTGTTGAACCCAGGACGGATAGTACCCTGCCTGTGGATATATTAATACAACTCTACCAGGGCCACAGAAAGTTGTGGTTATAGTAATTTGTAATAATCATTAGAGAAGCCATTGGGCCCGGGTGATTTGCCGAATTTTAGGACTGTAATCACTCTGGTAACCTCTTTCAGTGTGACACTACCCTGTAGTGCCTCACATTGAGAAAGGGATAGTTTAGGTAATTTGGCTTTATCTAGGATCTGGGTTTGTAATGCTTTATCAATAGATTGGTCCGAATATAGCTTTGAGTAATATCTCTCAAATTCAAGATATCCTGCATCTTTGTTAATAAGGCTCGAGGAGTAGATCCCCTTCCATTATGAGAATCTTACATATATATTCTAAAACAATTTTTTTTTTTTGGTGAATGGACACTGTGTAATTATCTAGGTGAAATACAAGTCAATGCTGCAGATACCAATATATACTGGTGACTTAACCCTCTGGCCTATATGATATGAAAACAAATATCTAGGTAATCTTGAGCAAGAAAAAAGATAAAACTAAACTAAACCTAAACATGCCTCACCCATATTGGAGCTCCCAAGATAGCACCCTTAAGATACTTTAGGATTCCCTCACCTCATCTCTCCTAAGAAACAGATTATCACCATCTATCAATGTAGTGATAACACATCATGCAACTAATACCGAATACATAACTAGTGTCTCTACTATAGGGCAAATCAAGATATGTTTAAAGCAAATATTGATGTGCTTTAAACATGTCTTCATACAGATGAATGATAACAAATTGTTTTTATGAATATTATTATATTTATAATTATTATTATCTGCTAGTTGTAAAGTGATACAGTAGTGCTGGAGAGTGGGGAAACAGAACATCCATAAAGCAGAGCCATACAAGCTAGACAAAATAAATGTAGATATAAAATAAATGGGTTGGAACGGCCATGCTCATGATAGAGTTAAAAGTTATAATTGGAGGAGAGTAAGCTGACACAATAGGAACGAGTAGGGCTCAGAGTGGAGATTGGGACACCTGTGAACCTGTTTTATTGTGGGTAGCAAAGGTGGGAATATGGTAAGCTCTAATAAAGTGATGGTTTACAAAGAGCATTTAAGGTTTGAAGAGTCTGATTGTACATGATAGGGAGAGTATTTTGACATGGAGTTTTAGATGTATGAAGGGTTGGAGTTGCTGAGGGCTCTGTAGGCAAGAGTGAGTAGTATCTTAGGAAAGAAAATGGCATATTCTGGCAATATTATTAAGGTGGAAGCAACAGGACTGGGAGAGAGAATTAATGTGATGAATAAAGTTATGGGTATACTCAACACTGAAATCAATGAAGCAGTCTTTGGAGACTGGGGAAATTGTGGGACTATTGATGGTGAGGGAAATCTGAGGGAAGGTGGTGACTCTAAAATACGGGAAAATGATAAGCTCTATTTGAACAGGTTGAGCTTTAGGTAGGATTGAGACATCCATGTGGAGATAGCAGAGAGACAGTTGGTTATACAGGATAGTAAAGCAGGGGAGGTGTCAGGGGAAGAGAGGTTGATTTGGATATCATCATCGTAGAGGTAGTACTGGAGGCAGAATGAATGAGCGTCCACTCCAGTACCTTCCCTTTAAAACCTATTAATATGGTTGCTACTTGATTAAAGTCTTTGGCATAATATGTAGGGTTGGAAAGGAACTGATTGAAACACTGCTGTGTAAGAGCAATAAATTGCTCTAGGCTCCCTATCAAAAGACAGAGGCTGGAACATGGAAAAGTTAAAGGCAGTAGCCTTGGCAATTAAAGCACAGGAGTCCATGTTTGGGCAGTCTGAAGACTTTGGCTGTGGGTTAGTGCCAGTTACCTCGTTGGGCACACAACTCGGAAAGGCCTGGACTGGGCACACAGCTTGGAGAACTCGGGTTGAGAACATATATCCGAAGGCCTGGAGTGGTTACAGAACTCAGGGAGCTCAGGTTCAGCACCTATATCTGAAGGCCCGGACTGGGCACACGACTTGAACTGAACAGCACTGGGAGAAACCTCAGAATGGAGAGCACTGTGAGAAGCCTCAGTACGAACAGCACTTTGAGAAGCCTCAGGACGAACAACACTGTAAGAAGCCTCAGGGTGAACAGCAAGCACTGTGAGAAGCCTCAGGGCAGACAGCACTAAGTGTCAACTCAGACTGAACCATACTAAGTGGTCACTCGGGTTGAACCGTGTTAAGTGGCAACTCAGG
Organism: Mixophyes fleayi; assembly: GCF_038048845.1. NCBI lineage: Eukaryota > Metazoa > Chordata > Amphibia > Anura > Limnodynastidae > Mixophyes > Mixophyes fleayi. Next base: position 229,447,383 of record NC_134402.1, read on the forward strand.
CTGAACCGTATTAAGTGGCAACTCGGGCTGAAGCGCATTAAGTGGCAACTCGGGCTGAAACATTAGCAATGTCTCTGGAGCAGACTGGAGGGACAGAGCCCTCTCTGGAGCAGACTGGAGGGACAGGGCTCCCTCTGGAGCGCACTGTAATGGCAGTGCCTCCTATGGAGCGGGCTGTAAGGCAGCACCACTCTGGAGCAGGCTGTAATGGCAGCGCCCCCTCTGGAGCAGACTTGGGACCGGACACAGTGGATGGCACCTCATAACAGGAGACAGAGGCTAGCACCCCAGCGCGGGAGCCAGTAATAAATGGTGGATCCAGAATAATGTTTTTACTGGAAGTAAGATTAGCTACAGGCTGTTCAGCCAGGTACCTCTATTTTCTGTGTGGACACGACAACAGGAAGTGTTTAGCACTAGCACAATAAAAACAAAGATTCAAAGTTTTTCTGTGGCTACATTCCTCCTGTGAAAAGGAACTGTGAGGACCACCTCTAAGTTGAGATATTTCTGTAGAAGTGGCAGCGGTGACTAGTGTCTGAGTTGAAAAAGAAGGAGTGTTGGCTGGCTGAATTGTAGATCTTTCTTCCAAAAATACAACAGCTGGGTGTTACAAGCCGCGGTGGTGCCCAGCCGCCGCGACTCTCCTCCCTCCGTCCCGGCCATCGCTATGACGACCGGGACGTCACTTCCGGGGCCCAGCCGACCGTTGGCGTAGCAACAGTTGGACGCTTGTTAGTTCGGCGCCGCGTCACGGCATTACAGGGCAGCCGGGCGTGTGCGCAACAGGGTGCAAGCCTGCGGGCTAATTAATTCAATTAGGGGACAGCTTGGGTGCAATTTGAGAGCTGAGCTCTCATTGGTCCATTTCAGTATTTAAGGCAGGGAGGGCTTAGCCTCCCTGCCGGTTATAGCTTCCAGTTTCCTGTGTTGCTGCCTGCTGCTGTACTCCTGTACTCCTGGTGTTAAGCCTTTGGATTGTTGCCTGCCGTGTATGACCCCTGCCTGTTTCCTGGATTTGTCTTTTGTCTGTGCCCTTGACCTTTTGGTCTGTACCTCCGTTTCTGCTGATTTGCCTGTGACCTCGACCCTTGGCGTGTTTCCTGACGATTCTTCCTGGCAAGTGACCCCTGACCTCGGCCTGTTCTTTGGAATTGCTGTCTGCCAATACCCTCTGCTCCTGGGTTCCCCACAGCTGGTACACGCCACACGACCCTCTGTAGTCTGCAGCCAAGTCTGTCCCCACCACTGGGGGCTCCAGTGAACACCTGACTATCAGACTAGACTCTGGGTGGTGTTGTACTGGTTGGAGGGGTTCCTGACACTGGGAAGGAAGCTTTACACTGCTTCAGTTGATTTTCCACAGGTAGCTCATGTTCTGCAATAACTGGAGTCTGGGTTGCCAATGAAGTTGTTTTCAGGCAGGAAAAGTTTCTGAGTGAGCACCACAGTGAACAACATTTGTAGAAAGTTCTTTGATAAACTGAGGAAGCAGACACAAAACGTGGGCTAACTGAGAGCGGTGTTGCAATATTTCAATCTGCAGAGTCTGTAGCATAGTGGTGTCTGAAAGAATTGACACACTCAGATCCATGAGATTTGGCTGGATCATTCTGTCAAGGCTCTCTTGTATATCACACAATATTATAATACAAAAACAATGGTGATAGTGAACTTAAGTGATGTTTATTGTTATTACAAGCAGGTTAGGATCTCTTTGGCTGAAGGTCCAGGCAAGGCATGCAACAAAAGTTCAGAAATAATATACATAAACAAAGTCCTTTAAAATAGCTGGAATCAGGGTCCCAGAAATGCAGAGTAGTCAGACTAGCTGTGGGTCAGGGTACCAGAAAGTCAGGAGCGTGGTCAGGAATAGCCAAGTCAAAAGCCAGGTAAAGTAGGAACCAGGAAACACAATGATCCAGGGCTGCACAACATGAACTGTAAAACACAATGATCCAGCCGGTTTGATTTATAAGGGTGAGTATTAATAGTCTAGTCATCAGCAAACCAGCTTACAGCTGAGTGAGGCAGCTCAGCTGCTTCCAGAACACATGATTCCCATAGCGGCCACTAGTGGGGAAATGCGGAACTGTAAAGACTTAGTGCAGAAAAAAAATCAGACCATAACACCAATCCAGCTGGAGTAAGCCACTGAAAATTCCATGGGGATAGGCAACATAAAACATACTTGAGAATACAACGCCCCCAAAAAACTGTATAGAAGAAATAAAAACATGGCAACACCTATAAATTTCCTTCCTCGGCCAAGCCTATCTTCTTACAGTGATGGCATTCTCCAAAATTCTACACCCTACACAAGGTAGATTGGATTATACTGGGCAATACTTTGCAGGGCTTTCCACATCAAACTAAGCAGATTTCATGAGAAAAGAACACAGGTATTACAGGTTGGATATCATATTTTTCACACATACAACTATCTCCAGTAACGGGAGATTTTCTAAAGAGCAGTCTCATCAAACTGCATGGTTTTTGGTGTTTGTCAAGAAATGGGGGTGCTATTGGATTGAGAACTTTTTATTCATCACCCGTTTCTCACGGTTTAATGTACTTTTTTATCCTTGGCCCAGTCTAAGTATATACACCAGAGCATCGGTGTGTATTATTATTTCATGTTATTAGGTACATTTTGCCCTTGCTAATGCAATATTGTAAGTATTAGAAATAGAAAGAATATTGCCATATTGTGTGAAAATAAGAGGACAGCAGAAGTCATTTTGCTTGTGTTAACTAAGGCAACTACCATTTGTCTCAAATGCCCATTGTTATGAGGTGTAGCGTAGACCTGGTTTGTAATCAGAGCAATGTCTGAGTAACTTGACATAGCTAGCTTGCAGCCCATGTTAATTAGTTAGGTCAACAGGTAATCTGAGAGGTAATTAGGTTAGAACTTCTAGATGATATGAAATGTGCCTCCACAGTAATATACTGGCTGAAATAGCTTTGGGAAATGTATTAATATGTATTAATATAAATGTTACTCATATTGTTTAATGTTGCAGATACAATGTGTCAAATGTCTTGTTGTTTCACGCAAGAGTGAAGTGTCATTTTTGATGTTATATGTTACAATATAACACTTTGTTTAGTGTGTTCATCCAAATAGCTAATTGAGTCAAGCCATTCCATTGTATAATCAAGGTAACAGAGACTGTATGTCTAACAGCTAAAGTGTATACTGACAGACCCCTGCTGTAAAGGGGAGGATTGAGACATTTGAAGCTACTCCATACAGCCAAGAATATAGGGAGAGCAGGATGCCAAGACAGTGATTCCAGCTTAGAGGATCCTGGGGTACAAGACATCAGCAAAAAGGACTCTGGGTCAGGCATTGTGGTGCCGCTGGAGGAAACCCTACCAGGACAGGGTATGTGTGAGCCAGTTTCCCAAGTTGGGCGACATAGTAACTGTCTAGCTAAAAGGTAGTGGTAATATTGCGGGAGGATAAGACTCTGAAAGAGACTGAGATTATTACTTTGGAGTGCTGACTGCAAGAGGCTGCTGGAGGATACATGCTACCATTACCCTGTATCTTGTGAATGTCTTGTGGTGTTGTGCTGTCATAATAAAGCCTTATTTTGAGTATACTCCGGTCTACCAGAGTGAGTTGAAACCCACAGAGGGTAACTGCCATCCCAGCTAAGAGTGGTTTCCTCACAGTGTTTTTTAAGTGCGGTTTATAAACCGTACAATTTCCTAAAGGCCAAACCAGACTTCAAACCGAATAATTTCAAACCGCCATCCTGATTTTTACATATGAATAAGAATACAAAGAGTGCTGTGTATTAGCTGTAGTTTGCAAAACCGTACGTCAAACTACTATAAAAACTAAGAAATTTTAGATGTGACTGTGATAGATGAGACTGCTAAAATTGCATGCCATTTCAGTATGATGTCTAAATCTATAGCTGATATAGTAAGCATCATAAATTTGGATGTTTATCTGAGAAATTAATGCAGATACATCTTTGTGCATGTCAAGCGATCCAAATCCTTGCCATGACTGTGAATGCAAAGCAAATATCTCTCAGGCAAACTCAGAAATTAATTGCATGTATTTGGTAAAGCTTACATCTCTTAATAATTTAAATGGCCATGGTGACCTCAATGTCCTCTTTCATTTCTAAATAGCTTAGTGACAACATTAAGAGCATAATGGACTAAAGACAAAAAAATGAATATTTTAAGAAAAGGTTAGTTAGTAACTGCATTAACTATACACAAAATAGTAGTTATAGTCTTAAAACAAACTGTTAGATATTGGTCTGGTCTGTCTCCTTAAAACATAGTCTACTCCATTTCTTCAGAACCAGTTTATTTGCTCCATTGGGAGAATAATAAAATGCCAAGGACTCAGATATGTGAGATGCATAGAACTATTAATTGTTGGTCACCCCTCTGGATTCTTGGTGTCACAAGGATCATCAAAGGGCCCATCATGTGATTATAATCTGTCAGGATAGGTACTGACAAATTTTCATATCACTTCCCTGTTCACTATATTTAGCTATATAGAATAATAGTGAAATTATTGATAAAAAAAATTAGGAAGATAAAAGTGCCTGGTACCCTTCATGAATGTGTTCTGTAAGCAATGGCATTTGTCCAGTAGCCCCCAATAGGATTTGTAACATCCCAAAAAGGCAAAGGCTTTGCTCCAAAACAAACTTTTATTTCCTGCTCTCCGGGAGATCCCAGAGGGGAGGTGAAGTGGGAGTGTGGAGGGAGATGGGGCGCTGCAAATTGTGTAATGTTGGCCCCTCCCCATGATGTAATGACCACAGTATAGTAAATCCAGCAAGTTGGATCTGAAAACTGCATTCATGTGTGGCAATTTGCAAACTGTACATTAAACCACTGCTTTGTAAATTTGCACCAAACTTCTACTCTGCTCTATTCTAAGAACACACACACAGTGTATACAATGGAATGTAAAAATACTCTCCATCCGGGTGCCACAGAACGGGTCTAGAACATTTGCCAAGATGCCCTACAACCAGGCAACAAATTAAGAAATTATTCAAATATACAACTTGGTATGAAATTAGAATACTACATCAAGATACTACCAAAACATAAATATTGTCATACTGATAATAATTATAACACAGGCCACACTGGTTGTTCTCACCTTATCTTGCCACCCACCCATAGTATACACTTTTTTTTCTCACTGGTAATAGAACCTATTTCTAAAAGTGCATAATTCTTAATATTATCTGTATGCTCAAAATATACTTACTATTAGTGTTAAATAATATGATTATGAACCATTATATATGTATCTCTTGAAAATGGCATGAATGTACAATAGTATCCCATTCTTGCCTATCAATTCATTTTTCCTTTCTATATCTAATTTTTAAGTTCAGTAAAACTTTTTAAAAAAATACATATATGAAAGAAATAAGCAGCGTTTTACCTCCAAACACACAGTTAGTAGAAAACTGTCATAGTCCTGAGGGGAGCAGCGAAGAACATAGCTGCCTCCAACACTACCATTTTTCTTCAGTTTGTGAATTGCAAACTCAGAGCTAAAGGAAAAACAAATTAAGCTAGTTGAGATAACAGCAAGAGACAGAGGTTAATGGAAAGAGTTGCCTATGTCAGGAAACAGTAAATGGAAAATTGTATTAAATTCTCATGGTCAGTGAAAGTAACTAGGTCATACATAGAATTAAAGATGTAAAATTAGACATTTAATAAAGGCAGAACAAGGTAGAATAACTTGTTTTTTAGTTCAGAGGTTCTCACTTACTAAGTGTACTGGATGCACACTTGGTTTTGTAGCAATGTATCTAGATGGCCGGCCCAGCACACTTCTTTCCTTTCTCGGAAGTGTACTTTTTGAAAGTAGGTGGAACAATCTAGAGGTGCTCTAGCCAATAGTGTAAATACTACTTCAAATTCCAACCTCCTACCACTTTAAAACCACCCATTTCATTAACTTTAACTTTTCCCTTTTTCTTGTTAAAGCTGTTTTTTCCAGGTTGTCCTCCTGGAAAAAACTATCTTTTTTTTTTTTTACCCTTGGAATGTAACTGGATGTGGGGTCTGTTTAGCGTTCAGTAACTCACGTGATAGGTCCATGGCACTGATTCTCTAAATTCCACCGTAGACGCGGGGGAGCCACTTCCTCACAAAAATAATGGCGAGAGTCTGTAGTCAACCTGTAATATCCATCAACCAGAGACACAAAAGACAGGGCTTCCCTCAGGACTGGAAACTGTGACTCCTTGGACAAAAAAGATTAAGGAGCTAATTTGAAGGGGCATATACTTCAAGGTATAGAGTTATCTAAAACACGTATGATTAGATATGCTAACATAATTTATGGTTATACTGTTAAATTGTTTTACTCAGTAAAGCTGAGTGCACACTACAGAAAATGTCTCCCGATGCGATATCGTTAATAATTTTTACCAACAACTGAAAGTCCCAATCAGCTTGACGATTAATGTGTACTCACTTACATGATTTTACACAACTTACCTTCAGATCTGTGCTCTTCATCTGTCATAACCATCGGCTGAAAAGATCCTGACTCTGTAAACTACACTACTGGTCGTAAGTGCATACACACTTCAGAATTTGCCCGACATCGTTCCATCATTTACAGAGATATTTAGTCTGGTTAAAATGAAATGATACGATGTGCTTTGGTAGGATAAAACATGACCATGGAAGCGTTCACACTAATGTAACATCGGGCCTAACAGTCGTTTATCATGTGATTGGCATGATAATCGGTTGAAAAACCTGTAATATAGCTTAAGTGTTCTTGCATGTTTTTACCTTACCTATCTTATGTACTGAAAGAAAGACTAATGCTTGCAAAGAAGAATCAGGTCCGTGAAGTGCAAAGTTTTATAAATGTTAATTGAATTAAGGAAAGCAAAAACAATATCGGCAACTGCTACGTTAACCTCAAAAATGAGAAATAGCAATCAGATTAATCTCCCTGGAAGTCAGTACCACCATAATTTCCCCTGTCTCCCAAATATGCTGCCTTGGTGTCAGACTTGAGTCAGCCTACTGCTTTATTCCTCACATCTATTTTCTGTCACAGACTTATCTCCCCAACCATAGAAATACTGCCAGAATATACATTTTTCTTATCCAAGATGTTACCAAAACTCTTATTCATTCTCTAATTGTCTCCTGCCTTGACTACTACAACCTGCTTCTATCTGTCATTTCTCTCACCCAACTATCTGCGCTTCAATCCATCTTAATGCCACAGCAAGACTAATATTCCTCTCTTGCCGCTCCACCTCTGCTGCACTACTCTGCAAAGCCATACCATTGCTGTTCGTGTCCTCCAGAATCTAATTTAAATTACTCACCCTCAAAGTCCTCAACAACACCCATTCATACATTTCAAATCTTATCTAAAAATAATCTCCCTCTTAGATCTACCACTGATCCTCACCTTGTCACTAGTATCCACCTATGACTCCCATCTACAAGACTTTTCCCATGCTGCTAACCACTTACGGAATTCCATACCACTCACGATCAGACTCTCCTTCAGCCTTGAAATCTTTCAATGCTCACTGAATACCCATTTATTTATTTGAGCTTACCCTACTCCAACTTATGCTACCTAAACTAGTACACCCTCGCAACAGGGCCATCTTTTTCATTGGGCACAATGGGCAGGTGCCCGGGGACCCCACAGGCAAGGGGGCCCCATAGACAGGGCTCTTAAATATTATAAATAATCCTGCAAATATATCTATATCTATATCTATATATATATATATATATATCTATATATCTATATATATAGAGGTAGGGGCCCAGCTGCACTGCTTTGCCCGGGGGCCCATAATGTTGTTAAGGTGGCCCTGCCTCGCAACTGTCTCAATCTCCACTTTGAGCCACACTCACTCGTCTTGTTTCAGCTGTACCCTCTTCCAATTACATTGTAAGTTTTATAATGAGCAGAGACTTCAATACCCTTTGTGTGCATGTTTGGAATTATTTTATATACTTTGTATGTCTCTGTTTTATGTGTTTCCTGTTTTCCCCACTGTCCCGTACAGCAATGTGGCACTTTACAAATGTACAATAATATTAAGAGCAATAACCTATGTGTCTAGTTGCAGCAGTAGTGTGTTGTTGAATTTCCTACAGGTGATTTCAGGCAGAAACCCTCTTTCAAGTATCAGTAATTATTAAGCAAGTTGTAGTACTTAGCATAAAGATTTCAGTTAGGCAACATAAGTTTAGCAAATTTAAATTTAAACAGAAATATATCTCTTAATCGTGTGAGATACTTAAAAGCAATGTTATGGTTTATGTGATGTTAAATACTTTGTGCCAAAAAAGACAAAAGTATTATAGGAGTGATACCTTTATTGATTAACCAAAAAAATTATTAGAGTTGGGTGAAAGCTGTTCCATCTCAAAACTGTTGGTTTATGATAGACTGATGTTTGTATAGTATTGTTTTTATTGTATAGGGTCATGTCCAGGAAATGTATGCGAGATTGTGAGCAGTTAAGAGTGAGTCTAATGCATACTTGCCAACTCTCCCTGAATGTCAGGGAGACTCCCTGAAATAGGGGTGGTCTCCCTCACTCCCTGAAGAGTCTGGTATTCTCCCTGATGCTGAGCCAGTACAAGACGTGGTTGGCTTCGTCATCTGTGGCATGATGACACAGTTCAGAAATTGTGTTCTATGTCCATGTATTGATGCCTATGGAGGTGGCCATTTTCATAGAGAGACCAAGATTTAATCAAAGACTGACAGGTAAGACAACATGACTTCAGTAATGGAGACAGAAATGTAAAAGACACTTCAGTCTCTAGAGATCCATTAGCTGCTTTTCTTTAACGCATAGTTGCCTATTCTCCTGGAATGTCTGGGAGACTCCCTCATTTCTGGGAGACCTCACGGGCGAGCAGGGCAACCTCCCGGTTTTTGCCCCGCAATAGATAAGTGTGGGGGGGCCTAATGATGCAAATATCTTGTCAACTTAGCCCCAAAATGATGCGATTCGTCAAACCCTGCCCCCACACGCCCACCTCCCCTGGGATCTCCCTGAAGCCAATGAGGAAAAGTTGGCAAGTATGGTCTAATGGTTGGGTGAAATTTGTTGAAGTTTTTATTGAAAGTCAGCAGCTCATCTTCAGAGCCAGTCCAGATTAGTAGAAAATCATTAATATAACAAAAGTATGCTAGAGGTTTTTATTGTGCAAGTTGATAAGAATTCCTCCTCTAGTTTAGCCATGAAAAGATAAACATACCAATCATTGACACAAGGGCTCAATCTAATGCTAAGTACACACTACAGAAATTTCCACCAACTTTTTATGCCAAGCGATTTTACATGCGATCGATGGTCCGATCGCTCAGTTCATGGACTGCATACACACTAGCCTTGTTTAGGACGATAAAGGGAAGAGCGGACATCCCGTTAGCAACTTTTTACAGCCATCTTGTCGTGAGCAATGATTTTAATTTCTTACACACTGAAGCATCATTTGCGTGGGATGTAACGATATACCAAAGACATTAGCCTAAAGGGGCAGAGCTTTCACTATACTTAACACCCAAAGCTGCATAAAAAGAGAAGGCAACACTGTCTCTTCATTCATTCATATAAAATAGAAGTTTGGTAACATACATAAAATTTAGAAAAACATTTAACTGCTAAAGTGCAACGCAATGAATATTCCCTAATAATAAAATCCCTTCATATGTAATGGAATGCTCCATTCTCGGCGTGCATCGTCGCTGATTGGTCCACAGCAGAAACGAACGCCCATGTCTGAGTGTATAAAATGACAGAGGAACCTGTTTGGCGTCGAGGAGCGTGAGAAGATGGCGAGTGAGCAAGTGTTAGTGGGTGTTAAGGTTGAGGAGAAGGTGTCAGTGGGGGTTGCGGGTGAGGAGCAGGTATTAGTGGGGATTGCAGGTGAGTAGAAGGTGTCAGTGGGGGTTGCAGCTATAGAGACGAGACAGAGTCAGAGATGGTGCTGGAAGGGCCAAAAATGTCAAAAAAGTTAAGGTGGGGGATGGAGATGCTCAAGAAGAGCAAAGAGCAAATCCAATGAGCCAAAGAGAGGTAGAGGTGGAGATGATGTTCAAAGTACTGGCCCAGGACGACAACGACATTATAAAAGGTCAGTAGCACATGTAGTGTACCTGCTTGAAGGACTTTATTTCATTGTAGTGTCACATAAAGAAATGTAAACGCCCAATTTGTAACCTAATTTTTTTTATGTCAGAACGAAGAATTAACGGTGAGAAGGCCTGTTTAGATACCACTGATACCACTATTGTTACACCTGTTAGCAAACAAGAAAAAATTGAAAAAGAAGGAAGTTTATACACACTACACAACGGAAACGAGATTATTAAACGGTACGACCAAAAAAATGATGCGACAATCGTCCATTTGGGCAGACTTTCGACTAGAGATGGGCGGGCTCGGTTCCCCCGAGATCCGAATCCTACCGAATTTAGCCTATCCGAGTACCGAGCCGAGCACGCTCAGTACTCTCCCGCCCGTTCGGATTCGAAATCGAGGCAAAACGTCATCGCAACGTATTAGTTTTTTTGAGCTCGGTTCTCGAGAGATTTGAAAAGCATAAATACCAGCCTCCACAGCAATCCATCGCCATTTGACAGAGGGAGAGAGCAGGGTTAGGTCACACTGGCTATATCAGCGCAGGGACAGAGCAGTAATTGGACACATTATTGTTTGTATTCAACACCACTGTAATCTTAATACCAGTTGTTACAGCAGTAAGAGGAGAAGAGAGGAGGGTTTTTGTTCAGTTTCTTGCACTCCAAGTGCTTTTGGGGCGTCCCCCATTCTTTTGCATACATTTTTACGACTGTCAAAAAAGTCCTATTTGGCAGCAGTGTCAAAAAATATATTTAGCACTCCCAAGTGCTTTTGGGGTGTCCCTTATTCTTTTGCTTTAATTTTTCTGGCTGTCAAAAGTCCTATTTGGCAGCAGTGTCAAAAAATATATTTAGCACTTCCAAGTGCTTTTGGGGTGTCCCCCATTCTTTTGCATTAATTTTTGTGGCTGTCAAAAGTCATATTTGTCAGCAGTATCTAAAACAATTTGTAGCACTAAAAGTGCTTTGGGCTTAGAATGGATTCAAAGCAGTCCACATATGAGCAGAATGAGCAACCAGTTTCTATCACCAGTCCTGATGGTAGTGTTCCCAGTACGTCATCTGGGAAAGGCGATGTCAAACTACACAGTCTTTTGAAATCAGTCAAAAAAACAGACACCCCAAAAAATTTACCGTGTTGAAGCAAAAAAGAAGTGTAACTGAGGAAAAGTTAAGTGCCGATAAAAAAAAAATTGCCAACATACCATTCTACACACGCAGTGTTACCGAGCCTACAAGTGGTGCACAACTACTGTTTCGTGTCAAAGCCGAGCTGCAAGATAACAGTAAGGCATTAGAGGATAATGTTTGCTCTGAATCAGAAATGACACCAATTCCTGTGGAGAGTCCATCCAACAGTGGTATGTCTAATCGTTAGCATTCTGTTAGTGTACCCATAAAGAAGGGGCCTTTCAGCAGTTCTGCTTTCTGCTGATGTGTACCTGAATAGCCCGAGTGTAGCCGGTGATACACCAAGTGAGGATGACACTTTGGAATTAGAAGAGGATGAGGGGGAGATTTGGGTAGCCCGTTGAGGGCGCTGATGAGGATGCGGTTGATTGTGTAAGTCCTGCGCCAATGGCAGCAGGGTGGCACCAGTGGCAGCAGTTCTGGCACGTGAGGTTCTGGCACCAATTTGCACTTTCCAAACACAAGCAGAGATGTTGCAGGTGGCAGACCACAACAGTTTGACATCTGGGCTGGTTTGAAGGATTTGACAAAAAAATGTGTGACCTTGCCCATAACTGCAAGCAATCCTACTATTAACATGCAAAGGATGGTGGAGGGCCTAGCAGGGATTAAACTGTATTTTTCCTAATTAGCACTAATACGGTTTGGGTGTAGTATACACCCAAAGACGAGTGCTCAATTGCTAAGAGTCATTGATGAAGAGGAAGACAAGCAGGCTTGTCTGTAGAATTTGCAGGCAAATTCTACTGCATTATATAGGTAACACCCAAAGAGAAGAGCTCCATTGCTCCATTGCTAATTGTAATTGCTGAAATAGAAATAATAGGGCTGACACTCTTTGTGTAAATCTGCAGTTACATTTTATTGTACCATAGCTCACACACAAACAGGAGAGGTGGCAGGGGTCAGTGCTAATCTTCCTCAAACAATACTAATTCATCCCACCATCATAGAAGTCTGTGTACTATGATGTAATTGCCAATAATGTCCTTCAAAATGGAATTAGTAGTTAATTTTAGGGCACAGCTGTCACGATTTTTGGCCAATTCTTTTACAACAGAGCAAATATCTAAATGTTGTGCGGCATCATCTGCATCACCACTGGGTGTCTTGGGAAAGCAATTTTTTGTACAACAAGCAGTTGCCTGAGAAACTGAAGTAGAAGACGTTTCAACAAGATGTCGATAGGTCTTGGATCCTTGCGAAGCAAATTAAGTATTTCGTCCACAATTAAAATATAGTTAGCACATTTACTTTGTTTTATGTCACACGTTAAATTTCTGTAGCTCCTTGTGAAAATGTATTATTAAGGCAATCACTTGACTCAAGCTAACCGTGTCTGCACTCTCTTCACAGGTGACTACTTCGCTGAACTAAAGTACATTCCCCTCAAATGCTAGTCTTCTTGCAGCTGCTGCATTCTCCTACATGCTGTTGCAGAAAACTGAAACTGCCCCTAAATTTTTCCGGACACAAACAGCATCCCCTGCATGTAATTTTTTAAAAGTTCTGTAACACCAAGTTGATTGTGTGTGCAAAACAGGAAATGTGATGGAATTCAACCCCGCTGTAATGCTTGAACAATATTGGGGTCGTCATCAGAAATGACATATCCTCAGGAGAGTCCAAGCAGGATTAGCCATCTTTCAATGACATCCCTTAGTTTTTGGAACATATTGTCAGCTGTATGCCTCTTAGTGAAGCTGCTGATACACAAAGTAGCCTACTTCTGAAAAATGTGACGTACTTGGGTACATGCAGCTGCTGTCCCTGCTGGTGAAGGCAAATGACCAACCAAGTGGCCTGTCACAGTCATATAATCTATACTTTGCCCAGTTCCGCTTGCCCACATATCTGTGGTTAAGTGTACAGTGGGTAGAATGTAATTTTGTAGACCAATGATTACATTTTTAAGAACTGTCTGGTAGAGGTTAGGAATAGCTTTTCGAGTAAAATGGGGTCGTCATGGAATTTGGTAATAGGGACAGAACACCTCAAGTAACTGTCTAAAACCAGCTGCATTAATAATGGACATTGGACGCAGATCTAATACTAGCATAGTCCTTATGGCGTCTGTGATCCGCTTTGCGACTGGGTGACAGATTTCATACTTGCTTCCTCTTGCAAAGGATTGTTTAACTGTAAATTATTGGTTATGGGGATATTGATGATGAAGGTGTTGGGGGGGGTAGATTGCAGGTGCTGGGATGTAGATGAGAGAATGGAGGCAGATGATACTGGACTGCTTGTTGTTATTTGTTTTTTACCTAAGTTTCTGATTTTCCCAACAGCTTTCCAAGAACTTGCTGAAAAATGCTGTAACATGGATTAGGATCCCAGATGGTTAAGGTCCCTACGTCTACTGAGTGAGGGTTTAAAAACGCTACAAATGGATAGACAACTGTTGTTAGGATTTCTGTAAAAATAATTCCACACTTAAGAGGTGGATTTTTGGTCTTATGCCCAGGCATGACAATGGGCTTTTTCTTATCACTGGCAAGAAATGCAGCAATTTTTCTTTGAAAGTGTATGAAAATCATATTGTGACCTAGGAGGTGGGCAAAATTGCATGGAAATGACTGGAAATTAGTGTTAGTGAGGTTAATAATAATGTAGGTACAAAAAAATACCTAAATTCTATTATTTTAGGCCAAAAAAAAGTATTTTTTTTAACAAATAGCAAAACAAAACCAAACAAAACCAAAACCAAAACCAAAACACGCAATGGCGGTTTGGTAAAACCAAAACACGACGGTAATCCAGATCCAAAACCAAAACCAAAACACAGGGGTCAGTGAGTGAACATCTCTACTTTCGACCATCGTGTCACTACACACACTGACCTAATTTTTGAACGAGCGGTCGTATGTCGGCTGATTGAGCCGATTATTGGACGAAAACCGTGTAGTGTGTACCTAGCTTAACACCTGGATTTTTGAGCCACTACTTGGATACACTTCACCCCCCACAGCAAAGTGACTCCAGATCTCTGAACTCATAGGACTTTTATACCTTCCATCCGTAAGGAAAACCTGAGTTTTATTACTTTAGCTTATCTTAATGATATATCCCCCCCTGAACAAATTTCTTGATGTAACAGCTCTTAAATGTTGTCTGTTTCTTAGTCATACATTTGCAAAGTTGTCTGATGAAGGGGCCTCTGTGCTCTGAAAGCTACCAAATATAATAATATTATTTTGATTAGCCAATAAAGGTATCACTCCTATAATACTTTTGTCTTTTTTGACACAAAATTATTTAACATCACGTAGATTTTTCTGGCTAACACGGTACTGCAATAACAACTTTTTAAAAATAATATTTTTGCTACACAATTTTATGGTTTCAAAGTTGTAAAAATATAATGTGCAATGCAGTTTAAAATATATGTCATTATATAAAATCTGCCAATAGTACATGTTGAATAGTTACAGTTGACAATATTATTAAATCTAGACATCATCTACATGCTGTCCTTTTTTTCTATATTCTCTATGCATCATCCCACTCACCAGAACTTTGTTGTTTTGCTTGGTGATGGTTACTATGCGTCCTTCTGCTATTGTTTGATCAGCATTAGCTTGTGTTATTCTAATATCCACAATGTCTGCAAAGTCACAAAATGGTTGCCACAACTGCAGAAGAAACATTATTTAAGTGTGCAATGTAATATTTACTACAAGTAACAGACATATATACAGTGATTTTCTAAAAGAATATAATACATCATACTTGCCTTCTTTTAAAACCTCCCTTTCGGGATAACAAATGCAGAAGGGGGTACAGTGTAACTCTAACTGTTTACACACATGCTGTTTACACACAAGTGTACAGTATTTTGGGCTGCTAATAGTTGCAAAAAAAGGGCATTCACAATTCAGTACAATTTAGCAAGGCCACCTTAACAACTTTATGGGCCCCCGGGCAATGCAGTGTACCGGGCCCCTAAAAAAAAAAAAATATATATATATATATATATATATATATATATATATAAATAGTGTGTGTGTGTAAAAAAAATATATATGTATGTAAAAAAAAACGTGATTATATATGTAATCACTTTTTTTTTACATATATATATATATATATATATATATATATATATATTGGGGCCCCCTTAACTTACCTTAAGTCCGATCCTCTTCTATTTTCCGCGCCGCTGAGTCTCTTCTGTCCTCTTCGGTGCTGTGGTTGCAGTGAATGCTGGGCGTGACATCACGCCCAGCATTCACTGCGAGCACAGCACGGAAGAGGGGACCAGGGAGGGAGCCGGATCACCGCTGATGTGACCGCAAGTAGGATTTAGACGGGCCCCCCTTGCCTGCAGGGCCCCCGGGCACCTGCCCATCGTGCCCAATGGAAGAGACGGCCCTGCAATTTAGCAAGAACGAGAGTATGAGGGACTGCAAGCTTCTTTTATTGGGCTATTGATAGCCCTTCTGCTTCACGGAATATTTCTGTCCTCCCTGAGTTCGCCTTAGGTCACCTGCATTACGGTCTTTGATAGGGTTATAGATAAGTGGCATTGGTTGCTACTTGCAGATTGGCTTTTTTACATTCCATTGTACTGCGATTGGCCTGATTACACAATGAACATTATTTATTCAGACAATTTTGGTGAATCATTACTGATTTGCAAATTAGTTTGACAATGGAGAATATCTGAAATGTCACTGAATTCAGAATCTGACAAATCCATTTGTCCATCTCTATTTAGGAGTATGAAATATATAAGGCAGTGTGGCTAAGGAAACCAAGTATACATTTTACAAAAACAATTTGTCAAATTACTCCCTTTTGACAAATCTCCTTGTCCCTCTCTCCTCCCATGTTGTACTTTTTTAGTGCCTGAAATGTTGTTGTGGGTAAATGGACAGAAATTCCCATTTTAATTCAATTGTGCAGAAAGCTAATATTATTTCACAAATTATCTAGATCACCGTTTGTCAACTTTTTGATACTCAAGAACGAGTATCAAAAAGTTGACAAACGCTGATCTAGATAATTGCAGTATCTAGCCCATGTTTATAAAATTATCCTGTCATGTTAATAAAATTATTGTACCACCTTAAATAATTTTTTAACTGCCGTTCTGCTACACACAATAGTACTCTGGTAGAAGTTCTTGGGATCCATAAAGACTGCTTAATTCAACAGTGTCTCAGTACAAAACAAATCTGTGTATGTCTGGTGGTCAGGCTTCATAATTATCACTGGGTGACGGAGGGTTAGGGTAATGGCCAGAAAGCTAGAAATAATAGCCAGTCCCTGATTAGATGCACATGGTGCTACTTCAGTTAGGAGCCAGCTGTCATTTCTTGCCTTGCATTAAATTTCTCCTTTCTCCAGGGCTCATAAACCTTTACCAATATTGGCCAGTAGAGATCCTCAGTAATTGTAAGTATTGGGACCATAATGAAATGCCTTCTATCTTGGTGGGTCCTTGCACATCATGTACTAATGAGGTGTAAGGTGTTTAAAATAATTAATCTAAAGTGGAAAAATTAGTTTTACACCCTGGAATATAACTGAGGTGATGTACAAAATTCTACGGAAGTGAGAACTGACCACATAATGCACCAACAATACACTTCATACTACTAGTACAACTGTGGGAGTGTTTTAGAGGAATAGACCTGGAAATATGAATATAGAATATACTGATGAATATAGAGCACTGGTAGCAGTAGGAGTAAGGAGCCTGTTTATAAAGGGGTGTTACATTTAGTTTTTAAGTAAACATGAAAAATAAAAATGCAAAATGAATGTGTAAGTGTGAAAAATTAATAAAGAAGTGAGTAGGAAAAGGAGGTTTCATTTACTTCACAAAATCATTTCTCATGAGCACTGTATGATTTAAAGTGATATTACCCTATGCATTGCCGTTTTTAGTAAAAATTGGCCTCTGGGCAAAACTCATTGTGAATCATTGGCCTATTATTGTAAATGTTAGACCAGCAGCTTAGTGCAGTTATACATGTCTCATTGCAAGCCATGTTGCGCAGCCAAGAAGCCAGCTACATTATTCAAACCCATATTGTGCAAACCACCTATTGCACAGACCTCTCCATAGCCCTAGGCAGTTGTGCAATGGACTATGCTTGACAACACGAAACCACTGTACTGAATACTAGAGTATGCTGGTGATGTGAGTAGATAAAGTATTTACACAGCATGGTGGCTTAGTGGTTAGCACTTCTGCCTCACAGCACTGGGGTCATAAGTTTGATTCCTGACCATGGCCTTATCTGTGTGGAGTTTGTATGTTTTCCTCGTGTTTGTGTGGGTTTGTCTGGTTTCCTTCCACAATCCAAAAACTTACTAGTAGGTTGATTGGCTGCTAATAAATTGACCCTAGTCTCTCTCAGTCTGTCTGTGTACATTAGGAAACTCTAGACTGTAAGCTCTTTTGGGGCAGGGACTGATGTGAGTGAGTTCTCTGTACAGCACTGCGCAATTAGTAGTGCTATGTAAATAAATAAATAAATTATGATGATGATGATATAGATAAACACAAAGCTTGAGAGCCCCAGGAAAACGTGGCCTTGTTTGCCCTCAAAAAATGCTGGCCCAAATCCATTCTACTGTTTATCCATTGTCTGGATTTCTGAATTATCTTTACAATGAATGCTGTGTTAAAGACACTACACAAGACATAGCTCTGTAAAAATTTTCACCATTCAATGCCATAAAATATGTCTCAATAAAAACACTAAATTACTGTAGACATCATATTATCTTCACTCCTGATCTTGCTTGCATCTTAATCATGTTATTTTTTTGTTATCCATTCCCTCTATGGCTACACTTGAATTCCTTCTCATCTTATATTCTTTTTATTGTACCTTAAGCTTTTTTTCTTGACTTGCTTCCAATCATCATTTAACTTACATGTTTACATATCTCATGCTTTTTTGATTACCAATACCTGATTTTATGTGATGTATTCCCTCTTAACTTGGTCATGCATTAGGCAGCATGGTGACTTAGTGGTTAGCACTTCTGCCTCACATCGCTGGAGTCATGAGTTCAATTCCCGACCATGGCCTTATCTGTGTTGAGTTTGTATGTTCTCCCAGTGTTTGCATGGGTTTCCTCCCACACTCCAAAAACATACTGGTAGGTTAATTAGCTGCTATCAAATTAACCCTAGTCTCTCGGTCTGAGTGTGTATTTGTTAGGGAATTTAAACTGTAAGCTCCAATGGGGCAGGGACTGATGTGAATGATTTCTCTGTACAGCGCTGTGGAATCAGTTAATTTGACAACCACATAATCAAATTAGAAATCAGAACAAACACATTTTAAATGATCTGATCACTCAGTTGGGCAATAGGAATTTTCAAACCTAAATAGTCACTTTTCTAAATATTTTTCTCCACTCACTTATCTACTCACCTCACTCTCTGCCTCTCTCCAGGTAATTCCTCCAATACTAGAAACTTTAAATACCAGGTCTTTCCCACCTTTCTGTGTGCTTTTCACTGAAAAAGTCTCCGTCCCAAAGTCCTGGTACAGTCTCTCTATATCCACTAGATATTTGATTTTGATGAGAGGAACACGGAGTGTACAAGCACGGATCTTTTTCAGGGATTTCTGAACACTTCGGCGCAATCTCTTTCGACAAAATATGTTCAGCTTCACAATGCTCTGCCGAAGACTTTCTGGAACACAGTGCTTGTAGCTGCGCAGGAAGAACAAAGAAAGCATTACTAGGAGGCTATGATAAGGCTCACTTAATTCTGTAAGGACTTAAGGGCCTGATTGATCTTTGAATGCACTGTGAACACAACTTGCATATAAAAAAATACACATATTCAAATACAAGTGGATCTCAAGATATGTTTCCATTTGAATCTGGGTATAAGTATGCTCCGGCTATACTGTGTTCTGTCTGTAGACAGACAGAACACAGTGCAGTACACACACATGCGTATGTCCCATCAAATGTCCCATCAAACTCATGCAAAAAAGATTTTATAAAATAAATTTACAAATCTAGATAGAAATCACAGGGTACTATAACAAAAGCGAAGGGGCCCCTATATTTCTGTATTTGTACTCCTTTAATTATTACTTATCACTCTAGAAGCCTCTGCTCTGTATGGGAGCTGGCACATGCTCAGTAAAGCCTGTATAGGCTTTTAGCTGCATTGTTATAAATGACAAGCCTCCTAGCAGCCATATGGGCTGCTATGTTGGGAGTTACACCTCTGTGCTTACCTATGCATATTAAGTCACAAAAATTCACTTGCCGTGCAGGATTACTCTTTCGTACATTTGTAAATGACCGTTATAGTTGGCATTACATGCCTAAGCAGTAATCATGTTGATCCATCTGTGCTCACCTAATACTCCTAAGGATCTCTTTTGAGGTTTTGTTATTCTCTTGTGCCAGCCTCATCATATCTAACACTGCTAGGGCTAGACACTGTTCCTGAACATCCATGTTCACAGGCAGCTGCATCTGACCGTTTATGAAGTCACTGCGACACTGAAATCACAAGGACAGAGAATATTTTTAGCCACATATAATACACAAATACACACAAGAATGGCAATATGTTTTAAGGATTTTTCTTTTTTCTATAAAAAAATTCTTATAAGACTACAGGACTAAGCATACAGAAATGGTTGGTATGAACATTGTTGTCGATATAGACTTTTTTAGAGAAGATTGTGCATGCTTTTTTTGGTTTTTATTAATTTATTTTTGATGACTTTTAATTTCAACTTATTCCACATCTGCATGGAGAAAACTCTGCAGTTATTGTGTTAGTCTTCAACCCCAAACCACATGGATGTAGGGTGGTTAAGCAAACATATCCTGGTGTCCATCACCTAAACTGGGGTCTAATTTTATCAGGCACCACCCACGGATTATTTCAGTGATATTAAGCTGCAGTGTTCCAGCCACTATTGCTGGTTACCACATCTTAGTAAACAGGGTGTGATTTAGTTAATGCAGAGAAGTAAACCTGACTTGGAAATCCATTACAGCGGAGATCCACTGTACCACAGATAAGTATTACACGAAAAAACCCAACTCAGATGCTTGAACCAGACAAATATCGATTTTCAAACTGGTTTGATAAATTGGTTCCAAACTTCACAAATGAACTGGAATTCCTCGAATTTAAGATTAATTTAAAAAAAAAATCAAGATACATTTGAGAAAGTCGAACATGTTTAGCGGTGATCAATCCTGTTCTACCATGTTCAAGTCTGTTTGTACATAGTTGAGTTGGCTCGAAGGTGTTCAAGCGAAAACCTTGAACTGTGAACTTCAAACACAGTAGTGTCCAAAGTTTGATTTTAAAAAAAGAGTTAAAATACTTTTTTATTAATTAAATATATTAGATTAATTGTATTTTAATAGTGACATTTTAAATAGTGATTTTCTAGTGACATTTTAATGTGGAACACATACCATGAACTGCGAACCTTGAATGTGAATGCTGAACCTTGAACATGGTTGGAGAACAAAAGCTGAGAAAAGGGTCCAAAATTTTTAAATCACAAATTCAACTGTACTGTGAACATGTTCATTGCCATCAAAGCAGTGAAATTCAATATAATTTCAAACGGGTTCGAAAGTTTCGAGTATCACTACTCAGGATATTCAAGCCTCCCAACATGCACTATTCTCCTTGAACACTAACATCACTGCATCTACACCCACAGGTTTCATTATCACTTATAATTCAGTCTAAATATTGAAAAACTGGTATTGTCTTTCTATAGCACACTTCACTCTACTGTATTAAGGCCTCTTTATGCTGAGGGCTTAACCTGCTATGCCGAATCTCTGTTGGTTAGTGTCTTTAGCCAATGGAAATAGAGCATTCCCCACAGGTGAATGCCAAATGGATCTTTTTACACCAGGATTCAAATACACACAAAAATATGCTTCCAGGCAGGTGTATCTGGACGTGCATCCAGGTCACATTAGATCTCATCTCCAGTGGACTTGCTATATTCCGCCTCCCCAGAAATAAGGGGACTCAAAGCTAAAATATGCACACATCTAGAAATGGTTGCATTTTTGGTGTGCAAACCCAGTACGGGAATGCATATATTAACACGACAAATATTGGCATACTCTCAACTTTAAACAATGCTCTTAATATCAGTCCAGTATCAGAAAATAATGAATTTATCTAGGATTCACAGTTACATTCTGGGTTCATGAAACACCAGGCAAACTTTATCCCTCTTAACTCACCTGGGCAAAGAGATAGTCTATGACCTGGTAGCTGAGAATGGGGTCATGATGAAGATTCATGAGGCTGCAGCGTGCAGTTTTTTGCTCACCTGCACCAATCCAACTGGGGAAGAAGAATCTTTACATGGAAGTAAACAATTAAGAAATGGTATTATTCAAACTGAAAATACAGTGTTTCATCTGGTAAACTATGGTATCAGAAATAATTACAAAATACTGCCGTTATTCCTTCATTATTGATTAGATTCAGCATAATTACCTTAAAAGCAGTCCATGCAGCTGCTATGGGGCTCAGCAGTGTGGGGAACCCAGCAAAATGATCCATGATCCAGTTAAGCACCATTTTGGCTTTCAGTGTCAGTTTCCAAGGCCCCAATTGTGTTATACTACGTATGTGCCAATCCCCGTGGATGATCAAAAGAGTAGATCAGGGGCCTCTGGACACATATAACCAAGCTACCCAAAAATGTTTTGCTATGGGGCCTGGTGATTGCTTGTTATGCTCCTGACTGAATCTAACATTTTTCTGGTCTCATAGACTTAGTTAATGCTACCATTATGCTTGCACATGGAGATGCAGCATAACTTTCAAAATTTAAAACGACTTAGGAAAGAAACTAGATCATATCATCATCATCATCATCATCATTTATTCGTAGGGCAAAAAAGTTTACATAGCTCTGGACAATCATCATACAGCAATGACAAACATGAGTACAGTAAGCATGTACAGAAGCATGAGCACAGTTAAGGATACTAACTGTGACCGGAAGGGCTGACTTTGCCACCTGGTCTGTTGTGGGAAGAAGGATGATGGAATACTCTTCCTGCACAGTTTATCTGGGTTTCTTTTTCACCATCAGTAACTGACTGTTACTGACCACTCCTACAGGTGTCTCCGTGCCACAGACACTTGTCGACTGCGAATACCAACTGCGCAATAGTTGTAGGAGAATCTTGCTGCCACCACTAGGTTCCCTCGCGGCACCTATAACCGCTTGCTAATGGGGTAGCTGGTACTTCCTGACCGCTTACTATGGATCAGGATTGCTGGGTATCGGGAGAGTGTTGACTTAGAGATGCTGGGTTCAACACAGGACAGCTGGGAAATGGATTAGGTTGCTCGGACCATGACACACTAGTTTGGAGGTACTAGTGATCATTCAGAAGTACAGATGGTATAATACAATTAAAATACAAATACAGCTTTTTATGACACACATACTAGTAGGGGGTAACCCAGCCCCCTTCCAAGCTGGCACCACAAACTCTGAGATATTACATCAGATATCTAGCATCAGGATGTAATACATTCTCTTCTTGGATATCACAAAATTCACATCAATCTGCGATTTCCTAAATTAGTTGCTGATTGCAGTATTCATGTAGTTCATCTATCTTTTTTAACAAGACAAGATAAAAGGTAACAACCCCTGATGTGTATTCGTGCTAAAATAGTGATGGTCACTCACAACTTAAAATGACTTAATTAGCATGGGATTTCCTTTCTTCAGACAGTTGCAGAAACAAATTTCTTCTAACATGGCATCAATACATTTCCAATACAAAACTTATTTGCAGAGAAGGAAAGTTGAGCGTTACCATCAGTCCTATGTCATGCCAACAGTAAAGCATCCTGAGATCATTCATGTGTGGGGTTGCTTTTCAGCCAAGGGAGTGGGCTCACTCACAATTTTGCCTAAGAACACAACCATGAATAAAGAATGATACCACAACATCCTCCAAGAGCAACTTCTCCCAACCATCCAAGAACAGTTTGGTGACGAACAATGCCTTTTCCAGCATGATGGAGCACCTTGTCATAAGGCAAAAGTGATAACTAAGTGGCTCGGGATCAAAACATGGAAATTTTTGGTCCATGGCCAGGAAACTCCCCAGACCTTAATCCCATTGAGAACTTGTGGACAATCCTCAAGAGGCGGTTGGACAAACAAAAACCCACAATTTCTGACAAACTTTAAGCATTGATTAGGCAAGAATGGGCGGCTATCAGTCAGTATGTGGCCCAGAAGTTGATTGACAGCATGCCAGTGCGAATTGCAGAGGTCTTCAAAAAGAAGGGTCAACACTGCAAATATTGACTCTTTGCATAAACATAATTTAATTGTCAATAAAAGCCTTTGACACTTATGAAATGCTTGTAATTTTATTTCAGTATACCATAGCAATATCTGACAAAAAGCTCAAAAGACACTGAAGCAGCAAACTTTGTGAAAACCAATACTTGTGTCATTCTCAAAGGTTTTGGCCATGACTATACATGAGGGATGAAGGAGAGTTTGTGATAGCCCCAATATTGAGCAGGTCCCAATCCAGAAAGATTTTGTTATTTAAATACCTTCCTTGCGGGAAGCCATGCCACCATGGCATTCAGACCTGTGATAAAAAGAGGTTTTTGCCCCACTGACAGTAATCCTCTGCTTTGAACAGTTTTAATGAGTGCTAGTGATTTGATCGAGTAAACTATGTGGACTATATCACTTTGTGAGCCAGACGAAAGAAGACATTGAACTTCGTCATTGCTGGTAAAGTTCTGCAGTTCTTGTCCACACAGCAGGATGTAACTCAAGAACTCCTTGGAAAAACAGTCATAGGTCGGTCTAGCTTACCCATACCCATACCTGTTTTCAGTTGGCCCACATATGAGCCAACCTTGTCTATTGGACTGAGCTCTGAATTTTGACCATGCACGTGGGTGGCTGAATTGGATGATATTCAACAATTTAGCACTTGGACTTCTGGTGTGCACTGCAGCCTGTTAACACAAAGATAACCACATGGACAGACTGAAAGTGGTCATCTTTTCTATTTGCCAATAATGATCCAAATGATTTTAATCTAATAACTATTGGACATTGTAATCATTGGGGCTTAACTATAGTTGGACATACGTCTGGTATTTTTGTGTACTGTACATGTGCAATAAAAATGCATATGGATAAGTATATAGATTTTCTCTCTTCTTACACCTGGACAGGTAGAATGGGGGCTGGGAGGGTTTGACATACATAGATTGAGTACAGTAAGAGTGAGACACAACTACACCACTCCATATATGCAGGTTCTCTTTTTATGATGTGTATCTCTAGTGGGTGAAATAAATGTGACATTTATTTAGGACATAAAAGAGGCTTCAAAGAGCAATATTGTAGGTGAAAAATTTGTTATTAACTAAAGGGATGGTGTGACTGGATCACTTATAAATAACTTATGGTATAAATTTAATTAAAGGAAATAGCGCAGGGCGCTTATTTATATGATTACAAATGTACTTATTTTTGATATTGTGTGTATTTTGGTAAAGGAAATATCTTTATTTCTGAGACCAGGTGAAGAAATTCTTTTTTGTTTTAACTTTGCTAGAAGAAATGCATTATTTCTGAAGTATATACCTGATGCCTTTGTTGAGGAAGTCTTTTGTGTATTTTGGTAGGGAAATTACTTGTTTGGGGGCTTGTAACTTTCCCTTGGGAATATGTATTCTGCAACTGTCTGAAGAAAGGACCCATGTTAATCTCATATTTATTAGTCCTAAAGGCACAGGAAGGTTTAATTAGACTTGCTGTTAGATTTTCTCTGTGTCTAAAACAAGATGCAGGAAATCACAGAAAGTTTTAGGATATCACAGATAAGTGTAAATATTGTTAACTTTGCATTGCATGTAAATCCATTTTTGGGTAAGCACATTGTATCCTGATTCTAAAAATAGCTCAGATCTCTGGGAGCTGGCTTACCCTGTGAGGCTGTGTCCAAACACTGTGTAAAAGCAGTGTTTTGTATTGAAAATGGTTCTTCTTGTTTCATCTGACCTGCTTCCTGGTACCCAGCAGCTCTGGCCAGTGTGATAGGCCAGGGGGGATCGATCCACAGCAACCCTGATCCATAGGAAGAGGAAAGGAAACGCTGGCAAAGTGAGCCCAGCCGGTTCCCAGCAATAACAGACAGGGTGCATAGGCGGTCCTTCCTGTCACAGATGGTCTTAAGTTGATAGAAGATACAAATGACTTTGTATATTTCTGCAAAATTCAATGTTCTACATATCTGCAAATTTTGCGTTTAGTAAATATTTCTGTCTTTTGTATAAGCGTAAGTGTAGATGTTCACTTCAACTATACCTACTATTAATTAGCATATTATACCTAAACTGAATAACAGATACAGTACCTGATTCGATAAACCACAATGTGAGCAATGCTACCATCCACTGTGAACATGTAGTTTGGATTATACCAGGTCTTGAGATCTGGTGATGCCAGTGCAAATAAGGAATGATAAACAGGCAGGATTCCTGATGGGCAAAAAAATAAAGTTTCTCAGTAATAAGTACATACATATTTTTTATTATATGCTCACAGCTTGCTCGTTTAACAGTGCAGAGATTCGACTTAGAGGCAAAGGATGGAACACTCAATAAGGGATTAATCAGGAAAACACTCCCCTCTAAAAAAAACACTGTTACCCTAAGCAATACCAGTCCTCATAGGTTTCTGACTGCAGTCCCGAAAGAACACTTTTAATAAATGGTCACAATCTTTAGCACATGCCCTTGTGTTTCTAACTCCCATTGTCCTATAGATTGTAAGCTTTCGAGCAGGGTTCTCTTACCTCTCTGTCTGTATGTATTACCCAGTATTGTCTTATTAATGTTTGTTCCCAATTGTAAAGAGCTACGGAATTTGCTGGCGCTATATAAATAAATGTTTATGATGATGATGATGATGATGATGAATCTTTCATTCTTTATCATTGCGATAAGGAATGAAAATGACCATGCCAAAAAAACGATTATTGTTAAATATGCCCCCATATCCTTTTTGATCTTAAAGTGTGATTTTGGTGCTAAAGGTGGATTAATAACTTGCTGTATCACTCCCAAATGAATGCAGTTGTTGACCTCTTGTTTATAATATATTGTATTTGAGGTTTTATACTATATACTGTGAATAAAGTTTCCTATGCCTAGGCACAGAAACTCTCTGGCACTAAAGAAGAAATGGAAAGTGATAAATAATAATGATAATAAAAAAAATATTAATAACCAATAGAAATAATTTATAGATCAACAAAATTACAAATCAATAGAAATAATTTATAGATCAATAAAATAACAAACCAATCGAAATAATTTATAGATCAACATAAATCGCATGTTTTTGCACACTAAATGCATATCCTATATGTTTATTGAATCAATATTTTGTAGAGATCCTCTATTTTACTATATATTAGTAGTTAGACAATATTGTATGTGAAGTGTCCTATTTCCACAGCGCAGTTCATTATTCTCTTTTTGTATATACTGTGAATGGTTCTAAATAAAAATAAAAATTCTGTATAACTCAGAGCCTTTGTGTGTATTTCTGCCATATTGACTAGAATATATATATATTTAACTATTACTGTTAATTTATTTGCCTGTGTTGCAGTCTTTTTAGTTGGTTTAGTAGTCACACATATCTTAAGATACATATTATGCAAATTACATACATTTCAGTAATATATGCTTAAAGTGTACTATGTTGAAAGCGTATGATATGCTTTAACTGTATCTTACACGTGGTGCGCCGTTAGGCTCTGCCCCTGTCAATCTTAGGCAATTTTAGCCAATCGCAGCAGGGGTGGGGCCACGATGCCGCATTTATCCCAGCCCCCACCATCTTCAACAACGCACACAGCTGGATCCGGGATTTTTGCCTGCTCTCTCAGGAGTCCGGGAGAGCTCCCAAAAATTCGGGAGTCTCCCGGACGTTCCGGGAGAGTAGGCAACTATGATTAAACTTTATCTTGTTCTGTATTCAACATGCAATTCTCAGTGTATGTTTGGATTCTGCCCACTATATAAATAAAATATACATAATATTTACTACTGATGAATATTTAAAATCCATTTTAATTGCTTTATAATACTAAGGAACAAGCACCTATTGAAGGGTTGTTTATGTTCTTGTAGAATGTACTACACATGCTATAGGTCAAGCAATAAAGTGTTGCTTGACATTTTTTTAAATGTTGGCATGGTGACAGTGGTTAACATTTCTGCATAGGAACAGATTTATCTTTGCTGATCTTGTATGTTCACATGGTTTTTCTCTGGGTGCTGCAGCTTCCTCACACAGCCCACAAATGTACTAGTAGACAGTGAAGAGTGACATTTTGTCCAAATTGAGAACAGAAAAGGTCATTTTGCAGAGGTGTGAATTTCCAATGATACAATCTTTGAATTTCTCTTTGCTTCATTATTCTGCACTGACTTTGTCTGTAAATTTGCATATTGCGTGAATTTCTAATTAATATATAGACCTGGGACATTTGTGGTCCATTCAATCTGCTTTGTGTTGTGTTTGGATAGGAGGGGTAACACTTAACACCACATCTCGACAGCGAAACATACAGAATAAGGTGGATATTTTGTGGGGTAAATATGAAAATTTAACTCATCTTTATTGACAGGTTAATAGGCTTCTCACTAATATGTGTGTGTCTGTGGTAGAGAATCAGATTGCACTGAGGTTGGGACTGGTGTGAATGAATGAACTATTAAAGAATATTAACTATAACTATTTTATATATATATATATAATACAAGTTAACTCGTGCATGATACTCATGCATTCTAGTCAAATCAAGCTACTTAAGGTGTTAAAAAGGTTCTTGTCATGCATTTGGGGCTAGGCCAGGCCTCCTCAGGGGAAGAGCGTTACTTCCTGACGTAAGCGCCATTTTTTAACGTGGTTTTGTCCACATGTCACCACCTCATCATTCTTCGCCATCACCTCGTCCTTCATCTTCATCGCCACATCCTTAATCTCCATCATCTTACTGTTCTAAAACCTCTCGATACACAACGTTTCTGCTAAACACCTTATCGCTGTGCTCAATCAGTCTTCCTTGAAGGGCAGTATTCATAACCTGCACTTTCACATCACTGCTTCTCCGTACTCGTGAAAATGCGACATACAATTGTCCATGACCAAAGACAGGCTCTGGTAAATAAATACCCACATGGTCAAGTGTTTGACCCTGTGACTTGTTTATGGTCATAGCAAATGCCGCCTTCAAAGGGAACTGCCGCCGTCTTAGCTTAAACGGCAGTCCTATTTCGGATGGACATAAGTCAATCTGAGGTATCATCACCTTTACTACCCCTCCCACGGGGGGAAGGGGGGATGATGGAAGTTAACTGACTTCACTATTATAATTTTTTTGTCAAATAATGTCAGTATACCAAATTTCAGGTCAATTGGATGAGCCCTTTCTGAGAAAATAGTTTTTTCCACACACACACACACACACACACACACACACTAACACACGCCGCTAGGCTTATATATATTATATATATATATATATATATATATATATATATATATATATATATAAAAATATATATACACACAGATAGATAGATAGATAGATAGATAGATAGATAGATAGATAGATAGATAAATACATTCACTATGCACAAATGTGTTACCACAGAATAGCCCCAATTTATTCCTTATACTGTATTCCTTTTATATGTTCCTCTTACCGCAGGATTTGGCAGCTGCAGTGCATAGTTCCTCTGCAGAGTACTGTCCACCAGGGAAGATCATCTGTGGGTCAGACTGAGAAGCGGATGGCAATGCAGATGTGTATAGGAGTAGTTTGAGAGATCCCGTGACAGAAGAGTAGGTGCTGCAAGAGCGTGAACCCCACAGGAGCGGAGTGTGTTCACCAGACATCTGTAGAGACATTTGATTTGTGATAGCAAACATTGGTACTTAAACAAAGGTCAGATTTTGACTAAATAATGGTTGGGCTGATGCAGTAAACATTTGAGTAAACAGATGGTGTATTGGTGTGTAAAAGCAAATAAAAACCACAAAAGCAAATAAAATTAAGTAATATAGAATAGGGTTTGAGGTTACAGCAAACTTGGCATGACCCAATTAGGTGGAGTTCATTTCAACATATTTTTCCTACTGAATATTTTTATGCATATTATCTTATATATTTTGGTTGCGTTATTCATTTCTTTTAACAACATACATTTGGTCAACTTTCAACGAATTTGTAGGTCATACATTGGTATCACCTTTGAGCTCCAGGTGCTAAGGTTCAAAGTCATATGTAATGGCTCCCTGCTTCTGTTCGTATTGACCTCCTCCCTCAATGAGGCTTGTCTAACATGCTCATGTTTATCAGCTTATTTTACGCATTATGCTGCCACACATTGTGCAGTGCTGACATTGCCTATGTGTGTGGTCAAATTGTACACTGCTCATGTCGTCCAATCATGACAGGATTGATCTTTGTGTGGTCAGCTTTAGTTACACTCTCTGCGAAGTAGGTGGACAAAGGGTCTATGTCCAATGATTCATGTGTATCAGTTCTAACAATTTTTCAGTATTTGTTTTCAGTGCAACAAAATGTAGGTCATTCAGTTTAACACAATTAACCACAAAATTCAAGCTTACACTTGAGAAAACCTTGATGTCTTTTCATAAACAAATACTAAGTTTATAATATAATAATAATTTTCCTTATTTGCTATCTTAAATACCAAGCAAAAAATAAGCACATAGCATTCATATTTATAACCCCACTTTGGCCATTTTCCAGTTAAATTTTCTTTGAGTAATGTACAAAATCTGTGCAATGATGTCACAAACTTCCAGACTCCGACTCTGAACCGCACTCAACCTTATTAAATGGCTCCTACTGTATGGAGCATTGCACATATACCTACTCTGTTTACATATTTTTTTGCATGCAGACGATGTGGGAGCTGCTGTGCACAGTCCCAAATGACAATAGATAAGATACACCTTCGGGCCACATATTTAGCACGGCTAAAGGAAAGAGACAGCAG
The DNA here is from genome assembly GCF_038048845.1 of Mixophyes fleayi. Lineage (NCBI taxonomy): Eukaryota > Metazoa > Chordata > Amphibia > Anura > Limnodynastidae > Mixophyes > Mixophyes fleayi. The sequence continues at coordinate 229,477,841 of NC_134402.1, forward strand.
GCTTCACCATTGAGGATCAACTGTTACTGTTAACTTGAAAAATGTCTGTTCTTTTTATTCCCATCCACACTAGAGGGGACAACCTTATGGTCATTTGGCTCTCACCACTTGTACTAAATAGTTGTGTGTGGTTTTATTGTAACAAATAAATAGAAGTTAACATATTTAACTTTCCAAGCCTGTTTTGTACATTGCTAAGTATGTGGTATTCAACTTCCTTTCTAGTTAACAGAATTAAATCTTATCAAATTTATATTGACAATTACAGCACAGTTGCTATATTTTAAAAAGCAAAATCAGGATGCATTCAGCTGGGCAACTGTGCCAAGATCCATCCAAATCACACCTGTCCACGCAAATTAATATTGACATGTACCCAATGGCAGAACAACCCAATTGCACGTTATGAGCTTAAAATAGTTACAGTCTTCAGTTACAGTGAGTTGTTTAACATGGTTGGTCTTTTTTTATGCAATTGCATAACATATTTATTTGGTATAGAAATGCAAGCTTGCCACATGGATGGACACCCCTCCACTGCTTTGGAGAAGCTATAAAGTCAAAGCAGACAGTCCAGAATACAAGATGTAAGGCAGGTGGTCATCCTATATGCCCCTTCCTAATCCAATACAGGCTTGACCCCCAAGGAAGACCCTGCATGGATACTTTAAAACCATCACCCATCTCTCTCGGCACTCATGTCTGCACTTACAGATATAGTAGCAGAGCTCTGGCTTACTGGAGGAGATGAATAAGCTCAATATGTATAGTTTGACCCCCACTACAAACCCTGACATATTTTCTCAGTGATCCTACTTCCAGACTTTCTCCAGTGATCCACCTCCTGCTATTCTTGAGATTTGGTTATCAGGAATGAAGGCAGATTAGGTGCCGATTCCAATCTGGGTATCAGAGAGTGTCAACCATGACTTTTGGCCTGCACCAGACTGATTACAGTCTCGTACTCCTCTGAAGGCTCATCTGCAAAAGCAGGCCAGTGCACAAAGCATGAAGATTTCTTAACACCAAAGGCATCTCTGGATAGAGGCAGTCCCATTGGTAGGTGGGTTTACCTGTGCTCGATCTCTTCCTGTACTGATCCAGCAGCCTTTTCTGTGTTTTTATTTATTCTCATCGTCCTTGAGCCATAGTGCTCATTTTTGTTAGCATCTTAAATTGCATTGTTGAGTGGAAATTTAGAAGAGGTGATATGAAAAATTTAATGGGAATGTAAATGAAATTTGATAGTTCTACAATGAATGCAGTAACAGAAGTCGTGGTATGGTAATTCACCATATACACCCCCACTTCAACCACTAGGCACCACACATTTCACTGTTCACACTTATGGTCCACCTGGATTGCCTCTACTCCCAGAACATAAATATTCCAACTTTTATTCCCTTGCATTTTACTTCCATAAGTCCTCCTAAGATACTATAAGAGGCCATTATTGGATCTTTGCGGGGTGAACACAAGCTTTGTTTGTACCAAGTATTCTCACACTGCTACTCTTCACTGGAATAAGTCCAAACACACTTGGGTTGACCCTTTGTCTCCCCAAAAACAGCTAGAAATTAGGTTAGAATACTCAAGCACTCTCCTGACTTAACTTGGTGGCTTCTCTGGGTCTCTTCCTCCTCTGTCTGGTATGTTAACTTCCCTTGCTCACTGGCGATATAGACTTTTGGTAGCCAAGGCAATTATTCCACCATTCTTCTACCTCACAGCTCATGCGATCACTTTCTCTGTAAGGTGGAAATTAGCCTCCTGAGAGTAATAAAACGAGCCTTCTTTCCGAGATGGCTCTACCCCTTGACTCTCCTACCATGACTTTGGGGTAAAGTGGACACACTGTGTCCTCTATACTGGCCTACCCTTGACCTAGACTTGCAGTGACTCTCTCTCTTTTGCTCATGCAAACTTTTAAGGCCAGTAGTATGTAATCACTAAACTTAGTCCGACTTCTTTTCCCCTGGCCTTAGGGAATACACAATTAGAACTAGCACACAAAAAGAACACTTTTTGAGGTGTTTTTCACTCCTCCTAAGTGTTACATAAAGTGGCACAAAATCCGCCCCCTACAATGTTGCTTGACCAAGTTCTCTCCGGTTCTTTGGTACAGCATCTCCCTTGTAGCAACACTTCACAAAATATCTGATTTCGGTGGGGAAGCTCCACTAAGGATACCTGTGTGGGGATTAGGTATCCTAAAATGATCAAAGAATACCCCCAAAGTGTTGCTTTAGCTAGGCCCACCATAGCACATGCCTGCTCTGCTGCTGAGCCAATAATCCTTGCTTTAGAGGTGCTCATTGTTCTGCTGCACAGAGCCTCACATTGGGAACCATTTTATAACCCCTGTTTGCCTGGCTGGGTGGTGATAGTGTGTAATCCTTAACTCCGACTTTATGTTACTCTTGGGTCAACCACCCAGCTCTAGCTCGGTCTGTCAAACTTCAGATAACTTCAGGGTTCTTTGGGTTTAATCAGCAAACAGGTATCTCTGCACAGGTTTAGTAATAGTAGAAAAGATGTAGCCCATATGCAGCAGGTGTAGCTGTGTACAGTAAAATAATGGCTGCCAAATCATCTTGAAAGTATAAAATAAAAAAGGTAGATTTATTTTACTCACAGTCATTTATTTGCAGCTTTCTATATTTCTCTTCTCCAGCACAAATCACTTAGTTGCAGTAAGTTATTTAGCATCAAGTTGGCTAATCATATATACAAGGCATTAATAAACCCTTCATTATCCCTTCTATGCTCACAATTGGCTAAAGAGCTGTCACTTATACATAGTGGGACTTTCATTCTCACTCTAACAAACTTCCTCATCTTCCTGCTTACTCTCAAACGCTCTCAAAACACAATAGCGTGCCATCACTGATTCCAGGTGCCTCTCTGAGCGATGAACCATCCTCTCACCACTGGACTCACAGGCAGGACAGACTAGCAACTAGAGATGGTCACTGACGCCCGTGTTTTGGTTTTGGATTCAGTTTTGGATCTGGATTACCGTCGTGTTTTGTTTTTGGTTTTGCAAAACCGCCATTGCGTGTTTTGGTTTTGGTTTTGGTTTTGTTTGGTTTTGTTTTGCTATTTTGTTGGAAAATCAATGGTTTTGGGCCTAAAATAACCCAATTTAGTGCTCCAACTGTTTCATAGATAAGTAATCTAATTGTAGAGGTAATAAATCATCCAAAAAACAGTTTAATTCCTGGTAGGTAGGCCTTCATTTATTCTACACACAAAACAGATTGTCTTCCTCTTCATCTATGCATATTGGCAATGCAGCCATCGTCTTTGGATGTATATTACACCCTACACTTATAGTTCAATATGTAAAGAAATGGAAAAAGGCAGTTTGCTTTCTGTCTCTATAGGCCCCCCTCCACTTGTTTAAAAAAAAAAAAAATTCAGCCGTTATAGACACTACAATATTAATTGAAATGGACAAAGCCAGTTTGGTTTCTGTCTCTCTAGGCCCCCCTTTACTTGTTGAAAATACAAAAAAATTCAGCCGTTATAGACTGTACAATATTATTTGAAATGGACAAAGCCATTTTCATTTCTGGCTCTGTAGGCCCCCCTCCACTTGTCAAAAATACAAAAAAATTCAGCCGTTATAGACTGTACAATATTAATTGAAATGGACAAAGCCAGTTTGGTTTCTGGCTCTCTAGGCCCCCCTCCACTTGTTGAAAATACAAAAAAATTCAGCCATTATAGACTGTACATTATTAAGAGAAATGGACAAAGCCAGTTTGGGGTCACTCTGTCTATGACACCCTACCCTTCAGGATAAATTGCCCAAACAGCAGCCTTTCAAGACGGTACGTGATATGGAAATGCCACAAGTCCCTTTCCTCTTTGGGGGTAGATTGCACCCTACACTTACATAGAAAGTTTTAAAAAGATGTTATCGTCATCATCTTCAGCTTCATCCTCACCCTCATCAGTGTGTACGTCATCATCACAGACTATCAATTCATCGCCACTTGAAACCGCCATTAGAGAACAGTCAGTGCTTGGATGTCTTGGATGGTGAAGGCCTTCCTCGTGGAAGATGTAGTTCATTTTTATAAACATCATTTTCTCCACATTTTTGGGAAGTAACCTTCTACGGCGATCACTGACTAAGTTCCCTGCTGTGCTGAACACTCGTTCAGAGTACACTTAAGTATTGCAAAGCAAGTTTGTACATGGGTTTCCAAATGGCCTGCTTTTCTTCCCAGTAAGGAAAGGGACTGTCTGACATTTCCATATCAACTACCTCTTGAAAGTAATCCTCCACCATCCTTTGCATGTTTATACTTGTATTGGATGAAGTTATGGGCAAAGTGACACATTTTTTTGAAAAATCCTTCAAACCAGCCCAGATGTTAAATTGTTCTGGTCTGCCCCCTGCGTCTTCCCTGCTTCTTTTTGGGAAATTTAATTTTTTACAAGCAGCAGCTTGAGAAAGCGAAGGAGGACAAGTCGTCAAGCCGAGGCCCAGTTCAGCGGCCAACTTGCTGAGCAATAGCTCCTTGCAAAAGTTCACATCTCGCTCATTTACAAGTAAAGACTCAATGTAGGTTTTAAACCTTGGATCAAGCACAGTGGCCAAAACGTACTGATCCGAGTTCAAGATCTTAATAACTCGAGGATCATTGTGAATCGAATTAAGTACTTGATCGACAGGGCCAACATACTTTGCTGAATTGCTTCCTTTCAGCTCCTCCTTCATTTTCTCAAGCTGCTTTTCCAATAGTCTAATTAAAGGAATGACTTGGCTCAAACTAGCAGAGTCTGCACTCACTTCACACTTCAAATGGTTTCAGCACCTTGCACAGCACTGAAAGGATTGCCCACTGTGCAAGAGTGAAATACATCCCCCCTCCTTTCCCAATGTCATGGCTTGTGCAATATGCTTGGATGGCTTTGCGCTGTTCCTCCATCCTCTGAAGCATGTACAGGGTGGAATTCCACCTAGTTACCACCTCTTGCTTAAGTTGGTGGCAGGGCAAGTTAAACTGCTCTTGGAGCTGCTGCCCCCCCGGCTGCAAAATACAATTCTTTCCCCCGCGGCCGCATCTGATGACATCAGATGCGGCCGCATCAGCGCACAGACGGCCGCATCACATGACAGGGGATGCGGCCGAGAGAGAGAGAGAGATATTTTTTCATATTCCAGCTTTCAGCCAATGAAAAGTGCTCTGGTGATGACTCCCACAAATTGCCAGGGCACAGGCTTGTGCAGTATGAATGGGGTCAACCCGGGAAATTCCCGGGTCCAAGGTGCAGTATGAATGGTGTTTCTGACCTGGGACGCTCCGAGCCCCTGCAAAAACCCGGCTTCAAAAACCCGGGATATTGCAGGGGCGGCAGTATGAAAGTGGTATAAGTGTACTCCGTAAATCTCTTACTGCCTATAACTGTTAGTCAGTTATTGAGTTGAGTGTTCTTCGGGATTGATCGGTTGGTCTTCCACCAAGATTCTTGATGCATATGATGTGGTATGTTTGAATCAAGTATGAATCTGATATTTGATGATTGTACCTGGCATGGAATCATTAAAGCTTTCCTAAATTGTTATTTTTGCTTTGAGCCTAGTGAAAAGCTGCTGCTATTTTATTATGCATAGGTAATGCCCTGATCCCTGCATCACCCACAGGAATCCTAAGTGCCGATGCTTAACTTTCTAAGCCCTGTACAGTGTAAATCATACTTGCCCAATCATTCCGGGAGACTTCCGAATCCTGGGTAGGTCTTCCAAACTCCCGGGAGAGCAGGCCATTCTAATGCATCATGCCCGCTTTCGCCCCTGGGACAATATGACGTGATATTCAGCAGCCCACTCCCCTACAGACTTGCACTTCCCCTTCCCTCCGGGATCTCCCAGAGGGATGGGGAAAAAAAGTTGATCTGAATGGTATAAATGCAGCAAAACAAAATCTAATGCATAAAAACAGTCCAAACACTAGCAACCATTTAATATATTTTAATTTTTAAACTGATAATATTTACATTGATTGGAGTATAATCTAAAGAACTGAGTATGCATATAAGATGAAGAACACAAACTATGTTTTAATCTTATTGTGTACAAAGGTACGAGTAATGGTTACATGATACTAGGTCAGTGACTTCAGCCCCTTCATTTTAAAATGTGTCACTGTCATGTTGAAAATGTTTATATCCCAATATAATTATTGACAGTTTGTGAATAGAACTCTGTATATGTGATTTTGAACTACATTAGTCCATTAAACTAGTGATATAGCAATAAACAGGAAATATAATTATTTAAGGTACATAATTTATTGACCCACAAAAACAAAAAATCAATATTGTTTTTGGATTGGTTCCTGAGTGTGTTGGGCATAAGGAACAATGCTTCTAACCTCACACACAAACTAAGATTGTTATGGCCAGGTATCAGTTTGTCCCAATATACCTGAACTTGAAGTAATATATTATAGGACTGCAATAACATAACTCTGAGACCTTTTGCACACATGGTTATATAAAGAAAAATTATCATTAAATTTCTCAAATGGAAAACCCCACGATCCTTATTTTTCCATTTATGAAGCCAGATGCAAACAGTGAGCTTCATTTAGCGTTAGGAGAAAATCCAGTTAAAGGTCATAAATGGCTATATTATTTATACCAAAGAAGCACAGTAATGCAATATTTACTATTTTGCCCAAAAAATAGAAAGCGTTGCCGCTACTACAATAATAATTGCTCCTATCTTTTAGGTAAAAATCCATATTTGGAAATAATATTATCAAAATAAGAAACATTACCTTATACGCGGCCCTGTGTCTGCTCCCAGTGAATATGAATGTTGATGATTGCAGAGTATGGCTTTATAAATCTGTTTCTTCTCTTGGTAATTGTACTATGTATGTATGAAGAATCTGTGATGTATCTATTGAAGTGTGGAAGACAAGGCTTATTTTTTATTGAATATCTCTGTGTCTAACCATGCTTAGATATCCCCTATTGATGTGTGATATATACGTTCATGTGCCTTTCTGCTAATAATCTGTATATTTGGTTCCCTTAGTATGTATTTCTCAGCCTTTCTCTGCAAATGTATATATAAGTATAGATCTATCTCATACATGCAGCAGTGTTAAAGAAAAGCAGCATGCACACATCCTGTCATAGAATATATCTCACCACATCTAGCTTCCTGTGTGAAAGCACTGGGTTCAGACAGAAATATATAACAGTAAACATTTAAAAATGTGAACAATTTTAGTTTAATATGATTGTGCTCTGTCATTAAGTGTTCTTGATGGGAAATGTATACGTGAAGGGACAAGGTCGTCCACAAGTTTATCTCCTTGTTTTATACAATATTATACAATAAATATTTTTAACTGCTATATGTATCCAATTGTGGTGATAATGCTTCTACTGTACGTCATCTTCAATCACCTGTGAGCAAACCGTCTCAGTATTTCCAAACTTTTAAGGGACACTTTGCTGTTTACTCTGTGAAGCACATCATGTATAAATGTATGATTTTTGCCAGGGGACGTTAGAGTGATAAAATACCCATCATATCATGTATATTTCATTTGATTATAAGTTATTGGTTGCATTTTTAAAACTCTGTGTTAATAAATATCATCATATAAAACTCAGTGGATAAATATAACTAAGAATTGCATTTGACATGCAGAAAAACATACATTTTATTGTGCGGTTGGTTAATCTTTAAAAATAGGGAAGTTTCCAAGGATAAATCTTTACAAACCTGGAAGTGTCTCTGGAGATTAGGGACATTTGACAATAATGTAATCTCTAGTACCACATACGTGAGAAAAAAAAAAGTAGTCAATAAACCAATAATATATCTGTCAACAATTAAAATGGTTACAAAGAGGCACTAAATATTTGTCTAAAAAATGCAGTGTTGTTTTTTTTCTATAAACACATGTAACCAACTCAGTAGACTTTGGGACACACATGATCATAAAATAAAGTTCTGTAAATCTCCCTCTCCCTCTCCTCCTTCTTCTCCCTCTCCTTCGTCTGCTCCTTCTCCTTCTTCTACTTCTTCGTCCCAACCACCAGTAATTTTGGGAGGAATATCATCCTCACATCAGTGAGTGTGTGCTTTGTTCACCTGTAACTGTTACGAATGGCAATGGAAGGTTATTTTCAGAGGATTGGTAGTGGGGTTGTCCTAGCACTTCAGAAGAGTCTGGGGATCTGGCTACAACCCATCTGTAACATGATTATATCTCCATATCGAAGTAGCCACATGTCCTTCTCGAAGTGTCCCCACATCAAAAATTGTAATGTTGGGAGGCATCATCATCATCATTTATTTATATAGCGCCACCATATTCCGTAGCGCTTTACAATTGGGGACAAACATAGTAAACTAATAAACAAACTGGGTAAAACAGACAAAGAGGTGAGAAGGCCCTGCTCGCAAGCTTAAAATCTGTGAGTAGGCATGTGCCAGAAGTGCAGGGAGTGGTCAATTTCCCAGAGATTAACACAAAGTTTTACTGCTGCTAGTTCTCTTACAGAAGTGTGGACATAATTTATTTGAAAAACTGTTATAAATGTAGCCCCCTTTTAGTTGGAGCAGCACGAGTGTTAGGAAATCACAGGCAGGGCCGCCGAGAGGGAGGGGGAGCCGAGGTTTTTTTTTTTTTAAATTTTTTTTTTTCTTTGCAAAACAATTTTTTTTTTGTTGTTTTTGTTTTGCGGCGGGGAGGGGGCTCGGTCGTTGATGGGGGGAGCAGGGTAGTTAAAAAAAAACAAAACCATACTCACGTGATCGCGGTTAAAAAAGGAGGGAGGGGCCTGTCATAGAGGGGTTAAAAAATGACTGGGGGGCTGTCATTGAGGGGTTAAAAAATGAGGGGGGGCCTGTCATAAAGGGGTTAAAAAATGAGGGAGGGCCTGTCATAGAGGGGTTAAAAAACTAGGGGGGGCCTGTCATAGAGGGGTTAAAAAGCGAGGGGGGGCCTGTCATAGAGGGGTTAAAAAAAGGAGGGGGGCCTGTCATAGAGGGGTTAAAAAAGAGGGGGGGCCTGTCATAGATTTTTTTTACCATACTCTACTATAAGGTGGGCCCCATTAATTTGTTGTACCGGGGTCCTGAATTCCTCTTGGCAGCCCTTATCACAGGAATAACATGGATATGTTGTAGTATCAAATGCTATTGAGTTTATTGCAGTATCAAGAGCAGACAGGAAAAGCACACACTATGAGGTAATGCAGGAGTAAGTAATTAGCCACAATGTAATGCAGGAATCATGCAGTAGTACAACAGTCTTGCAACACAGATATGAACTGTGTCTCTGAAGAACTAGTGATGCAGGTTAATACAGTCAGAGGGAATGCAAAATATGAACAATGTATTTAACGCTGCTTTAACATTTATAGTGAGCAGTGTCTACGGTTCTTTATGGGATTTATAGCTATTTTGCATGCTGTTTGCAATTCGTAATGTTTATAGCTGCAACAGTTTAGATTTCAGTGTTTATAGCTTAAGTGCAGGAATTATTCATTCTGCCTATAGATTGTAATGTACATAGCTCTTAATTGTATAGTACACTGTGTTTGGTAAACAGTTTTAAAAGTGGGTAAGTTCTATAGCTCTCAAATGTTTCTGGCTTGAAATAAAAGAGGGAAATAAGAAAAACTAAAATAACACCGCACCGTTAAACCTCAGACCGCTAATCCGGTAATTTTAACACTGATTTGTGCTCGCGACTCAGGGAGGCACAACCAAAAGGCAAGCATTGAAATTACCATATTAACGGTAATAATGTACACTATGACTGTAATATCGTTAATAGTGCGCAGGCCGCGTTACTTTTAATAGTAACGCAGGCAATTTAATATGCCTCACACAGTGTCCGTCCCATTTTATTATGTTTTTCATTTATGGCTCCAGAGTAAAAGGCACAAAAACACATAATAAAAGAAGTTTATTTTCAACACATATTTCTTGTCTATCATAGGTGAGTGTAAATATTACACAGTGTTCCTTTTTTCTTGGGTTCATCTCTGTCACAGACATTTGCTATTTAGATGTACTACAGAATTTTAACTGTTACGTATCATGGCATTCAGGAAACTTTAATATGCATTTCTGGAGGTCTCAAAAAACTTTTTTCTTACATCTGTAAGGCTGTATAACTACTTTTAATTAGCACTCTCAAGCCATAGTGGTGTTATCTGAGATATTATGGATATTTAAATTCCACATCACTTTGGGGGACTATATTGAGTGAGGCACATAGAGCTTGACGGGCCAATATATTTCTCCCCCAGAGGCTGCTGGGTCTCTTTTGCTGCATAAATACCCTCCTGTCCTACAATTGTATTTACTATGATCACCATTTTTTTCCCCAGTTCCAGAGGAGGCTCAGTTTGTCGGCAGAGCTTTTGCAGTCAGCAACTAATTCATACAGTGCTATCGCTTATTGGCTGCATGTCACTGCCCCCTTCTAATCACCCTGGCTCTTGGTCCCTTTGTGTGGGGGACCCCTTTACCTACTTTGTGTGGGCACCTCCTTTTGCGCCCAGAATGGGAGTAGTCACAAAGACGTCACAAGTCAATCACAAGGGACAAAGTCCTAGTACCAGTGAAAGCATGGCCAGCGGAATGCGGTAAGCGGGGCAAGCGAGGTGGGGGGGGTGCAAAGACTGAGGGGCGCTTCCCCCGCTTGCCATCCCTGCGTGTCCACCGAAATAAAAAAAAATAGAAAAAAATGTCGTCGCCCTCCTGCCCCATAGCTCCCTTCTTACTGACAGTGTCGGGTGTGACATCATCATGTCCTGACACTGTTAGCGCGGAGCGAGCAGAGAGGAGCCGTACTCCGAGCCAAGAAAAGAAGGAAAGACTGAAGAGGAGAAGACAGAAAAAGAGAAGAGAAGGAATGAAGGTCATAGAAAGGTAAATAAGTAAATAACGGAGGGGACAGCAAGATTGAAAAAGGAGTGGGAACCATCATGTGATAGAGGAGAAGAGGGCAGCGTGTGATGGAGAAGAGGGGGCAGCAATGTAGATGAGGAGAGGGGGGCAGCGTGTGATGGAGGAAAGGGGGCAGCCTGTGGTAGATGAGAGGGGAGCAGCGTGTGATGGAGGAGAGGAGGGCAGCATATGGTGGAGGAGAGGAGTGCAGCATGGGATAAGGGGTCACCGTGTGATAAGGGGTCAGTGTGTGATGAAGAAGGGGGGAGGGGCACAACCAAACTAATTTGTCAAAAATTTTAAATCTTATTACAGAAAATACATATTCTTCACTTATATTATTCAAAAAGCAATGTTTGCTGTTTAATGTATTTGTTTTTATTACTCTCTTTATTAAAGTGTATTATATGATTTGCATTGAAAGAAAAAGCATTATTGAATGAACAAATAATTTATAAAAGAGCAGGGCGCAAATTTATTTTTTGCAGGGGGTAGCCCGACATGCTAGCACCGACCCTGAGTGGAAGTGCCTGTGGGCGGACGCTGTTGTTAGCTGACTCGCAATTTGCTCTCGCCGCCACCATTTTATATAATCGATTCAATAAACTGTGATCTATTTAGCCAAACTCAGAAGTTGTCCATGTCTTTATTTCACAAAAGGTATTAGAGTTAAGAATATACATTATAAGAGATTTTGTGCATGGAAGAAGTGAAGCAGCAATATGCAGTTTATCGGTATGGTTAAGTGGTGAAAGAGAGGTTTTTCATGATTTGACAGTGATTTTAATGATCAGTGTCATCTGCAAAAAATCTCTTTTCTCTATTCAATAAGTTCTTGGACATCTGACTTTGAAACATAGGTGATCCAGTGTAGCTCCTGGTCAATTCACACTCCCAGGGAATTCAGACTCTTTCAAAAGACCTGTAAAGAGGAAAGCAACCAAGACCCCAAAAACTACCACCACAATGTGCCATTCCAGTAACAAAAGGTTCCAAAGTAGAATTTTAATATTTGGCATTAGTACCGTCTTAATCCAATTAAGTACATTGATGAATGTAGCATTTATTTATTTCATTTTATAACTATAACACTTTACCCAGGTCATACCAAATAATTTTTGTTGGTTGATCTCCGGCCTTGTAATACAAATCAACCACTAGAGGTCTCCAAAGACGGAACAGCTTTCTTCTTTTCATGTTTATAATAAACCTTTTTCTGAGAAAACATGTTCCTATTATGGTTAACTGAGTATTTGCAATGATAGCAAAGTAGTCCAGAATCGGTGAAGGATATAATAGTTTATTGAAGCCCAGACACACTGTTGAAGTACATAAAATGCATAGCAGGGAAGTTTTCCCAAATAACACACCTGTGATAAAACCTTTATTCCAGACCAAATAAAGACACGGACACAAAATTAAAGTTGGAATGAATGACGGTATTTATTTATTTTTAAACTAATAGGACTGTAAGGCGGACGAGAGCAGGGCAGTCAGGAACGCAAAACCAATAAGGTGGAAAGGTCAGACCATATAACCACCAACCCAGGATCATACCTTATCTATTGGCCGGTGCTAAGATCAAGTCCAACGGCAAGACTACACCCCCTATAAACTCCGCCAGTATAAACCATACAAAACTGGCCCAAAGGTCCTACTAACAAAACGGACCAACCATGGTATGACACCATAACCGCAGGGGGGTAGTGACCTATGACAAGATCACCCAAGCACCATATGCACAGTTACAGACTGCACTGTTCTCCTACTCTCAACAACTCCGTTCAAAGATATGTAACCATTTGTAGGGAGGGCGGGAGGAATCCGGAAGCAGGAAGGGCAGAAGCCTCTGCACACTGACTTATAACTGTGTATAAGTCCCAACCCCTTCCTGCACTCATTGGCTGAAACTTACAGGAATCCACAGATAATAGGTTCTTTGGTAAGTCACTCACCCGCATGATTTTAACTGCGTTTAGTCTGAGGGACACACTTCTCTAAAATGCATAGCAGGGAAGTTTTCCCAAATAACACACCTGTGATAAAACCTTTATTCCAGACCAAATAAAGACACGGACACAAAATTAAAGTTGGAATGAATGACGGTATTTATTTCTTTTTAAACTAATAGGACTGTAAGGCGGACGAGAGCAGGGCAGTCAGGAACGCAAAACCAATAAGGTGGAAAGGTCAGACCATATTACCACCAACCCAGGATCATACCTTATCTATTGGCCGGTGCTTAGATCAAGTCCAACGGCAAGACTACACCCCCTATAAACTCCGCCAGTATAAACCATACAAAACTGGCCCAAAGGTCCTACTAACAAAACGGACCAACCATGGTATGACACCATAACCGCAGGGGGGTAGTGACCTATGACAAGATCACCCAAGCACCATATGCACAGTTACAGACTGCACTGTTCTCCTACCACGCCGCATGAAATTATACATGCGGCCCGCCAACTACAGCCCTAAGAACTCCCCTTAAACGCCAAAAAAGCTGGTCAATAAACAAACGAACACCCTCATCTGATAAATGAACACCGTCAAATCTATATAAAAAGGGGGACTCCACTTCCAGCAAAGGATGCTTTATAACCGAACCACCCACAGAACGAAAAATTTTACTGGCCACCTGATTTATTTTCCGTACCGCCGCCCCGATGTTAATGGCGGACATATCAGATCTCCAATGCCTACTAGGAACAATACAAGACCAGCATAATTTAATATTAGGCCATCTGTTTGAAATAGCATACGTGTCCTCCCGAATTTTGATGATTAACTCCAGGGTCTTAATTTGCCCCACATCGTTGCCACCAGCGTGGACTACTAAAACGTCAGGCACACCATATAATAAAATTTCCTCTGACAGGAGAGGGAGAAAATTGTCCCATTTTAAACCACATTTACTTATCCATCTAATGTAAACATTATCCGCTAACCAATGACAATTCACCTATTTATAACTAGGAGGTAGGGAGTGAGGTGAATGCTGGGACAAAACATTAATTCCAACCTTAAACCTAACAGAAAGAAAGGAAAAGCAGCAACCCAGGTGAAGGTGAAAACCTATGAGGAAAAAGCCCTTCAACGCCCCCGCAAATAGCGGCGAGCAGCCTAGCGCCCTGGGTTCACTAGCTTAGAGGAGAAAAGAGGTAGAGAAGAGCTGCTTAGAGGGAAAAAACACATGTTAGACATCAGGACGAATATACGATTTATAACAGCCAGACTTCCATCCTTCTAGCCTTTGTATAAAATCTACAGAAGCCCCACTTGCTGCAGCCGCCGTGGCCGCTCCAATCCGAAACGAATGTGTTCCGAAATCTGATGTTGATAAACCAAGGGCATTTAAAGCGCTGCACATAACTGCATTAAATTGGTATTTAGTAAGGGGGAGCAATCCTCATGAACTAGCCAAATCTCTGCTCCATGTGGCCTAAGGCTGGCGAAATATTGACACAGTTTAACCGGACATATAACTTGATCCTGAAGTTTACTAAGGGTAAACCAATGTCCTACACCTACCCGATCCGTTTTAGAGCGCCTAATTTTATTTGAATGAGTCGTCCGACAACACCACGTGTTTAACTAGTAAAACAGCTTCCATCCTGTTTTTGGATTGCGCAACTATCTCACTGACTCACATAGCGCCATGAAAAGCCATAGAGAACGCTACCGCAAACAGTGAAGCTTCAAAATGGTCTGATATCACTTCAGGCAAAATCAAGATCATACGGGACAATAATACGGGATCTATGGGCTTTCTCCTATCTTTGGGGGCGGGGTGAAGCCTAGACCATCCTTTTAAAGCTTTGTTGATGAGGAACGATTTAGTGGGATCTTGTAAACTTTGCAACCTAGCCATGAATGATATACCCGCTAGAATAGCTGCTATAGATGTTTTACTAACCCCCTCCTGGTAACACCCCCACATGAAGTCCACAATACCGTTAGGGTCCCCCGGGGCACGAGAGGGACCGGACTACAGAAAACTCTCCCATCATTTCCAGGCTGACCGATAAGCCTTCCACGTGGATGGAGCTAGGGGAGC
Source organism: Mixophyes fleayi (assembly GCF_038048845.1). Lineage (NCBI taxonomy): Eukaryota > Metazoa > Chordata > Amphibia > Anura > Limnodynastidae > Mixophyes > Mixophyes fleayi. The sequence goes on from NC_134402.1 coordinate 229,492,846, forward strand.
CTCTGCCAAGAATCTTAAGCCGGACCGACCATCTGCCAAACATGGACAGGCTGTAAACGCAGGGTCAGCATGAGGGGCCAGGGATCTAAAGCACTCCCATTCAACGGGAAAGGGAGTCAGCTATGCAGTTGTCTATACCCGAAACATGTTTGGCGCGAAAATATATGTCGCAGTCCAGGCAACGAAGCACCAGAACGCACAGCAAATTTACTGCCGGCTTAGAGGAAGCGCTCTGACGGTTAATTGCCTGCACCACGCCCAAATTGTCACACCAAAAGGACACATTACTCCCAGACTGCTGAGGGGCCCACAACTCTAGCGCTACAATTATGGGAAAAAACTCCACTACCAATAGGTTCCTTGTGAGCCCACCCTCTATCCAAGATTGCGGGCAAGATAAAGCGCACCACCGACCTTGGAAGAAAGCACTAAATCCTTTAGCGCCGGAGGCGTCAGTGAATAGATCTAACTCTAACGTGGTAATGGGAGGCGAGGGCCAGATCCTGGAACCGTTAAATTTCTGAAGGAATGTCACCCATATGGCTAAATCCGCCCTTATCTTGTCACTCAGCTTAATTAATGCGTGGGGTCTGTTCCTACCCGCTGTGGCCAACTTTAATTTCCTGCAGAAGATCCTGCCCATGGATATGACTCTACATGCAAAATTAAAGGAGCCTAGTAAAGCTTGAACCTGCCTAAGTGTACGAGAAGGAGAGGCCAGAGTGTTGGATATCAAACTCTCCAATTTCGCTATTTTCTCCGTTGACAAACGACTACAGCCTGCCACCAAGTCTATTTCTATCCCCAGGAACGACAAGCAAGAAGTTGGGCCTTCTGTCTTATCCTTGGCTACCGGTACCCCCAAGAAAAGGGCCTGAGCTGAATACAGCGTATCTGAGCACTGTGAGGAGCTAGCCGGACCTACAAATAGAAAATCATCTAGATAATGTGTGATGCCCTCGTGGCCTGTCCCGCTTGTATTGCCCAATGGAGAAAGGAACTAAAGGATTCAAAGTAAGCACATGATAGGGAAAACCCCATGGGAAAGAATCTATCACTGTAATATTGGCCTTTGAACTTAAATCCCATGTAACGAAATGACTCTGGGTGAAGGGGAAGTAACCTGAAAGCTGACTCAATATCTAATTTGGCCATAAGAGCTCCCGGTCCAAACCTCTGAACGAGCATTAAAGCCTCTTCGAATGACTGGTATACGACAGAACTTATGTCCTGGCCAATGGCCTCATTGACCGAATTGCCAGCGGGAAGCGACATGTGCTGTATTAGCCGAAATTTACCTGTCATTTTTTTAGGGACTATACCTCCTGGGGTTATAACTAAATCTATCGGGCGGGGTGGGGAGGGGAATCGAATGGGCTAACCATGCGGCCCAAGCTTATCTCACCGCAAATTTTCTTGTCAAGGATATCGGGAAATACGTATGTTGATTTTAAGTTCCTGGAGGCCCTGGCGCTAACCGGTGTGATAATGGGGTGCCTAAACCCGTTAAGAAAAAACCTTTGCGTAGAAAAGAAGCCTGGCCCGCTTTGGATACAGTCAAAGCCATTTTTCCAAAATTTCATTACATATGGGAGACTGGGCTTTAAGGAGCGCTGTTATCGTTGCCGCGGTTTCTGAAGAGGCCGGGGGCACACCTCAGACACTCTCTGGCTGAAAGAGCACTGCAGCAATAGGAGCAGTTGTGCTCATTTCGTTTATAAGATGTAAGTATTTCCAAACCTCCTCGCTCGCCTCTGGCCTCGTCTCCATATAACACGCCGCGAACGGGCAATATCCTGATATCCAGTTGGGAAAGATTTATATGTCTCCTCTCCTATCCCTCCTTTAGCGCATGCCAAGACTAGCTCCTTTTTTTTTTTTTTTTTTTGCCGCCCTTGACAATTCAAACATATTCACAATAACACCCCTCCTGATCTCCTCTCTCATGCTGGGCCTAAGGCCTGCCAGAAGGGCAGTGTTCTCGACACGTAGCATGGGACTCTTAGCTGCGGTTGATTTCCCACCTGCGGCTCTAGTTCCTGCTCTTGATTCATACGGCTAAAACGTGTGTTAAATATCTTTATGAATTTACGTGGGCGTCTTTCAGATGATGAGGAAGAGTCGCCACTACTAGTGACAGCTGGGGACCTAGGACTAAGAACCCCTGAAACACCCCATCAGGTAACTCACCACCTTCCGCAGCCCCTGAGGATCTAGCGCTGCTCCCCCTGATGCGGATGGCTCCGTTGCTGCTTGTGCTTCGACCGACTGAGAAGGCCCCGGTCCGTCTGCTGCCGAAGAGGAAGCCACCGTGTTCGAACCTTGCACTGGCCTCAGGGGCTCCACCATCCTCTCTGCCCCTGGTGCTGTCTCTTGCCTGGTTCCGATCGGACCCCTCGGTTGTGTCCCAGGCCCTTCCATGGAAGCCTGAGGTACTGACAAAGGAAGCATGTTAAATAATGAAGACAAAGCCTGTAAACTAGCGGCCAGCCCGACTAAGCGCTATCAGTAGTGCCCCAGGCCTGTCTCCGACTTCCTTCTAAAAAATCCCAGGGGGGGGGGATCCCCTCCCCTACCCCTGTCACCTCCTCCCTCGTGTTAATTTCCCCTATACCCGGGACGGGATGGAATGTGTATGCCGCACCGAGGGGGTGGGGTACGGGGGGAGGACCGATATGTTGGCCCCATATGTCGTATAGCGACCCAGGGGAGGATAAGGCATGTTCCATAGTGTACCCGGGTTAGTATGATCCGCTACCATGGGGAACCTATCCAGGAACTCGGTGCGTCCTGCAGGCGCTGTGGGAGAGCTTCTTGTCTCTTACTGAGCTGGACGGAATGTATTATTGCTTAGGTCTTGGGAAAATAATAATGGAGATATCTATCTTGGTAAAGTTTCTGTTGCCCCCCTAGACCCGGCTAAACCCACCCCGTCTGCCTGCCTCGTGAGTTCCTGTCCCTGAGTGTAGCGGGGGGGGTTAAGCTGCTGACCATAAAAAAGGGGAGAGGGGTTAACATGATCCCCTGGCAGACCCCTATCTCCTACATAACCAGCGTCCTTCTGAGGCAGGAGTGCCTGATATACGTTTCCCATATATAGGTCCCAGGCCCCTATAAGGGGATCCCCGGTTATCATTACCTACAGAAATGGAGGAGACCTACACGACTTCCGAAGATCCGCCCCCCCCCCAACTTCTGATTAAAGGCCCCACTACTGACGCGGCTATCCCTGCCTGATATGGGACTGAAAAACTCACCGTGGACCTAACTTGCTATGCTGTCTGATCTGCTGCACTGGATCCTGCATTACTTTAGGGCATCACTAGAGGGCTCACTACCTGATCAAATCTGCCTGTCCTGATGTTCCCAAGCCCGCAATACCGGAGGACTCCACCAGAGGGCTCCCTGTCTGCCGGAAACCTGCCTGACCTACAATACCTAAGCCTGCCATACTGGAGGCTGCCGCTAGAGGGCCCGCTACCCGCCGCCCACCCACGCTATGTGCCCACCGGACACATGGAACACCCCTACCCCTACTAGGTCTAACTGAGGGGGAGAACTGCAGGATGACCTAGCAGACACGCCGCTAGAACCGGAACGTGGACCGGAGGGGACGCTGGACCTCGGGGAACCAGGAAGCGCCCGTGATGCAGGTAAGGATTCTGCATAAGGGGCTGGGGCGCTGAGGACTCTACTGGGCCTAGACTTGCTGCGGGGGACCTAGGGGGAGCCTGAATTTAAAACGGGGAAAACATAGCAGGACAAGAGGGAGCAGGAGATGGAAAGAAAGATAAAATACACCTAGCAAGAACAGAGGGAGATGACAGAGGAGGGGGAGGGGGGGGCGGGGGAAGAAGGAGAGGGAAGGGGGATAAGAATGTAAGGGAAAAGGGATGAGAAAGAAAACAGGACAGATGTAAAAAACCTGTAAAGGGGAAAAATAAGTTAAGCATAAGACCAAAAAAAATAAAAAACAAAATAAAAATCAAACAATAAGAAATCCATAAAGCAGACAACCGAGAAAGTTACAGCAAGGGAGATCAATACAAGCCTGACTCTCTTGCTGAGAATCCGGAAGCAGGAAGGGCAGAAGCCTCTGCACACTGACTTATAACTGTGTATAAGTCCCAACCCCTTCCTGCACTCATTGGCTGAAACTTACAGGAATCCACAGATAATAGGTTCTTTGGTAAGTCACTCACCCGCATGATTTTAACTGCGTTTAGTCTGAGGGACACACTTCTCTAATGGAGCAATGCAATAAAAAACACAATCCAGAAATAGCAGGTAATAATCAGAACTAGAGATGGTTACTGACCCCCGTGTTTTGGTTTTAGATTCGGTTTTGGATCTGGATTACCGTCGTGTTTTGGTTTTGGTTTTGGTTTTGCAAAACCGCCCTTGCGTGTTTTGGTTTTGGTTTTGGTTTTGTTTGGGGTTTTTTTGCTATTTTTGAAAAAAATACAATTTTTTTGGTCTAAAATAACCTAATTTAGTGCTCCACCAGTTTCTTAGATAAGTGAGGTAATTCTAAAGGTAATAAATTATGAAAAAAACAGTTTAATCCCTGGTAGGCCGTCCTTAATGCGAACACTTGTCTGCAAATTATAAAGTCAAACCTGGTTGTCTACCTCCTCCATCTTTGTTTATTGGCAATGTAGCCATCGTCTTTGGGTGTATATGACACCCTACACTTGTAGTTGAATATTAAAAAAGCAGCCTGCACAGACTGTGGAGCTAGAAAGCAAAATTAAATGGATCACGGTACTTTGGTGGCTATCTATGCCCCTCCCGCCCTCCACCTGTAGTTGAATATAAAAAAAGCAGCCTGCACAGACTGTGGAGCTAGAAAGTAAAATTAAATGGACCACGGTACTTTGGTGGCTATCTATGCCCCCCCCCCGCCCTCCACTTGTAGTTGAATATAAAAAAAGCAGCCTGCATAGACTGTAGAACTAGAAATTCGAATATACAAAGAAATGGACAAAGGCAGTTTGGTAACTGTCTGCATCAGAAAACGATTCAGCCGTTATATAATCTAGAATATAAATAGAAATTGAGAAAGGCAATTTGGTATCTGTCTGTATCATAATCATCAACATCCTCATTAGCGCCCTCGTCACCTCCATAAATCTCCCCCTCATCCTCTTCTATTTCCAAAGTGGCATCCTCAATTTGTGTATCACCGGCTACACTCGGGCTGTTCAGGTACACATCAGCAGAACTGCTGAGAGGGCCCTTCTTTATGGGTACACTAACAGAATGCTCACGATTAGACATACCACTGTTGGATGGACTCTCCACAGGGATTGGTGTCATTTGTGAATCAGAGCAAACATTATCCTCTAATGCCTTACTGTTATCTTGCAGCTCGGCTTTGACGCGTAACAGTAGTTGTGCACCAATTGTAGGCTCGGTAACTTTTTGGGATCTGCCACTAATAGTCAAAGGTGAAGGCCTCATTCTCTCTTTGCCACTGCGTGTGTAGAATGGCATGTTGGCAATTTTTTTTTTATCGGCACTTAACTTTTGCTCAGTAACACTTCTTTTTCGCTTCAACACAGTAAATTTTTTATTTCATTTTGTTTTTTGGACTGATTTCAAAACACTCTGTAGTTTGACATCGCCTTGCCCAGATGACGTACTGGGAACACTAACATCAGGACTGGTGACAGAACCTGGTTGCTCATTCTGATCATATGTGGACTGCTTTGAATCCATTCTGAGCGCAAAGCACTTGTAGTGGTAAAAATTATTTGGTAAGATACTGCTGACAAATATGACTTTTGACAGCCAGAAATATTTATGCACAATTATGGGGGACACCCCAAAAGCACTGGGGAGTGCTAAAAATGATTTGGTAGATACTGCTGACAGATATGACTTTTGACAGCCAGAAATATTTATGCCCAATTATGGGGGACACCCCAAAAGCACTGGGGAGTGCTAAAAATTATTTGGTAGATACTGCTGACAGATATGACTTTTGACAGCCAGAAATATTTATGCACAATTAGGGGGGACACCCCAAAAGCACTGGGGAGTGCTAAAAATTAGTTGGTAGATACTGCTGACAGATATGACTTTTGACAGCCAGAAATATTTATGCACAATTAGGGGGGACACCCCAAAAGCACTGAAGAGTGCTAAAAATTAGTTGGTAGATACTGCTGACAGATATGACTTTTGACAGCCAGAAATATTTATGCACAATTATGGGGGACACCCCAAATGCACTGTGGAGTGCCAAATATTAAAAAAAATAATAATAAACCTCTATCCTCCTCTCTTCTCTCGATTTTTGTTAGAGCAATTGCAAGAAGAATATTGGATTCTCTGTCCCTGCTTTAATCAGCCTGTAACTACACCCTGCTCTCTCCCTCTGTCAAATGGCGATGGATTGCTGTGGAGGCGTGTATTTATAATGTTGAAGTATCGCGAGAACCGAGCCCCGAGATCCGACGACGTCACAATGAAGTTCGGCCTCGATTTGGATTCGGAGCGGGCGGGAGAGTACCGAGCTACTCAGCTCGGTACTCAGATAGGCAAAGTTCGGGTGGGTTCGGTTCTCGGGGAACCGGACCCGCCCATCTCTAATCAGAACACAGTCCAGGTTTAACAAAAATGGGAAGGGAGCATACAAAGAAATAGATTGCAAGGCATATGCAAGTGCTGCGAACCAGATGCTAAAGGAATCCAGATAACCTGTGAGTATGGAGTGATGGTAGAAAGTAAAGCCAAAGTTTAACAGGAACAAACAGTGGCAAGCTGCATGTCTATGGCACAGGATAAGGCAAACACCAAACAATGACCAGTAAGGTGCATGGTGAGAGTCAGGAATAAATAGTCAGGAAAGCAGGTGCAGGTAATCCAACAGAGGAATAAGATTAACTCCTGCAGGTGAGGAGAAAATGTCCAAAGCCATAACAGTACCATATCTGGTGACACAGAGGTACAGCTGGCCTGATGAAGAATAAGGGCAGAGTACTAACATAGCCCTCCCTCTCTTTAAGAAGCGGATTCCAGATGCTCCATAAACAGAAAATTGTTGATGCCCACATTCAGTGCACAATAACCTTCCCACATGGTATAGTTTAATACTATAAACCTTAAAATAGTTACTCAGATGCAGGTGTAAATTTGGGAAAAACTGTCAAAGTTTTAAATAGAACAAACTGGTGGCGGAGAAAGCAAAATGCGTGAGGGCTAACACAACTAAATACTGCACCAAACAAGTGGATGGCCCAAATAGCACTGACTCCACTAGAAGAAGTATGACCTCCCATACCAAATGGCTGAATTAGTCCTAACAGTTCCATAACAAAGCTAAACCCTATTTTGTCCACCAAATCTAAAATCTAAATGGCAAAAGTCTCTAGCCAAAAATTTAAAATGGGATTTAGAATTGTCTGCGCCGTGAGTGGCAAGTACAAAGATGAATGCAGTGCAGCAAAGAGCGTAAATCCTTTCCCAACTCGTTCATCAAGAGCTGCCAAGCATCATCAACATCAAACAAAAAAAACATGTGGAGAAGAAATATAACATAAATAAAAGGCATAATTATATATTATATAAGAATCCATATGGATTCTAATATAATATTTGTACATTTTTTCTTTTTCTTTTTTATGGTTTAGTAGTTTTAATAATTATGCCTTTTATTTATGTTATATAATATTCTCCACTTTTTAGCCAATCATTAAATATTGTTTTTATTTTATTTATTATGGTTTTTTTTGTTTTTTTTAAGACCTAGCTAATTATATCATGTATTATAGGTTATTTGTTAGTCCAATGTGCAGATATATATACATAGGAAAAATCTAAATGGATCGTTGCACTGCGGTCACAAGATGGTTAATTAACCAGGCGTTAATGCTTCCTAATTAAATGAGTAATATTTATATATGCAGGAAAGGGAGGTGGCTATGTCTCTGAAGAAATCGCCAATTAGGCAATGAAACGCGTCAGTACTATCTATTTGGTCAGTAATCTGCGTTATTGAATATGTTCATCTTCATTTAACCCTTGTGGCCAGCTTGTCAAGGAACGATTTAAATCATGTGCCCACTGTGATCTGGAAGTCTTTATTACATCTGCAGCGTGAGGACTATGGGGCACATTTATCATTAATCGGCAAAAGTGAGAAATAGCTATCAATCCTTATCGCAAGGATAAGGATTGAACTATTTCTCAAATTTATTAAAAAGGGGTCACAGAAACAGCAGTTCCGATAAACTGCTGTTTCTGTGATAGAAAAAAATCACACTTACCACCCTTTTCGGATGCGCTGTCTCGGGATCTCCTCTTCGTTCCTCTTCTTCATGCGCACAAAGTCCCCGCTCTGTCTCTGCAACTATCGTTGCAGAGAGAGAGCTCTGAGTGACAGGGAGGGATCATGTGATCCCTCCACACATGCGCTGTCCAGCTCTGCTCTCCGGAGCAGAGCTGGACATAACGAAGAAGAAAAGCTTCAGCAACAGTTCCTATGATGTACGCCAGCTTCAGCTGGCGTACATTTACATAACAAGTTCCCGAAAAATATATTTTTTCGGGACTTGTTAAATGGCGGCCCCGAGCAGTCACCATACTGTTGTATGGTGACTGCTCGCAAAAATGATCTGCAGTTAAAAGGACTCATTTTTAACAGTCATCAGTGCGATGTGCCTTTAATAAATGTGAGTTGGACACTTTGTTGACCTAATTACACGGTAAGTGCACGATAGTGCAATACCGTGATTTGTTAAATATGCCCCTATGTCTTTACCTTACAGGAACTCTTAATGAGCTGCATCAACATCGTGAGACGCTGATCTCTCTAATACACACAGAGTTGTGTGATATTTGACAGCACATTGTGATTGTCTCCCCGCCGGGACATCAATGGGAGGATGAGCTTTGCCGGACGGACATAGCATTAGCTATGTGGGATGTTTACCAATCTTGTGCACACGCTGCTGTGTAAGATTCCAGATTTGCCTCACTAAGGCTATTGGTAAGAAGTCCGGTATTGTGAGAGACAGCTCCGTACTATAGGAGGGGGGGGGGTTTTGATATGTGTGATGTTTACTAACTCTGTGCACACGCTGTTGTACGAGATTCCAGAATTGCCCTACCCAAGCTATTTGTAAGAAGTCCAATCTTGTGAAAAACAGCTTTGGTAAGATATCAGCCTTCCGAGACTTATATTTCTGTGCATATCAGTACAAACAGGATTGTGGCACTGTTTTCAACATTTTTCTATTTTTCCTTGCTAGCATTTTTTCCATCCATGGTATGGTTACATGTGGACACATTTATGTAGGAGTATTCTAATAGCTCATATTTTTAAGTAGATGTTGCATGTTGGATTTATCCCTAGCTTTTTCATTCAGATATTGGACCCATTCCATTTATTGCATCTTTTATGGGAGATTTATACTCATTTTGCCTATATGGTTTTATGGCGTATATTTATATTTATTTTTATTGATTTATATGTATTTTGAAAAAAATTGTTGTTTACTGCAGTGCATTGATCTTTTTATTTGATACCATATACACAGCTGCAACTGTTGCGTTTTTTTTTTTTGTTAATGTGTTTCTATTTAAGGAATAGCAGACCCCTAGCAGCTGTTGTCAATTTAGTATCTGCCCATTCAGCGATTAGGAGTATTCCTTTGTGTATTTATCATCAACATCAACATTTATTTATATAGCAAATTCCATAGCGCTTCCCCACCTATTGAAATTTTTATGTACGTTACAAATCAATTGCATGCTACAACCCTGGTTCTAGATGTTTCTCATCTATTTCTACTTTTATTTAGCTAGAACTGTAACACAATTCTCCATCAATTTTGTTCTCTTATCAGGGCATAATTATGGCGGCTGCGCTGGAATCACCGGGACCGCCCTTGGTCTAAAGGGGGCGATTCTGACTTTCAATATTACAGGCAGCCTGGTAGCTAATCTGATTGCTCCCAGATGCCTGTCAGTGTGGCCGGGGGTCTTAGTCTGGTCTCTCGAGATCGGGACCTCCACATCTCATGAGACCAGCATAAGAAGCATCTGTGTCGGCACTGAGAGGCAGCTAGCAGCAATCGGATTAGCTGCCTGACTGCCTGTCATCCCTGTCAGCGTTGAAGTGAAGACGGCCGTGCCAGAACTAGAACTAAGTGGACAGTATTACAAGTTGCTTTTCACAAACACAGCATGCTGCACATTCAGTCTATTTGTATGTTGCCATTTCACTAAATGAAGAAATTCAGTGCAACATGAGGGTTTTGGGGGGGGACAAATTATCTCGCTGGAAACCCTGCATACTATTCATTTTCCATTCTTTTTTCCCAGTTCCCAGTGGGAACTTCCAACCAAGCATGGAGTAGAAGACGCAAGTTGATCTGCAGTGTTTGTGTGTGTCCTGGTAGTCAAAACGCATATAGGATACAGGTCAGCACATAGCTGATTGTCCAATCCATGCTCTTCCTTAGTAGTCATTTCTACTACTATAAGCAACATATCTTCAATATTCAAGATATCTTGATCCATAGTCTCCCATTCACCAGACATATTAGCAGGTGCTTAATGGAGTGGACTTCTTGACATATGAAAATCAAAACTATCCCAGAATACACTGTTAGGGTCCATTTAATTTTTATTGTTAAAGGAGCCACGAAAGGCCTCTCCGTGTAAGAAATTGAAGGTCTTGCCATCATTTATCTTGAGTAGGTCTTCCATTTGGACCACATGTATTAATGATTACATTACAATGATTACGATCAATAGCAATAGCGAGAGGAGAGGGTGTATAGTTTAAAGGGCCACTAGCAGGCAGAACAGGGGACAAACTTTAATAAAAGGCCTTCAATTTCAAAGAGGGTACATTTAAATGAGGCATTGTTTTTCTCTGAGGTTAGGACGGGGAGGCAGATGACAATGCTGAAGGTAGCATATGAAATTGATGAAGAGGCAGCTGAAAATGATGAAGAGGCAGTTGAAAATGCTGAAGGGGCAGCTGAAATGTCTTAAGGGGACAGATGAAAAATAGAGCAGCTTTGTGGGCATGATCTCTATATTGTGTGGAGGTTATGGGGTTGCTCTCTGTGGACTCTAGAGTCACTATAATGCTAAATATTAGGTGAGACTGGTAGAGGTTTGTATTTGATTATAGCTCTTTGACAACAATGTTCATATATTTTATTGCCTACATATGTCTGTGCAATGGAGTAGTTTTATCTGGCCATAATGGAGTGTTGTGTTTGTACTAATGAGCCTAATCATTCAGGGTTTGTTAACATTTTGCATTATAATACAAATGCCCCATATTTTCAAAATTGGACCCCAGCTTTCCAGAAGCCAGCTAGACAACATCAAAGCTGCAAGAACAGGCAAGAAAGAATCTGTCTAGATTTGAATGCAGGAGAATATATATACAAATTGAAAACTCATATTAGTACCAGTGAAAATACAGTGGCAAAATTGACCATACCAATAAAGTTATATTTAATAAAAAGTATTTTGTATGGCCAAAACCGCTTGTCCACCTTGACTACTGCAACCTCCTTCTTTCCGGCCTTCCCCTCAAACTGATTTTCTCATTCTAAAATCCATGCAAAATGCCTTACTGTCTCACCGCTCCATATCAGCTGCATCACTCTGCTAATCCTTACACTGGCTCCACATTACCTCCAGAATTTAATTCAAGATACTCACCCTCAAAACTATTCCCCTTCATACATCTGTGACCTCCTCACAAGATACTCTTACTCTCACCCTCTTAGATCTGCTGTTGACTTATGCCCCGCCTCCTCTCTCATAACTACTTTCAAGCTAACTATTAAAACTTACTTCTTCGGTGTAACCTCTCCCATGCCTAACAAATAAAACAATATTGAGTAGGAGTAATTGAACCTCACTACTAAAAATTATTCATTTTACTCACATATACACAACCTTAGACAAGGACACTATCTGACTCTCTGTCTCACAATGAAACCACAATAACTCAGTCAATCCATCTCAAAGTGCGGGTCCCAAAAATAGGCAAGTATTCCTTTGTAGTCACACATTTTCCCTCTCACCACTGTAGTAACACATAACCCCTTCACACTTCTCCTGTAACACATTCCTTCATCACCTCTGTAGTAACACAATTCCTCTCGATCTCCTATAGCAACACATTCCAACCTCATATCAACACATTGTCACCTGTGTAGTAACACAGAATCTTCCCGGTAGTAATACGTTATGTTTCTACCCCCTGTAGCAACACATCCCCTATGTAGCAACACATTTTCCTCCCTGTAGCAATATGCTCCCTTATATATTTCTTACCTTCATCCCGAGACTCCACTCCTCAGTTGTGCAGGAGCAATTTGGCAGCAAATCAGGGTGAAGCTTACTCATTTTGATTTGCTGCAAGACTGACCTGACCGATGAATAGCTTAAACCGGTTTCTGGGTGGAAGAATCATTTGGAATGTTTATTCTCACCCTTGGAGGGGGTTGTTTGAACCGGCCTATGACCTGTTTACACTGGACCCTCCTGAAGCCTGGACCTATAGAAGCAAACCACATCATCTGCATTGTTTTCTCTGTAACACTGAGTGTATATAATACAGCTTTGCTGGGACCAGCTGCAGTCATTTCTGACCACAGTCTTCTGGAGTGAAGTACTGTAGCTGGTGCCAGCAGAGCGCAGCGAAGGGCGCGGCGGTATATATGTATTTGGTATCGGCTATACTGTATTATAATTATGTATTGAACTGCTAAAACTTTTGCTTCTGCTAAATAAATTCTTTGTGCTTTGGAAACACAAGAAATTGCTTAGACAATACTTATTGGAAAACGATAAAATTACTTTAATATCTGGGATATGTGATATATGTGATAACAGACCCAAGAAGGGATATGTGAACACAGTGGATTTATGACAACAGGCCCAACATGGGACATGTGACAACAGGCCCAAGAGGGGATATTTGACAACAGGCCCAACAGGGGACATATGACAAAAGGCTCAAAAGGGCATATGTGACAACAGAGAATCTGTGATAACAGGCCCAACAGGGGATATGTAAAAACGGGCCCAACAAGGCATAGGTAAAAATATAATATGCATGTGTGAATGGCCCCTGTATTAGTATAGAGATCAGTTCCTTTTCTTACAACAAAATTACCAACTTTTTCATTGGAGATTATGCCTTGGTGTCATTGACAGTTAACTGTGTTTGACTATATGTGTTTTGAAGTCTATTCATATGTATGAACACTTGAAGAAAGAATACTTATTTATAACAAATCTTATACATTCCCTTTTGGTCATTGGAGGTGTTAGGATGAAAATGTCCAACAGTTGATAATCACATTCTGACTCATTAACTGCACAGTTTGTTGGTATTAATAAATATCATATTTTGTTCTCTGCATTGGGCAGTGGTCTCATGGCTGTCCTCTGTATTGTCTGGTGGTGAGAAGGGTGCTATGTGTTGTATGGTGGTCACAAGGCTGCTGTGTATTCTGTGGCGGTCACAAGGGTGCTGTGTGATCTTCTGCTGGTGTAGCACATCCACTTCAAAGTTGAATGTGCTGTGCATTCAGAGGTGCTCTTCTGCATACCTCCCATGGTTAATTGAGTTACTGTCGCCTTGCTGTCAGCTGGAACCAGACTGACCATTCTCTTCTGACATCTCTCATTAACAAGGTGTTTCCACCCACAGAACTACCGCTCACCGGATGTTTTTGGTTTTGGTTTTGAGCATCGTTCTTTATCAACTCTAGAGACTGTTGTATGTAAAAATCAAAAGAGATCAGCAGTTTCTGAGGTACTGAAACAGCCCATATGGAACCAACAATCATTCCACAGTAAAGTCACAAGATCACATTTGTTCTCTATTCTGGTGTTTGGTCTGAACAACAATTGTAATTTTTGACCATGTCTGCATGCTTTTATGCATTGAGTTTCTACCACATGAATGGCTGATTAAATATTTGCATTAACTAGCAGGTGTTTACAGGTATACCTAAGTGGATAATCCATACAGTGTTACACCTTGATACACTCCCTTATGTACAAGTGGCAGCCTGCTTCCAATAGACTGATTGGTAAGTCCAGAAAAATCTAGAAATAAGAGAAAGGAATACGGTGCCCAATATTGTAGTAGTTAGAAGGTACGATCCGGTGTAATAAGTCATAATGAATATGCGTACTAGATAAATAAGTGAATGAAGCACATCTTATGTTAAGGTCCCTGGTTCACAGTCATGTATCACGGCAGGCTCCAAATCATATCAGGAAAGAGATAGGATACCAGAGATAGTGTGTTATCTTTTATAACTATCAATATGACACCACTGCCACCAATCGTGTATATCTGTACCAGTACACAAAGCAAACAGTCTTTTTTGTAATGCTCTCCAGCAACGTATTTCATCCAAATTGCAGAGATATTATAACCAGTTCTCTCCGTTGTTGACCAAGGAACAGAGAAATGGGGATACCATATAGTGTAGTATATTCTATATTCACATGAACATTTTATTACACATAAAATGTAGATTTTGCACTTACAAAGAAATAAAAAAATATAGTGCTTATCTGAACTCCCAATCTGGTCAGATGGTATCTGGAAAGTCCCTCTTGGTGAGTAGAAGTTCTTATTCCGCATCCTGCGTACAAAAAGTTGAAGAAAACTCCCCAGAGCATTACTAGATACAGAAACAATACTACAATGTACAATGCACACTCTAAATCACAGCCTCAACGTGATTCGTTTCAATTAGAAACATCATCAAGAGGGAAAGGACTGTACAGCCAGCATACAGTCAGGTCCATAAATATTGGGATATCGACACAATTCTATTATTTTGGGATCTATACACCACCACAATGGATTTGGAATGAAACAAACAAGATGTGTTTTAACTGCAGACTTTCAGGTTTAATTTGAGGGTATTTACATCCAAATCAGGTGAACGGTGTAGGAATTACAATGGTTTCTATATGTGCCTCACACTTTTTAAGGGACCAAAAGTAATGGGACAATCGACTCCAATGCTATTTCATGGACATGTGTGGGCTATTCCCTCGTTAATTCATCATCAATTAAGCAGGTAAAAGGTCTGGAGTTGATTCTAGGTGTGACATTTGCAATTGGAATCTGTTGCTGTCGACTCTCAATATGAGATCCAAAAAGCTGTCACTATCAGTGAAGCAAGCTATCATTAGGCTGAAAAATCAAAACAAACCCATCAGAGAGATAGCAAAAACATTAGGTGTAGCCAAATCAACTGCTTGGAACATTCTTAAAAAGAGAGAACGCACCGGAGAGCTCAGCAACACCAAAAGACCCGGAAGACCACGGAAAACAACTGTGGTGGATGACAGAAGAATTTTTTCCCTGGTGAAGAAAAACCCCTTCACAACAGTTGGCCAAATCAAGAACACTCTCCAGGAGGTGGGTGTATATGTGTCAAAGTCAACAATCAAGAGAAGACTTCACAAGAGTGAATATAGAGGGTTCACCACAAGATGTAAACCATTTGTGAGCCACAAAAACAGGAAGACCAAATTAGAATTTGGCAAACAACATCTAAAAAAGCCATTACAGTTCTGGAACAACATCCTATGGGCAGATGAGACAAAGATAAACTTGTACCAGAGTGATGGGAAGAGAAGAGTATGGAGAAGGAAAGGAACTGCTCATGATCCAAAACATACCACCTCATCAGTAAAGCATGGTGGTGGTAGTGTCATGGCATGGGCATTTATCGCTGCCAATGGAACTGGTTCCCTTTTATTTATTGATGATGTGACTGCTGACAAAAGCAGCAAGATGAATTCTGAAGTGTTTTGGGCAATATTATCTGCTCATATTCAGTCAAATGCTTCATAACTCATTGTACATCGCTTCACAGTGCAGATGGACAATGACCCGAAGCATACTGCAAAAGCAACCAAAGAGTTTTTTAAGGCTAACAAGTTGAATGTTATGCCATGGCCAAGTCAATCACCTGACCTGAATCCGATTGAGCATGCATTTCACTTGATGAAGACAAAACTGAAGGGAAAATGCCCCAAGAACAAGCAGGAACTGAAGACATTTGCAGTAGAGGCCTGGTAGAGCATCACCAGGGATGAAACCCAGCGTCTGGTGATGTCTATGCGTTCCAGACTTCAGGCTGTAATTGACTGCAAAGGATTTGCAACAAAGTATTAAAAAGTGAAAGTTTGATGTAGCACCTGGGAGCACCTGGGGATAAAAGGGCACACATGGGAGAACATACAAATTCAACTGGATTAGACTACAAGGTGGCCGAGCAGTTCAGTCATGGGAGACAGCCTTGTGGGCTGAACAAATACTGAAGAGAGGACCACTAACAGCACTGACCGCAACATTCCAGGATTTGGCCAAGTAGCAACTGACCTGTAGACACCACTAGCAGCTACAAGAACAGGAGATCCACAGATCCCGGATACGCTTTGAGAAAGTGCCTATCTTTGGCACGAAATGCGTCAGCTGGGTCTGTAGTTGGAATTGTGACTGCTGTAATCCACTAGCAGTATTCATTGAATTTCTGCCTGAGATACGTTCTCTGTTTCAATATCAACTGAACTGAATTTTCCGTGAAGTTACTTATCTCCTGTGTGTGGACTACGAATATCTTGTTGCCAGTCAATCTGGTAATACAGTTGCGCATCATCGCGGCAAAGACTGATTTATTCACCGGGAGTAGGAGGTTCAAGTTCACTAACGAGGGTCAATTGTTCACAATCTAACGGCGTGAGTATATCTGTATGCTTGAAATGACAGTGGATCCTAGACGAATAAGCTGTCGGCAGTATATCTACCACAGCGCTTTGTGGAATTAATTCATGCGGTCTATAGACTTGGGAACACACTTTACCTAAGGTCTAGTATTCCTAGTTCAATTGACTATCATGAGATATAGTCACGTATAGGACTGGATCTTTTACCAATAACTTAGCTTATATGTACTTTTTGTGATTGAGCATTTATTATTTTTATTGTGAATTGTCGACAGCCGCGGTTGTTTCTAATCTAAAAGTCACCTCAGTACTGAAGGTTCAATAACTTGTACCTTATATATGTTAAGGATTCCTCAGATTTATGCAGAGGTATTCATGTTTTATATGTATATTTAAATTTTTGTGGATAGTTTAATAAATATCAACTGTTACTATTTTTAGTTTCTTTCTCGATCATTGGGAGATCCTTCAGATATATCAGTATATGTATTTCTTATTTATAGTATATTTGTAAATCAGACGGATAGCAGCGCAACCTTATTCTCTTATTTTTTTCTGTGGGTGACCATTTTTGATGGCAGTTTGCAATCCACCAAGGGTTTGCAGCAGCAAAATTAGTTTGATTATTGTTTATTAATATTATTTTTCTCATTTAGTCCCGGTTTTATACGATTAACTATTCCCTAGTATTCTCCAGTGTGCGCCATTAACCCCTAGTGGGTTCTGTTTGTCTAAAGTTTGATGTAGGATTGTTTAGTTTGTCTCATTACTTTTGGTCCCTTAAAAAGTGGGAGGCACATATAGAAACCGTTGTAATTCCTACACCGTTCACCTGATTTGGATGTTAATACCCTCAAATTAAAGCTGAAAGTCTGCAGTTAAAGCACATCTGGGGGTTAATGTATCATAGTGCGGGTTGTACAAGTCGCCGGAAATCGGCGAGATGACAGCGTAAATTTAGAGCGGTGCTGCCTTGTAAAGGGCTTCCCTTTACAAGGCAGCGCCGCTTTAAGTTTAAGCTGTCATTTCGCAGATTTCCGGCGTTTTGTACAACCCGCACTATGATACATTTACCCCCTTGTTTGTTTCATTTCAGATCCATTGTGGTGATATATAGAGCTCAAAATATGAGAATTGTGTCAATGTCCCAATATTTATGGACCTGACTGTATCTGTGGTAAATAACGGGCGCCATCATTTTGCACATGCGCAGTAGGTGCCGCGACTCTCTGTGCATGTGCAAGTCTACGGCAATATCAGATATAGTTCCCAGTGTCAGTTTGTCCACAGAGAATGTGTCTGGCATGGCTCAGATTCCTAATAGGTGTCGCTAATGAAATATAAGTAATCAAGGACCACTAATTAATATTTTGATAAAGAAGCTGCAGCAGCGACCATCTTGGATGTGGGCACCATAATACTTTTTGCCCTCTGTTCTACCTATTAATTAGGTCAATTACATATAACAGTATCATTCCTACCAAAAAGATAACTGTCAATATATGTACAAAAATGAGGCAAAAAGCCCGAAGCACATAGACTAAATAATATATAATACATAAAATAAATAATAAATTTAATAATAGTAATAATAATAATAATAATATATATATAAACAATATAAAACCAACAATAGGAAAATTGAAATATTGATATAAATAAAACATTAATAAAATGGCACTAAAATAATAATAAAAATATCAATATGAATCAGGACAAGATAAAATGTTCTCCAGTGTAAGTATAAGTGCCACATAGCAGTATAAAAATCCATCACTAATAATTACAAAATGATATAAATGAAGGACAAAATAGCAAATCACAACACTGTAAAAATACCAGAGCACCAGAATGGGAGGTTGGGTCACAAAAAGGGGGCTATTTCATAATTCTTATTCATACCCTGTGGTGACAGGGTACCCAACTCATAGATCCAATACATTTCTCTTTGTGAGTGTTTCCTTTGTGATGTCGCTCCCTCTCGATCCCACTTTAACCTGCCCCAGGTTCTTAAAATGTAATTGTGACGAATCTGAGTTATATTTATTTAAGAAATGTTTTGATACTGAATGGCTTTCAATTAGAGATGTTCACTGACCACCGTGTTTTTGTTTCGGTTTTGGATCTGAATTAAGTTCGTGTTTTGGTTTTGGTTTTGGCAAAACCGCCCTCGACGTGTTTTGGTTTTAGATCTGTATTTTTTAGAAAAATAGCTAAAATATACAAAATTTGCATAATTTTGCCCTTTTTTTGTTCCTACATTATTATTAACATCAATAACACTAATTTCCAGTCATTTCCAGTCAGTTTTGACCACCTCACAGGTCACAATATTATTTTCATCCACTTTCGGACAAAAACTGCAGCGACCTGGCTGAATGCTAAACGACAGAGCAATGACAGAAACTCACGGCAGTTCATAGCACATCTAGGAAACATTGCCACACAGCAGTGACAGAAAAGATATTGTTAAAATGTACATGTCGTACATTTTAACAAAGCAAGCACTCCAGCGACAAGGAGTGCCACTTTTGTGGCTGAAGTGCTTGGTTTGTTTGGACCCCCACACAACAAGCTACCAATAGCTTAGCTGCCTTAAGCCCAACAGTGCTGTCAATGAACTTTACATTATTAAACCATGTCTGCTTGTGCAGCATCTTTAATCTCCTTCTCATCTGTGGATACCTCCCTCTCATCCCTGAAGAACTGCCAAACTTATGTAGACACAGGCAGACTGACTGTGACACTGAACATGTGGGCAGCATGGAATCCGTCATCTTGGAATACACTGCATTGAACAGAGATTTAAACCAATATATAGACTCAGTAGAGATGACCATACTTAAGTTAAAACTTGACCCACCGGATGATATCCCGGATTTAAGAGAGCTTGTACACAAGAGATACACTGCGCTTCAGAAGAATAATACAGAGGCCCTGACACAGCACGATAAATATGTCCAGTTTTATAAACATCTAAGAGACCTGAGAAAACAAATGGGTGTGTCACTGGCCCCTGCAGACAAAGCTTTGGACGAAGAAGATGAGGAGATCGCCGTCACCCAGAGCACTCCTATAACACAGTTGGAGATGCTGAACCCAGTGAAAAAGTATGAAAGGATGATTTAAAGCAAACTTCAGAAGTGTAAATCCGCCAGCTGTCCAAAAATTGTCTGAATCACTCTAACATGAGTATATCAGATCTTGTTCCAGACAATGCCCTAGAAAGAGCCATTGACATTCACAGCAAAAAGCAAAGTCATCAACGAGCTTAGAATCGACCCCAATCCCTAAAAAAATAAAATATAGCTGGATACCTTTGACATAAAGTGCAGATTACAAACACTTTGTGCAATACTGATGAAACAACAGCAAAGTGGAAGGTTTGAGTAATACATATATACATCTATTTAGACATTCATGCTTACATTACTTCTGCAAACAACGTTGTTCTTTGTTACTAGAACATCTAGGTAACATTAGCACACAATGGCAGCTGAAAGGAAAAGTGGTGCTAGGTGGTATTATCCTTGGTGTAGATTGCAGGTGCTGGGATCTAGCTGAGAGAAGAGACCTAGCTGATGCTGGACTGCCTGTTGTTAGTTTTTTAGCATAAGTTTCAGATTTTCCCAACAGCTTGCCATGAACTCACTTCAAATGGCGTAATATGGATGAGGTTCCTAGATAGTTAAGGTCCCTACCTCTACTGACTGTGGCTTTACAAACGCTACAAATGGCTAAACAACTGTTGTCAGGATTTGGGTAAAAATAATTCCACACATAAGAGGTGAATTTTTAGGACTTATGCCCAGGCATGACAATGACCTTCTTCGTATCACGTACAAGAACTGCTTCCACTGGTGGTATGACTTACACAACCAACATCATCATCATCAACATCCTCATTAGCGCCGTCATCAGCTACACATCCCTCATCCTGTTGCAATTTCAAAGTAGCATCCTCAATTTGTGTATCACTGGTTACACTTGGGCTGCTCATCTACACATCTGCAGAAATGCTGAAAGGAGGTTTCTTTATGGGTACAGTATTAGAAAGGTCAAGCTGGTCGAGCTTTCTCTTCTAACAGGCTAATGGATTCGTTAGAGTATCAAGGACGCAACATATTATAGATAGATTTAATATACAAAAATACAGGACATACAGATACAAAAATAATGAATAATAATTAATAGATTGACATAACAAGCAAAACAGTTTAAAATAAAAGGGGTTACATTCAGAATAGCTCTTACTTGAGTTGCATAATCTGCGCCATGGGGCTAGGAAGATGGACAGCTTATCAATGTGGCTTCATTTCCCCAAAAAGTCTGACAATTTTCTGTGTCTCGTCTCAGCATTTTAAAGACCTGTCCCAGCCCCCAGGGGTTGTGGCCTGTGACACTTTTTCCAATCACCATTTGCATGTTGCCTGATTTACTAACCAATTCTACTATGAGATCTAACTTTCCTGTAAAGTGTCACATCTATCCAATTGTATCATTAATAAATCCTCTATGATTCTGTCCATTTTTTTATACCAAACATGATGACATTTTGACAACGTGACATACCTTTTTCAAAGATATGTTATTTTAGCTGTTCCCGGATACCCCAACCCCCTTCCCCCCTCGTACCTGTCATTCACAACCCTGGTGTGATTTCTGCTCCTCAGTATGTAAGGGCACCCGGATTCCACAAAATATGAACTATGAAACATTTTCCCTTGAAGCTCATATTTCCATATACCTAAATAGGCTTCCACATGTTGTCTACAAGGATCTCCAGCTGTGATCGGCCCCACCAAGTCTATTCAAGTGTCCAAGACTAACCATCAGAGATCTTTGAAGCTGCTACAGGTGATATGGTTATCTTCTCACACTGGGATGTGCAAAGCCAGCAATACATTTACATCAGACTCTCTGTCTTCACACTTTACACTTTACCAGCTCAATTGATCCATGGATTCATTTGAGACAACCTATTTACACTGCAGTTATGATTTATCCCTTATAAATAACTGCAAGATCTCTATGTTCACGACAGGGACCATAGGACACACATTGGGCTGAGACCACCTTGTCAATGGGCTGAAGTCTATACCAACAGACACCACGCATACTCTATGAAGGTTCAGGTGGTCTATGATGCTAACATGAAAATTATGAGTAATGTTGTAGGCTATCCTGGCTCTTGCCATTAAGCATTTATCCTGCATCAGTCAGCTCTCTTTCACAAATTTTAGAATGGTGAAATGCAGGAGGGATGGGTACTGGGTATGTGATATAATAATCATGCATTTTCATGCACACATTGTTTATATTTATGTCTCAATCTAGGTGACTCGGGATATGGGTGTCAAGTCATGGTTAATGACACCTCTGTTGAATCCACAGACTCTTGCGCAACACAGATATAATAAAGCGTACACATCCACTAGAGGTGTGATAGAATGTACCTTTGGTCTATTGAAGACCAGATTCAAGTGTCTTGATAAATTTGGTGGTGTGCTTCTATAGGCTCCAGTTAAGGTGACTAATATCGTGTCGTCATGCTGTCTGCTGCATAACTTGGCACCTAACCAAAATATACCCCTACCACTGGCAGTAGACAGTAATGAAGCAGGAGAGCTAATAACATCAGCATATGTGGAAAATACAGAGGGGGTGGGGCAGGTCAGATAAATTAGATTTCCAGAAAGCTCTCTTACTGTCCCAGTTAGACTATTAATAGCCGTATTCATTTGCACCAGGCTGGAATCAATCCTTTCAAAACTGCTAAACATCCGCAGTTTGGTCTGATGGATGTCCTGCAAATGATTCACCCCTTTTGTTAGCTCTCTTTGGATTCCGTTCATAGAATTTTGATGGAATTGCAGTAAATTGCTCTGCAGTTCCCGAAACTGCTCGATAGAACTTGTCAAATTTGGAGCAGTTGTTGGTTCCACTTGTTTGGATGGAGCAGTTTGAGGAATGCTCTGTGGGGCCGAGTCTACAGACTCCACAACTTCTAAAAAATGATCCACACTTTCAAAAATAATGTGTTGCTCAGCTACTTTGTCTGGTGTTGGTGCTTGTGCTGAATCAAGATCTGACTCTGGTGACATATTGACTAGGGATGTGCCTTTGGAAATTAAAAAAAAAAATGAATCCATTTACCTGTACCAAACCACTTACAGGGGTTTATGGCTATGGCAAAATGTGTCATGACAGTGACATTAAATATGTTTTTTTTTTATTTTCCATATTTGTATTAACCTTCTAAAGAGTCATTATCATCATGGTAAGTGATTGGTGGCGCTGTCTGAGTTTGAGATGAACCTGTGTATTTAAAAATGCAAGATGATTAATATATATATTAATATATTTAATTTAATTTAAGAAATATATGGAAGCTGTGAAATAAAAACATGACATTATGACATTTGTTTAACATATGTCAGGCTTCTGAATTCAATGTGCAAAAATGTGTAACATTTATATGATGCCGGATTATTAAGTTACCATAAAGGGTTTTAAGAATTAAATGTAGACATTACGCACCAGCCTTAGTTTGGGACAGAAACATGTCCGTGTCCCGGACATTGATCCCTTCTATTATTTCACGTGGGGTGAGCTGTTTTTAATTCTTCCTCATAGGAGGTATAGGCAATGACCAGGGCCGGGCCACCGCCAGTCACTGCAGCTGCTCTCATCTTATCAGACATTTTTCTTTTCAACTCTCTGCCTAACATCAGAGGTGCGCTTGCAGCAATTATCTATGGATCTTTTTATAGGGCCAACCACATTTAAAGAAGTACAGACAGATGACCAAAGCTGCTTTTTTTCTAGAATATGCTGTTTTGGCAGCTTGAGTGCCCAAATGTCTGTCATATACTGGTGTAATACCCTGCAAATCACAGGTATATTACTGTATACAATCATTCAGAAAAGACAAAAATGGACTGGCTAATGAGAAAAGTGATGTGTGACTGCTGGCTGAGCTAGTGCTGGATCTTCCCACAAAAACCAATGAACGCAATGGCTGAATTGTTGTCCTGAGGGATGTTTGCAGCCGGCCCAGAAAGAAGCACCTTTTCAGTATAGGAATTCACCTAACTTGCCACTGCCCATGAGATGTCAGAAGACTCATATGAAGACAGATAAGTTTCTTTTGCTTTGCCCTGTTCAATTTAATTAAGTGAGACATCAAACTATGTTATGAAAACCTCTGACCGGGACTATAATTTTGCTATTGAGAGGCGTTATAGCACTGTCTAAAGGAAGAGTTTATTAAAGCCAAATATCCTGTATTTAAAGTTTAAAGTTATCTGCAAGCTGACTGGGACATAGTGAGCAATCATTTATCACAAGAGTTTCTTTATAGTGGATCAAAAGTGTGATTCTATTGTGACACTACCTAAAATGGTCACTGATGAGAGAATTGCAAGTTGTTTAACCCTACAGTTGCTGGGAGACAGCTGCTTATTCGGATTGAAAAATCTAACATGAACCAGCTGGATTACTACGTGTTGCATGTCTACTGAATTCTGTGTGATAATCATGATCTATATAATTGCACTAAAAGTATTGTGATTGACTTTATTATCTGCTGCCGCAGCATTTAGTATGGTGGTCTAATTAACTTGTAGCAACCGGCTGTCTTCTGAAGTATCTATCCAGTGAAATCCATTTCACTGAAGCACAGTGCCTAAGTTTAAAGTGGGATATATTTATTCAATCACCTTTGTGTTGTCTGAATTTATGTTTGCATATTGTTGAGCCAAAATTCCTAAAATGTTATTTATTTTGTGACATGTTGAATAACATTGCATATTTATGGTATAGTGCTATTACTTTTCTACACTACCACTTATCTGCTGCTGTGGTAAAGCCTTATGCCACAAGCAAAGATAATAAACCCACAAGTTTGTGCAGTTTTAGCCCTGTTTTCCTTGTTTTATTCCAACACTACTGGGCGGGGTGGGTTGCCTCTCTACCATACCACCAAGCTTTTAGACTCATTCCTTACACAACTTTTGGGGTGACAACCATCTGCCTCATTACACTGGCACTGCGTTTCGAACTAAAACACAATATACTTCAAAGCTGAACTGCACATTACACCCAGAATTTGTCTTCCTAAACCCAGCAGAAGACTCTGCCTCATCATGAAGATCCTACCCCTCCCCATCTACTTTCTCTTGTCTATTTCTCTACTCCTCCCCACTGTCTCTAGACTGCTCACCCCTCCTTCCTCTTATCATCATAAACACAAATTAAACACAAAAGTAACAAGTGGATACACAATTTAAGACTCACAATGCTCTTTTGCCAACAATCGCCACTCTCCTGCTCTCTCCACTAGTCTCTCTATAACTCGTGCAACCCCTATCAACTCAAATAAGGAAGTAGACAGTGTTTTATAGTGCTGGTGATGTCCAAATCACATGAGTTTATAAATTTCAGCTTCAACTCATCAGAAATGGGTATTGGTTTGAAAATTGTGATTTGAACATCAAACCCGGGCATCTTGTTTTGGGAAAACTGCTGCAACTCGGTCGAGATTAACAGAGATTTTGATTTTGAGACTCAAAATCACAGGTTAATACATATGGCAGCTGTGGACATAAAATCGCTGGTGATCTAGAGCGATTTGCAGTGATTTGAAATTGCTGCAGAAATCACAGCTTGATACATTAACCACCAGATGTCACATTGCCTGGAATGAATACCTAGAACCAAGCTAACCATATCATCATCTTCTCCTTTATCAGCCCCCTTAGAGCAAGTTGGGCTCACCAGTACTTGGATGCCACCAGGCATGCAGGAGTAGGGGCTTATTCCAGAACTGTCCGAGACAGTAGATATTTAAGAAACACAAATAAAGTACTACTGTAATGTGGACAAGAAATGCAGATACTCACACAGACCCAGTGGAATGACTGCATGGAAGACAGCTTCCAAGAAGGCTAAACCAGAGGCCAGGGCAGGCAGTGTCCAGTGAATATTCAGGTCCAAAGCAAGGATCAGGGCAAGCAGTGTTCCAGAGAGTAATCGACATCCAAGCAGAGGTTATAACTAACATCTTAACAAGAAATACTGACTTGCAGGTGTGACTGCTGTGAAAGTCAAATAATTGTATGAAGCAAACTAAATTAATTAATATTGTTTTACAGTGTGATTGCGATTAGTATGCACGTATTAATAACACACACATTTACATTTGTGCTTACACTTGTAAATAATACAATACACATTTATTAAGGTTCAAATCCACATTTATTAGTAAAATGTATTAGAGATTATGTATACATAGATAAAACTATAGTAACGGTATTTATTGTTCAGGTCATCTAAAAGGTAAAGAGTTAGGTCTCATATTAAAGCTTATTTCACCAGCATTAACCCAGTTTCGACAGAGTAACGATCGCATCTAGCGGTCGTAAGTTATGAGCAATGTGTGATTAGTACTCAAAAGTACTTTGTTTGTGGGTTAGTTTGAACGGGTTATTCGGAGGAAAGACATGTAGACAACAGTTGGAGTGAGCAGACTCTCCTTTGTTTGAAGATCAAATGAACTGACCTATGACCAGCAGACAACTGGAACATTGTTAACCCTTAATGGAGACCTCGCTTAGTGTTATCTGTGCATAATTGTGACATCATCAGTGTTTTTTTGTAAACTGAAACTGCATAAGTAAGTTTCTTTGGGCCATTGTTCTCTTCCTGACAACAGACAACATGACTGTATCTGAACCTGGGCCCAGGGGAAGCACATACTGATGTATTCTGTTTTTTTTTTATACTTTCCTGCGTTATTATAATATCCTTTATGTGTTATGATGGCTTGCTGTAAATCCTGCTATATTTTGCAATTAAATATCTTTGTGCATTGGAACCACAATAATCGCATTGGACATTATTTATTGGTAAGCGATAAAACAAACATAACACTGCCATTTTACTCAGCACAGAAGTCACAATCCAATCAGAAGGTTCATAGCAAGTGGAGCCACCCAAAGCCTGATTAGCTACAGTGTGAATAAATGATTGCCCTGCACTGGCCACTATGCAACCTGGAGCCATGCATAGTAAGCAAGCAGCCAGGGAAAAGAGGAGAAGGATCATAGTGAGCCTGATTCATTAAGGAAAGTAAAGCAAGAAAATTAGTAACTTTGAACCTTGGCAAAACCATGTTGCAATGCAAGTTGTGCAAATGAGTGTATTAATTTGTACATTAGGAAAATACTGGCTGTTTTGTCATGTAGGACACAAATACTTGATATCTTTATTTTTACACTGACATTAAGGGCCTGATTCATTAACAAAAGTAAGGCAAAAAATTAGTAAGTTTTCTCCTGGACAAAACCATGTTACAAAGCAAGGGGTGAAATGAGTTTATTATTTTGCACATAAGATATATGCTGTCTGTTTTTTCATGTAGCACACAAATACTTGATAGTTTATTTTTACACTGACATTAAAAGTTGATCTAGGACGTGCTCTACCCCAATTATAGATCTGTCCTCACATTTTAAATTTACCTCCCCCTCCAATGCAACATGGTTTTGCTAAGGTCCAAAGTTACTAATTTTGTTTCCTTTATTTACCTTAATGAATCAGGCCTGGTGGGTTCATTATAGTTTACAATTCAGTGGGAAAAAAGCAGAGCTGAGCCATGAGAATCAAGTGTGACTCAGGGTGGAGATTGGGATAACAGCGATTGTGTATTAGTGTGAGTGGTATAGGTGAAAGTTTGGTAGGCTCTAGTAAATAGTTTTCAGAAGTGTTTATAGATTTAAAGAATAAGAAAAAAAAACTAGGAGTAGAGGAATGGGAGAATTCTTGAAGGTGTGAGTGTGAAGCGGGTATTAGAGAGGAGGCAAGGTACATGTCAGAGGCAAATATAACAGGATGAAAAAGAGTATTTAGGGATGAGGTTTGTGATATATGATATTGTCTGTAAGTGCATATGAGGTGAAAAATTTGAACTTGACACTCTAGAAATTTGCAGAGATATTTTCTGGATATGGGGCAGTGAGAGAGAAAGATTATTATTTATGTG
Source organism: Mixophyes fleayi (assembly GCF_038048845.1). Lineage (NCBI taxonomy): Eukaryota > Metazoa > Chordata > Amphibia > Anura > Limnodynastidae > Mixophyes > Mixophyes fleayi. The sequence goes on from NC_134402.1 coordinate 229,520,639, forward strand.
GAATTTAGGATGGATTGAAATCAGAAGTAAATATGTAAGGGGAATGTCAGATAGGAGGAGGTTTCAGTAGTTAAGGCGGGAAAGGGTGAGATAGTGAATAATATTTTGAGTTAATTTTGGGTAAGAAATGGATGTATTCTAGCAATAACAGTGGTCAAATGGGAATCTAGGAGTGCTGGTAAGGAAATTTTAAGTGAATGGAGGGGACCTGGGGGCCACCTAGGACCCCATAACCTTTAGGAATTTTGGGAAGTGGGAAATTAATTTTGGATGCTTATGAACACTATTTAGTATAATATAAAATAAATTAAATGATGCAGGCTACCTGCCCAGTTTCCCCCATATCTTTAAATACATATAAATAAACACACTTATTGTTTCTTGCATGAGCCAGCTATCTGTGTGCCAAAGGTACCTAAACAGAGAACAATCCTCCAGCACACCGCTGTTAACCAGTAACAAAGCTGCTATTTCTTCTTGTACATAAAAATGCAATATTGTTAGTTAAACACATTTGCAAATGTATGCTAAGCCACCCACCACTTCACGGCGCATATGCTAATAGGGTGGTCCTAACTCTAATGAGAGTCCATATTTGTGTTTTTAAATTGAGAGCTAACTTATCAAGAGGTTTATCAAGAGGTACCCCAAAAACCTCTGAATGGCAGTATAGCACCAGCACTCCCCATCAGCTACTGATACCAGAACATGCATCTCAAGCAAACAAAACAGAAAGGTGTGTAACTAAGAATTCTGCACAAGTAGAAATAACAGATTTGTTACTGGTTAACAGCTGTGTGCTGGGGGATTTTTCTCTGCATTTGCTCCTTTCAGGATAACCCCACCCTTTCAAGCACCTGCTATTAGCCTATACATTAATTGAGTAACTTACCTTTCTGTTTTGTTTGCCACAGGAACATGTAATTATTTTAGACATCTTTTATGTGTAAGTATTACTCATTTGATTGTATATAATATTTCCAATATAATCCCACAAGCCCGTGTGGATAAAATGAATAGTTTTTGTACTTGGGCTGTGCAGTGATAGTGCCCGTCTAAGCTGCAAGTCACAGGGACTTGGTGTCATTGCATGGTCCTCCCCTCTATATAACCCAGCCGATGTCACCGTGCTCCATCTTCCTCTGTTTTACCGTACTACCCTCTCTTTTTCTCCAGCTGCTGAGAAGTTCCATATGCATGCTTCTAAAAAAAGTGAGTAGAAATATCTGTATGTCATAGCAGCACTTAACACCCCCACTTTGAGCACTGAGCAATATTTAAAACTAAGAGACAAGATGTGGGTAAAGTAAAGCAGAGGGCAGGCAGTTGTGTATCCAAGATGGGTGCATTAGGGCCCATGAATCAAGGAGGCCTTGCCCTGCACCCATTAAGTGTGCCCATCTCCACCTTTTGTCTTTGTTTTTTCTACAAAGGCCTCATCATCAAGTATTAGTGACTGTGGGCTGCAGCTGAGAAATGGTTTTATGGTTTTCTGGCTCTATCACTAAAGTAGTAAAATGTTTACCAGCCATATAACTGTCAGAGTGCTCATGTTGACCACTGTCCACTGCTGAAAGCTCCTACAATGGTCATGTGTATGCCAGAACTTCACTTTGGAGCAATGGAAGAAGGTAAGCTGGTCTAAGGAATCATGTTTTCTTTTATATCATGGGGATGGCCGGATTCACTATGGGAAGAAGGCAAGTCGGCAGAGACAGTGTGATGCTCTGGGTAATATTCTGCTGGAAAGCCGCGGGTCCTGGTACTCATGTGGATGTTGTCACTCACCGGACTGTGAGTGCCATTTCCCGTGTGTTCAGGAACCGTGGCCGTCCGCCATCCTGAGGGTCTGCGCATGTGCAGCCCTTATCAAACCTTCAGTACCTGTTGCTTTTAATTGATTGGATGATCAGGCAACCCTCCCCCTATTTAAACCACCTGTGATCATTACCTGGTTGCCTGATCTTGGAGTCTCATTCCCCATGAGCCTCTGAAGGTGTTCCTGTGTTCCTCGTGTATTCAGCTCCTGCTGATTCCTGTTTACTGCTATTGTGGTTTCCAGACCACTTCAACTCTCCTGTGTTCATCGTGCCTGCACTCAGCTGATTCCTATCTGCTGTTACTACCGGACTCCTGTTCGTTTCAACTCTCCTGTGTTCATCGTGCCTGCACTCAGCTGATTCCTATCTGCTGCCTCCGTTACTACTACAGAGTTTCTGATCGTCTCAACTCTCCTGTGTTCATCGCGTCAGCTCTCCGCTGCCTCCGTTACTACTACAGGGTTCCAGACCGCCTCTACTCTCTCGTGTTCAGCGTGCCTTCTCTCCGCTGCCTCCACCACTACTACTGGATACCAGACAGCCTCAACTCTCCCGTGTTCATCATGTTTCCAGTTTCACTTACTACTGCTTCCTGAGTATTGCTTCGTTGATTCTGGATTACCTGCCGTGCGCTGCACCAACCTGATTACCGCTTCCACCCTCCAGTGGTCTCTCCCCCTGCACGTCTCTCTGACAGCCTGCTCTCCTGAACCGCGGTATGCATACTATCCATAGACTTTGCTTTTGTATTGCATATCCATCTGGACTGAGTTGTGTTCTCCTCCGGAGCCTCCTATCCACTGAAGCTATTGTTACCATTGACTTTGTTTCCTATTGCCTGGATAGCTATTGTGACTTTGTATACTTCAAGCAGTGCTTGTCAGTTATCGTTGTATTGTGGATATCATCGTGGGATCAAATTCTGTGTGCCCCGTGTATACTCTGCTTTACATTCATCTCCTCGTGCCCCTCCTCACATATATATATCAGTGGTACAACTTGCTGACGCAGACCACTGACTCCTGTTCCCTGTGACACCAGTTTCAAGTATCCTCTCACATAAGCAGTGGTACAACTTGCTATACGCAGACCACTGACTTCCCCGTTACCTCCTTTCACCTGGATTCCATTCCTTCACTATAGACAGCGGAACAACTTGCTATACGCAGACCGCTGACTCTCACTACCTCCTCGCTACTCCTGGACATTCCTCCTCACTATAGCAGTGGTACAACTTGCTATACGCAGACCACTGACTTTCCTCACGTTTCCTTGTCCATCTGGTTCCTCGTGTACATTCATCTACTCATTACCAGTTGCTGCTAGTCATAGACTTTCCTCGAGCATTCTCTCACCATCTGCTGTTTCTCCTGTTCCGTTGTCACCCTGCTACCAGAGAACCATAGTACCAGCTATATTACTCTGGTAAGTCCATCATCTGGTGATATCCTGGGCAAAGACTCCTAGTGCCCGTGACAAATGTTACTTCGACATATACCAGCTACCCAAACATTGTTACAGACCAAATACACACCTTCATGGCAACGGTATCCCCTGATTGCAGTGGCCTCTTTCAGTAGGACAATGGGCCCTGTTACATTGCAAAAATTGTCCAGGAATGGTTTAAGGAACATGACAAAGGGCTCAAGGTGTTGTCTCCAAATTACCCAGATTTCAATCTGATTGAGCATTTGTGGAATGTGCTGGAAAAACAAGTCCGAGCCATGGAGGCCCCACCTTGCACATTAAAGAATTTAAAGGATCTGGTGCTAACATCTTGGGGCCAGATACCACAGGACATCTTTAGAGGTCTTGTGGAGTCCATGCCTTGACGGATCAGAGCTGTTTTGTCAGCAAGAGAGTTTAATGTTGTTGATGAAGGTGTATATACATTTTACATAAAAAGTCTATTAATATAAATAAAATCTGTAAAATAATTTTATTACATAATACACTGCTGGTGGGCCTCTTTATTCCTCTGAAACTGTTCAAAAGCTCAGGGTTTATTTAAGGGCTCAGGCCACACTACTTTAATATACCCACAGCATCCCTCCCCCCTCCAACAATCTTGATCACCCCCTTCAGTCCCTTCATCAGTCCCCTTTCTTGCACTTCATCAGCCCCCCATCAGCAACTTCATCAGTCAACTTCAGCCATTTCATCATCCACTGCCATTTCCAGGGCCTAACCAACCCATAGACTGATCTGCGCTGAAACCTGGGCTGGGGCAGCAGCAGCACACTTTAGCAAGCATTATTTATTTTTTGTATGTGTGCTATTTAAAAAAAAAAAAAAAATGTTGGTGATCGGCATCATCTTCTTGTCTCAAAGGGAGGGGAGCCCGACTGTCACTATCCAAGAAGGCTGTGAGTCTACCATATCTCACTTGTCCAAAGTAAGTGTTAGGCACCATCCCCGCTTTTCCTCCACGAAGCAGGGACAGTCACCTGATGGATCCAGTAAGGGGAGTCCTGTTGCTAGGCAGCAGGCATGCAGCGTCCCCGGCCGTCTTGCCAATGTCTAGCACGTGTGACCTGCCTCGTCACGTTGCTAGGCAATACAACGCTTCCTGTAGCACTTCTGCCCGCCAAGCCTTCCCTCGTATCAGGTAGCTGCAGCCTCTATTTAAATCTCATTAGGGTGCCAGAGTATCAGGTCTCCCTGTTCTCCAGTGTTCCTTGCTCCTGTTCTGATATTGGTTTTGATCCGGCTTCCCTTGACTCCTCTCCTGGTTCCTGTGTTTATCTGGTTATTGACCCCGGCTTGCTGACTATTCCCTAGATTTCTCGTGACCCTTGACCTCGGCCTGTTTGACTTCGCTTTGGATCTCTCCGTTGTACTGTCTGTCTCCACTGGTTTGACCCTGACCGTCTTGACCCTACTTTACTAAACTGGTGACTGTCTAGGTGGACAGGGACCTGCGTACCTCTTGCAGAAAAGTTCATACCTCCTTGAGGGGGTTCCTGGTGAACACCAGGGGGTAAATGTATCAAGCTGAGAGTTTTCCGGCGGGTTTGAAAAGTGGAGATGTTGCCTATAGCAACCAATCAGATTCTAGCTTTCATCTTATTGAATGTACTACATAAATGATAGCCGGAATCTGATTGGTGTTTCAAACCCACCGGAAAACTCTCAGCTTGATACATTTACCCCCAGGGGTACGTTAGATTACGCACCTCCTAATTCAGTGGCGCTAATACCAGTTGGTGTTTCCTGCGTTCAGTGGCTCTTCCCGCCTGACAATATACTCTGGCCATGTCAGAGGGTAACGACGAGCCCTCTGCTCGTGATCTCCTTCTACACCTGGCTCAACGTGTGGAACAACAGGAGACTAATCAGGCTCCACTTCTCCAGTGCATCCAGGGAGTAGTATCCAAACTAGATCCCTCAGGGATCTTTGAACCCAGTGCAATCACCACCTACAGCAGCTCCTCCTGTAACCTTTTGCAAGGTGTTACCACCACCAGAAACTTACGCATATCTGCCCCATAGAAGTATGATGGCAACTCCAAGGGTTGTCGAGGTTTTTTGAACTAGTGTTCGATCCAGTTCAAACTCGCGAGAACTTTTCTTCTGAGAGAGAGCTAACGTGGCCTACATCATATCAGTCCTTTCCGGACAGGCTTCTCCCCTATGGGAACGGGATGATGTCTCTCTTCCCAACTCCTCTGTCATTATTGAAAATTTTTGTTGGGTATTCGATGAGCCTGGGCGTGTATCTTCTGCCGCCTCTAGCCTTCTGGCTCTACAACAGTGGTCCCTCTTAGCCAGACAGTATGCTGTCCAATTTCGGACTCTAGCATCTGAGCTAAAATGGAATAATGAGGCTTTAGTTTCTACCTTCTGGCAAGGACTTTCTGATCAAATCAAGGACGTGTTAACCTCCCGGGACCTTCCTCCCAATTTGGATGATCTCATTTCAATCAGTATGAAGGTGGACATACTTCAGCAGGAACGCTTTCTGGAGAGGGATCAAAGTCGTCGCCTTTCCTCTCATCTAGCTCCTTGCTTCCAGTCTCCCGTTTCTTCAGTGGAGGAGCCCATGCAGATCAGATGCTCTTGTCTTTCCCGGGATGAAGAGAACGCCGCATTACAATCCACCTTTGTCTTTATTGTGGAGAGGCCGGTCACTTACTATCCGCTTGTACTAAGAGACCAGGAAATGCCACCTCCTAGGCAAGAAGAGGGAGGTCATCCTAGGATCCAGTTCTCACACTCACTATTCCCACAGGAATGCTAACTTCTTGATGTCAGTTACCCTGATAACTTCAGATGAATATCTTGTATGTGCTGCCTTAGTTTATTTTGGATTCGCGGAGAACTTCATTTCTGCTAATCTCATGTCAAGACTCCATATTCAATTTCATTCTTTGCCGCAACCTTTGGTTCTGACTGCAGTGGATGCTACAATTCTATCACCTGTATAACCAGTCCAGTTCAGTTGCAGGTAGGAGTTCTACATTATGAGTGGATCAAGTTCCTGATTATTCCACAATCTGTGAATTCCATCATTCTGGGTTTACCCTGGCTGAGGACTCACTCTCCTCAATTTGATTGGCACCGGGCTCAAGTTACTTCTTGGGGTCCTTCCTGCCTCCAGAAATGTCTTTCCAAGATTCCTCATCCAGTGAAACAATAGGCCTGTCTGTCACTTTCTTACCGAGTGACCCTTCCTGTACATTACTTGAACTTTCTTGATGTCTTCAGTAAAACAGCCACAGAGAAACTTCCTCCACACCGTCCATGGGACTGCCCCATTGAGCTTGTCCCTGGTAAAACTAGGGATGTGCACCGGCGACTTTTGAGGTCTCGTGTTTTGTGTTTTGGATCCGGATTTTCGTTATTTTTGAGGTTCGGATTTGTCTCGCAAAACACTTGACGAAAGGTCTCGGTTCGGATGTAAGGTATTGGATTCGGATTTTTTTTGAAAAAAACATAAAAAGTTTAAAAATCAAGTTTTTGGGCTTATTTTCACTCCTAGGCTATTATTAACCTCAATAACATTCAATAACAAGCATTTCCACTAATTTACAGTGTATTCTGAACACCTCACAATATAGTTATTAGTCCAAAACGTTGCAAAAAGGTATCTTTCTGGACTGCGTAGAGGAGTGGGTCACCACAATATATCTTAAAAACCCTGAACTTTTATGATTCGCACCAATAATTGTACCTGGACTGCGTAGAGGAGTGGGTCACCACAATATATTAAAAACCCTGAACTTTTATGAATCGCACCAATAAATGTACCTGGACTGCGTAGAGGAGTGGGTCACCACAATATATTAAAAACCCTGAACTTTTATGAATCGCACCAATAAATGTACCTGGACTGCGTAGAGGAGTGGGTCACCACAATATATTAAAAACCCTGAACTTTTATGAATCGCACCAATAAATGTACCTGGACTGCGTAGAGGAGTGGGTCACCACAATATATTAAAAACCCTGAACTTTTATGAATCGCACCAATAATTGTACCTGGACTGCGTAGAGGAGTGGGTCACCACAATATATTAAAAACCCTGAACTTTTATGAATCGCACCAATAAATGTACCTGGACTGCGTAGAGGAGTGGGTCACCACAATATATTAAAAACCCTGAACTTTTATGAATCGCACCAATAAATGTACCTGGACTGCGTAGAGGAGTGGGTCACCACAATATATTAAAAACCCTGAACTTTTATGAATCGCACCAATAAATGTACCTGGACTGCGTAGAGGAGTGGGTCACCACAATATATTAAAAACCCTGAACTTTTATGAATCGCACCAATAATTGTACCTGGACTGCGTAGAGGAGTGGGTCACCACAATATCTTAAAAACCCTGAACTTTTATGAATCGCACCAATAAATGTACCTGGACTGCGTAGAGGAGTGGGTCACCACAATATATATAATAAGAAAACCATCAACTTGTTTGATTCGCACCAATAAATGTACCTGGACTGCGTAGAGGAGTGGGTCACCACAATATATTAAAAACCCTGAACTTTTATGAATCGCACCAATAAATGTACCTGGACTGCGTAGAGGAGTGGGTCACCACAATATATTAAAAACCCTGAACTTTTATGAATCGCACCAATAAATGTACCTGGACTGCGTAGAGGAGTGGGTCACCACAATATCTTAAAAACCCTGAACTTTTATGAATCGCACCAATAAATGTACCTGGACTGCGTAGAGGAGTGGGCACTGGGCACCACAATAAAATATATAAAAAACCTTCAACAGGTCTGCATTACACTACACATACGGCTGCTCCTCCATCCTCTCCATCATATACATGTTGGAGTTTTAGCGTGTGACAACCTCTTGTTTTTGATAATGTCAGTGCATTTTGAATATTTTTCAATTTGCCCCACACCACTGAATGTACTTTATCTATGATACGCATCTATCTATCTTGACTGCGTAGTGTGGTGGCCCCGGTACACAATTTGGTACCGAGGCCACAATATAATTAAAAAACCCTCCACGTGTCAGAATTCCACCAAACAAGTATCTGGACTGCGTAGTGGGGTGGCCCCGGTACCCAACTTGATACCGGGGCCACAATAAAATAAATACACCCTCCACGTGTCAGAATTCCACCAAACAAGTATCTGGACTGCGTAGTGGGGTGGCCCCGGTACCCAACTTGATACCGGGGCCACAATACCTCCTCCAAACATGCTACAGACAATTCGTCATTGAGATCCCATTAAGTATGTTAAAGACAGACAGGGTCCAAGTGTTATTAGTTGACTTTGTAAAGAAAAAAACTGTCCCTGTTGCACATAGTCGTGCAATGAAGACTTACTTTTTCATTTAAAGGCACGATCTTTCAAGTGTAGTGTTTGTAAGTCTAAGTCATATTATACTTTTGGTAAAATTGGTTTTTTTTGTTCCTCTTTATGTTAATTAATTAGTAATAGAATTAAAGTAGGAAATAGAATTAAATAGAATTAAAGTAGGAAATAGAGTGGTATAGAGTTGTAGTGTGGTATAGATAGAGTGGTCCACACAATATAATAATAAAACCCTCAACTGGTCTGAATTCCACCAAACAAGTATCTTGACTGCGTAGTGTGGTGGCCCCGGTACACAATTTGGTACCGAGGCCACAATATAATTAAAAAACCCTCCACGTGTCGGAATTCCACCAAACAAGTATCTGGACTGCATAGTGGGGTGGCCCCGGTACCCAATTTGATACCGGGGCCACAATACCTCCTCAAAACATGCTCCAGACAATTCGTCATTGACAGACCCCAGACAGACAGGGTCGTAGTGTTATTGTTTGACTTTGTAAACCCAAAAAAATGTCCCTGTTGCACTTGCACATAGTCGTGCAATGAAGACTGACTTTTTCATTTAAAGGCACGATCTTTCAAGTGTCAGAAAGAGAGAGAAGACACAGGAGAGGAGAGTTGTAGCTGGGGACCTGGGGTGGAAGCTCCCAGGCTCCCCCAGCATTGCCTGGAAGTCTGAGCGTGGTGACTGAGCCAGGGCAAGGAATGTGTGCCCTGGATGAGGGGGAGAACTCCATGCCACTATAGTGAACCCAAGAGAGAGGGGGACACTGCACATGGAAGAGGCCCTGGAGTGAGGGCTGCTACAAGAGGCATGGTAGCTGTAGTGTCAGATCCTGAGGCTGAGAGTACACAGAGTGACGTGTCAGAGCACAGGAGACATTATCCCCGCAGAGGAGGGATGAGCTGCAGTTGAGAGGTCTGTTGTTGAAATAGGACATGCACACTTTAACAAACCAATCATTTCAGCGACAGGGCCTACCAAACAACTTTGACTGAAATGATTGGTTTGTTTGGGCCCCCACACCAAAAAAGCTATTCATCTCTCCCTGTACAGACTAAACAGGCTCTACTGAGGCAAGATGTCGTCCTCATCCTCAACCTCTGATTCCTCTCCCCCTACAGTGTGTACTTCCTCCTCATCACACATTATCAATTCGTCCCCGCTGGACTCCACAACCACAGGTCCCTCTGTAGTATCTGGAGGGCAGTGCTGTACTTCATTGAGGAATTGATTATTCATTTTTATAAACATCATTTTTTCAACGTTGTGAGGAAGCAACCTCCTTCGCCGCTCACTGACCAGGTTCCCCGCTGCACTAAAAACTCTTTCCGAGTACACACTGGAGGGGGGACAACTCAGGTAAAATAGAGCCAGTTTGTACAGGGGCTTCCAAACTGCCTTTTTTTCCTGCCAGTAACAATATGGACTGTCTGACATGTCTACTTGGATGGTGTCAGCAAAGTAATCATCCACAATTTTTTCTATTGTGACAGCATCCAATGCAGCGAGAGTAGACATGTCTGCAATGGTTGGCAGGTCCTTCAGTCCGGACCAGATGTTATCAGCATCCCCGCCAGTGCCTCTTTTGGGAAAACTGAGCTTTTTCCTCGCAGCCATAGATGTGGAAGAAAATGAGGGTGGAGCTGTTGGCATGTCACGGTCCTCTTCAGAGGACAATCTCCTGACCAGCAGGTCTTTGCACCGCTGTAGATTTGTGTCCGCCGGAAACAGAGACACAACATACGCTTTAAACCGAGGATCGAGCACGGTGGCCAGAATGTATTCCTCTGACTTTAAAAGAGTGACCACCCTCGGATCCTGGCAAAGCGTACGAAGGGCTACATCCACAAGAGCTACATGCTTGCTGTAATCGCAATGGCTTACCAGCTCCTCCCTCACTTTCTCCAGCTGCTTCTGCAACAGCCTGATCAGGGGAATGACCTGACTCAAGCTGGCAGTGTCGGAACTGACTTCTCGTGTGGCAAGTTCAAATGGCTGCAGAACCTTGCACAACACGGAAATCAGTCTCCACTGCGCTTGACTCAGGCGCATCCCCACTCCTTTGCCTATGTCGTAGGTGGCTGTGTAGGCCTGAATGGCCTTTTGCTGCTCCTCCATCCTCTGCAGCATATAGAGGGTGGAGTTCCAGCGCGTCACAACCTCTTGTTTGAGGTGATGGCAGGGCAGGTTCAAGTTTTTTGATGTGCCTCTAGTCTGCGGTAGGCACTGGCTGAATGCCGAAAGTGTCCAGCAATTTTGCGGGCCACCGCAAGCATCTCCTGCACACCCCTGTCACTCTTGAAGTAATGCTGCACCACCAAATTAATGGTGTGGGCAAAACATGGGACGTGCTGGAAATTGCCCATATTTAATGCCCGCACAATGTTACTGGCATTGTCTGACACCACAAATCCCCATGAGAGTCTAAGTGGGGTAAGCCACTGGGAGATAATTTCCCTCATTTTCTCTAATATGTTGGCAGCGTTGTGCCTCTTATTAAAGCCTGTAATGCACAATGTTGCCTGCCTTTGCATGAGCAGCCATTTTGTAGATGCTGCTACTGATGCAGCTGTTGCTGTTGCTGCGGAAGGGGATGCATCTACCCAGTGGGCTGTCACAGTCATATAGTCCTTCGTTTGCCCAGAACCACTTGTCCACATGTCCGTGGTTAAGTGGACAGTGGGTACAACCGCATTTTTAAGAGCACTGAGGACACTTGATCGTACTTCTCTGTACATTTTTGGTATCGCCTGCCTAGTGAAGTGGAATCTCGAGGGGATTTGGTACCGGGGACACAATACCTCCATCAACCCTCTAAATCCCACTCCACTGATGGCGGACACCGGGCGCACGTCTAACACCAACATTGCAGTTACAGCCGCAGTTATACGCTTTGCAATAGGGTGACTACTATCGTATTTGGTGGTCATGGCAAACGACTGTTGGACGGTCAATTGTTTGGTGAAAGACTTAGCGGTCTTACGACTTCCCCTCTGGGAAGATGACCGACTAACAGCAGCAACAGCAGCAGTGGCAGTAGTAGGCGTACCGCTGCAGGATTCCTCGGATGAATCCCGTATTGAGGAGGACTCAGTCTGGCTGGTGACTTGGGCTGCAGGACTGAATCTGATGGAGATTGTGGAGGAAGTTGACGAGGAGGGTGTTGCTGGTGTGTATCCAACTGGACCACGGGATTTAGGTGTCCCTGTACCGATGAGGGTCCTAGCCCCAGTTCCTGAACTAACCACTGAACTATGAAGGTTATTCAGGTGACGTATAAGGGAGGATGTTCCTAGGTGGGCAAGATCCTTACCCCTGCTTATTAGAGCTTTACATAAGCTACATATTGCCATACATTGGTTGTCTGGATTTGGATAAAAATAACTCCAGACCGAAGAGGTGCATTTTTTGGTCTTCTGACCAGGCATGACGATGGGCTTTTTCATCCCATGGACATCAGCTGTTTCCCCCCCTGGTGCCTCATTTACAATAACCACATCACCATCCTCATCATCAAGTTCCTCCACAGCGCCAGCTACATCATCAATAGCCTCCTCCCGAGCCACCTCTTCCCGTACAGTGATGGGAAGGTCAGGCTTGACAACCACCAACACCCTTGGACTCGCCTTGGGGATTTGTGATAATTTCTCTTTAGAAGGCAGAGTTGTTTGCTGTTTTGTTGCTGACAGCATAACTCTCTTCAATTTTTTGTAGGGGGGGGGGAGGAGGAGGAGGGCTAAGATCCGTGGGTGAAGCTGAACCACTAGTCATGAACACGGGCCAGGGCCTAAGCCGTTCCTTGCCACTCCGTGTCGTAAATGGCATATTGGCAACTTTACGTTTCTCCTCAGATGATTTTAAGTTTCTCTTTTTGCTACTTTTTCTTAACTTGGGCTTTTTGGATTTTACATGCCCGGTACTACGAGATTGGGCATCGGGCTTGGAAGACGACGTTGATGGCATTTCATCGTCTATGTCATGACTAGTGGCAGCAGCTTCAGCATTAGGAGGAAGTGGGTCTTGATCTTTCCCTACTTTATCCTCCAAATTTTTGGTCTCCATTATATGTAGCACAAGATACTGCAGAATGTGTGAACTTGGTAATATTGCAGTACCAATGGACTTATAATGCTGGATTGGTTTTGCAAATTTGGTTATAATTATTATATATTTTTTTTTTTTTTTTAATTTTTTATTTTTTTTTACTTTTTTTTTATTTTTTACAAACTTGGGAATAATGGGGAAATAACTATGCCCTTAGAAGCACAGAGCACAGGACACAGCACCACTGGACTGAACAGGACACGGCACAGGACCCAGCAGCACTACGGAACTCAGCAGGACAGAGCACAGGACACAGCACCACTGGACTGATACTGCAGAATGTGTAAACTTTGTAATATTGCAGTACCACTGGACTTTTACTGCTGAATGTGTGAACTTGGTAATATTGCAGTACCAATAGACTTATAATGCTGGATTGGTTTTGCAAATTTGGTTATAATTATTATATATTTTTTTTTTTTTTTAATTTTTTATTTTTTTTTACTTTTTTTTTATTTTTTACAAACTTGGGAATAATGGGGAAATAACTATGCCCTTAGAAGCACAGAGCACAGGACACAGCACCACTGGACTGAATAGGACACGGCACAGGACCCAGCAGCACTACGGAACTCAGCAGGACAGAGCACAGGACACAGCACCACTGGACTGATACTGCAGAATGTGTAAACTTTGTAATATTGCAGTACCACTGGACTTTTACTGCTGAATGTGTGAACTTGGTAATATTGCAGTACCAATGGGCTTATACTGCAGGATTGGTTGTGAAAATTTTGTGGTAATTAAAAAATATTAAAGTAGTTTTTGGTATTTTATAAAAAAAACTTTTTTTTATTTTTTTAAACACAGGGGAATATTGGGGAAATAACTATGCCCTTAGAAGCACAGAGCACAGGACACAGCACCACTGGACTGAACAGGACACAGCACAGGACCCAGCAGCACCACTGACCTCAGAAGGACAGAGCACAGCACACAGCACCACTGGACTGATACTGCAGAACACAGCACAGCACAGCACAGCACAGCACAGCACAGCACTAAACAGCACAGCACAGCACAGCACAGCACAGCACAGCACTAAACAGCACAGAACTAAACAGCACAGAACTAAACAGCACAGAACTAAACAGCACAGAACTAAACAGCACAGAGGACCACCTAACACACCCTCCCTCTACCCTGATCAATGCCCGAGTGAAGATGGCGGTGACTAGCGGGGAATTTATAGGATCCGAGTATCGCGAGATCCGACAACGGGATTATGAGTCAGAGCCTCAGTTTCACTTTTGAATTTGGCGCCAATACCCGGATCTGTCTCGGATCCGACTCGGATCCGCAACGTTCAGGTGGGCTCGGATTTCAGAAATCCGAGCGCGCTCATCCCTAGGTAAAACTTTTCCTAAGGGGAGGGTATACCGCTTATCATTACTAGAAACTAATGGCATGTCCTAGTACATTTCCGAGAACCTCCAACAGGGTTTCATTTGTAAATCTTTTTCCCCAGAGGCTGTTTTTTTCTTTGTCACAAAGAAGGACAGCTCTTTGAGGCCTTGTATTCACTACCATCGCCTGAATGCCATAACCGTCAAAAATCGCTATCCTCTTCCCCTCATTTAAAAATTATTTTACTGTATCCTAGGTGCTCGTGTCTTCGCCAAATTAGACCTTAGATGAGCCTACAATCTGGTATGCATTCACAAAGGGGATGAGTGGAAGATGGCCTTTAACACCCGAGATGGGCACTATGAGTACCTTGTAATGCCATTTGGGCTCTGCAATGCCCCCACTGTGTTTCAAGAATTTGTCAATGAGATTTTCAGAGACCTTCTCTACCAATCAATCATTGTCTACATTGATGACATTTTGGCTATTTCTCCCGATTTGTCTTCTCACCGCATTCATGTTAAGGTTGTTCTCTCCAGTCTCTGGGCTCATTTCCTATATTGCAAGTTGGAGAAATGCCTTATTGAATGTCCACAAATCCCTTTCCTCGGCTACCTCGTTTCTGGAACAGGTCTTCAAATGGATCCAGTGAAGGTGGAGTCCAATCTCAACTGGCCACAACTCTGCAGTCTTAAAGCTACTCAGCGGTTCATTGGGTTTTCTAACTGCTATCGCCAGTTCATCAAGGAATTCTCTTCCCTCATCGACCCTATTACTACGTTGACCCACATAGGAGCCTACTGTAAAATTTGGCCTCAGGAAACCGTATCGGCCTTTAAATCACTTAAAGAGGCCTTTATTTCTGCACCAGTACTTAAGCAACCTGATTAGGAGAAACCTTTCATTCTGGAGGTAGACACCTCTTCTGTTGGGATCGGAGCTATATTATCTCAAAAGACCTTTTCTGAATCCTTTGAACCTTGTGGGTTTCTCTCTAAGAAATATTGTTCCCGTGAGCAGAATTATAGGATTGGCGTTAAAGAGCTGTTAGCTATCAAGAACCCGTTGAAGGAATGGCATTATATCTTAGAGGGGTCTCAACATCCTGTGATGGCAATGACTGACCCTAAGAACCTTACCTGCCTGCAGGAGGCTCATTGCCTTAATCCCAGCCAAGCCCGTTGGTCTCTTTTCTTTTCTCGCTTTTGGTTAGTTATCACTTACCGCCCTGGTTCCAAGAATATCAGAGCCGATGCATTATCCAGAGCCTTCGATAATTCTGACTCCTTGGGTCTTGCTGACACCAAACCAATCCTCAGTCCCCTTCAAGTAGTGTCCTTAACCAACTCTTCGGTGAAGTCTCCTACTCCTGGTCGCTCTTCGTGAGTCCTCCTTTCCATTCCAAGCTGTTATGTTGGGCCCATGATTCCAAATTTGCTGGTCATTCGGGCTACAAGAAAACTGTTGCTCTTCTATCCAGATATTATTTGTGGCCCTCTCTTGACTGTGATGTCCGTAAATATATTCAGGCCTGTAGCATTTGTGCATGTCACAAGGTTCCCAGACGTAATTCTCCTGGTCTTCTGCTTCCTTTTCCGATTCCAGATTCTCACTGGACCAGCGTTACCATGGACTTCATTACTGAGCTTCCTCAAAGTCATGGCTACAATACCATCTGGGTCGTTGTAGACAGATTTTTGAAAATGGTTCACTTCACACCATGTAAAGGGCTACCTTCGGCCCCTGAACTTGCACAGCTTTTCCTGAAGAACATCTTCCGTCTACACGGCTGTCCACAAGAATTTCTCTCTGACCGTGGAGTTAAATTTGTGGCTGAGTTTTAGAGAGCTTTTTGTAAAAATCTGGCAGTCAATCTCAAATTCTGCTATGGATATCTTCCCCAGACAAACGGTCAGACTGAGCGTGTTGATCAAGACTTGGAATGTGTTCTGCAATGCTTCGCCTCTGAACATAAATCCTCTTGGTGTGACCTTCTTTGCTGGGCAGAGTTTGCACACATTAATCAATTGCATTCTTCTTTATTTTCTCTGTTTTTCTCTGTCTATGGCAGACATCGGTACCTCCCTCGTTACCTCCCTCGTTACAAGAGATTCTTGTCTCATCCGTTCCTGCTGCAGACTCTCTTACACACAATTTCTCCCAGATCTGGTCTTAGATTCTGTGTCTGGATCACTTCTAAATAACTTATGGTATAAATGTATTTAAAGGAAATAGCACAGAGTGCTTATTAATAAATTTGCCAATGCACTTATTTTTGATATTGTATATGATATAGGAAATCATTATTTCTGAGACCAGGGTAGAAAATTAGCTTTTTCTGTTTTAACCTTGCTAAAGGAAATGCCTTTTTTCTGATGTATCTATCTGATACAATAAGCCTTTGTTTGGAAAGTCTTTGTTTATCATGATGTGGGGAAATGACTTGTTTGGTATTTGTACCTTTCTTTGGGAATGTGTATTCTGCGACTGAAGAAAGTATTTATGTGAATTAGACCTTTTGACTTGCTAGATTTCCTGTCTCTAAAAACAAGATGTAGGACATCACAGCGTTTCTAGAATTTCACAGATAAATGTAAATATTGTTAGCTTTGCAATGCATATAAATCCATGTTTTTGTAAACACATTGCATCCTGATGCTAAAACTAGCCTGTGTCCAAATCAGTATAAAAAGCACTGTCCTGTACACTGAAACGTATCATTCTGATGTTCCATCTGACCTGACCACTAATACCTTTCATCAGTGAAACTGTCCTTGTCAGGGCACCTGAGCGAAATAAAACATCACTGTATGCTTCAAGACCCTGCTTGACAACTTCTTCAATATTGCTGTAATCCTGTGACCTGCAGATTAGACCCTAAAGCTAATCCGTTCTCCCGTTGTTTCTGAGGTTGGACCCAGCTCTCCAGTACCACCACTCTGCCACTACCCAGCAGCTGGCCAGTGTGATAGGCCAGGAGCATCCAGCCACAGCACCCTGATCCATAGTAAGTGGGCAGGAGTACCAGCCCAAGTGTACCAGCACAAGAGTACACTAGCAGTGATGGTTACCCAGAAGGATTATGGTTCTGAGCGCCAGAAAGGAGCTCAGTGGTGGCAGCAGGCTCCTACTAGGCGGTCTATTCTGTCACAGACTCAAACTAGACTTTCAGAGTCATCTCTGCATTATAAAGATGCTACTGATCACCATATAAGGAATTTCCCTGTATTAAAGGTTGGAGATCGTGTATGGCTATCCACTTGCAACCTCAGGTTCCATGTTCCTTTGATGAAGTTAGCACCACGCTTTATTGGACTCTTTTCTATTTCACAAATCATTAACCCCGTTTCCTACAAACTTTCCTTACCATCCTCCCTCAAGATCCATAAAACCTTCCACATCACGCTATTGAAGACCGTGGTCCTCTAAAAAATTTTTAAGGAGCATGTCACACCGTCTCCCATCAAGACATCCCTTAGAGATGAGTAGGAGGTTGAGAGAATTTTGGAGGTCCGTTCTCTTCGTGGTAAAGCTCAGTACCTTGTTCACTGGAGGGGCTATGGCCCAGAGGAGAGATCCTGGGTGGATGAAGCCGACCTCCATGCTCCTCGTCTTCTTGCTGAGTTTCTGGATAAAAGTAATCCTTCTTTAAGGTGGAGAGAGGGAGGGGGTACTCTCAGGCGCCTTCCCCACTGTTCCTCCATGAAGCGGTCACCTGATGGATCCAGGAGGGAGCGTCCTGTTGTTAGGCAACAGGCACTCAACGTCCCCGGCCGTCTTGCTGATGTCATACGTTAGATTCCGCACCTCCTAATTCAGTGGCACTAATACCATTTGGTGTTTCCTGCATTCAGCGGCTCTTCCAGCCGGACAGTAAGATCACACACCGCACTGACAGGGCAGCTTACAGCATTGTATACACTGCCGGCTGCCTGTCAAGAAGCAAGAAGATGTGTCGGAGCCTGAATAAGAAGAGGACCATGGCCAGGAAAGAGAAAGGTAAGTGCTGCTTCTTAAATATCAGGGGGGTGGAGGTGTTGATGCATTGTCCTTGGAGGGGGTAGATGGCTAGGGGGTGAGGGGAGTTGATGAAATGATGAAATGGCAACTGGTTAATGGCAAGGGGTGATGAATTGGCTGCAGGGGGGGTGATGAATTGGCTGGGAGAATAATTAATTGGCTGGGGGGTGAATTGGTTGGGGGGGTTAATGAATTGGCTGGGGTGATGAATTGGCTGGGGGAGATGAATTGGCTGTTGGCCTTAGTTAATGAATTGGCTGGGGGAATGGTTGATGAAATAGCTGGGGGGTCATAAATTGGCTGCTGGGGATTGATAAAATGGTTAAAGGGGGGTGATTAATTGGCTGGGGGGTGGTTGAGCAAATGAGTGGTTGGATGGGTGATGAAATGGATGGGAGTCATAAACTGTCTGGTGGGAGTTGATAAAAATGGCTGAGGGTGTGGTGAATTGGCTGTGCGGATGGGTAATCAAATGACCGAATTGAATGGGTGATGAAATCGCAGGTTGATCATAAATTGGACGCTTGGGGTGTGATGAAATGGCTGGGGGGAGGTGATGAAATAGTATGTGGGGGCATGATCTCTGTATTGTGTAGCGGGAATGAATGAATGCTAAATACTAGACAGACTAGGCTGGTGGTTGTTAGTGAATGATTGTAAATCAGTTTCATATATTTTATTGTCTTTATATGCCTGTACTAGGGAATTGTTCTATTTGGTCATAATGGAGTGTTGTGTTTGTGTTGGAGTGAGTCATTCAGGTGTTATTAACATTTTGCATTATAATACAGAATGAATGGGCACAAATTCCTACAGAAACACTTCAACATCTTGTGGAAAGCTTTCCCAGAAGGGTGGAAGCTGTTGTTGCTGCTGAAGAGGGACCAAGTCCACATATATATATATATATATATATATATATATATATATATATATACACACACACACACACACAGACACCACACACACACACACAAGAAATGTGTGTGTATTTCGGTTTTGTAACTGGTTTTGCAATCAGATGTCATCTAATGACATCTGATTGTTACTGCTTTTTCACTCTCCATGTTGATGCATGCTAATGTTCCAAATTTGGTGTGTGTGTAGCGTATCAACATTCTTATCTCTTGCCACTTAAACTCCATACACTAAATGCTTTTGCTGTATATTTTAGATGATTACATTAATGATTAATTTCTTATGCTTACACACCTCATACACTGCACCCGCCCTACAAGTCCCATTGTTTTATTCGCAAGGTCAGCATTACGGCCCACAACTACTGTAATCATAAAATAAACAACCACTTAAGTAAAACAAGTTATTTGAAAGCTCCGCTCTTGACTAGCGATGCATGTTCTCTCCATTGAGAAATGCTTAGTACTAATCTTTTTTGTTTTTGGTATGAGTGCAGGCCACCTTTGACTAATCACAGGCACAGCACTCATCACATGCACCCTTGCAGAAAATCCAATGGCTGTCTGTCAGTGTAGGCTGCAGTTCGTAGTCTGAAGAAGTGTGAGAGAGTGTGATGAATAACAAGGGTTGGGTGATGAATAACAACTAAGGGACACTGCCAAACACTTGAAAAAAATCAAAGAAATACATTTTGATTTACTTAATCATGTTCTGAAATAAATGTATTGATTGTTTAAGCAATGTATTGTGGGGGCTATTGATGTAATATAGAAGTTTATTTATTGAATATTTAGCTATTAATGTACATTGGGGTTGATCAGGGCTATGAATATAATGTAGGGGCTTATACTTCAATGTATTAAATGTGGGAGCTAATAATTTAATGGGGGGGTAGCTGGTGGGAAAGAAGGCCTATCTGATAAATTGACTATTGTGTACTAAATTTGCTATTGTTTGGAGAGAAGAAAACCTGGTGGTATATTTACAAAAGGGGGGTTAGGGCAAACTACATGTCTTTTGGTTCTTTGATATGCATTTTGAAAACCAAGCAATTTACTGCAAGACAAACCACAAGGTTTAAACCCACAGTTTAAATTTTAAAACATGTAAGGTACAGAAACAGTTTCATGTATTAAGCGGAGGTTTCCCAAACTGCATGGCAAACCAATATTTTTAAAAGATATAATCCTTTTTTCGTTTTCTTCAAGGCCAGCCTACTCAGCATTGGGCCCAATCCTCTAGGGGTAATTCTGAACAAGTGATCAGGTCCCTACAGCTAGAGAATACCAGCCCAAAGCTGAGTAGCACTGGAATACTCCTGATACCCTTGGCCAGTGGGTATCAGGGAAAAAGCTTAAAATCTAGTGCAAGCAATTGTAAAACTACAAGTGTAAGCATGCACTGACAGTCCATGACTGCTATTGCATGCTAGCAACAACCTCCTCCTATACTGCAGGGGGAGAAGCTTTAGCCCATATGCCTTCCCCGCTCTTCCCTTGTTATATATAGTAAGTTTACCCACTATTCTCTCCTTGTCACATATCGTTGCGGGGCCCAAGCACTATTCTTGCACACAGGCCAACTAAATGCATGAAATACCCCTGTGTCAGTATGTTCACAAGGATATTCAATTATCTGTTTTTGCTTTATGTGCACTACTGTGAAAGTTCATTAAAAATTAGTTTTCAGCCATGACACTGGGTGCAGCCAAGTCATACTTGCCAAGCTTGGCAAGTTGTGCTCCGGGATATCGGGGGAAAGGTGGGAGTGTGGGGGTGGGACTAGGTGAACCGCGTCATTTGGTCCCACCCCTTAAACTTGCATCACATTTTCTAACCTATTACAGCAGGGGGCGGGCCACTATGACACACAAATCACATCCTAACCCCACCCCTGCCACTTAAGTAAAGAAATAGCCAGGAAACGGGAGGTTGCCCTACTCTCCCAGGAATCTGAGAGGACTCCCAGAAATTTATGAATCTCCTAGACATTCCTGGAGAGTATTCAACTATGCTAAGCACAAGCATAACATATGCATGTCTCTATACAAATGTCATTAAGCTATTCAATCTCCTGACTTCTTCTAAGTACATAAACTTTTTAACACTTCTAACCTTTGTAGTAAGATTGCAGTTTGACACATTCCACCACAGGTTTTTGTTTTGTATGGGATTTTGGCTTGTAAATCCTTATCTTATAATGATGCATTGGGTTTACACAATCCCTTACTTTCTTTTATCTATCATCTTATTTTCTTAATGTGCCAGCTTCTTTTGTTTTTTTATTTATTTATTATATATTATTGCTTTTTTTATAGAGCACAAAACATATTGCACAGCTTTGTACAGAGAATATGTAATCATTCACATTAACCCCTACTGCATTGGAGCTTACAGTCTAAATTCCTTACTACACGCATACAGACTAGGGTCAATCTTTTTCAGAAGCCAAATAACTTACCAATATATTTTTGTTCTGATTAGTTTCAAAATATTGTCCTGTTTGGCTCTGTTATATCATCTGGGGTAAGTCAAAGTACTTTCTCCATCTAAGTCAACATATTTTGCAATATTCTTGTGGTTTTAGTTTATTTCAATGATGAATCATAAGCATCAGATGCTGCAAACAAGATTGGTTGGACCTTCACAACAGACACCTATAGGAATGTGATAAGTAACTAAGTATTCATTGAAGAATTTAAAACTTTAGTGATTCTTAAAATTGTCCTTTAACCTACATAGTCATCCAACACAGTTTATTTGTAAACAAGTGAAAAAGATGAGAGGTTTATCTGAAGGCCATTGACAATCAAACCCACATATAAGATTTGTTTTCTATTTGACCTTGAGCAGATTGCCAGAGTCTGGGGATTTCTGTTTATCTGTTTATGGCCTTGATGGTTACAGCACATTCTTCAGTCATTGCACACAAGACTGAGATCAGGTTTTCTTTCACTGTCAGTCAGCATAAAGCTGGGTACACACCTATGCAATCTTACTTCAGATTCAATTTCTGTAACGATTTCACCACCAATTGAAAGTCTCAATTACCATACCAATTCATGTGTACACACCTACAGAATTTTACCTTCAGATCTGTGATTTTCACCTCTCATAACCATCTGCGGAAAAGATTGTCACTCCATACACAACCGACAGATATCTGCTTACACTGCAGGTCATGAGTGCATACAGTGGTGGGATTCAAATAAATTAACAAGCGGTTCTCTACCCTAATGACCGTTTTAAGTACACAAAAAGATATACCAAAAGGTAGTTTAATATTTCATGCTTTTAATACTTAAATAAGAACAATAAAAGTACACAAATCTAGATTATGTTATAAGAAAGAGTTTTAAAATATTAATGAAAAAATATGAAATAATTCCCTGACAAAAAAACTAAAAAAAATATAAAGTACCAACAATGGAAGTTACACATACATTGAATCACAATAGGAATTAAATTAAATATAGGCAATAAAAGAGAACAAATTATTAAGACATTACAAAGACAATAGCAAAGTAATAAACAACAAATATTATAAAAGCTGCATAATGATAAATTATTTATATCAATATCAAGAAGCAGTTATCTAGTCAAGCCCCGGAGTGCGTGTGTGTATAAAATATTTCTTATTTAATGCTGCCAAAATCAAGATAATAATAGTAATGAGTTATGTTATGCCACACAGTAGTGCCCCCATTTAAAATTATGCCACAGTAATGTCCCTCATTCATATTATGCCACAGTAATGCCCCTCTTCATCATACTGTGCCATGCTGCTTTTACCCCCTTCACACTGTGCCATTCTTCTTTTGCCCCTATTCACACAGTGCCATGCTGCTTCACACTGTGCCATGCTGCTTTTGCTCCCCCTTCACACTCTGCCATGCTGCTTTTGCTCCCCATTGCTTCACTTACCTTTTCTATTGGCTTTTTTCTTCTCTTTTCTTCTCTTCTTGTCTTCTATCTTTAAAGTACCCTGCTCCCCCCACCATCGAAGAGGGTGGACTCTGGAGCAAGTGGTTCGCCAAACTCACCTTAAAATTAGGCATCAGTTCTGGCAAACCGGTGCGAACCGGCTCAATCCCACCACTGAGTGCATACCACAATTGCCCTGATATCGTTCCACCGTTAATCGTGATTTTTAGGAAGTTTATAAAACTAAATCAAAAGATGTGATGTGTTCTGGTACGATAAAACAAGCTCATGGGGCGTACATACTCTTGTAATATCTGACCAAATGGTCGTCAATTGTGTGATCTGCACCATAATTGCATCAGTATATACCTAGCTTAAGTCCTGCAGGATTTGATGTCTGGGTTGTGAGGAGGCCCGTCCAGCAACCTGGAATGCTCTGTGATACAATGTCGGTGGCTTTTGTTGCTCATGAAGCCACACAAGCATATTGAAAATGGCATTCCATCTGGTAGGGATCTCCATTTTCAACTTGTTTAATTGCAATTTGTTCCTAACCTTAGGTGTAGATAACATGTTCCAGGCTGTGCAGGATCGATTAAAGTGAAAGCAGATTTTGCACAACAGCAACAAAAGGATTTGCACATTAGTAGCACCGTATGCTGGCGGGAGAGAGAAGAATATCAGCCTTAGCCATAATTATTGCAAACTAACTGATTCATTATCATCATCCTCCCCATTTTCAACATCTGTATTTTTATCTTATAAATATATAAATAGCTGATGATGATGATTTTCATCCATATGTAAGTAAAATTTATGGGGCTCATTTAGAGGTGGACCCATTTGCTCTAAATGTACATACGGAAATTACACAGGTATTTAAGGGTATGTTGAGTTGGATGTATCTCCAGATGCGGTCAGCTCAAAAACAGTAACATTTGCACTAGGTGTACATCATTCCTGAGCACCACGTGTTTCCATAAAGAAGGCAGCATGCAGCCAGTTAGTTTAAACAATATGAATCCCACCCCCACATCTACTCAGGTGAGTGGTTTACTTTCACTTTTTCCTCAGCCCACCACTGACTCTTTCCTCTCCCTATGTTTGTGTGTTTCATCTATATCTCTTGCCCTCGTCCTCATGTCTATATCAACTCTGTTTTCCCTTAGTGTTTCCTTCTACAATTTTGTGTATGTACCTCTCTCTTATCTCCTTCTGTTATGTGTTTTTCTCTTTGCCCCCATTGTGTTTGTGTGTAAAAAAATATATAGGTAAAAAATAGTTTACATTTATTAAAAATAAAATTAAAACCATTTACTAAGATTTTTTTTTCAGAGAATATGTAATTTTTTTAATACTAATATAACAGAACAGGAAACACTCATCTTGAAAACCTCTAGTTGTACCCTGAATATGGAGCATCTTTTAATGCATTTCAAATGGACCTGTCTCCAACTATAAATCATCTCCCATCCTTCCCCTGAAGACAGTCTGGTAGTACCAACTGTTTATAAATCTACAATCATCACCTTTATTCTGTTTCATTGATTCATATTATAGACAATTATCAGACTTTGTGTTCACTTAACAGTCATATCACCAGTGGCCACAGTGCTCCAGAAACAAATTCTCATGAGCTAAGATCAATGTCACATTCCCAGTATTTTACACCAGGCCACCCCTGCTCCACACAAGGTAAGAAGAAGGGGGCTAGCAATTACTGGAAAGGGGCAAAAAAAAAAAAATAACAGCACTCAACTTGTGTAATCATGGAATTTTGTATGACTTTTTCAAAGATATAAATAGTTTTGGTCACTGCATGATTATATCGTACTCCTCGTCGTGGTATCAAACATAAAAGGTGTCTCATTATAGTCCACAGCTGTATTCACAATTGATCGAAAGATCTCAAACAGCTTTGCAAAGCAGACTCATTTCTGAATTACAACCTAAAAATCTCATATTAAATAAAAAATTATAGATATAGTTTTATAAAAAAAAAGTTATATTTGTTTAATTATTAGCTACATAAAAGGCATATTATAGTACATTACTTGTGAAAAACACATGGCAATCAAAAAACATATAGGGCCTGATTCATGTTCACACATAAGTCCCTTTGTGTGTCGTATCTTGCCTGAAACAGCTCAGAAACGGATCTTATACCAATGAACGTAATAACAGGCAATCCATGTACAAATGCAAATTACACTTACGGCTGCCTTGAAGGCGGAACTGGGTTGGGAAGAGATGGACAAACGTAGGCAATGTACAGTAAGATTGTGCCTAGAGCATTTTGACGCAGATGCGGCTGATTCAAGTCCTAAGTTTCTCTAAAGTTAGGGTTTTTTACCGTATCGTCTGCCCCAGCTACAGGGCAGATGTAAGCTCTGACAATGATGACTGTCAGGGCATTGTCTTTGTATTACAAACTACATGTATGCTTGCCAGTAAATAGCAAAGAACATTTGTATGCAAGTAAAATAGAATATCAAAATGCATTGTATATTTAGTACTTATTAAGTAGAGATGAACGGTTCGGATTTGGAGGAATCCAACTTATCCAACTTTTGGGGTATCAAGTCATGGCTCGACTTCTTGCACCAAATTCGGATATGAAAACCAGGCAAAACGTAATTTCCGGTAAAATCTTGGATCTGGCGAGTTTTGAATCAATATCTACTTTATATAATCCTCCCTCCTGTTCTCAGCTGCCATTTTAGAAGTGATAGCATGTGATAGGACATTTCCTGCAATTCCGTGCCCATAAAGTGGGTTGTAGAGGTTTGGACAGGATGAAAGAGGCAATGTATATTGAAATAGCTGTAATTTTACTGCTCAAATCTTAACAGTTATTTACAGATTAGTCAGCTACAAATGTGTGCAGATAAACTGGGTGTGAGAAAGTAAGGAGTAGAAATTCAGAGACTGCTGCTAGTAATAGCATATTAGTAAACTAATTGAGAGTGGACAAAAATTATTCTTTCTTGCTTATAAAATGAAAGTGTTTCAATCTAAAGGCAGTTCAAGTGTCAGTATCACTGACGTCTGAACTATTTTATGAACAAGAAACAAGTTGCTGTTTGATTCTGAACAGCACACCACCCCCCAAAAAATATTCAGTGCTTTTAAAATACCAAATTTTGGGGTACAGAGTTGAAACAAGACATGATTACGTTCCCTATATCATGGTGGCAATATGTAATTTCGAGTAAAATGTAGGATCTTGTGAGTTTTGGATCAATATTTTCTATGCATAGCCCCTGTTCTCAGCTGCCATTTTATAAATGATAGCATGTAGGTAGGACGTTTGCTGCAATTCTGTGCTCAGAAATTCGCTTGTCGAGGGTTGGACAGGGTGAAACAGGCAATGTACATTGCAATAGCTGTGATGTTACTGCAGTTTATTTAGAGATCAGCCTGCTAGAATTGAAGTGAAGAAAAGACAAGCAGTGGTTATTGGTTGTTTTAATAGTATATTATAGTAAATATAGTATAGACATCTGAACTATTTAGTGAAGATAAAGCAGGGTGCTGTATGACTCTGAGCAGCACACTCCAAAAAACAAATATATTTATTGCTTTAAAAATCCCAAGTGTTGCAATCTGAAAGCAATTATGTGAGGGGCAGTATCAGTGACATCAGAACTGTTTAGACGACAAAATATAAGATGACGTGAATGACTTGGCACTGTGTGCTAGCTCTACTATGCTGAAGGGATGAGAAGGAGGATGATGATACTGCAGGCACTGCTGCTGCTGAAGATGATATACCTATCCATGGTCATATAGTCTGCAGGGCCGCCGAGAGGGGGGGGGGAGCGGGTACTATTTACCCGGGCCCGGGTATGACAGGGGGCCCGGGGCTGCACTGCCGTTTTTTTTTTTTTTTTTTAAATAATAAAAAAAATTTTTTTTTTTTCTTTTTTCATCAAAACTTTTTTGAAGTTCCGGGGGGGGGGGGGGGGGGGGGGTTGGCTTGGTTTCCGTTTCGGGGGTGCCACACTAGTTGTGCCTTGTGCCTTCCGCGGCGCCTGGACCAGTCAGCCGATGCGATGACGTCACGCGAGAGTGCTTTGCTGTGCTCTCGCGTGACTTTGACTACTTGTTTACAGCCTGTGACCGCGCCTGTAAGGAGCGCGAGTCATAGGGCTGTCTTCGGTGCAGGCTGCAGCAGGGAACATTGTAAGTACCATGGATCATTTCCCATAGGACACACTCTCCCACGCCTTTTCAGAGGGTGTTTCTGCAATCTGCTGTGCACTTTCCTCTCTGTTATCATAGCAATGGAATGACTTCTGCTGGCTGTCAGAGAAACATTGCGCACAGTACTCGGACATGATTACCAGACAAGGACTCTGCTCGGTCTGAAAGCTGCCACCAACCCCTGCCCTCTAGAGGGAGCAACATCACATATACATAGGGTCACCTAAGATTATGTATAGAAAAATAAGTATGTAATCTATTGGAGCAAAAGGGGTCATCAAGTGTCCGGCAATGTACATATTATTTGTGACCGTGTGCTTCCGATCATACCTGGCGAAGGGTAGCTCTAACTCCCTGAAACAGTTTATGCAGGTTTCACTTTCACTAAATGCTTTCCATACAATTAATTGAGTGGACATTTCGTCTTATTTCATGTCTGCATGCATTGATAGAACATGTACATTAAATGCACATTCTAGAAGTCTGCTAAACTCCCTTTAACGCTGATCTCTGAAAACAATTTTACTGGAATGGACCTATACATACACTGTCTGACAATAACCATATATATAACCATATATGTCATTACTAAGAATACTTGGAAAGTCTGCAGTCTTATAAAAGGGAAAACTTGTAAACATCTCACAGTATCATGCTTTTAACCTGGTAGACATGGGTCCGGCCCCAATTATGCATAGCCACGCCCAAATGAGTGGCCACTCCCACTATAGGCACGCCCCCAAAATTGCCGCCGCGAAGCGGCGGCGCAAATTTTTTTGGGCCCCCAATACGGGGGCCCCATGGGGTTTCTGTACCGGGGCCCTGAATTCCTCTTGGCAGCCCTGATAGTCTGTCATGGTCATATAGGTTTTTGACCAGTGCCGCTTGTCCACATATCCATAGTTAAATGGATGGATGGCACTGTTATGTCCGTATTTCTGGTCACCAATAAATATTGCCTGATGCGATCAATGTGGTTCCAAAGCACAAAAGAGAGTCAATAGCAATAAGCTTCAAAATACAATAAGAATGTTACAAAGTAGAACCATACATACACCGCACTCCTGGATCCAGGAACAGTCGATAAAGCTGATGTCTGTTGACAAAGAGACTGTTCCTGGAACAGAGGCCAGTTTATATACTATTTGGTTCAGAAAAGACAATGATGATGTCACAAATATACACAGATAACACTAAGAAAGTTCTTCATTGGTCCATGGTTTACAATGTTCCAGTAGACTGCTGGTCAGTTAATTTGATCCTCTTTCCAAAGGTGGGGACAACTCACTCAAACTGTTGCATACGTGTCTTCCCGTCGAAAAACCATTTAAATCTGACCCATAAACAAAGTGCTTTTGAGTATTAGTCTCATACTATTCATAAATCTGCTGGTAAAATATGGATGAATATGAGACCAAATCCATACATTTCTGAAAACTTGAACCATAATTACATTTGCTGTAATATTATCTATGTATAAATAATCTCTAATACATTTAATAATAAATAAATGTGTACTATTTACAAACGTAAGTGTGTGCATTGTTTACCTGTGCAATTGCGTTATTAACCATGGTATGATGTAGCGTGCTAACCGCAAGCAACTGTAAACCAATATTAATCAATTTAGCCGATTTCATCCAATAATTTGACTTCAACGTGCCACCCTTTGATGGTGTACAAATCTATCACCTAATTATATTTTCTATCTCAGGATTGTAGTGCAATTCTTCATTTACTGTGGTACTTCTCATTACATTCACGTTATCATTTTCAGTGTACACCTCAGTCGATTATTTTCCACACTCTAACATAGTAGGAACACATCTGACACATAAGCCAATAGCTATAAAGACACCAAATATAAGGATATAGCTTACCTATAATAGCAATCATTTCTTGCACCCCTAGACCTAGACCCCATTTTGCTAGGATCAACCACGAGAACCATCCTGTTACTTTTTCTCCTATTTCATGCAGTGAAGAATTATGGTTCTTTCGGAATTCCCATTTTAGCTATATGTTCTCATCCATTTTCCAGTCAATTATTTATTTAGGGTCATCTGTATTATTGGTGATGTAAGTGCAACACTTAACACCAAATTGGGTAGCTGATGTCACACAGTATCCACCAATAATAAATGTAAGGTAATTTAACACTAATCTTTGCTGAACTAAATCCTTCTTATAAGCTTGTAGCTCCTTACCCGAATACCTGAAGGTGTCATCATACATCTTGGAGATATTGTCAGTTAATTTAGTCAGGTCTTGTATGTACTTAAAATTTAGAGTTCCCGGGGGGTGTGGCCTGACAGCCATGCTAGGCAGACGTGCGATTGTATAGCTACGGGAGTTTGAGGAGCATTCTCAGAAAATTTTGTGGCTCCCCCGCTGTCATAGGAGTTTGACCTGCAAGTTTCTGGCACCAGAACTCAGTGGCACCTGACACTACCTTCCGGGCCTCACAACTCTGCTCCAGACTGATCCGGTCCTTTGTGACCTCATCGGCGCCACTGACGACAAGCCCTCTGGCCTGTTTCTTTCACCCGACCCGGGACCCACAGCCGCAGGACCCCCCTCCCCGGCTGCACAAAAAGGAGATCCCGACCGGCACACACAGACACCCTCTTCTTCTGGAGCCTGACCTGAAGCCTGCTTCTGTACTGCCAGGCGTTTGCAGTGCCCCACCCCTGCTCCTGACACTGGATTTCTGGCAAGAATCTCCCCCAAATACACCCACCCAGTGAGAAGCCCAGCAGCATCTTTCTCCTCCACTTACCAGGTAGATGCCCAGGGGGAAGTCATATGATCTCTGCAGACACTCTCCGAACTGTAGCACTGGCAGCCCTGCTTCACCAAGACTCTCTTGATCGCTGGTCTTGCAGTTGTTCATTAGCCTGCACCTGCTCTGTGACACAGCTCGACACAATCTCATCGTGCAGACCTGGACACGCTGACTGAGACTTTGCAGGCACTACAGCCTCAACCACCACAGGTATTACTATTATTCTTCTACTATTCCACAAATACCTGCACCCCACTTGTTTTAGTGACTCTGATCATTCAGCTTTGGGTATTGGGTGCAGAGACTAACGCATGGTTTCCCCCTAACTGTACTGCAAACCGGGTGTCAAAAAGAATACATCTTACATTCCCCCTCAACTGTCCAGAATCCCTAGGTCTGCATTCTCCCTTATACTTCTACGCAAGCAGACTCTTCCCCAATCTGCCCTCCCGGGAGAGGCGGAGGCATGCCCTCTTCTCTAGCAGATTCTACATGATTTAATTGTTCACCACATGCTGACAGGGGGAAGAGCCTCTTCTACACCAATGTTCTGACCTATGCACTTATAAGACCTCCCATCACTATGGGCCTGCATTCTGTATTGGGCTACTATACTTGATTTGCTCTCCCTCCCTTCCCCCAGATCTACTATCTCCCTCCACCATGCCTAAAGGCAAAAAAAAGCACTCCAAAGACCTTTGTCACTCACCGGACTGTGAGTGCCATTTCCCGTGTGTTCAGGAACCGTGGCCGTCCGCCATCCTGAGGGTCTGCGCATGTGCAGCCCTTATCAAACCTTCAGTACCTGTTGCTTTTAATTGATTGGATGATCAGGCAACCGTCCCTATTTAAACCACCTGTGATCATTACCTGGTTGCCTGATCTTGGAGTCTCATTCCCCATGAGCCTCTGAAGGTGTTCCTGTGTTCCTCGTGTATTCAGCTCCTGCTGATTCCTGTTTACTGCTATTGTGGTTTCCAGACCACTTCAACTCTCCTGTGTTCATCGTGCCTGCACTCAGCTGATTCCTATCTGCTATTACTACCGGACTCCTGTTCTTTTCAACTCTCCTGTGTTCATCGTGCCTGCACTCAGCTGATTCCTATCCGCTGCCTCCGTTACTACTACAGAGTTCCTGATCGTCTCAACTCTCCTGGGTTTATCGTGTCAGCTCTCCG
Source organism: Mixophyes fleayi (assembly GCF_038048845.1). Classification (NCBI taxonomy): domain Eukaryota; kingdom Metazoa; phylum Chordata; class Amphibia; order Anura; family Limnodynastidae; genus Mixophyes; species Mixophyes fleayi. Next base: position 229,551,747 of record NC_134402.1, read on the forward strand.
CTGCCTCCGTTACTACTACAGCGTTCCTGATCATCTCAAAGCTCCTGTGTTTATCGTGTCAGCTCTCCGCTGCCTCCGTTACTACTACAGGATTCCAGACCGCCTCTACTCTCCCGTATTTAGCGTGCCTTCTCTCCGCTGCCTCCATCACTACTACTGGATACCAGACCGCCTCTACTCTCCCGTGTTCTTCATGTTTCCAGTTCCACTTACTACTGCTTCCTGAGTATTGCTTCGTTGATTCTGGATTACATGCCGTGCGCTGCACCAACCTGATTACCGCTTCCACCCTCCAGTGGTCTCTCCTCCTGCCGGCCTTCAGCCGTTCAGGTATCCCTGCACGTCTCTCTGACAGCCTGCTCTCCTGAACCGCGGTATGCATACTTTCCATTGACTTTGCTTTTGTATTGCATATCCATCTGGACTGAGTTGTGTTCTCCTCCGGAGCCTCCTATCCACTGAAGCTATTGTTACCATTGACTTTGTTTCCTATTGCCTGGATAGCTATTGTGACTTTGTATACTTCAAGCAGTGCTGGTCAGTTATCGTTGTATTGTGGATATCATCGTGGGATCCAGTTCTGTGTGCCCCGTGTATACTCTGCTTTACATTCATCTCCTCGTGCCCCTCCTCACATATATATAGCAGTGGTACAACTTTCTGACGCAGACCACTGACTCCTGTTCCCTGTGACACCAGTTTCAAGTATCCTCTCACATAAGCAGTGGTACAACTTGCTATACGCAGACCACTGACTTCCCCGTTACCTACCTTCACCTGGATTCTATTCCTTCACTATAGACAGGGGTACAACATGCTATACGCAGACCGCTGACTCTCACTACCTCCTCGCTACTCCTGGACATTCCTCCTCACTATAGCAGTGGTACAACTTGCTATACGCAGACCACTGACTTTCCTCACGTTTCCTTGTCCATCTGGTTCCTCCTGTACATTCATCTACTCATTACCAGTTGCTGCTAGTCATAGACTTTCCTCGAGCATTCTCTAACCATCTGCTGTTTCTCCTGTTCCGTTGTCACCCTGCTACCAGAGAACCATAGTACCAACTATATTACTCTGGTAAGTCCATCATCTGGTGATATCCTGGGCAAAGACTCCTAGTGCCCGTGACAACCTTCCTCAGTATTTTGCGAAACAGACTACTTCCGCATCTCGTTCTGGTAAAACAGACTCTCCACGATCCTCTGCTCATTCGAACTCTGAAGATAATGACACGGCTCCTATCACTAGACGAGACTTTTATGACCCTAATCAAAGAAATTAAAGAACTTAAATCTTCCGTTCATTCTGAGGTAACATAGTAACATTGTAACATAGTTGATGAGGTTGAAAAAATACACCAGTCCATCAAGTTCAACCTATTTTGGATCTCCTGCAATCCTGCACTTATATTTGAAATTGATCAGGAGTAAGCAACCGTCAATCTGTTTCAATTGTGAAAATCCCTCCAGACTCAATATTGCAGTCCTATTTTTACCCTATATCCACTACTATCCTTCATTTTAATTAGCGGTCGTATCCCTGGACACACCTTTCCGCTAAAAATTTGTCTAACCCTTTCTTAAACATATCTATTGAATCTATAAACAATATGTAACCACCTAAACAGCGCTCTATGATCCTAAATGCAGCCGAAATCTTTTAAAAAAGGGGTATACAACTTAAAAGGATCTTATAACAGAAAAAATAAAAGACATTCAGCACTAATTAGTCCTCATGGATAGAGCAAACAGAAATGAAAAAAACAAATGTCTATCAGAAAAATTCACAATCTGATCCTTGATCCCAAGTGAAAATGAGAAGTGGTTATTTCACAACTTGAATAATTGATGTGCAGCTTCCCATCACCTTCGTGATAATAATAATGGGTGGATTCCTACCAGATTACTGGATCACAAAGGCATATAAACGGTAGAGAAAATCCTCTCTTTGTCAAGGACCGCTAGATGGTTGAAACGCGTCGGAGTGATAAGACTGATTTATAGATTGTATTAAGAGCCACGCCAGCTATCTTCTTTGAAGGCATCAGAGTATCAGTTATCCCGGGACATTTACCATCTTATCCTGTACTTGATGCACTAAGAATTTGATCTCTGGTAGGAGCATTGATATTACACTCTCTTGATTTTATGTTTGATGTTTTAAAATAAATTTTGGAGTTTTTTAAACAATATCACGCTAGATCTGGTTTGTCTTTCCTTCCTTGAATGAATTTTCATCGATATATCGATATTGGAGAGGAAGATTACTACGTGATATGTCTTGATTAAACCTTCAAGCTGAGAGGAGGTCCCTTTATCGCCCATATGCCTTTGTGATCCAGTGATCTCATGAGAGGATTTTCTCTACCGTTTATATGCCTTTGTGATCCAGTAATCTGGTAGGAATCCACCCATTATTATTATCCCGAAGGTGATTGCACATCAATTATTCAAGTTGTGAAATAACCACTTCTCATTTTCACTTGGGATCAAGGATCAGATTGTGAATTTTTCTGATAGACATTTGTTTTTTTCATTTCTGTTTGCTCTATCCATGAGGACTAATTAGCGCTGAATGTCTTTTATATCTATTGAATCTGCCATCACAACCTTCCCTGGCAATGAATTCCATATCTTGACTGCCCTTACTGTAAAGAACCCCTTCCTTTGCTGGTTGTGAAATTTCCTCTCCTCTAACCTTAGGGGGTGACCACGTGTCCTGTGTATAGTCCTTGTGGTAAAAAGTTCCTATGAAAGTTCTCTGTATTGATGATGATGATGATGACTCCTAATGTATTTGTACATAGTAATCATATCTCCCCTTAAACGCCTCTTTTCTAAAGTAAACATGCCTAAACTGGCAAACCTTTCCTCATAACTTAATGACTCCATACCCTTTATCAATTTTGTTGCCCTTCTCTGAACCCTTTCTAGTTCCAAATTATCTTTTTTATAGAGTGGTGCCCAGAACTGTACTGCATATTCAAGATGAGGTCTTACCAACGATTTATACAGTGGCAAATTTACACTGTCTTCCCTTGCATCTATGCCCCTTTTTATGCATGCCAATACTTTATTTGCCCTTGAAGCTGCTGCTTGACATTGAGCACTATTGCTAAGTCTACTGTCTACAAGCACTCCCAAATCCTTTTCCAATATAGATTCTCCTAAATTAATTCCATTTAATTTATAGATTGCGTTCTTGTTTTTGATCCCTGAATGCATAACCTTACATTTATCTGTGTTAAACCTCATATTCCATTTGGTCTTCCTTCCCTCATCATGGCGCTCGACGCTGAAAAGGCGTTCGATCGCATCTCCTGGTCATTCATGGAGGGTGTGCTTCGAGCGATGGGATTCACAGATAGATTTTTGACAGGAATTTTAGCCCTCTACCAGTCCCTGTCAGCTACTGTGTCTGCCAATGGCCTGACCTCAACGCCCTTTTTGATTACGAATGGTACTCGCCAGGGATGTCCTCTTTCTCCACTTATATTTGCTCTTGTGATTGAGCCACTGGCCGCTAGAATCCGAAACAATTGTGAAATATCGGGCATTCAGGTGGGCCCCTCTGCTCATAAGATTGCTCTGTATGCGGACGACGTCCTATTGTCTCTTACTAGTACCAAAACGTCGGTGCCCCCCCTCTTAGATGAGTTAGACCTATATGGCTATTTCTCGGGCTACAAGAACAACCCAGTCAAGACAGAGGTTCTGGATTTTAATGTTCCGGCTACAGACAAGCTGTTGCTAGAGCGCTCCATGCCTTTCCAATGGGGTCGCCACAAAATCAAATACCTGGGTGTTTTTATTACTAAGCACTATCGATATATTTTTCAAGCTAATTTCTCCTTAACCTTCTCGACCAAGTAAAAACAGACCTCACATCGTGGTCTCAGCTTTACATCTCCTGGATTGGCCACATTAATGCCGTCAAAATGAATATTCTACCTAGGCTGCTTTGCTTCTTTCAGACTCTCCCCATCCGCATCCCGCCATATGTTTTTAAATTCCTGCAATTTCACGTCTCTAGATTTGTTTGGGCGGGTAGACGGCCCCGAGTCCGACTCAAGGTTCTTCAGAGGTCCCCGCGGGGAGGAGGCTTGGGGATTCCTGATTTTAGAAGATATTATCTCTCTGCCCAGCTCGCTCAGTGTGTCTTGTGGTCCGGTCCGACGGAAGCCAGAGTGTGGTCTAAAATTGAGGCTGAAGCTCTGGGATTACTTTCTTTATCTTCTCTCCTGTGGGTCACAAGACCTCGTCGCTCTAAACAATTGTTGCTCCACCCAATAGTTGCACATTCTCTAGCCATTTGGGATGCGTCATCCCAGAAATTTGATTTGTCACCCCACCCTTTCCCGGTTATTCCGCATTTCAACTCCCCGGAATTCCCTCCGGGACTTCATCATAGCGCATTTTAGCCATGGTACTCGCGGGGAGTCATTTACCTTAATCATCTAACCACCTCTGCAACTTTTCCTCAGTTTTCTGAAATCCAATCACACATCCACATCTCCTCAAAACACTTCTACCAGTTTTTGCAATTTCACCACTTTCATAATGTTGTTAAAGATTGCCTCTTATCTCATCCTGTATCCACATTTGAAGCCCTCTGTCTACGCCAATCTTCAACCTAATGTCTAATTTCAACGCTATACTACGAACTTGCTCCCTCCTCTTCAACTTTTAGAGCCTCCCACGAACTGGCTTGGGAAGGAGACCTTGGTGAGGAGCTCGAGGAGGAGGAATGGTCTGATATATACGAGAATGTCGCCTCTAATTTCATCTGCGTTAGAATCAAAGAGAACGCCTACAAGGTGATATACCTATGCTACTATGTGCCTTCGCGTCTATGCAGAATTCTCCATGACTCTTCTGATCGGTGATGGAGAGGGTGCTCCCAAGAAGGCACATTCCTCCACATATGGTGGTCGTGCCCAAAATTATCAGGCTTCTGGGCGGAGCCTGATTAGTGCAATTCTTCAGGTGGACATTCCCCGGAACCCAAATTCTTTCTACTCCCCCTGGGGGCTCCCTCGGCATCCCGACATCAGAGCAAACTGATTAGGCACATTGTCTCGGCAGCTACCTGCCAAATAGCGGCAGACTGGCGTATGCAATCCCCTCCCTCCATGCAGTCCATAATTAATAGAGTATTATTCTGAACACTTCGAGAGCTTTCACCAAGGTTTGGGACCCATGGTTAGCCTTCTTTCAGGCGTGCCTACCCTTTACATAATCCAGTTGTTACACCTCATCTCCTTCTTGGACGTCTTTCTCCTTACAGTGGATATAGTCACTTCTTACCCTCCTTCCTTTTCCCCTTCCTCTCTTGCTTCTTTCTTCCTCTATACCCTCTCTTTTCTTCTTTCCTCTTTTAACAAAAAAATTTGGGTCACTCGCTACCGCTATATTCAAAGGTTCGGTCGTCTCAGTGGTTCATATGTTCTACGCTGGCCGTTGATTTGTTTACTTCCTGTCTATCTTCTTTTTATATAACTGGAATCACTTTGTCAACCATTTCTTCTTTTGTTGTGATTTTGACCTTGTAAAATAAAACGTCAAAAAAAATAAAAAAAATCCCCCATAATTAAAATTTGACCTAATTGTGTAGCCTTTTCAATTTGCTGTAGAAGTTGGGCTTCCTCAATCGTATTAAATCTGGCTGCTTATAGCATATCTCTATCAGCAACTTCTCTGAACTTTTTCCTCCGCTGGATATTTCCACCCACAATGCCTCTATATTATCACCAATATTCTCATATATAACTTCCTGAATACTTGGTTTTCATTCTGGCTTAATATAAAGACATACTCCTCCTCCCCTTTTATTTACCCTATCCCTCCTGAAGAGAGAATAGCCTTCCAAGTTGACTGCCCAGTCATGTGTATCATCCCACCAGGTCTCCGTAATACCTATAATATCATACTGTTCATTCATTGCTACTAGCTCTAACTCCCCAATTTTACCTGTCAGGCTTCTTGCATTTGCAAGCATACACTTAAGTCTATTGCCTCCCTTAGGTATTTCTTTTTGCTTTAAAAAGGGCCTCTCCTTATCGGCTATGGTTCCTTTCCCCCCTCTCCACCCCCTTGACTCTTGTTAAATTCCTCCTTACTACTCTTAATGTCTATCCCATAAATACTTGCTTGCCCCTCCCCCCCGGAGCCTAGTTTAAAATCTCCTCCAACCTTCTAACCATCCTCTCCCATAGCACTGCAGCACCCTCCTCATTCAGGTGCAATCCATCACGACAATAAAGATGGCAACTGACTGAGAAATCAGCCCAGTGCTCTAAGAATCCAAAACCCTCCTTCCTACACCAATCTTTTAGCCACGCATTAACCTCCCTAATCTTCCGCTGCCTCCCTGGACTAGAGGGTGGCACAGGTAGTATTTCTGAAAATACTACCTTGGATGTCCTTGCCTTAAGTTTGCGACCTATGTCCCTGAAATTATTCTTTAGGACACCCATTCTTCCTCTAACTTGGTCATTGGTGCCAACATGCACCAAAACCACTGGATCATTCCCAGCCCCTCCCAACAATCTGTCCACCCGATCCGCAATATGCCGAGCCCGAGCACCCGGGAGACATCACACTGTTCGGCAAGCACGGTCCCGGTAACAGATTGCCCTATCTACCTTCCTAATTATTGAATCCCCTACCACCACAATCGGCCTGGGTCCCTGAGTAACTTTGGTCCCCTCTATGCTGGAGAGACCATTCCCCTGGTTGCTAGAGGAAGCAGTCTCATCCAACTCCACCAATTCTGAACCGCCTTCCACAGTATCTTCATCCAATCTGGCAAATCTGCTGGGATTGCTTAGCTCAGAGCTGGCCTGCCTCTTCCTCCCTCTGCTACCCCTAATAACTGTTACCCAGCTGCCTACCTGTGCATCCTCCTCTGTCTCTGCTCCACCCTGCTCAGCTAACGCATCAACGGTGAGCTGTAAACTCTGCTCCAGGGTGGCAATGTCTCTTAATGTTGGTACAAACCTCTCCTCACTCACTGCGTGCAGACATGACTTCAATAGGAGATCGTACTGAGCAAGTGGAGGTGAGACTGGAGACAGTCCTGTCATCTCAAACGGGGAAGGAGGAAGACATCACGCACATGCGCAATGATCTGGCATCTGTTCAAGAATGCTAAGAAGACATGGACAATCATGCCAGATGGAACAATCTGCATATCAAAGGTTTCCCTGAAACGGTGGAGCCTCTTCATCTGGACCAATACTTAAAAAAGCTTTTCTCCCAGTTGGCCCCTGATGTCCCGGAGGAACACCTGCTCTTGGCCAGAGCTCACAGGACCCTAAATCCTAGGTCACTAGAGCAAATCCAACCCAGGGATGTTATTCTGCACCTTCTCTTCTTTACAGCTAAAGAGATGATTCTACAAGGCGCCAGAAAGCTGACCATGCTAAAATATGAAGGTCACACCCTGCAAATCTTTCAGGACCTTTCTCCAGCTACTCTGGCCAGGCGACGGGAACTTGCCCCTGTGACGCAGATTTTGCGAGACCGTGGTATACACTACGCCTCTTCCGCCTCTTCCTCTGGCATCAAGATCGCCAAGTTTCTGCAAGATCATTACCAGAAGCCCAAGCCCTTCTCCAGTGACTGGGCCTTGCCTCTGGGTCTGCCCCATCCGTCTCACAATCACCTGATGCAGAAGGATTGAATGCCACCCGCCACCCCCAAAGGGCGCTTAGAGGTGAATGGTCCTTCGTCTTAAAGTCTCATTTCTTAGATGCTTGTCTTAATCCAAAGAGGCCCTTGCCAGAGCTGTCAAAATTTTTTGGGGTATGCTTCAGCTGTTGTTAACTAGCTACCCCTATTGGGACTTTGATCAAGATACTCAACGGACCTCCTCTGCCTTATTCTTGTGACTTGCCAACAACCCGTTGTCATGATATAATGTTTTCATATTATGATTTGGATGTCTCTCTTTTCCTCTATATTTCAGGTTGATCTTCAGAATTATCGCCCCTCAAGCATACCATTTCCCGCCTGCACTGGTTACTTTCTTCCTGTTTACCCTTCACCACATAAAAGCAGGGCTGCCAAGAGGAATTCAGGGCCCCGGTACAACAAATTCATGGGGCCCCCCTTATAGTTGAGCATACAAAAAAAAAATTCAAGGATGTGGTCATGTATTTGGGGGTGTGGCAAATGTACCATTGGGGCGTGGCTCACATTAAAATCACTAGGCTCTCAATTCGCCGGAGCGTCACATATGTCCAAGCACTCCTGACTTTCAGGACATCTAGCACCACAGTGTAGTATAGAAACAATGCAGTGTGTGTACACAGAGAGTTCAGTCTTGGCCTACACCTTACATTGGGCACAACATTCACCAAAAATTGGTATTGTCCCTACTAGAATCACATTTCACACACTGTGCTGCTCTCTCCTACCTGTTCTTCTCACGTTCTCCACCTGTGGCTTTCTCCACCTGTGGCTTTCTTTAGTTGCAGCTTGTCCGGATCCTGGAATGTTGAAGGACCTATTTGGAAAAAAAATGGCTACATTTAGAAAATTACAGCCAGCCCCGGCGTTAAATCAATAGCACCCACGATTAATAATTAGCCCTTCCTCCAGCCCCAACATTAAAATAATACTATTCACATTTAATAAATAAACCTATTCCCTTCCTGCAAACAGCAATACCTATTTCCCACAATCATCACTGCCATTAACTAACTCATAGTCACATTTAATAAATAGACCTCATTCTCCCTAAACTCACCCCCATATTCAATAGCCCCCAAACCACCCCATCTTAAATTAATAGTCCCCACAATTAAATTGCACCACCATCACCCTACAAACAAAATAGCGCCCATTAATTAGCCATCACCTACCTCACACACACTACATTGCAACAAGCCCCTTGTGCCATCACACACGCAATACTATGCCCCTACATCACAACTACACTGTGCCCACTTATGCTCACACTGCGCCCTCCATGCTGCTTTCCTCCCTTCTTTTTCACTCTGTGCCTCTTCCCTTTTTTTTTTTTAATTAGTGCATCGCTCCCCTTTTTTTTTTAATTAGTGCTTCTCTTTCCTTTTTTTTTTTAATTAGTGCTTCTCTCCCCTTTTTTTAAATTAGTGCTTCTCTCTCCTTTTTTTTTAATTAGTGCTTCTCTCCGCTTTTTGACGTGTTGTGGCACAAATGCCCGCTGACTCCACTCTTCCCCATTCCGTCACCTCTGCCTCCTTTCGCCTCCATCATGTCTTCCCTGCTCAGTGCCCTCTTGCTTTTTCTCTGTCCTCCCACCCCTTATGTCTTCTCATTCATTTGCTTCAGGTCTGTTCCAACGTTATATCAGCCTGTACCCATCCCATTATATCAGTTTATGCCTAATATAATATACCAGCCTGTGCCCAACACAATAACTAGTCTGTATTTGGGACCATAACATTACACCAGTCTGTTTCAAACACTCTATTATACCAGCTTGTGTTAATGAGAATGTTAAACTAGACCGAGTGGAACTCACATTGCCAGCTTCTACCCATCTTGGATGCAGGAGCCTGTGCGTATCAAATTTTAGCAGCCTGAGCCCTCATTGCATTGTACCAGCTTGTACTAAACACATTACACTAAGCCCAATGCATTACAAATATATGTAGTCATAACATGACACTAGACAGTGCCCAACAGCACCTTGTGCCAATGGCCACATTGAACACAGTTGTGTGCAACACCACATTATGCCAGCTTGTGCCCATCATTGATATGCCAGTGTCCATCAAATTATGTGACCACCATGTGTCCCTCAAATTATACTGGTATATGCCCCAGTCAAATTGGGCCAGCTTGTGCCCGATTACCTCCTACGCCTGCTCCAAGCTTACACCCCTGAGACACAACCTGTCACGGGCACTAGGAGTCTTTACCCAGGGATCACCAGGTGATGGACTTACCAGAGCAGTATAGATGGTAATATGGTACTCTGGTAGCGGGGTGATCACGGAACAGGAGACAGCAGATGGTAGAGAATGCTCGTGGAAAGTCTATGACTAGCAGCACTGGTAATATATATGTAATAGTACACGAGGAACTGAATGGACAAAGGAAACGTGAGGGTAGTCAGTGGTCTGCGGTAGCAAGTTGTACCACTGCTATAGTGAGGAGGAATGTCCAGAAGCAATGAGGAGGTGATGAGAGTCAGCGGTCTGCGTTTAGCAAGTTGTACCACTGTCTAGGTGAGGGAACGGAATCCAGGTGGAGGTATCCGGGAAGTCAGTGGTCTGCGTTAGCAAGTTGTACCACTGCTATATGGAAGGATACTGAAACAGTAATCAGTGGTCTGCCTCTAGCAAGTTGTACCACTGAAATATATATGTGAGGAGGAGCACGGGGAGATAATGTAATACAGAGTATACACGGGCACACTGAACTTGAATCCACAATGATATGCACAAAGTAGTAATAACTGAGCAGCACTGCACAAATATACAAAGTCACAGGAAAAATCCAGACTACCAGGTAACACAGTCAAATGATGGCAATAGACTCAGTAGATAGGCGACTTCAGAGAAGAACAACTCAGTCCAGCAAGGTATGCAATACACGAGCACAGTCAATGATAAGTATGCATACCGTGGTTCAGAAGAGCAGGCTGTCAGAAGGGAGTGCAGAGATACCTGAGCGGCAGGAGGCCGGCAGGATGCAAAGTCCCAGGGAAATGGAAGCGGTATCCAAGTAGGTGCAGCGCACAGGTAGATAGACCAGCAACGATGGAACAATACTCAGGAAGCAGTAGTATATAGGACTGGTCACATGGAGGTCCCTGCAGAGTAGAAGCGGTATGGCAGAGAGGACAGCAGCGGAGCATTGATCCAATGCAGACAGGCGAGTAGACACAGGCAGGAACACTGTAGAAGCACGGAGAGCGGATCAGCTGGCTGCAGACATGAGTAGAACTGAAGGGTAGCGACAAGCAGGACACTACAGATACACGGAGGTAGCGGATAGGAATCAGCAGGTGCAGTCACAATGAAACACGGGAGAGTTGAGATGAGCTGGGCCTGTTGAGCACGGAGGCAGCGGATAGGAATCAGCTGGAGCAGTCTCGATGAAACACAGGAGAGTTGAAGTGAGCTGATAACTGTAGTGCACGGAGGCAGCGGATAGGAATCAGCTAATGCAGTCATGATGAAACACGGGAGAGTTTGAAGTGAGTTGATAACTGTAGTGCACGGAGGCAGCGGATAGGAATCAGCTAATACAGTCACGATGAAACACAGGAGAGTTGAAGTGGTCTGGAAACCACAGGAGAGTAGAAGTGGTCTGGAAACCACAGGAATCAGCTGGGCTGAATACACGAAGAAACACAGGAACACCTTCAGAGGCTCATGGGGAATGAGACTCCAAGATCAGGCCACAAGGTATAGACAACAGGTGCTTTAAATAGGGAGTGTTGCCTGATCAGCCAATTAACTAAAAGGAACAGGTACTGAAGGTTTGAAAGGGCTGCACATGCGCAGACCCTCAGGATGGTGGACGGCCACGGTTCCTAAACACACGGGAAGAAGCACTCACAGTCTGGTGAGTGACACAACCCTGCTGAAGGATATCAGCACAGAAAGAATGCACTAGAATATATGCTAATACATATAATTAAAAAAAATTTAAAAAATTTAAAATTAGCAAGCGAGGGCCCGGCCCGGGCCCCCTGGCAAACCCGGGCCCAGGTAAAATGTCCCCCCCCCCTCTCGGCGGCCCTTCATAAAAGCAGTGGGAAGACTAAATTTTTTTCTTTATTTATTTGTGGTTATGTTTTATTTCCTGTTCTCATACCTGACACTTTAACGGTTTCCAAATTTCTACTGTATAGATGATTTACTGATGTGATTGTGTTTTCAATGTTTCTTACACCCCCGTTACAGTAGATCTACCCTTACCCCCCACCCACGCTCTTTCACAATAGCTCTTCACCCATTCCTGCCCTTTAGCCCACTGGAAGGATGCTCCGCGTCTCCTCCCCGTCAGCAGCTCTTTCAACATCCCCTGGTGCATACCTGACAGCCATGTCCCCCATAGAGCTCACTGCTCTCAGCTGGTTCCCAGATACCTAGAGTATTAAAATAATTCTATTGTTTTCAAATAAGCATTGCCCAAGCGATTTTATTGTGTTTCCAAAGCACAAAGTAATTTATTTTAGCAGATGTAAAATTTAGCAGTTCAATACATAATTATAACACAGTACAGCCAATACCAAAAAGATACATACATACCACACCCGCATGCGCTCGCTAAACTGCGCTCCCACTGGTACCAGTGAACAGTACTTCACTCCAGAATACTGTGGTCAGAGAAGACTGAGGCCAGTGCCAGTTAGAGCTGTATTATATACACTCAGTGTTACAGTGAAAACAATGCAGATGGTGTGGCTTGCTTCTATTGTCCAGGTATCAGGAAGGTCCAGAGTGCTGCAGGTCATAGGCCAGTTCAAACCAAAATATCCAAAGGTCATCTCTCCAGGGGTTGTGCTCTGACTTTTCCTGCCAAGACTCCAGTTTCAACTAGTCTATTAGCATTTTATAGTCAGTATCACTTTAAGTAATTATTCCCTAACATCACTGACTAGAGTATGCAATGTGCGATCTCTTCGGCAAATGAACCGGACAACTGCTGATGAATAGGGGATTAAAATTATACCAGACATGACACATTTCATATAACCTGAACCTTAAATGACACTAAAGTGTACATATAATCATAATATATAAACTAATAATAAACTAGGGCCCGATTCATCAAGGTACGCAAACGTATATGCATCTGCGTTGCATAATTTGAGTACAGCAAGCACTCATGCAAGCCAAATAAGCCCCTCAAATAGCAAAAACACACACCCTCCTGTGGTCCTCTAACACTTAAGGGACGGAATTAAGCAGCGCATATGCAATAACACACACCCACCTGCGGATCTGTAAACAAGGCACAAGCACAAGTGACGGATCACAAGTGATTGACGGGAAGCTTAGCACTGCAAACGTCACGCATAATGTGGGAGGGGACTAATTCCTTGTTTACACGCGTAACCAAACTTGATTGCTTGTGGCTTATTTTCACGGGATAACCCTGTATTGATTAATCAGTGGCAACTAACAATGCTATGCTACACTCTGAAAGATGTTTATGGTTTGCTAATAATTATCGAAATACACAGTTTTAACACACATATTGCAGAAGATCTTTCTGTGTTGAGGATTTTAAAAGCACATACATTATGAATATATCCAAAATTAGGTATGTTTGTGTGTTGTGTATTTGCCGTAAAATGCATAGCATACTATTCCATAAAGGATATATACACACACAAGAGTGTATACCAACTCCACACAGATATAGGATTTCTGTCTGGATTAGAACTCATGACTGTCTTTATGGAAAGAGGGAGAGCTACCCACTAGGGCAACCAGAGATGTGGTAAAACACTGAGAACACCAACAATACAGCATGTGCGCTACACAGGCAACTCACACTTATTAGTACTCTTCATTAATCACACACATTACTGTCAAAATACCAATCTCACAGGTAGCTCACTGGTTAGCACTTTGGACTCACAACACAGCAGCCAAGAGTTCAAATACCAAACATACCCACAAGTATTGTGTGGACTGGATTCATTATGCTAACAAGAAACACGAACTTCACACAGTGGTTTAATATTTGAAATGGGTTTTGTTTTAAACGCTCAACCACATTGTAAAATAAGGCCTCATATTTATCCTGTATGGTAAGAATTACATTTTTGGGGGTGTACTTTATAAAAGCCGCAGGGCCCACATTTCACATGCACATTATTATGTCCATGCTGACATTGATTACTACAAATGGACTAAGATTGGGGGGGGGGGGGAGTTTGTAGGGGTAAGCATCCTTGGAGTTACATGCAACATTGCCTGCAAACAGATTTTCTTCCACGGCCTACAGGTTAGGTCATGAACTTAGCTTTATCCAAACAGAACGCTCACCACACTCCAGTACCATGGAGCTTTGCAACGCTTGCACTTCTGCCTTACACCACTGACGCCACTTCTGGGTACAGTTTCCATGTTCTTTTCAATGTGTGACTGGCTTTGCTGTGACACTTGAATATAACTTTGGCCTATCACTACAATGACACATGATTTGGGGAAATTGTAAACTAGCTAGAGCATTTGACCTTTGAAAATTTAGCTTGCACACAGGGCCTACAGATGCCATACCTCTTACAACGGTGGCTTGTTGCTGGAGGGCACATGTTCCTTTTGGCTGACATGCAAACAGCTATTAAAAACCTTTTCTGCTAGAGAATTGATGTTAGAAACAAACCATCTTGCTTAAACGTTACTCTTTTCGGTTTATTAAATATATTCTCTTTTATCCTTACACCCACATGTTGTGTAATGAGATTAATAAAGACACACACACCACGGGTTTGTTTTTTTTAAACTTATCTATTTTTGAAAGGCTTAAAGTTGCCTAAACTATTTACATATTAGCAAAATTATTTACAATAAATAAATGAAAAACGGCAAAAAAAAAATTATTTGGACAAGGAAGCCCAGTAGGCCAATGTGGCCTTCCAATCTGCAACCAATTGGGCCAGTTGGTTGATGTTGGCCTCTAGGTTGCCGATGAAGTGGCCCATTTGGGCCATCAATTGGGCCGCAGTGGGTGGTGGGGGTTGCCAATCCCGAACTTCCTCCTCGGGTGCTGAAAGAAACCAAAATAATACAATAAATATACATCCCAACCTAATTTGCCAAACAGACTGGACTTACTAGAGATGTGTACTGTTACATTACTTTTAAATGTAAGGCCTCTAGCTACAAAACCATTTGGATGCACATTAGACGTTGATAAGGCTTGGGAGTAGCATTTTGATAGATGTACTACATCAGGGTTGCCCAGCACGCCTGTAGATGTGGCCCAGAAGGAGTTTTGGTTGTGGCAAGGGGGCAGCACTGTTAATGGAAAAAAAAATCCTGCAAAAAAAAAAGAAAAGAAAATACTTACCTTGCGGTTAAGCGGTCACGTCAGCTGGTACTCCGGCTCCCTCCCTTGTCTCCTCCTCCGTGCGGTGCTCGCAGTGAATGTCGGGCGTGATGTCATCACGCCCAACATTCATTGCGGAGCGCAGCACAGAGGAGTCACCCGCGCGAGAAGAACAATCAGCAGCACAGAATTGGAGAAAAGAAGAGAAGAGGACAGCAGAACAAGCCGATTAAAAGGTAAGTTAAGAGGGATTTTTTTTATTATTTCAAGGGACGCTGACCAGTGAATAAAGTCACCTGGTCCTGGAGCATCATGGACCTTATCTCCCTGCTACATACTTCTACTTGTAATACTAATGGGGCATTATATATTATTCTCTTTGGCCCATTATAAGTTGTTATCCCTTAACTAACATAGTGGTGTAATTAGCAAAACAAGTCACAATTTGGGGTCACAGTGATGTATATGTCAGGTACCGCAGGCCTGGTCAGGGCACCCTGATATACAATGCCTGGCTTAAATGAACTTTATTGATATTGCATCGAAACAATACAAAAAGTGATTATAGTATAACAACTAGAGAGGATTTTTTGAACAGGGCGATTGAAAGGTAAGTATCGGTGGATTTGAAAAAAAAGTGATTTATATATATATATATATAACTTTTTTTCTCATATATATATATATATATATATATATATATATATATATATATATATAAATAAATAAATGTTAACTATGTTTTCTATGGTTTTTTTGGATGATCAGCTATCGTTATTGTTAGTGTATCTTATGTCCGGCCCAAACCAACTCGTCGTCTTCCAATGTGGCCCAGGGAAGCTAAAAGGTTGGACACACCTGTACTACATTCTGGTGATCCCTGGGGAGAGGGGCGTGGACGGGGTTGTCTTACCAGCATGATAGGCCACAGCCCAAAGCACTACAGTCGGCCACTACCTACCAAACCAGTCACAGGAACTAACAATATTTTGGTTTCAAGTTGATTATCCACAAACAAACAAACAAACAATACTGACAAGTTGACCAGGCTCTCTGGCCCATTTGTGTTGTCCCTGGCCTGTGTGCCTATGTGTTAAGATGGCTCTGGCTGTTCTTTTTTGGTTTACACAAGCTCACATTTGGATGTCCATTATCATTGCAACCTGTGTCATAAATGTCATCTTTTATTCAGCATGTGTTCAAGCAGGGATTAGTTACAATGTGTAACTACATTGAAGTGGTATCAAATTCTAAAATCACTTTATTGTAAACACTTACTATCTACTATGGCTTCAGCAGCTTGAGGCAACACCAGCTGGCGGAAGGCCTACTCCAACTCTAGGTCTGGTTCTGGCTCCTCCACCGACCAGTCAGCAGGCCCAGAGGTGCAGGGGGAGAATAGTTCCTCAGGCTGGGAGCCCTCCTCCACTTCCTCCTGGCTCTCGCCCTGCTCCTCCGCCTCTGTCCCTGGTGAGGCTTCCGTGTAGGCCTCCGCCTGGCCTGCCATCTGCTGGCGCTGGATATCCTCTGCCTCCTCCTCCACCACTACCAACTCCACCACAGCTGCCTCCTCCTCCGCTGCATCCGCCTCCACCACAGCTAGTGCCTCCTCCTCCTCTGGTTCCACCACCGCCCAGCGGCGTTGCTGGCGTTCCCAGCGTGCCCGGTCTGTTTGAAAAAACAATATTGTTAAACATGGTAATGTTAACACATTCAGCAGCTTTAAAAACCAATAGTATTATAACAATTAGGTGATCATACATGTTTATTAAGCTTTGCATTGGCAGTAGACATAAATATTAGCTACTACCAAAGCAAGGAGGTAAACATGATGAACACAAAGCATTTCACATGACCTGTCACAAATGTTTGTCTTTTGCATAGAGATGTGGAAATTCTCAGTGGCTTAGTGGTAAGCACTTTGCTCTCACAGCACTGGGATCAGGAATTCAAGTCCCTGATTATTGTTTAATCTGTGTGGAGTTAGGCGGTTTGCTCCATACTTGCATGTGTTGTCTACCACACTCCCCAAACATACTACTGGATGGGTAATTTGGTTTCAGAAGAAAATCAAAGTAGTTTTTTATGAAATTTTGGGGATTTTAAATCTGCTGGTAATGATGTCAATTAGTTCTGATTTACTGGATGGATGTCAAATTATTTGACTGTTGAGTACACTTTGGAAATCACCCTTTGTTGGGACTACCTCACAGTGTAACTAGCCAGTTAATTAATGATTGATTAGCTATATCTAGTACACTCTGTAATCTGTTTGCACCTTATGGGGCCATCATTAAATTTGTGAAAACGCTAAGGTGTTTTGGTTTTCAAACCTGCCTTTTAAATGTTTGGCCAATGATGACAACACATCTGCCACTCCAAACTGTTTTTAAGGTTAGACCAGCAAGTTACAGCACTCGGGTCAAGAGTTTGAAAGCCTGTTTCCAAAAAACACCCTTAATGTTCTGCGGTTTATCACGAAACCATTTAGGACAGTACATTGTCACCAGACAAATGTAGGAGACAGGAGGCAAAGCATTTTTGGTGCACTGGAAGTGGAAATCACTTTATAGTGTGCTTGCACATTGTTATGTAGGCCATGCTAGGTGTTTAGAGTGAACATATATTCAAACATATAGCAGATATATATGTGTATACACGTGTATTTGGCGAATAATAGAGAACTCACTTCTTCTTATCTCCCGGCGGAGTTCCTCCAGGAGCTGGGGCTGACGGCGCCAGAGATCGCTCCAGCACCGCTGGAGCTGGACGATGGTCCTGTCAATGTGATAACGCAGGCGGAGGTGTCTGCGGACCCTTGCATAGGCCCGCAGCTTTACCTCATTAGACATATATCGTCCAGAGGGTATGTTGTCCATACCCTCTGTGAGGACTCGTAATTCGCTCCTGCTGAATATACTAGCCCTCATTTTGGAATGTTATCTATCAATCAAAATGGAGGGCTCTGCGCTCCGATTGGTTCTCAGAGCACATATGGGCGTGCTCACGTCACACGCGGATCTTTCTGACACCTGTGTGTAATGGTTGTCTCTCCCACCAAAAATATGGCGTCCATCGCGGACGAAATGAGTACTTTATGCTTTGCAGTGAGGAAACATTAATGTACACCTGGCTTCTCAATTAAATCATTTATTTAATCCCACTTGTCTTTTTTCTCCTCTCCTTGCAAAATTACAATTTCACTGAGCAGGCTCTGGCATACTGTGGCCGTGACAGTATTTTGGGGCACAGATTAGACAAACATGTGTAATCATTGTTAATGCAAAATAGGCCTACCTGGAAAAGCTTATTATTGATGTGTTTTATTGAGAATACATACAATTAGGCATAAGTGAATAGGAAGTCTCACACTAACATGAATAAATAACATACAGTGTATCTAACCAATTGTAATCATCAAATTCAACCCTAGTGTGGAACTGAGCTCAGAGATACTATGGGAATGAGTACCAACAAAATTATTTTACTAGTGATACTGTGTGCTAGGCTAGGGCAGACACTCTAGGGGGACATGGGGATAGTAAGTAACTATTATACCATATAGTGTCAGTTTTGCCCTGGTGGTAGCTTGGTTTGGATGCTGTCATCAGAAGGTGTTTGAAATGGAGTATACATTTGTAGTAGGGTAATGGCTTTTCAAAGTAGAACTGTACAAATGTTTGGAGAGTGCTTTGCCTACCTGTCATTTGGATTGGAATAGCTGTCTTTGATTTGGTGCATGCAATTTTTGACCTCTACATCAAGTGGTGTCACGGTTGTGCACAGTTAACATTAGCCCTCTTGGTAGTGCTTTCCTTTACAAACCACAGTGCCTGTTGGTCACAGGATGGCCATGCAGACATGGCATATTCCTAGCCTATAAGGTACTTAGCCACACCAAACTCTGCTTATTGATTGAATATAATTCTAAATGCACCTTTGTGTCAACCACTATGTTTGGGCTGGGGTTTTGATTCTCACTACAGATTGTGTGCCAGTGTTCAGTACTTACTGCTTGCCAATCTGGAGTATGGTCACTCTGCTACGTGAGGAGAATTACATTGTGGCCTCAGAGTGCTATGTGTCACACTTTGAAAGTATTTGCGCTACCTTACATGTACACACACATGTTAAAGCAGGCATTGGTCTTACTCTACACAAAATATGTCCAACATAGAAATTACTCACACATACTACTTACAGATATGCCCAACATGACTGTGTTTTAAGGCTAAGGTTAGCTTTTTGCAAGCCCCATTAGCAATGTGAATGCTAGTGCAAAATAATTAACTAATTCTTACACCCCAATTCAATATGAACATTTTAGTTCACATCCATAGTACTTGTACCCCTGAATTTGAAGGCCACAAAATACACAATATGACAGGTGTGTGCAAACTCAAAACCTGAGATTTCACACACATTTTACTAGGCTTCAAATTGTATATGTGTGCTGCTGCACAGGAACATTGCATGACTGCACCAATACACAATATAGTTTACGTATAACACCCAATAGTGCTTTCCAAAAGGGAAATACAAAAATATGTTGAGACCAACTCCAACATATGCAGAACTTGCATCTGACACAAAGACTTTGGACTTGAATAAGTGGACTTTGTGTGTAGCATTTGTCTGTGGCCACAATTCCAAAAAAAAGCTGTGAGTTGCAAGTGTTTTTGGGCCTGTTGGTTTCAACAGGTCCTAGCCTAGGAAGTGTGGCAGCCAATGCCATCAACATTTAAGAAACACTGACAGAGGTGTTTTGCGAATCTCTATAAGTGCACAGACCATGTTGAACGTGCACAATACCACATTCTAAAATGTGCCACAACCAAAGAGACTATACTAAATACACAAAAATCTCTAATATTAAAGGTTTAAAGCACTACATATAGTGTGAATTCAGGGGAGGCCCATCATGTGGCTAATGGGCCAAAAACCAAACATGCCATCAATATATTGGACAAGTAGACATATGCCTAAACATGCCCCAAAGGACCATGTATGGATTCTTATGTATGACAATACAAAGAACAGCAGTGTATTAGTCAGCAGATACTTGATTGGGACTGCTTGATGACACTAATGCATGGTCACATTTATTGTTAACAAACATGAATCTATAGTTGCAGCAGAATACATAGCAAATAAGACAGTGGTCTGTGTGCCCAAGTTACTTGCATCAAGAGTAGACAATCTGAGCAAAGTCAAGAAACATAAGCAGCATTGGAGAAAGACTTCAACGTGTAGTGACACACGAACTGCTGAACTCCAAAAGGCACACCAGCTTGGCCTGTTGAATGTAAAAACAAAACATTACTTCAGCAAGATTAGCTCACATACAACATTAAAGAATGTACTTAGTATATGCCTTGGTGCATATGAAGGTGTCCGCTGTAATGTAACCTGGAAAGTGTCTTGTAAGGTTCAACACATTACTCTCTAATACTGCCTTGTGAGTTTTTCCTATAGCTTGATTTAGCTGTGTGTTTTGCATCATTTGTGCTTTGAAAGTCCCATCACAAAAAGTTACAAAATGTGCAAATTGCCCACAAGCCTGAGCACCAAATGAACCTCACAAAAGTACTGTTTTTGTGATACGAAAATTTCGACCAGCACCAACACTTTACTCTTACATATTATTCAAAACACTATAGATACTTTCATTCATCCACTGCATTCCCCATGGGCACATTCTCCCAAACATTGGGGACAGCTGGTGTTCCATATTAATCTAGATTATTTGTACACAAATTATTTCTTGCCAGACCTCAATAGAGAGTGATATTGGAAGGGAGATTTTGCAACAGGTGCCTATAGTACAGGAGCAATTATCTAGGTAGCAAGTGACCCAGAAGAGACCTGTGTCTAGATGGCCAATGGAGTGAAGGATGTATAGGGTGTTAATCAGTGCCCAAAGCAGCAGAGAGTTACAATTGAATGAGTATCTCCAAAACATTCTACATAATAATTGGGGATAACACATTTACAGTAAGCAACTGAAACATTATAAACTAATATAACAACTCCTTTCTAAGCATTGCAAGACAGCTCATGTAGGAACCCATAATGCCTGTCTTCTAGGTTTCAAATATCAGATAGAAGACAAACAACCCTGGGCCAATTTAAAGAAACAAATTCTTTGCCTGTGTTCTTCGTACACACCTGTACTTTCAAGTATTAAAATCTACAATATGTTATCTTAACTGTAACACAAGTCCACAAATGACATAATAGCACCATAACTATATACTTGCAAGCTGAAAAAGGCTACAATCCATGTCAGTTTCCTTCTGGATGCAATGGACATTTGCAATCCACCTTGATTAATGATGCTTTTCAAGTGAGCCAGACATGTCCCAGCTAAGGCCTGTTGGTACACAAAGGAAAGCCTTTAGTTTTGCAATAAACACAGCAATCTTTGAACAATAATGTTGATTGTTTGGTAAACTGTTCTGCCTATAAAAGGCACATCTGATAAGCTCCATAATTCCAGACACAGGCCTTCCAGCAGCATTTCTATTTAGCAGAAATCAAAGGTACACTTTTGATTCCCTCCCAAGTATCTGGTCCCAACATTTTGTATTTGTTTCTTAAAAACAAAAAGGCCTTTACATTCATCCCAATACAATACTTTGTGTGGATTGACAGATATTGCCCAAAGTGTGACAAACCATATTTGATTGTTTTTTTACCTTGCAAATCAATGTTGAATGTGAGGTGTCCAGGCTCCACATTTTCCTGAGGGCTAGTGATCTGTTGAATAAACATGCACCATGGAAAATTTGCTATACCACATAAGAGTTTAAATAATAGGTATAAGATTGAAAAGCTTCCCAACACCACACCCCTAAAAAAAAGGTTACAAATCAATAGTTAAAATGCTAATTACATCTGGACTAAAACATGCACTGTTATTGTGTAACATCAAACATCTTGAAAACATTTAAAGTGCCTATAACACAGTAAGTTTAAAGACTACTGATTTTAAAAATACAAAAACAATTAAGGCAATCACAAGCAGCAAAACACAGTACAACCTATTGATTTCTTACAAACTTTTAGTGTGCATGAGGGTGTATTTTATAGGTGATTGTAATGAGCTAAGTATATGCAGGTGTATAGGGCAGGTATCAGCTGACGAGATCTGATGCTGGGTCTATGCAACGGTGGTTATGAATAACTCTCTTTTAATGTATACTGATTAAAACAAGCTTGTGTTTAGTTCTTATAGTAAATTTATCCGATATTAATTAGACTACACATTGCTTTATTGATTTTGAAATCACCAAACATGATCCTTTATGTCTGTGTTCAAGTGTTCAATTAATTCAGTTGAAGGACATTTTTGTGTGCAAATAGTTCATGTGCAGTTTGGTGTGGGTGTTTCCATCTGAAGTATACTATACTTGCCAACATTTCATTATTTTTTTCGGGGAGCTGCTAGTAGGAGGTAGGCGTGTAGGGGGCGGGGCCCCCAAAATCGTGTCATTTAGCCCCGCCCCGTTACGTAATGGCGCAAGTCGCGTCATTTTACAGTGGGGGCGGGGCCAAACGCCGCGATTCCCGGTGAATCACGGCGTTTGAACCGTATTCTGCCCACTTCTGGGCAGATCAGGGAGATTGCAACACTCTTTCGGGAGTCCGGGAGACTCACGCAAAATGCGGGAGTCTCTCGGACGTCCCGGGAGAGTTGGAAAGTATGAAGTATACCTTAGTGGCTAAAGAAACGAGCTGGCAATGACAAGGTAAAGAGTTTGAACCCCGAATGATGCCTGTATGTGGCTTAACTTTGTCTATTTCCATGTTTCAGTTTATGTCTTACACTCTGTCATTTATCTAAGAGTGCTTTAGTATGTTTTGGTGTGTTAAATGTCATGTTGAACAATGTGGTCAGCTATAACAGAGAAAAGCAGTTGGTGCAAATTACTTGATTGCAAAGACATAGGAAAAGGAAATCTATACTGGCAAAAGTGACAAAACCTAAGTGTCCAAAATAACCTTAGAGAAAAAGGAATAATTGGAAGTGCTTGCAATAGTATTATACTTTGGGTTTGTATTAATATACATGGCTACATTTCAATATGCAGACATTTTCACTCTGCATGTCCCGAATCTGTATGTGTTGCATATTTCTAAGTATTGGCCTTTTTAACAAAGTTTTATGAAAAACAACTTATGCTTGAAGTAGGTGGTCAGCTTTTAGTTCTATAACATTTCGTTGACATGTTTTGTTCATCACTTGTACATTGGCGTAGCAGTTAGCTATTCTACCTTGAAAGCCTGCATGCGTGAGTTCATGTCCTCACCAATGCTCTTGTCTCTGAGGGATCATTAATATGCTTGCCATATTTGTGTTAATGTTAAAATTGTTCCTGGGGCCATAATACGCTCTGGTTAAAGTCGCGTGTAATTAGCAAAAATGTAATAATTTTACTTTCGATTCATAGTGGATTTGCATGCAAAAGCACCATCAACAAGTGTCACATTATCCATTTCACATTGACAGTAATTAGAATGGTGGTTGTGGTGATTGTAAAGAGAATTAATGTCAATATTTATGCCAACGGTGAATGTTAGTGCTATAATAATAAGATTTTTTTTTATCATGCACGCTGCACTCCATTTCGGGAACTGTAATGAATGGGGAATGGAGTGTGCACTCCATTCCGGCTACTGTAATGAATGGGGAATGGAGTGTGCACTCCATTCCGGCTACTGTAATGAATGGGGAATGGAGTGTGCACTCCATTCCGCCAACTGTAATGAATGGGGAATGGAGTGTGCACTCCATTCCGCCAACTGTAATGAATGGGGAATGGAGTGTGCACTCCATTCCGACCAACTGTAATGAATGGGGAATGGAGTGTGCACTCCATTCCGGCATAAGGAATGGATAGGGAGTGATAGTAGAAAATATATCTGCCTAGCATACCAAAGTGCAGTGTAGAGGCCTATAAAAGGCAGGCCTCTATACTGAAAAGCCAGCAAGCAGCATAGGGCGCTATATGAAGCTAATTAAATCCGGCGTTCCGCCATTCCTGCAGTTCTGATTTTAACCCTAAGGGCCTAAATATCATTATACATGTTAAACCTGCCAGTGGCATCTAGTAGAAAGGTGTGTGTAAGGCAAAGAGGCTTTTTATTAACACAATCACAGTAATGGAACATTGGAGACATATATATATATATATATCTCAAACAAAGCACAATATCCAATATGGCGCTGCAACAAAATATCAGTGCATCTAGAGATATACCAAAATATCAGTATATCTAGAAATTAACACATGTCCATATATGAAACCGATGTTAAAAAGTCAATTGGAATGCAGTACACACTTCCCAGCTTGCAGGTGGCTGCCAGTCCTCCGAAGGCCAGACGGTGAGATAGGAAAATCTAGGAATATAGAAATGGAGGACAAAAGACGCACAATAGTGTGATATTGTATATATATACAAATATTTTTTATTTTTTTATCCCAAAAAAAAAATAGAAAAAATATTGATATGTGTGCTTGTTTTGCATATTTGTTTGTGTTTTTTATACGCAGAGTATGCTTATAAAGGCTTTTAATAGTTGTTTGCGCTAGGTGTTTTGGATTTAAATATGACCCTGGCCTTCCTTAACTTTTGTCAAGGATTTGAGACAGGAGTGAATTATATAAATAACTAAATATTAGAGTACAAGTGTGTGCGTGCGTATTTTTACCGCGTGATCGTGCCATGCCACGTGTAGCGTGGCATACCGATCGCACAGTAAAACAATATTAACCAATAAACTTTTGTTCATCCAATTATACGACTTTGACAGTATAATAAACTATCACCCTAAAGATTTTATATGCAGGATCTCAGTACCACGTTTCATTGCTCTGTAATGCAAGTTCCCCTTGGTGTAGGACCACACTGTCTGTAGATCTAAACAAGTTATCACAATAGCGAGTCTTAATCCTCAAAACAATTTTAATTTTACTACAGGGTTGTCCAAACCGCGGAAGGAGTTTTGGCTGTGGCAAGGGGGCATCACTGTTAATGGAAATAAAAATCCTGCAAAAAAAAAGAAAAGAAAATACTTACCTTGCGGTCACGCGGTCACGTCAGCTGGTACTCCGGCTCCCTCCCTTGTCTCTTCCTCCGTGCGGTGCTCGCAGTGAATGTCGGGCGTGATATCATCACGCCCAACATCCATTGCGGAGCGCAGCACAGAGGAGTCATCCGCGCGAGAAGAACAATCAGCAGCACAGAATTGGAGAAAAGAAGAGAAGAGGACAGGAGAACAAGCCGATTAAAAGGTAAGTTAAGGGGGATTTTTTTTTATTATTTCAAGGGACGCTGACCAGTGAATAAAAGTCACCTGGTCCTGGAGCATCATGGACCTTATCTCACTGCTACATACTTCTACTTGTAATACTAATGGGGCATTATATATTATTTTCTTTGGCCCTTTATAAGTTGTTATCCCTTAACTAACATAGTGGTGTAATTAGCAAAACAGGTCACAATTTGGGGTCACAGTGATGTATATGTCAGGTACCGCAGGCCTAGTCAGGGCACCCTGATATACAATGCCTGGCTTAAATGAACTTTATTGATATTGTATCGAAACAATACAAAAAGTGATTATAGTATAATAACTAGAGAGGATTTTTTGAACAGGGCGATTGAACGGTAAGTATAGGGGGATTTGAAAAAAAGTGATATATATATATATATATATATATATATCACTTTTTTTCTCATATATATATATATATATATATATATATATATATATATATATATATATGTTAACTATGTTTTCTATGGTTTTTTGGATGATCAGCTATCGTTATTGTTAGTGTATCTTATGTGAGGCCCAAACCAACTCGTCGTGTTCCAATGTGGCCCAGGGAAGCTAAAAGGTTGGACACCCCTGCTATAGACCATATACCTCTGGAGCTTGGAGATAACCTTTTTGCATGCCCCTCAAGGGTACAATAAAACATGTAAGACATTATTTGGAGGGGTACAGAGTACAATAGAACATGTATCAGTTATACAGATTACTCTACTACAGTTCTTCATGTCTAACAGGTTCATCCGTCCGACTAGTGGCCAAAGCTACCAGCCACTTCATTCAAGTTTCAACCCTCATTCTATTCAATTCGTTCTAACTAGTACCGTTACTTTATGTTCACTCTGGTTTGTGGCTAATCAAAAGTATGTAATTTGTTACCCCGACTCATACATTATACATTTATTATCAATAACATGAATACCCCTATCACCTATAATAACTCTAGGGCTATCACATTGAATAACAAAAGCTTTGAGTGTGACACAGTAATACATTAGACACATTTCAATACACCTTTACCCAGACATATTTCATCGGTACACCAGTGTATACTTGAGGATCCTGCAAGGTGGTAATTGGATGACGTGGATTTATTTCACCTGGATAAATCCTTCAGGTAACCCAAATCTGCATATATTAACTAATATGTGTATGCGTGCATATGTGTGTGTGTGTGTGTGTTCACATTTTAAAACAATACATCAAAAACAAAACAAAACATAGATTTGTCAGCCACCACATAAAATCTTGCTGTCTATTTGACAGCTATGTTCGCCCTGTTGTGACAGCCATGTATAGTCGTGTGTGTGTAAGTTTGGATTTTACTAGCAGCTACTTCAGTTGGTAACTGTGTCACTGTATAAAGTTTTCTATGTAGTGTCCTACTCATTTGCTGGTATTGCTATAAAGGATTTTTCAGTCACCTCAACGTCGCCCCCTAGACTAAAAAAATGCTGAAGACCAATGTATATCAATCGATTTTCCCTCTGCCAACTCACATGCCATTTTCAGTACCCCACATTCAGTTACTTGACTAAGTGAGAAGGGCAAAGGGGTCTATCTCTATAACACTTTCTTCAAATATAATAGTATCCAGTACATGTCTGTCTAACAGTGAAAAAATATAAAACATGAAAATTTTACATTTTCTAGGGTTTCACATTATGTCATATCTTGTGGCAAAAATCCTACTCCAATGTTCTACACAGACATGCATATCTGTATGTCTAACCTCTAGCGATCCATCCACCCTTTGTGCATAAATATAAAGGCACACTTTGTACAGGAGGCCTGAAACAAAACAAAAACAATACAGATATGCGAGCTATAAAACATGAATCGTATTTCCACAACAGAACCTTTCTGCTTAAAATTAGCAGCTTCTATACACATAAAACAAACCCCTAACTGTTTGTGACTTATGTCAGTCTAGTTTGTATATCCCTGAGTCCATCTTATGTCAAAAAAAATGTCTTAACCCCATGAATGAGACCGTGTCTACGTCTTTTTTTTTTGGTGCAACATGGATGAGGTTCCTAGATGGTTATGGTTAAGGTCCCTACCTCAACTGGCTAGACAACTGTAGTCAGGATTTGGGTAAAAATAATTCCACACATAAGAGGTGGAGTTTTTGGTCTTATGCCCAGGCATGACAATGGTCATCTTCATATCACATGCAAGAACTGCTTCCACTGGTGCAGGACTTACACAAACAACATCATCCTCATCATCAACATCCTCATTTGCACCCTCGTCAACTACACAAATATCCCCCTCATCCTGTTGCAATTCCAACGTGTATCACCAGCTACACTTGGGCTGTTCATGCACACATCTGCAGAAATACTGAAAGGGGTCTTCTTTATGGGTACACTATCAGACAGGTCAGGCTTACACATAGCACTCGTGGACAGACTCTCTTCAGGGATTTGTGTCATTTCTGAATCTGAACATACATTCTCCTCTAATGCCTTACTGTTTTCTTCCAGCTCAGCTATTACACGTAAAAATATTTGGACACCACTTTTGGAGTCCGAATGACAAGGTCTTGCTTGGTCATGACTGACCTTACAAGAAGATGCCTCAGTGGCAGTTGCAGAACAAGCACTCAATGAGAAAGGTGAAGGCCTCATTCTTTCCTTGCTACTGTGTCTGTAGATTGGCAAGTTGGCAATTTTATTTTTTTCTGCAGATAGCTTTGCCTGGATTACAGGTCTTTTTTTTCTTGACCATGGGAAAAGGTGTTTTTTTTTACATTTTGTTTCTCTGACCTAAAAACATTATGCACTTTTACATAGGATTTAGCAGATGATGTAGAGGGATTAATATCATCTTGACTGGTACCAACAGCTGCTTGGTGCTCCTGGTGTGTACTGCTGTGAATCCCTTTTGATAACACAGTACAATGTGACTGCAGATTAAGAACAACACTACCAGCCCTATTATTTCTATTTCAGCAATGACAATTAGCAATGGAGCTCTCCTCTTTGTATGTTACCTATATAACACAGTACAATGTGACTGCAGATGTAAAAGACCAAGCCTGCCAGACCTAT
The DNA here is from genome assembly GCF_038048845.1 of Mixophyes fleayi. Taxonomy (NCBI): domain Eukaryota; kingdom Metazoa; phylum Chordata; class Amphibia; order Anura; family Limnodynastidae; genus Mixophyes; species Mixophyes fleayi. Next base: position 229,580,159 of record NC_134402.1, read on the forward strand.
TATTTGTATTTCAGCAATGACAATTAGCAATGGAGCTCTCCTCTTTGTATGTTACCTATATAACACAGTACAATGTGACTGAAGATTTAGAAGACCAAGTCTGCCAGACATATTATTTTTATTTCAGCAATATCAATTAGCAATGGAGCAATGGAGCTCTCCTGATTGTCACTGGAGACTTTGAAGAACACTGCTACACCTCCTTTTTCTCTTCTACCTATGATGCTGCCCAACTGCACTAGTGACTGCCAAGAACTGTGCTATCCCGTCTGTGTCACTCTGTGAAATGGTGCTGTATCACTGTGGAGAGCGGTCCTTATAGAATCCAAAGCTCGCGAGATCCGATGACGTAACAATGGCGTTTTGCCTCATTTTCAATTCCGAGGGCGCGCGAAAGTACAGAGCCAGCTCGGCTCAGTGCTTGGATCTGCTAAGTTCGGGTGTGTTTGGTTCTCGGGGAACCGAGCTTGAGCATCTCTAATAATTACCATGTCACAATGACCCTCCTTATGTCAGTCATTGTGATGAAATCGGTGTGGTTGGTGGTGTGACAAAACTCTTGGTTAGGTGTTGTGATATGGATGGGGCTGTTTGATATGTTATAGTAGGAAAAACTTTATTAGTATGACATAAAACATATAGTGGGTGTGGTACTGGAAAACTGGAGAAATTAGTGTGGGTGGTTGGTGTGACCAATTTCTTGGTTGGTTGCTGTGATATGGGTGGGGCTGTTTGATGTGTCATAGTAGGAAAAACATCAGCTATGTTGTTGGGACATTAAAGATACAATAGTGTGTGTAAAAATGGAAAAGATGATGATTTTGACAGGGGGAGCTGATGGATCGATCATGTGAGTATTGGCTTCAGTGTTGAGGACAGTCATTGCCAGTTCTGGGATATTTGGCACTCTGCTGCAATCTATACATTTGCATGCATCTCTTTTTATAAATTAACATTTGTTCACACACTACTTTAAATTCAGTCTATATAAGAAATGGCAACAAAGAGAAATAGGAATAAGATCACTGAACAGCAATCATTTATTGCTATATATATATATATATATATATATATATATATATATATATAATACGATCAAAGAAAATGTTTTGTTTTTAAATTCAATGTTACTTCTTTTGCAAAATAGTTTGGCGAGGAGTGCAAAAATTATGGGGGGAGGCGTACAAAGCAAGGGCACTTTGCATAAACAAATATTTTCACTTCCATGTTCAGGTCATTTCCCAAACAATCTATGACCTTTATTTTGGCAATAACAGACAACCAACTATCTTCCAAGATGTAACTGATTTTGGTGGGAGACAGAAGGCATAATGTTGGATAGGCACCCTGAAGGACATGTTGGTAGTAAAGGACGATAAGAGAAGGATTTTGTGTGGGACATAGACAATACCACCATTGGCATGGGAAAGGCCCACCATTTATTGATACATTTATTTGGACAGCTGTAGTTTATACTGGCTATATACTCCAAGCAGGGCACTTGACAAAGTTTAATGATAACTGCTGTCAGTGTGGTTGGGTCAGTCTTCTTCTAGCGAGACACCACTAGACAACCAGCTGCATTCAATATGCTCACCTAAAGGAGATGCCTTGACGCTGGTAGGTGAGCTTAACCCCAATATAGCTATATTGTGCACGAAATTCTCCTTTATGTATGTGCTGACACAATGATTTTTTTATATATTATTTGTTTCTGAGTGCCGGACAACATTTTTCTTTTATTTGTCTTCAATATGTGCTTGCTACGTTTTATCATATGCTTAGGCATGTCTCAATTTGTCCATGGGAGAAGGGAGTACGAGGGGCAGAGGAGAAGCTGAATTTCCATTATCCACTGGATAAGACCACGACCTTCATGCCCAAACCCAGATATCTTGCTGTTGTGAATCTTTACAGCAAGTGGTTCATTTATCAGTGCAAAAAGCAGGACAAGGGGACATCTCTGCCTTGTCTTGTTTGTAATTGTGAAGGGGGAAAAAGCATAAACATTTGCCAGCACTGATGCCACAGGCCTATAATATAATCAGAGGCACAGAGAAGGAAGGTGGGGGGGGGCGAGTGCTAAGTACCGGGGCCTGGGCAGGTACTTTGTGTGATTTTTTTTTGCTAAAAAGTTTAATCTTTTCAGACTTTGGTAATTTTTCCTGACCAGGGTGGGGGGAGGGGATTTTGTTGCTGTTGAGCTGCCCATGGGGAAAATTGGCATTTATTATGCTGTCCAGTCCTGTCGGGTTCTTCCAACATGGAGATGGCTAGATGACATAAGCATTATCTCGCGAGACTGTGTCTGTCTCCTCCAGTCTGCTTTGTGCCGTTAGCCTCCATGCTTAAGCAGAAGCCACACTAGTGAGAAGACACAAGAAGAACAGCTAAGATCTGATAATATCCTGGATACCTATGTATTATCAGTGTCTTAATGAATCCCACTTTCTGCTTGGAATACCTTTATTTGCCCACATGCTACTCCACAATCCATGACATATTGCTTCACAAGTCCATGTATGTTTCATGTATATTTCAATTTAGTGAGGTCCAAAACAGAAACATAACATCATAAATCAGGAAGAAACAATGCACATCAGAATTTTTCCAAACTTGTACATGACATGTGTGCAACTTTTCTCCTTTCACCTTTGGTTCTAATGTTCAGATTTCTTTTAAATTGCAATAACTACATTAATTGGTTTCAAAATACATTTACTTTTAGTTATTAATTCAGCCACATCATTTACGGTGGAAAATGATAAACAAAAACTATAACCAGGCTATTATCACATTGATAAATGAGTTAGGTTTGTAAGTATATCATATGGTAGCAGTGGTCGAAGTAGGAGTGTATATAATGGTTTCCACTTCTCTACTGCCTTCATTGTAAAACTATCAAATTTCATTCACTTACGTTCCCATTACATTTTTCTTACCGTCATTTCTAAATTTCTGTATCAGCACTATCTGTCCATTTTGACCACTGTATGGTAGTATAATACGATAGTATAAACGGGTTGGGCATGATCTATCAATATTGAACATGTGGACATTCAGACTGTAGACACCATAATGATAACAGTCAGAATTTCAACATGTTCATTATATCTAAATGGCTAAATGTCTACATTGTGACTGGCAACAGGTTAAGTCGACAGTCACAATGTTGACATTGAAACGGCAATGCCACTATTACCCACAGGACCTGCCAGCACATTACAGGAAGTAATACAGTGAAAAAATAATAATACATACAATGGAACACATTGGAAGGAAAAAAAGCAAAATCGGAGGGCCAAAAAACGTGGGGTTCATGCAGATTTTATTACAGTCAGCACTAGGCTTTCCCAGCCGGGATAGTGGCACTATAGCAGGGGAACCCGCACCATGGGGTCATCCTGTCATAATTAGGGATGTGCACCGGCGACTTTTGAGGTCTCGTGTTTTGTGTTTTGGATCCGGATTTTCATTATTTTTGGGGTTCGGATTTGTCTCGCAAAACACTTGACGAAAGGTCTCGGTTCGGATATAAGGTTTTGGATTCGGATTTTTTTGGGAAAAAAACATAAAAAGTTTAAAAATCAAGTTTTTGGGCTTATTTTCACTCCTATGCTATTAGTAACCTCAATAACATTCAATAACAAGCATTTCCACTAATTTACAGTGTATTCTGAACACCTCACAATATAGTTATTAGTCCAAAACGTTGCAACGAGGTATCTTTCTGGACTGCGTAGAGGAGTGGGTCACCACAATATATATTAAAAACCCTGAACTTGTATGATTCGCACCAATAAATGTACCTGGACTGCGTAGAGGAGTGGGTCACCACAATATATATTAAAAACCCTGAACTTTTATGATTCGCACCAATAAATGTATCTGGACTGCGTAGAGGAGTGGGTCACCACAATATATATAATAAGAAAACCATCAACTTGTATGATTCGCACCAATAAATGTACCTGGACTGCGTAGAGGAGTGGGTCACCACAATATATATTAAAAACCCTGAACTTTTATGATTCGCACCAATAAATGTACCTGGACTGCGTAGAGGAGTGGGTCACCACAATATATATTAAAAACCCTGAACTTTTATGATTCGCACCAATAAATGTATCTGGACTGCGTAGAGGAGTGGGTCACCACAATATATATAATAAGAAAACCATCAACTTGTATGATTCGCACCAATAAATGTACCTGGACTGCGTAGAGGAGTGGGTCACCACAATATATATTAAAAACCCTGAACTTTTATGATTCGCACCAATAAATGTACCTGGACTGCGTAGAGGAGTGGGTCACCACAATATATATTAAAAACCCTGAACTTTTATGATTCGCACCAATAAATGTACCTGGACTGCGTAGAGGAGTGGGTCACCACAATATATATTAAAAACCCTGAACTTTTATGAATCGCACCAATAAATGTACCTGGACTGCGTAGAGGAGTGGGTCACCACAATATATATTAAAAACCCTGAACTTTTATGAATCGCACCAATAAATGTACCTGGACTGCGTAGAGGAGTGGGTCACCACAATATATATTAAAAACCCTGAACTTTTATGATTCGCACCAATAAATGTACCTGGACTGCGTAGAGGAGTGGGTCACCACAATATATATTAAAAACCCTGAACTTTTATGAATCGCACCAATAAATGTACCTGGACTGCGTAGAGGAGTGGGTCACCACAATATATATTAAAAACCCTGAACTTTTATGAATCGCACCAATAAATGTACCTGAACTGCGTAGAGGAGTGGGCACTGGGCACCACAATAAAATATATAAAAAACCTTCAACAGGTCTGCATTACACTACACATACGGCTGCTCCTCCATCCTCTCCATCATATACATGTTGGAGTTTTAGCGTGTGACAACCTCTTGTTTTTGATAATGTCAGTGCATTTTGAATATTTTTCAATTTGCCCCACACCACTGAATGTACTTTATCTATGATACGCATCTATCTATCTTGACTGCGTAGTGTGGTGGCCCCGGTACACAATTTGGTACCGAGGCCACAATATAATTAAAAAACCCTCCACGTGTCAGAATTCCACCAAAAAAGGGTATGGACTGCGTAGTGTGGTGGCCCCGGTACACAATTTGGTACCGAGGCCACAATATAATTAAAAAATTGGGCATCAACTGTCACCGTTGTTTAATATCTGATACACCTAAATATGGACTGCACAGTGGAGTGGCCCCGGTAGTAAATTTGGTGCCGGGGCCACAATACCTCCTCCAACTTCCAAGTGTAGTGTTTATAAAGACAGACAGCGTCGAAGTGTTATTAGTTGACTTTCTTAACCCTAAAATTGTCCCTGTTGCAAATATTCGTGCAATGGACAGTTACTTTTTTATTGAAAGACTCAAGCTTTCAAGTGTAGTGTTTATAAAATATAAACAACAATACAGTAGTTTTAGAGCACGTAAATACCTCTTGTTTTAAATTATGACAGGGCATTTTACTTTTGGTTTAATTTCTTGAATTTTTTTAAATTTGGTTTTACTTTTTGAACATGGCAAACGACTGTTGATTGGTCATATAATGCAAAAAAAAAAGTTCCAAGATGGAATTGTCCTTGGGCCCTCACACCCACCCTTATGTTGTTGAAATAGGACATGCACACTTTAACAAACCAATCATTTCAGCGACAGGGCCTACCAAACAACTTTGGCTGAAATGATTGGTTTGTTTGGGCCCCCACACCAAAAAAGCTATTCATCTCTCCCTGTACAGACTAAACAGGCTCTACTGAGGCAAGATGTCGTCCTCATCCTCAACCTCTGATTCCTCTCCCCCTACAGTGTGTACTTCCTCCTCATCACACATTATCAATTCGTCCCCGCTGGACTCCACAACCACAGGTCCCTCTGTAGTATCTGGAGGGCAGTGCTGTACTTCATTGAGGAATTGATTATTCATTTTTATAAACATCATTTTTTCAACGTTGTGAGGAAGCAACCTCCTTCGCCGCTCACTGACCAGGTTCCCCGCTGCACTAAAAACTCTTTCCGAGTACACACTGGAGGGGGGACAACTCAGGTAAAATAGAGCCAGTTTGTACAGGGGCTTCCAAACTGCCTTTTTTTCCTGCCAGTAACAATATGGACTGTCTGACATGTCTACTTGGATGGTGTCAGCAAAGTAATCATCCACAATTTTTTCTATTGTGACAGCATCCAATGCAGCGAGAGTAGACATGTCTGCAATGGTTGGCAGGTCCTTCAGTCCGGACCAGATGTTATCAGCATCCCCGCCAGTGCCTCTTTTGGGAAAACTGAGCTTTTTCCTCGCAGCCATAGATGTGGAAGAAAATGAGGGTGGAGCTGTTGGCATGTCACGGTCCTCTTCAGAGGACAATCTCCTGACCAGCAGGTCTTTGCACCGCTGTAGACTTGTGTCCGCCGGAAACAGAGACACAACATACGCTTTAAACCGAGGATCGAGCACTGTGGCCAGAATGTATTCCTCTGACTTTAAAAGAGTGACCACCCTCGGATCCTGGCAAAGCGTACGAAGGGCTACATCCACAAGAGCTACATGCTTGGTGTAATCGCAATGGCTTACCAGCTCCTCCCTCACTTTCTCCAGCTGCTTCTGCAACAGCCTGATCAGGGGAATGACCTGACTCAAGCTGGCAGTGTCGGAACTGACTTCTCGTGTGGCAAGTTCAAATGGCTGCAGAACCTTGCACAACACGGAAATCAGTCTCCACTGCGCTTGACTGAGGCGCATCCCCACTCCTTTGCCTATGTCGTAGGTGGCTGTGTAGGCCTGAATGGCCTTTTGCTGCTCCTCCATCCTCTGCAGCATATAGAGGGTGGAGTTCCAGTGCGTCACAACCTCTTGTTTGAGGTGATGGCAGGGCAGGTTCATGCTTTTTTGATGTGCCTCTAGTCTGCCGTAGGCACTGGCTGAATGCCGAAAGTGTCCAGCAATTTTGCGCGCCACCGCAAGCATCTCCTGCACACCCCTGTCACTCTTGAGGTAATGCTGCACCACCAAATTAATGGTGTGGGCAAAACATGGGACGTGCTGGAAATTGCCCATATTTAATGCCCGCACAATGTTACTGTCATTGTCTGACACCACAAATCCCCATGAGAGTCTAAGTGGGGTAAGCCACTGGGAGATAATTTCCCTCATTTTCTCTAATATGTTGTCAGCGTTGTGCCTCTTATTAAAGCCTGTAATACACAATGTTGCCTGCCTTTGCACGAGCAGCCATTTTGTAGTTGCTGCTACAGATGCAGCTGTTGCTGTTGCTGCGGAAGGGGATGCATCTACCCAGTGGGCTGTCACAGTCATATAGTCCTTCGTTTGCCCAGAACTACTTGTCCACATGTCCGTGGTTAAGTGGACAGTGGGTACAACCGCATTTTTTAGAGCACTGAGGACACTTGATCGTACTTCTCTGTACATTTTTGGTATCGCCTGCCTAGTGAAGTGGAATCTCGACGGGATTTGGTACCGGGGACACAATACCTCCAGCAACCCTCTAAATCCCACTCCACTGATGGCGGACACCGGGCGCACGTCTAACACCAACATTGCAGTTACAGCCGCAGTTATACGCTTTGCAATAGGGTGACTACTATCGTATTTTGTGGTCATGGCAAACGACTGTTGGACGGTCAATTGTTTTGTGAAAGACTTAGCGGTCTTACGACTTCCCCTCTGGGAAGATGACCGACTAACAGCAGCAACAGCAGCAGTGGCAGTAGTAGGCGTACCGCTGCAGGATTCCTCGGATGAATCCCGTATTGAGGAGGACTCAGTCTGGCTGCTGACTTGGGCTGCAGGACTGAATCTGATGGAGATTGTGGAGGAAGTTGACGAGGAGGGTGTTGCTGGTGTGTATCCAACTGGACCACGGGATTTAGGTGTCCCTGTACCGATGAGGGTCCTAGCCCCAGTTCCTGAACTAACCACTGAACTATGAAGGTTATTCAGGTGACGTATAAGGGAGGATGTTCCTAGGTGGGCAAGATCCTTACCCCTGCTTATTTGAGCTTTACATAAGCTACATATGGCCATACATTGGTTGTCTGGATATGGATAAAAATAACTCCAGACCGAAGAGGTGCATTTTTTGGTCTTCTGACCAGGCATGACGATGGGCTTTTTCATCCCATGGACATCAGCTGTTTCCCCCCCTGGTGCCTCATTTACAATAACCACATCACCATCCTCATCATCAAGTTCCTCCACAGCGCCAGCTACATCATCAATAGCCTCCTCCCGAGCCACCTCTTCCCGTACAGTGATGGGAAGGTCAGGCTTGACAACCACCAACATCCTTGGACTCGCCTTGTGCATTTGTGATAATTTCTCTTTAGAAGGCAGAGTTGTTTGCTGTTTTGTTGCTGACAGCATAACTCTCTTCAATTTTTTGTAGGGGGGGGAGGAGGAGGAGGGCTAAGATCCGTGGGTGAAGCTGAACCACTAGTCATGAACACGGGCCAGGGCCTAAGCCGTTCCTTGCCACTCCGTGTCGTAAATGGCATATTGGCAACTTTACGTTTCTCCTCAGATGATTTTAAGTTTCTCTTTTTGCTACTTTTTCTTAACTTGGGCTTTTTGGATTTTACATGCCCGGTACTACGAGATTGGGCATCGGGCTTGGAAGACGACGTTGATGGCATTTCATCGTCTATGTCATGACTAGTGGCAGCAGCTTCAGCATTAGAAGGAAGTGGGTCTTGATCTTTCCCTACTTTATCCTCCAAATTTTTGGTCTCCATTATATGTAGCACAAGATACTGCAGAATGTGTGAACTTGGTAATATTGCAGTACCAATGGACTTATACTGCTGGATTGGTTTTGCAAATTTGGTTATAATTATATATTTTTTATTTTTTTTTTAATTTTTAATTTTTTTTTACTTTTCTTTTATTTTTTAAAAACTTGGGAATAATGGGGAAATAACTATGCCCTTAGAAGCACAGAGCACAGGACACAGCACCACTGGACTGAACAGGACACGGCACAGGACCCAGCAGCACTACGGAACTCAGCAGGACAGAGCACAGGACACAGCACCACTGGACTGATACTGCAGAATGTGTGAACTTTGTAATATTGTAGTACCAATGGACTTATACTGCTGGATTGGTTTTGCAAATTTGGTTATAATTATATATTTTTTTTTTAATTTTTAATTTTTAATTTTTTTTTACTTTTTTTTTATTTTTTAAAAACTTGGGAATAATGGGGAAATAACTATGCCCTTAGAAGCACAGAGCACAGGACACAGCACCACTGGACTGAACAGGACACGGCACAGGACCCAGCAGCACTACGGAACTCAGCAGGACAGTGCACAGGACACAGCACCACTGGACTGATACTGCAGAATGTGTGAACTTTGTAATATTGCAGTACCAATGGACTTATACTGCTGGATTGGTTTTGCAAATTTGGTTATAATTATATATTTTTTTTTCAATTTTTAATTTTTAATTTTTTTTTACTTTTTTTTTATTTTTTAAAAACTTGGGAATAATGGGGAAATAACTATGCCCTTAGAAGCACAGAGCACAGGACACAGCACCACTGGACTGAACAGGACACGGCACAGGACCCAGCAGCACTACGGAACTCAGCAGGACAGAGCACAGGACACAGTACCACTGGACTGATACTGCAGAATGTGTGAACTTTGTAATATATATTGCAGTACCACTGGACTTTTACTGCTGAATGTGTGAACTTGGTAATATTGCAGTACCAATGGGCTTATACTGCAGGATTGGTTGTGCAAATTTTGTGGTAATTGAAAAAAATTAAATTAGTTTGTGGTATTTTTTTAAATAACTTTTTTTTATTTTTTTAAACACAGGGGAATATTGGGGAAATAACTATGCCCTTAGAAGCACAGAGCACAGGACACAGCACCACTGGACTGAACAGGACACAGCACAGGACCCAGCAGCACCACTGACCTCAGAAGGACAGAGCACAGCACACAGCACCACTGGACTGATACTGCAGAACACAGCACAGCACAGAACTAAACAGCACAGCACAGAACTAAACAGCACAGCACGAGATCTACCAGGACAGAGGACCACCTAACACACCCTCCCTCTACCCTGATCAATGCCCGAGTGAAGATGGCGGCGACTAGCGGGGAATTTATAGGATCCGAGTATCGCGAGATCCGACAATGGGATTATGAGTCAGAGCCTCAGTTTCAGATTTGAATTTGGCGCCAATACCCGGATCTGTCTCGGATCCGACTCGGATCGGCAACGTTCGGGTGGGCTCGGATTTCATAAATCCGAGTGCGCTCATCCCTAGTCATAATAGCAACCAACCCCAGGCTGGTGAGCACAGAGCTGGATTTCCCAGGGAGATGGGGTCCACAAAACAAAATGCAGGCCTCTCCCCATAGTAGTACCCAGCCCAGTGCTAAAAGCACAAAGGCTGGGACATACCTCCCAGCCTAGTACTCTTACACACCACTGGGTTGGGTAATAACAAATATTTTATAGTAAAAGAAACATTTTGGCCCTGGTGCACTACAGGACCCAGCAAGCCTGGGCTGCCATTAACAGTTTGGGCATGCTGGTGCTTGTAATACTACAAGCACCAGCATACACATGACTGCCAGGGCATGCTGGGACTTAGGGAACCAAAAGACCATTTTGGGCCAGTAGAGGGACAGTATAGTACTTGATGGCTGGACCCTCTTCCGGGACCAGCCACCTTCCATCGTTTGGCCACGGATCTTTAGATCTGTCCCTCCCTCCTCCTATATGTTGCTGCCTCTTATTAGCATAAGAGAACCAGTGTCACATGGGACGCACACTCTGTGACAGATGCCGTCCCATGTGTGCAGAGCAGCAATAGAGGCAGAGGAGTCTGTCTCTCCTACACAGCAATGGAACAAGGTAAGTGTAAAGCAGAGGCATAACCAGGGGAAATTTCCTGGTACCTGGAAACCCCTTCCCTGCCTGAGGCACGGTATTCGTGCAGTGATTGGACCAGCCATTTTACAGCTTATATTTTATGATGCGTTTCTTCACTCTCCCATGCTGTGTGTCACCGTCCCTTGCTCCTCTGAATTTGGGGACTGACCCACACAGGGCTTTGTCCCGATTACAGGGGCAGTTGGGAGGTATGTCCAGCTTTACACAGCTTTGCTTGTGAAGGGGGAGCTGTGTGCAACCAAGAGTAGTGCATGCAGCATTGCCCGTGTGTTTGTATTTGAAGGGGATTGGAAGGGTTGGAGAGCAGCCTAGCACAAAAATGATAGCCATGCCTCTATACATGCTGGAGGGGGTCTTAATATAATGGGAGAGAAATTGAGTGGGGTGTCTTAATATAATGTGGGAGGTAGGCTATTCAATTAATGGTGAAGTGTAGGTGGGAGCTAATTATTTAATGTGTGCTATTTTATTTGTGGCGTGATGGTGGGGCAATTTAATTTTATACTGGAGCTTATTTAAAATGGGGTGATGGAAACTTTAATTTAATGCTGTGTTGGTTTGGGAGCTTTTAATTGGATGTGAGGCTGTCTGGGAAAAATGATGTCTATTTATTAAATGTTATTGGCAGAAACCTATTATCAGGGCACATATGTATGTGGAGTCAGCAGTGATGGTGATAGTTGTTAAACCACAAGAAGCTTTTAGACTTAACCAATTGGTTGATTTTATTTCAGAACTTATTGTAACAGATGATATATACATATTATATATACAGTTGCAGTTGATGCAGCACCAGTTATCACTTATTTACAGTTCAACTGTCACAGGAAGAACCTGCTGAGATGCTAACTTCCTGCCTGTGCATGCTCAGTAGAGCTATACAGACGTCTGGAGGCTTCCACAATTCCTGTCTTCACTAGATCACAGGGCACACCACTACCAAGATGGGAGACGTAGCATAGCGCTTCATATTAGCAATTAGAAATTATTTCATGGCAGTGACGGTTGCAGGAAATAGATATGTTTATTAAACCTAAATGCTGTTAATTTATTGCTGGGGTGGGGCAGTCTCTATTGTAATTTGGGAGGGAGATAGGCCTTTAATTTATTAGTCGACTGTGGGTCGTAGCTAATTATTTAATGGTGGGTGCTATTCATTTGGGTGCTATTCTATTCATTTATTTGTGGGGCTATTTAATTTAATAGGGGGACCTATTAATTTAAGGTGAGGTGACAGGACCTAATTTAATGCTGGGGTGATTTGCAGCTATTAATGGAAAGTGGGGCTTTTGTGGAGGAGGGCTATTTATTCAATGTGAATTTAATGCCAGGGATGGTTGTGAGAAATGCTTATATTTATTAAACTGAAATGTTATTTAAATTATTGCTGGGGCTGATTGGAGGGAGGTAAATAGGTCTATTTATGAAATGGGAATACTATTAATTTAATGGTGTGGCTGGTTGGAGGGAAATAGATCTATTTATCAAATGTGAATACTATTATTTTAATGTTGGTGCTGGAGGGAGGTCTAATTATAAAAAAATAGGTTCTATTGATTTAACGCCGGGGCTAGTTGAAGCTTTCTAAATTTCATGTACCCATTCTTTTTCCAAATGGCGCCCCCAACATTCCAACAACTAATGACACAGTAGCCACAGGTAGCGAAAGTGGCAAGAACAGGTAGGAGAGAGCAGGAATCTCGCTTGGTCAGAAATTGGTCTCCCACTTCACACTGCTATGCTTGTGAAGGCAGAGCTGCGTGCAACTAAAAGTAGTACACACAGTATTGCCCATGTCTTTGTCTAAAATTTGTCCCAAATTGTAACCATGTTACACCCCCAGTAATCCAGCTCTGGGCCAGGGTGTCATATTGACACCCAGTGCTTTGCTCATGCCATTTTGCTGGCAAGACATAAGTTTTAAAGGGAAGTGCATTGATTTATGGACCAAGATGTTGGTGTTTGGGGTGCAGATTGCACCGTCCTATGGAAGGAGTTAGGTGGATCAGGGCAACCTTGGTGAAGATGGATTAAGTAAATGAGGAGAACCTACTGTAAAACTAACAAGATTTCCTTTTGCCAGATAAGATTATTTAAATTAAATGGAATGGAGAGGCCCAGCCTACAAGGCTTTTCAGAAGGGCCGTTTGATTTTTCCAGGACATTAGACAAGAGGGAGATTGGCTCAAGTCCTATACATTTAAAAGTAGTCTACGTGAAAGCACATTCCTAGGTGCACTTTGACTCATTTAATAAAAAGCTTCATGTCACATAAATAAGAATGGGTAGCTTACTTGTTTCTGCGCAGCTCAGCAAAGAGGTGCAGAGTCTAACGTGCCCCCGGTCTTCGCCTGGGACCCCCGCAAGGGAGTATGGTCTTTGCTGCGGGAGACATGCAGGTCGTGGTCCTCAGAGAGAGCAACCAGTGAAGCGTGGATGGAAGAAGAGTCAGGCAGTCCGAGTCAAGCCGTGCAGGTAGCGAGGTGCCAGAAGGAGAATCCGTAAGCGAGGTCAATAACGTCACACACTGGAAAATTCGGAAGGCAGAAGGAGAGGTCAAACAACAAGCCGGGTCATACACAGGAAGGCACTAGGAACACTAGGATACAATATCACTGGAACGCTGGAGTTAGGAGACCTATTACTCTGGCACTCATTAGGTGCCAGAGCCAGAAATGGAAGGGGGCAGTCCTAACTATTGGCGGTGGTGACGCTGAACACTACCGCCAGCATTTGAAAGTATGCCTAGCAACAGGACGCGCCGCCGCCGGGCAGGCGGAACTGCGTCTGGTTGCCTAACAACCAGACGCTGGAGAGCGGAAGCAGGTGCCCGTCTCCATGCAGGAGATGCGGCACAGAGACAGCGCCTGACACTTCAAACACACAAACATGACACATATAATAAAAATAGCCCTTTTATCCCCTCACTCTTATTTTATTTCTCTTATTTTAAGACTAAATGAAGCTAAACTGAGCAGTATTTAGGGAAAAGAACAGAAATTTTAAATGAATAATGGGAACCCATTAAATTAAGTCATGCCTTCTTTTTTTTTTATTCAATAATGGTTTTTATTAAAGCTTTTAATTACAGGGTACACACATAAAAAAAAAAGTACACATTTTAAAGAACAAAGGGTGAGAGGGGGAAGGTAGGGGGGGGAGGGGAAGGGAGGCAGTACAAATCGATACATGTCGGTAGAATAAGAAAAATAAATAAAAAAGAAAAAATTGTATAAATCCCAACATCGTAATAAATTACCAATTGTTGAATGTATAGCCTGGGTAACCACTTCCAGATATTACTGTGACATATTGTGAGAGGGCCTCGAAGCGGTTGATTAAACTGACGTTTTGGAGACAAATCTGTTCCAATCAAACCATATGATGTGGGGAGATGAGGCAGAAGAGGTGTAGGGTATTCCCATGGTTTCCATGTCGCAGCTTAGCTGGACCTTAGAGATTATTTTAGATATGGAGGGTAACGTAGTTGATTTCCATGCTTGGGCTATCACTGCACTGGTAGCTATAAAAATGTGGCCTATGACATATCGATCCCCCAATAAAACTTGTGGAGGGAAAAAGTGTAGAAGTGCTACTTCTGGAGTATTAGGGATCAGAGTTCGGGTGACCTTAGCTATCAAGATATATACCTCTGCCCAGAGAGCACGTGCCACGGGACAACTCCAGAAGACATGGAATATGTCCCCTATTTCCCCACATTCACGCCAACAGGCCCTAGTCTGGGCTGGCCACATTGTATGCAATCTATCAGGGGTCATATAGAGTCTGTGGAGCAGCTTATAGAGCATCTCCGTGTGGTTCAAACACCTCGACATTCGATGGGCAGTCTGATAAATTCTATTCCATTGATCCGGTTCAAATTCCCGGCCAAGATCTCTCTCCCAGGCTAATTGTGAGGGGGCTTTCACCGCCTGTTGCCTTGTGTTGAGGTGAGTGTACCAAAAGGAGACAACTGCTTTGTTAGTTCCAGTTGAGAGTCTGGAAAACAAGAGGGCTGGAGGGTGTTGTAAGGGGGTGTCTTGTGTGCAGACTGCATGTAACCAATGCCTCACTTGGAGATATTTATAGAAATCTTGATTAGGGATTTGGAATTTTTCCCTCAAATCAGAGAAAGATAATAGGGATGTGTCAGAGTGAAGCTTTTTGACAGTAGTAATGCCCCTTGAGCACCACAGGGATAGATTTAAATTAGGTATGAGTTTAGCTAAAGCAAGGATAGAGAGATTAGAGGTAGGAAGGGAGACGGAATTAGATGCCTTTAGAAATTTATCCCAAATTATAAGAGCATCGCTCGTAAGACGTGGTAGGGTGGCCTGAGAGGGTCTCCAGGACTTGGGGATCCAAAGGAGATCAGCCAATGAGAATGCCTGATTAAGGCCTCTCTCCAGGTCAACCCAGGGTTTGTGGGAACCTGGAAGAGACCAATCTCGGAGCTGAGCTAAGATGGCTGCTTCCTGGTATTTTACCAGATCCGGTAAGGCAAGACCCCCTGTCTTTTTTGGACGGGACATGGTAGTATGGTTAAGTTTAGGTGGTTTACCCTTCCACACATAGGAGGTAAGTAGACCACGTAGTTTATCCATGTAGCTTTTGGGCAGCTTAAAAGGCAAAGTCCTAAATAGATACATCATTTTGGGTAGGAGGGACATTTTAAACGTGGCTATCCTGCCCAGCCAGGAGATCTCATGATATTGCCATGATTTTACTAAAGCGTTTAGTTGTACCAGCAGTGGAGTGTAATTAGCCTCAACCAGGGAGTCTAGGAGGGGAGTGATCATAATCCCTAGATAGGGCATAGAGAGGGACCTCCAGGAATATGGATAGGCCGCCTTCAGTCGTACCAGGAGAGAATCTTCTATATTGATAGGGAGGGCGTCTGTTTTGGACGTGTTCAGTTTGTAAAAGGAGACTCTTCCGAATTTCTGTAGCAAATCATGTAAGAGTGGCAGAGAGGTCTCCGGACTAGTCACATATAGCAAAATGTCATCTGCAAATAGACATAGTTTATGGGTGGTTGCGGCTAAAGTGATGCCTGGGAGTTGAGGGTGTTGTCTAATTTGCTCAGCCAGGGGTTCAATAGCTAAAAGGAAAATGAGAGGCGAAAGGGAGCAGCCCTGCCTAGTACCGTTGGAGATTGTGAATTTATCTGATGTAAAAACCATTGCTATAGACCGCTGCAGAGGGGCCCCTATACAAAGTTAATATAGATTGAAATATTTCACCGCAAAAACCAAATCGAGCAAGGACCTTCCCCATATAGCCCCAATGGAGCCTATCAAAGGCCTTTTCCGCGTCTAATGACATAACTAACAATTCATGGTGATATTTATTGGCCTGTTCTATAATATTGATAGTTCTACGGGTATTGTCCGATGCTTGTCGACCGAGGACAAAGCCTACTTGGTCTGGATGGATCAAGGTCGGAATGAGGGGGCTAAGCCTATTAGCGATTAGTTTAGCATAGATTTTTATATCTGTATTAAGAAGGGCGATTGGTCTATAGTTCTGGCATTGGGTTGGGTCCTTGCCCGGCTTGGGAATCGTGACAATGCGTGATTCTAGCATCTCTGGCGGAAAATTCCCTTGGCGAGTGCCTGCGTTATATAACTGTTCTAAGAGTGGGGTGAGTTCAGTCTGAAATGTAGCATAAAAATTATTGATGAATCCATCTGGTCCCGGAGCTTTATCTTTAGGAAGGGATTTTATGATATGCACAATCTCGGACTGCGTCCAAGGTGCATTCAAAGTGGTTAACGAATCAGTGTCCAGAGATGGTAGTTTTAACTCACTTAAAAACTCTTCAATCAAAATCGAAGTCGGTTGGGGAGAGGAATCACAGTCACAGAGGTTATACAGTTTAGAATAGTAGGTCGCAAATTTATTAGCTATATCCCTCGGATTAGATGTTCTAATACCCGATTCGTCAGTTAAATATTTAATGCGGTTTTGAGCCCTCTGACCTCGCAGTTTTCTAGCAAGCAGTCTCCCTGCTCTATTTCCTGATACATAATATTTCTGGCGTAATCTACTTAAGGCCTGCTGGGTGCGGAGGAGTAATAAGTTTTGTAATTGATTCCTGGTTTGAGATAGACGGGCCTTAAGATCTTCTGAGGGATGGGTTTTATTTTGAGACTCAAGAGAGGACAACTCCGCCTCCAACCTCATCTGATTACTCAGATACGCCCGCTTAAGTCTGGCTCCAGTCTGGATGGCTGTGCCACGCATTACCGCTTTGAGCGTGCACCAAAAGTTAAACACGGATGTGTCCTCAGGTGAGTTAGTGTCAATAAACATGTTAAACGTTTCTTTAAGAGCTATCTTTGCTTCAGGTGACGTCAAAAGGTATGGGGCCATACGCCATGAGCCAGGGGGAATTACCTGCTGAGGATATCGCCAGGTCCAGACTACCGGGGCATGATCAGACCACGATATGGGGAGGATCTTAATTGATCTGGTATTCTGAAGAGACCATTTATCTGACAAAATCAGATCAATTCTGGAATAAGAATTGTGCACAGAGGAGTAATACGTATAATCTCGCTCCATTGGGGCATAAGTCCTCCACACATCGTAAAGTCCGAACTCTGCCAGGAGCTTAGCAAAGGCAGCTGAGGGGCCAGTTATATTGTCCATTGTACGGGTAGATGGTTGCGATGATCTATCTAGTTTAGGATCAGTTACAATGTTAAAATCTCCCATAAGGATAAGAGTACCCTGTTTATGTTTTTCAATGTCTCGTAGTGTGGTTCTAAGGAAAGGGATTTGCCTTGAATTGGGAGCGTATAAAGAGACAAGCGTGACTAGCTTACCATCTAGCATACCCACTACAATAAGATATCTTCCATTTTTATCTTCGAAACTAGACTTAGGGACGAAGTTAACTTTGGAGCTAACCAGAAGGGCCACTCCATTGCGTTTGAAAGGGGCATTTGCTGTGAAGCACAGCGGGAATCTGTGGTCTTTAAAGGTAGGGGGGGCTCTAGCCAAAAAATGTGTCTCTTGGACTGCGACAATATCCGCCTTTTGCTTATAGAAAAAGGAAAGTGCTAAACGTCTTTTAGTCGGGGAGTTCAGTCCCCTTACATTCAAAGATAGGAACTTAACCATTTTGGCTTACTGAAAGACTCTGAAAACCTCAGGCAGACTTCAGGATTAGTAAGGAGAGAAAAGTACTTGCCTAAGAAGGGGAGGGGGCGGCGAAGGAAAGGAGAGGAGGGGAAGGGGGGGGGAGGATAACAAGACACAAAAACAAACATAAATAACCCCAAAATTGGGATTAAAGTAGTTGCCAGAGGGGGAAGTCATCTGGCAAAATCAGTAACTATGGGGACATGGCCCTAGGAATGAAGCACCCACCCAAAACCACAACACAATTGAATATTATGCAGATAATCAGCAAAGAAAAACCTAAACAAAACATAAATAAAAAGTCAAAGGTTATCACCCGTAAAGTTAACATTTACTAGAAACATAGGAAATCTTGCCATAACTTTGAAGAAGGTATACAGAGTCTAAATGTAATCATCATATAAAGATATCAACTAACTGTAAATAGGTATAAGGTATCAGCAAGAAATACCATATAACAACATTCGAAAAATCCCAATCAGCGCTGGAACTGCTCACCGACCAGAGATCCACGATCCAACTTCCCGCAGGAGTCTCGCTCATAGGGTAAGTAAGGTCCATAGTTAACAGTAGTAGTGGCCCGAGAGCCTAAAGGGCCTAGCGTAGAGCTGAGACACTCCCGGATGCAGTCGGTCATTAAGTAAAAGCAGTATCAGAAGTGAAGAGTTCACCTAGCCTTTTCCAATCCCAGCTGACTAGACAACTTGGGATCAAGACGAAGAAGTTGTCGCTGCCATAGAAGTTTGAATGTCCCAGGACTGCAATAACTGACTGCCATCTTCTACCGTAGCTATCACGTGGGTGGAGTTGTTGCGCTGAATAATGAGTTTGACTGGAAAGCCCCAGCGGTACTGAATTTGGTGTTCGCGCAGTGCTCTCGTGATAGGTTGAAAGGAGCGACGCTTGGCTACAGTGGCCGGGGAGAAATCCGGGAACAGTTGCAAGTTTTGCAGGACCTCTTCCGCTGCCTGCGATCTAGCTGCACGTAGGATCTTTTCTTTAATATGGTAGAAGTTGACCCTCATAAGTGTGTCGCGAGGTGAGGACTCCAGTCCCGCTCTCGGTTTCGGGAGTCTGTGGATACGGTCCAGCAGCAGATCGTGATCAGAGGCTTCAGGGAGGAGTTTTTTGAACAGGTTTTTAGCGAAGTCTGGAAGTTCTGAAATGGAGACAGATTCAGGAACACCCCGCAGCTTTAGATTGTTCCTCCGGGAGCGATCCTCGACGTCAGCCATCTTATCAGCCATCCCGAAGACATAATTTTCAAGTTTCTCATGAGACGTGATGAGCGCATTATGAGACGCTGCAAACTCCTCCATCTTGTCTTCAATGTGAGAAGTTCTCCCTCCCATTTCCGTCACTTGCGCCTTGACTTCTCGGATCGAGGAGCGCATTTCGGATAGGACCTCAGTTTTAAACGAGTCGAATAATAATTGCATAGACTTAATGGTAGCTGGGGCATCTTGGTCCATTTGTGCCAGGGCTGAGGAAGATGGGGACTGAGTCGGAACTGGCGAGGTTGCTCTAGATCCCGGGTCTTCTGGACCTCTGTGTTTGGGAAGCGCCCCTGGAGATGGGGAGGACTGGGGTTTAAAGAACTGTACCGCAGAAGGCGTCTTTGTGGATCTGTGTCTTTTAGGAGCCATCGCGAAAGCAAGTCTCAAGAAGCGTGGAGGTGTGACTGGATAGTCTAGGTAGTTCAGAAGATCGCGCTGGAGATTTTTTCGGCAGTTGAATGTTGTGAGAGGCTAATCAGGCATGATCATGTTAGAAACGATACGGGTGGCAAAAGGCTTACGGGGTCCCGGGTGGGTGATCCATCTCACGGTCTCATTTAATACATCTCCATGTAAATCGTGTTTGCAGACCTGGTGCCTCTATATAGAACCTAGATAGGCGTGTAGTTGAAAGGCTTAGCAGGATCGTCAAGTCATGCCTTCTTAATGGCAAGCCAGGGCTGTAACTAGGGCTGTTCAGTAGGGGCAACCACCGAGGGCACAATGCTGAAGGGGGTGCAGTTTATAAATATTTAAGTTTCATTTGGTTAAAATTGAGGGCTAGAGGGGACAGCATTTTTCTTTCTCGCCCCAGGCACTAAAATTTTAAGTTACAGCTCTGTGGAAAGCATCCAAATATTTAACTAACCGCAGTCCTTTCCAGCGTGTAGCAAATCATTCCTTAGTAATTAAACATCTACTAAATCAAACTATAATCCAATGTTAATTAAACACATCTATCAATTATAAATCATGGCTAAGCTGCCAGTTAAGACACAGATGCCAGCCACTGGCACTTTTGAATCTTTTTTTTACAGTCAAGTCAAAAATAGGCTAAAATAGCTGTATTGCATCATACATCTTTCATTAAGTGTATTGATTTGCTTTCTGGTTTAAATCTGTGCTTTCTAGTCAGTCATATGTATACATCATCAGGCACTAAGCAGCTCCCTGGTTACAATTGTAACCAATGCAGAATACACAGCAGTATGCTTTATACCATGTTTGGCTCTGGTAGGCACAAGGTGCTAGACGCTGCTTAGTGTTACAGACTAGATACTGCTCGGTTTAATATTATGAGCATTGCCTGACATCAAGCTACTTTTGCAAACATGACATGAGGATGTAGATGTAGAGGACAAAGAAATGGAAATACATGGGTAAATGAGGGACACCAAGCATATTAAAAGCAAGGGCTTCCACACAGATGTGGCTCACTTTTAAATAAGCAAATTACATACTGTGACTGGATCACATATAAATAACTTATGGTATGAATTTATTTAAAGGAAATAGCGCAGGGCGCTTATTTATATAAATTGCCAATGCACTTATTTTTAATATTGTGTATATTTTGGTAAGGGAAATCTTTAATTTCTGAGACCAGGGTAGAATTTTTTTTTTTTTGTTTAATCTTTCTAAAGCAAATGCCTTTTCTGATGTATATATCTGATACATGGACTCTTTGTTTACAAAGCCTTTTGTGTAGTGTGATGTGAGGAAATGACTTGTTTTGAGGTTTGTACTTTTTTTTGGGAATGTGAATTTAGTGACTGTATGAAGTATTCATGCCAGTTAGACCTTTTTTTTACTTGCTAGTGGGTCTCCTGCCTCTGAAATAAGATGCAGGATATCACAGCAAGGTTTTTAAGAATTTCATAGCTAAGTGTAAATATTTTTGGCTTTGCAATGCATGTAAATTCATGTTTGTGTAAACAGGTTATAGCCTGATGCTAAAAATTGCCTGTGTCTAAACTGTATAAAAGGCACTAGCTTGTATTGGAAACTTGTTCTTCTGATTTCATCTGACCTGGTCACTGGTACCTTTAACCAGTGAAGAGCAAATAAACATCTTGCTTCAAAGACCTGCTTGAAAACATCTTCAATATTGCTATATTCCTGTAACCTGCAGATTTGTAAATCTAATCTGTTCTCCGACTGTCTCTGAAGTTTGGACCCAAGCTTTTCCAGTACCACCGCTCCTGCCTGCTACCCATGCAGCCCTGGTAAATGTGATAGGCATGGGGATTCATCCACAGCTTCCCTGATCCATAGTTAAAGGTCAGGAGTACCAGCCCAGGTACACCAGTAATGGGGTACATTTGCAGTGTCAGTTACCCAGAAAAAAACTGGTACTGGTTGCCAGTAAGGAGTCCAGTGGTGGCAGCTCGTATAAGCCCCTCCTACTGCGGCAAGAGGGCGCATTTGGGATAACGTATGGGAACGGTGGCAAAGTAAGCCCAGCTGATTTCCAGCAACAACAGACAGGGTGGCATAGGCGGTCTATCCTGTCACACAGACCACACACACAAATTGACACACTTACATACATGCCCTAGCACTCCAAACAGGGCCGGCGGAATGCAGTAACGGGTAAGACTGAGGGGCGCTCTGCTCTCTGCCCCCCCCCCTCTGCAATCTCCGCTTGACCGCTGGCACATAAAAAAATAATTATAAAAGAAAAAACAGTGGCGCCGGCGTCCTCCTCCTCTCCCCTCTGCTCCCTTCTCACTGACAGTATCGGGCGTGACGTCATCACATCCCGACACTGGCAGTGAGGAGCAGCACACAGAGACAGCCAGAAGAGGAGAAGACAGAAAAAGAGAGGAGGAGAGAAGAGAAGGAAAGAAGGTCATAGAAAGGAAAGTAAATAACGGAGGGGGACAGTAATGTGGGGGAAGAGCAGGGGGACAGTCATGTGGGGAAAAAGGAGGGGGACAGTATGTGAGGAAAAAGGAGGGGCACAGTATGTGGGAAAAAAGAAGGGGGACAGTATGTGGGGAAGCAGGAGGGGGACAGTAATGTGGAAAAAGGAGGGGGGACAGTAATGTGGGGAAAATGGAGTGGGACAGTATGTGGGGGAAAAGGAGGGGGACAGTAATGTGCGGAAAAAGTAAGGAGACAGTAATGTTCAAGAAGGAGGGGGACGGTATATATAAAAAAGAGGGGGGCAGTAATGTGGAAAAAGGAGGGGGACAGAAATGTGGAAAAAGGAGGGGGACAGAAATGTGGAAAAAGGAGGGGGACAGCAACACTTATAAAAGAGAGGCACAGCAATGTTGATGAGGGAGGGAGGCAGCAGTGAGGATGAGAAGGCGGCAGCGGTAGTATGAGGAAAGGGTACAGTGTGATGGAGGAGAGAGCATAGTGTGATGATGAAGGGGCACAGTTGGATCAAAAGGGGGCACAGTGTAATGAAGAAGGTGCATGGTATGATGAAGGAGGGGGCACAACCAAACTACATTTGCCAAAAATTTTAAATCTTATTACAAAGAATATACATTCTTCATTTATAGTATTCATATAGCAATTCATGTTTGCTGTTTAATGTATTTATTTATATTACTCTCTTTAGTAAAGTGTATTATATGATTTGCATTGAAAGAAAAAACATTATTGAAAGAACAAATAATTTATAAAAGAGAAAGCTGAGGGCGCAAAATTATTTTATGCAGGGGAGCATCAGACATGCTAGCACCGGCCCTGACTATCAAGGGGTGTCACAAGAATAAACAGCAAAAATTAACTAGACTATACAAAGTCACAAGACTAATCACTCTGTAATTAAAATCCACTCACCAAATCAGTTGAAACACAATATACCAGTCTCCTCACTCTCCTGTCTCCTAGCAGTAACTCGTAAAACCCCTATCAACAAATCTTAGGCAACAGGCATGCTTTTATAGTGCAGGTGAGATAAAAATTGCACAATTTGTGTTTTTGGCATATGGACCAATGACAATCCAGAATTATTTAAAAATAGCTCCATTTCTCTAACGTCTCCTGCAGGTTTCATTGTCTAGGTATGTTTGTAATTGCCGCAGTTCACTGTCCTTCACAGCAAATCGACAGAGATTTCAGTTTTAAGCCTTTAATGTGCAGGATAATAAATCCAGTTGGTTGGAGGCCAAAATCAACTGTGATTTGTGGTGAGATGCAACAATAACAAACAAGCTGGAAAACATGACCTTCGATAAATTCACCCTAAGGGTCATTTATGAATCGCAAAATTTAATTTTTACTAATAAGACATTATTGGCTCTTGTGTATCTAACCATATTACCCTATTTGTGCAAAACCTAATAATTTCATAAGACATGTTTTTATTGCATTATTAATAGAGTAATGCCACTTCTATACCTCCCAACATGTCTGTCCACGGCAGTGGGTCAGGGGGAGTGGCCACATAAGGCTTTCCCCAGAAGGCTGCCTAGCATTGTAAAGTGCTAGGCCACCTATTAGATAGCTCCCTTCCCCAACATTCACACCCACAGGACAATCATGTCCCCGAGCGGGACAGCGCCCTAAAATCGGGACTGTTCCACTAAAATTGGAACAGTTTAGAAGTATGCACTTATGACTTCAGTACTGATATACACACCTAACACTTTCATATCCTACACTTACGTACAGCCACTGGTAGTCCTGATGTACTCCTGGCAGTAAATGTATCAAAGTGTGATAATTCTATCAAAATTTCTGAAATCGCTGCAGTACGCTAAAGATTGAATGCGATTTTATGTTCAAAGTTACCATATGTATTAAATGGTGCATGCTGCCACTTGTAGTGATAAAAGTATGTATTTTAAATGGTATCCCCATCAGGAAATATTAAGTGTTGCCACATCAGAAAACAATTATTATTGCCTCACTGGTGTCACGATCTGCCTCCGGCTGCACTACAGCATCTTCAGTCTGGATGCTTTTTTGCCTTCTCCAGATCCTGCCTGCAACTTCTTATCATTGAAGTGGGATCCTAATCACATAAGACTGCCTGTTCCAGCAAACTGTGCCAGTTCATCATTTGTCTCTGCTGCTGTTTTCTGTGAAACAGGAGTTGTTCCTTATCATCTGACTCCTGCTTTTTCCATCATCCTGCACCATTTTGTGGGACCCAGACCCTGGATATGTTTGACCTTGCTCCTGTCTACTCCCTGGCTTTGTTGTGGAACTTCTGCCCCTGGCTTGTTTGACCTTCTGCCCATCTGATTCTCCTGTAGATCAATTAGTATTTCTTGCTCCAGTGGCTAAACCTAGTAATCCAGTGTCCTTGTACCTGCACTTCATCTACTATACCTGGATACCAGTATTTCTTGCTCCTGTAGCTAAACCTGGGATATCCTGTGCATGCAGTCATTCTATTTGTGCCTTTGTACTCAGCTAACTTGGTAATACTGCTGTCCTGTACCTGCTACTCCTATTTACTTGTGCTTGCTATTTAACCATTGCCTGCACCTAGATTTACCTGTGTAAACACTATTTATAATAAAAACACATTTGTTTTAAGTATATCTATTCTCTGTGGCATTCATACTGGGAATTCTGACAGCATGACTTGGCCTTAAAATTAGATTCTGCAGATTGCACGTTTTCTGCTCTTGTCCAGCAGATTCCAAGTGTGTTGTTTTTGAACTCAGTGTTTGACATCCAGAGACCATGCCTACTATTTTTTTCTGACATTCCTCACTTCCAGATGCTTCAGGTGCACATTCTACTACTTCGCTCTCAAATATCACAAGGCTGTACATTGTTACTAGAGGTGTTTAAACAGTTTTCCGTTTCCTTTCCGAGTGGTTCCTGCATGAAAAATAGTGATGAAGCTATTAATTCTTTTTCCAGGGATAACGTTCAGACCACAGTACATCCTCCAGAGATTTTACTTAGTCATAACAATACTAATTGTGCTGCACCTGTTCAAATGCCTGTGCCTCCCCACTGTGGATTCCAAACCGGCAGGCCACCCATGTCCGTCTTTGTCTGAGGTGGAAAGCATGCACAGAAGGGTCAACCATCTATGTCTTTACTGAGCCAGCTCAGAGCATTTCCTGGTTTAATATCCACTGCATAGTCCCAAAACACCTCCAGGTTATCCCAAGGTTTCTCTGGACTCTGAAAAAAATTCAAGTTGGGAACAGTTTCTTAACAAGCTCCAGAGAAGGTAATGTCCCTCCAGCCTATTCCACAGAGCCCTGTTCCTCCAGCTTGCTCCAGAGAGGGCCGTCTACCTCCATCCTGCTCCAGAGAGGGCCTTGTCCCTCCAGCCTGTTCCAAAAAGAGGGTCCTGTTCCTCCAGTCTGCTCCAGAGAGGGTTCTGTTCCTCCAGCCAGCTCTAGAGAGAGTGTTGTCCCTCCAACCTACTCCAGAGAGGACCCTCTCCCTCCAGCCTACTCCAGAGAGGGCCCTCGCCCTCAAGCCTGCTCCAGAGAGGGCCCTGTCACCCCAGTCTGCTCCAAAAAGAGGGTCCTGTTCCTCCAGCCTGCTCCAGAGAGGGTTCTGTTCCTCCAGCCAGCTCTAGAGAGTGTTGTCCCTCCAGCCTACTCCAGAGAGGGCCCTGTCCCTTCAGCCTGCTCCAGAGAGAGTATCCCTTTCCTCCAGCATGCTCCAGAGAGGGTCCTGTCCCTCCAGCTTGTTCCAGAGAGGGTCCTGACCTCCCAGTCTGCTCCAGAGAGGGTTCTGTCCCTCCAGCCTGCTCCAGAGAGGGTCCTGTTCTTCCAGCCTGCTCCAGAGAGGATCCTGTTCCTCCAGCCTGCTCCACAGATGGTGCAGTCCCTCCAGCCTACTACAGGGAAAAAACCTAAGTTCCTACTATCCCATCATCCAAACTTGCCAGGACTGCTGAATCATCTTCTGTTTCAGAATTCCAACCACCTAACTTCGATGGTGACATTGCACAATTTGGGTCCCTTAATAAATTTTAATAAGTTTTTATTTATCTTATTTTCCTTCTATACCAGATATTATCAATAACCTACATAAACAAGTATCTCCCTCTAAAGTTGTCCAACTTTAGAGGGAAAGTTTTGGCATGGGCAAAACCCTTTATTGAGATCCCAGAGATCCCATTCTTTCAAATTGTCGAAGTCGTATGATTGGATGCACGAAAGTATATTGGTTAATATTGTTTTACCGTGCAATTGCGATCAGTATGCCACGTAACACGTGGCATGGCGCGATCACGCGGTAAAATATGCACGCACACACTCGCAGTCTTATAATGGTTCCATTCCCCAGTGATTTGTGAGCAGATGGTTTTTAGTTTATAGTTATACATATATTTTAAGGTTATATGTACTCTTTAGTGATATTTAAGGTTCAGGTTACAGTAAACATGTCATGTTTAGTATCATTTTAATCCCCTATTTATCAGCAGTTGTCCGGTTCATTCGCCGAAGAGATCGCACATAGCAGTGCGTTAGTTAGTAGTTAGCGATGTTAGGGAATAAATGTTTAAACTGTTACTGACTGTGTATTGTGAATAGACTAGCTTAAACTGGTTGCTGTGCGTGAGAATCATCTAGAATATTGACCCTCACCCTTGGAGGGGGTTGTTTGGACTAGCCTATGACCTGTTTACACTGGACCCTCCTGAAGCCTGGACCTATAGAAGCAAGTCACGTCATCTGCATTGTTTTCTCTGTAACACTGAGTGTATATAATACTGTTTTGCTGGTACTGGTTTCAGTCATTCTCTGACCACAGTATTCTGGAGTGAAGCACTGTAGCTGGTACCAGTGGAGCACAGCGAGCGCATGCGGGCGAGGTATGTATGTATCTTTTGGTATCGGCTGCACTGTATTATAATTATGTATTGAACTGCTAAATTTTGCATCTGCTAAATACATTATTTTGTGCTTTGGAAACACAAATCGCTTAGACAATGCTTATTGGAAAATGATAGAATTACTTTAATAAAATTTACACATTTTTAATGACGCAGTGATTGAAGCGTTTATCCCTTCACTGCAGTTTACCTGTGCCGTCTTCTATGTTTCCACTTACCCTGGCCTTGGATTTATCTTTATGTTCCGCCCAAGCTGAGCAATCTTTCAAGGCTTATAAGAAGAAAGAGAAGAAGAGGAGAGGGGCGTCTGGGTCTCAGCTGTCCTCAGGCGAGATCAGCCCTTAGGCGAGGACTTTTTACCTATATGCACAATTCTAGACTATGGGCAACATTTACTAAAGGGCAGTTTGGTGAAACCGCCATTTGTTGGCAATTTTTCTGGCGGTTTTAAAACTGCTGGATTTACTAAAGCCCAAATTGCCATTAAAATTGCCAGAATTAAAATTTTACAAAAACACCACTTTACAAATCACCATCCCAATTTTAACAATGAAGAACATAGAAACCTCCGGATTTACTAAGCCGGGGTCTGCAAAAACGCCATCCAAACAGCCAAAATAAAAGAAGGGGTTGTGAGTTGAGAGATTGCTCTGCATGCTGTTTGAGCAATTTTGCCATTCAGAATATAAGAGAAAGCACTTTTGACATTTAAATTATTTTGGCAATCATTATTTATTGATTAAGCGGGTCACTATTATAGCATTATATTATGGGGAAATGTGAATATATAATAATATTAACTGATTGTTAAACGTGGATATAATTATTTATGTTGCACAATTTGGCATTACATAGTGCCCAAATAATATAATAATTAAATAGTTTTGTCCCCTTAATATAATGAGGGGAAAAAAAATCATCCATAAGTTAATATTAAATTCATTCATCTACAATACCTGGACACCAGTATTCCCTGCTCCAGTGGCTAAACCTAGTAATCCAGTCTCCTTGTACCTGCACCTCATCTACTATATCTGGGCACCTGTATTTCTAGCTCCAGTAGCTAAACCTGGTAATCCAGTCTCCTTGTACTTGCACTTCATCTGTTATACCTGCACTCTGGTATCTCCTGCTCCTGTAGCTAAACCTGGCAAAGATGATATCCTGTGCCTGCAGTCATCCTAAATGTGCCTCATCTCCAGCTTCCCAGCTAACCTGGTAATACTGTTGTCCTATACCTACTACTCCTATGGACTTGTGCTTGCTATTTAACCATTGAATGCACCTAGATTTAACTGTGTAAACTCTGTTTATAATAAAAACACATAAGTTTCAAGTATAACTATTGTCTGTGAAATTCATACTGGGAATCCTAACAACTAATAAAAAATAGTATGCCTTATTAATATAATAAAATTAAAAAAAATATGCTTACATATGTGACATGAAACACATGAAATTTGTCCCACTAATTTATTAATAAAATAATTTTGACCCTTAAGATAATAATAACTTTTGCCCCTCTAAACAAGAAATCATGATTACCCTCATAATTAAAACTTGTATTGTGCCTCCTGTTATGTTAATAATGGCCAGCTCAAAACTAAGGCGATTTGCGCTATTTTGCCTCTCAGAACTACTTTTTTTTGGGGGAGAGTGATTTTCAAAATTGCGGATTCATACATTTCATAACTTGTATTCTTATAATAGCAAAACATCAGGATGACGATTTGTAGCATGTCGATTTTGGTTAAATCAGTTTACTGGCGATTTACTATAAACTCATACTTTCATACATTGGCTGGCTCAAACTCGCATGATAAAATCGCTGAAAAAGACAAATTGCAGCTTGATACATTTTGCCTCTGGTGTAAGTACTACTCTTTCCGTCCAATGCTATCTTGCGGTTTGGAGGCTGAAAACTGAAACCACATACAATGTGTTGTAATCCCATAAGGCGCATGAGGTTTAGGCCAAATTGTATTGTGAAACCAGATGAGAAACATTGGCTTCCAGCCAAGTGCTACTCACTATCAACAGCCAATCAGAAGTGTTCTATTATCAGTGATTGGCTGAGCAGTGTAAGGCTGGGTACAAACTACAGCAAAATTCTAGCGATGTGATATTTTTACCAATTTTACCAATGACAAAAAAAATGGTGCAGGCATGGAGCACCAGCTGTGTCCCGATCCGGAGATAAGTGGTAGCAAAGCACTATGCATTATTACAGGGCAGTGTCTGTATGCCATTTACCAGGTACAGTATGCATGTACATCACATGGGCTTCCCCGTGACGTTCCTAGTGAGTGCTTCTCTGCTGGGAGACTTTGTGCACAAGGATCTGTATGTGTCTGATTGGTGCCAGTATAATCCCCCAGGAATGAATCCCCTCATGGGATGGAGCCAGGAGCAGCAGCATATAAGGGGGCACGGGTGACGGATATCAATGCGGAGACGTTGTTCCATAACTGAACGAGATTTTTAAACTGGACGACCAATCAGATCAAATGATTATCTATGCTTTGGAATAATAATCGTTCATTATTTCCTCTAAACACAGTACTGTAATATCGGGCCAATCAGTTGTTTATCATCTGAATGACCCGATAATTAGCTGAACATGCAGTGGTGTGTACCCAACCAAAGAGACCGCTCGTGTTTGGTTGCTCCGCTAGTATGCAGACAGGTTCACCTAAGATTATATATAATTATATATCTATATCTACAATCTTTTTTATATATATATATATATATATATATATATATATATATATATATATATATAAAACAACTGTGAATTCTTTCTTTATAGTTGGGCACTGCCCTTTATTTAATTTATTTATTTAATTTGTGACTTCCTGTGGCACTACAAGTGCAAGAGTACTGGTGTACATTTCATGTTGGCACTTGTAGTGTCACAAAAGTATGCACTATATTTTAACATTTGGACCCTGGTACACTCCGAACAGGGAGATCAGTATTACTTAGCATTGGGCTGGGACTCTATAGGTGTGTGACATGTACATGTTTTGCCCCACCCATTCCTAAAGTACTGGCCTGATAGCTTTGAAGCACAGAAATTAGTTATTGTACATAGATACAGTAATATTTTTTATTAAATTATTTCAAAAAGGGATTTGGGCAAGTACAGAAAAAAACAGAGGGGAGTGGATACATCAAGAAGGGGGAAGGTTTACAAGAAGGAGATGGAAACATTTTAAAACTAAACCATTTACAATCAAAATATTGAAATTAGCACAATGGGTCTGATTTATTAAGAGGAGTAACTGGCAATATTTTGCATGTAATGTGCACAATTACTCTGCGCATGCCGAGAAACTGACCCTATGCCACAGAACACTGCAGCATCTGATTCACCTTTCAGCACAAAGGACAGCTTACAATTTCACGGAAGGAACTGGGTGGGAAAGGGGCAGATGTACATAGGCAATGTGCAGTAAAGGCGTTCCCCTGCAGATACATCCAATTCAAACTCCAGTGCCATAAGTAAGCTGTTTTTCAGACGTATGTCCTGCACCTGCTTGGGGTCTATTCTAACTCACGGATAATAGTGATGACCAAACATAATGGAAGAATAACCTATTCACCTGCATAACTGCACACACTCATCTTGTTATACAACAATACTCCCAGAGGGAGATGACTATGGTGCCATTAAGTCAAAAGAATTGGCTATAGTGATGTTTGTTGAGGATTTAAGGATTGTTAAATACCAAAGAATTTTAGATGCATTATTTTAGATTTTACAAGCACTTTATACCTATGCTAATGTTGAAGTCTGTCTCTGCTTTTCAAATTAATTTCATACATTTTTTAAATTTATAACACATCAGTCTGCACATTACCATGGTTTTTTATTATTACTTAACTTTTTATTTTTTGGAATTGTACTGTTTCTTCAATCTCACGTTTGGCAAGGGAGAGGGATGTACTGCAGGAGAGAGGATGAACTTGAAATGAAGGAAGTCTGTCAAGGGACAAGATTTCCACCAGTGGCGTTCAGCAGTACTAGTGCATTTTTGTAGAAACTGGGTACATTTTTAGTGCAACGATTAGGATTTAGAGCGGCAAAGAAGGACAGAAGAGGCAGGTAGCAGAGTCAAGAGCGGTGTTGATGGTGTGCTTGTAGAGGGAGGCAAGGGTGGATAAAGGGCTGAGGAGAGTTTCAAACGAAGAGACGAAATTAGCAGGATCAAGAGCATCAAGATTGTATCTAATAAGGATAGATTTGTGGTGGTCAGGGTGGGAAGGGAGAGTTGGAGATGTCATAAAAATCACATTGATGGGAGAAGACAAGGTCAGGAGAGTGACAGAGACAATGGGGGGGTGGGGGGGTGGGGAGAGGGCCATTGTGAGAGGCCAAAGAAGAAGGAAAGCGTAAGCAGTTTGATGAAGTGAAGCCTGTGGGGTGGTTGATGGGGATGTTAAAGTCACCTAAGATATAGAAGGGGAGGTCTGAGGAGAGGTAATAGGGAAACCAGGCAGCAAAATTATCAAGAGATTGGAAAGTGGGACCAGGGGAGCAGAACATGTCTGAGACATGGAGATGGATGGGGTAGAAAAGATGGTTGAAGTGGACTTCAAAGGAGGAGAATGAAAAGGAGGGCTCAGGTGAGATGACACAAAAGGTACAATTGAGGGAAAGGAGGATGCCTACCTCACCGCCTGGACGGTCATCAGGTCTGATGGAGTGAATGGAAGAGAGGTCCCCATAGGAGAGAACAGCGGGTGGAAGCATTATCAGTGGAAGAAAAACGGTTTTCTGTGATAGCAAGAAGGTTAATAGAGTTGGAAATGAAGAGGTCATTGATAAAGGGCAGCCTTCACCAAACCACAAAGTTAGAAGCATAGCATTGTCCAAACTGTCTTGGCATACTGAAGCATTAAGATTGCCCTTCACTGGAGATAAGGGGCCTAGCCCAAACCCTGAAAAATAGCCCCATACCATTATCCCTCCTCCACCAAACTTCACAGATGGCATAATGCATTCAGGCAAGTAACGTTTTCCTGGCATTCGACAAACCCAGACTCACACATCTGACTGCAAACAGAGAAGCTTGATTTATCACTCCACAGAACAAGTTTCCACTGCTCCACAGTCCAGTGTCGGTGTGCTTTACACCGCTCCATCCGACGCTTGGCATTGGTCTTATGAGGCTTACATGCAGCTGCTTGGCCATGGAAACCCATTCCATTAAGCTCCTATCACACAGTTTTTGTGCTTACATTAATGCCAGTGGAAGTTTGGAACTCTTCAGCTATGGAATCAACAGAGCGTTGGTGACTTTAACACACCATGTGCCTAAGCAGTCCTTGACCCCGCTCTGTGATTTTTGTTGCTGTTGTTACAAAACTCTTCTACTTTCTAATGATATTGATTACAGTTGACCATGGAATATCTAGCAGGGATGAAATTTTTTAAACTGTCTTATTGTAAAGGTGGCATCCTATCACAGTACCACGCTTGAAGTCACTGAGCTCTTCAGGACGACCCATTCTGTATCACAAATGTTTGCAAATTGAGACTGCATGGCTAAGATACTTGATTTTGTACACCTCTGGCAACGGATCTGGTTGAAACACCTCAATTCAATAATTAACAGGTGTGGCCAAATACTTTTGTCCATATTGTGTATGTTGGATTTCTCCTAATAATAATCAAGGCTTATTATTAATACACACTATCTACTGGAGCAATTCTATCAGAAAACAATACTAATCAATCCTGAAGTAATTTGGATATAAAAAAAATGTAAAACTATATCACTTTTATCATAGATTCTTCGTTTTGTTTGATCTAATTACCTAAATCTTGGAAATAAAATTCTGGTGATTCTTCTACATTATTTTATTATGATGATAATAAGTGTTATTAAGTTTTAGATATTGGTCTCTGTGTTTAAGAACAGTCTCTATACATACACATTCATTAGTGCTGACACATTTTGCTATATTCTTATGGAGTCCTGCACCAGAAACCTTATTGGTGAAAATCTGCGAGAGTTCGAAGGACAACTGCAGTTTTTCCGAAGCTGGAAAGTGTACTTTTTTGAATATGCAATCCATCACCACCAGGATGGGGAGATCCATGCTAAAACCCATGCAGACATGGATCCATATCTTCTGTGGAATAAGCAGTGGCATAAGGAGCCTGGTGGACAGGCTAGTTCAAGTAGTGCAGGATTTGACAAAGGAGACAATCTCTCCTGGAGGACCAAATTGTTTGTTTTCCTGAGGCTGTGATGCTGCAACCATTGCAGGACCTCCAGCTGGTAACCAGGAGGAATGAACCTCAGACCTTCAGGTTCTGTGGCCATTTAAAAAAAAAAAAGTGGATAATCCCCGGCGCTATGTAAGGTATGCTAGGTATGTGAAAGCATAAATATAAAATTTTTTAATATTTATTAAACATAAAGCCATATAACCTTGAAACAGCATTTATCAATGCATTGATGTTAATAAAAATCTTAACAAATAGGCATATAAAAAAATGATTATCGGCACAGGCTGTACATAAACAGATAAAATGCTGTTCTAAATGAGTGGTCTGTAAATATATATGCGAAACAGCTAATGAAGATTATCCAAGTTTTATGCAAATAGTGCTCAATGAATAATAATGCTGTTAAATCAAATACTAAATCCAGCAATAGTACTATATGGATCGATGTGAGCCTTATAAAGTCCAGTAGCACTCACCCACATGGTACTCATTAATGCTTCCCAGTCACATATCTCCGACATCATCATGAGGTACACCCCAGCACATCTACTATGCTCCACCTCTGGACTCTCTATCCTGCTTATTACCTCCCATCTCCAAGACTTCTCACACAGCCCAATGCCTATGGAACTCCTTGCCTCTTCCTACCAGACTTTCCCCCAACCTTCAAACAACCCCTCAAAACTCACCTCTTCATGCATGCCTCCCCTACCCCCTAAACCTACCACTTCCTCTATTCCTCATCCATTCGCCACATTTACTCTTGCACTATCTGCACTTATATGTCCCATTTACCCCAACTGTCTCTCATAACCTCCTCCCTCTAGAATGTATGCTCTTGTGGGCCTCCTCCTTATGTCTTATGTATGTTTCCCTCATACAACCTTGTTGTCACCTCCTAGATGATGAATCCTTCACTAGCTCATGCTAGTATTGCTAGCTCATGATAATAAATGGAGGCGTTATTATGCTTATTTGTATTCATGCAGCTGTTATTATCTGTATTTGCCATTATATTTATTGCACTCATTTGTCATATCTGTAAGATGACAGAATCTGTAGCGCCCTATAAATAAACAATGATGGCCAAGTGTGCTCAGCACATTAAAAAGTAAAACAGTTATAGTACATAATTAAATTTGCCCTGTAAATTTGGGCTCATCAGCCATTTAATTTATAGGAAAATAAGTATTAATAAGCTTGTAAGTATTTTTTGGGAAAAAGGGGACTGCCCTGGAAAAACAGGAACATAGTGGATTCCTTATATATAGTGTGTTAGTGTGTGTAAAGGGGGTGGTAATATGTATAGAGATTGTTTTATAGGGCTTGATGCATAGTACTGTTAGGAACCCCTCCAGCCGGCACAACACAACCCGGAATCTACTCTGCCAGTCAGGTGTTCACTGGAGCCCCTGATGGTGGGGACAGACTGGGCTGCAGACTGACAGAGGGTCGTGAAGTGTGTACTGGCTGGGGAGAACCCAGGCAAGTGGAGTCAGGTCCACGCAGAGGTCAAGGGCCGGCAGCAGACAGCGGTATCAGTAAACAAGCTGAAGTCAGGGGTCACAGGCGGATAGCAGAAACGGTAAACAGGCCAGGGATCAGGGTCACAGGATACACAAGCGGAGTCAGTTCAAAGCCAAAGGTCATACACGGTAAATCAGAAGTGGTCTCAGAAGACTAGAGCAGGAACAAGCAGGTCAGCAGACTGGAGCACAGAAGCTATAACCGGCAATGAGGAAGCAGACCTTAAGTACTAATGGCCACCAATCAGAGCCTAGCTCTGAATTTAGATACAGCCCCCTGCCTAGCTAATGAGCAGGATAATCAGCCCGCAGGCTAGAATCTATAATGAGCGCATGCACCCGGCTTCCTCATCGCCGGGACGTAGCGCTGAGGCGTCTGCCCGTTGGCCCGGCAACGGCCGGGTTATGGCCGGAAATGACGTCCCGGTCGCCATAGCGACGGCCGGGACGCAGGTGAGTGAGTCACGGCGGCTGGGCACCGCCGCGGCTCGTAACAGTACCCCCCCCTTGAGGAGGGGTCGAGGGACCCCGACATCCCGGTTTTCTTGGGAATCTCCTGAAGAACTCCTTCAATTGTTTAGGGGCATGGAGTTGTCTTCGCGGAACCAAAGACCGCTCTTCCAATCCACGATTCCTCCACTGTACCAGGAAGTGCACCTGCCCCTGCACTCTTTTAGAGTCGAGGATTTTCTGGGCCACAAATTTTTGTGGTAAGTTCCTAATTCCCACAGAAGGCCCTGTAGGCTGGGATTGATTCGGGTATAATACTGGCTTAAGTAACGAACAATGAAACGTGTTGGGGATTTTCAGAGAGCCAGGGATCTTCACTCTAAAAGCTACCTGATTAGTCTGCTTGGTGATCATGAACGGACCAATAAATTTAGGCCCCAGTTTTTTACAAGGCTGTCTGAGCCTAATATTCCGAGTTGAAAGCCACACTTTCTGGCCCACTTTGAATGAGCAGGTGGTACGATGGCGGTCCGAATTTTTTTTAGCAGACAATGAAGATTTTCTCAAGGAGGACTGAACTTTCCTCCAAATTACCTTCAGATCAGCAGCTGTGGAACGAATTTCCGGGATACCAGCAGATTTGAGAGAATATAGCGAATTAGACCTGGGATGGAAACCGAAGTTACAGTAGAACGGGGAAGTTTGAGTAGATGAGTGAGATGAGTTATTGTAGGCAAACTCTGCCCAGGGCAGCAAAGAGGACCAGTTGTCATGGAATTCTGAAGTATAACATCGGAGGAACTGTTTCAGTGACTGGTTAACCCTTTCAGTTTGCCCATTTGACTGAGGGTGATATGTGGATGATAAACTGATCTTGATTCCAAGGAGAGTACAGAAGGATTTCCAGAATTGGGCTATGAACTGAGAACCCCGATCGGAGACGATGTCAGTAGAAAGTCCATGGAGCCGGAAAATATGTTGAATAAATAAGACGGCCAAATCCGAAGCAGTAGGCAGTTTGGTTAGTGGAATGAAATGTGACATTTTGCTGAACCGGTCTACCACGACCCAAATGGTAGTGTGTCCTGCAGAAGGTGGTAGATCAACTATAAAGTCCATGGACAAGTGCGTCTATGGTTTTGCAGGAGTGGCCAAAGGAACTAACTGACCTACTGGACGGGTCCTGGGGACTTTGTTTCTAGCACAAACATTACATGACAGGACGTGACTCTTGACGTCAGCAAACAAAGATGTCCACCATACAGTACGAGAAAGGATTTCTAATGTCTTAAAGACTCCCGGATGTCCAGCAGTTTGACTATCGTGTGCTTCAGCAAGAACTGCCCTCCTCAGATGAACTGGGACAAACAAACATCCTACTGGAGTATTATTAGGAGCTAATCTCTGAAACCTCTGTAAAGTACAGCTCAGGTCTTGGGTTAACCCAGCATGAACCATAGACAAGGGGATAATAGGTTCTGGATTAGTAACCGGAGCATGGTGTGCCAGAAAGCTTCTGGACAGGGCGTCTGCCTAGACATTCTTAGATCCTGGACGATATGTAATTACAAAGTTAAAATGAGTGAAGAACAGCGACCAACGAGCCTGCCGAGGGTTCAGTCGTTTGGCCGACTGTATATACTGCAGATTTTTATGATCACTTATAACGGAGATATGGTGTGTAGCGCCTTCCAACCAATGTCGCCATTCCTCAAAGGCCCATTTGATTGCCAACAGCTCTCGGTTTCCCACATCATAGTTGGCCTACGCTGAAGAGAACTGGCGAGAGAAATAGGCACATGGATGTAAGCGGTGAGTCTGGGAATCTTTTTGAGACAAGATGGCACCCGCACCGACGTCAGAGGCATCAACCTCAAGGATAAACGGTAACTTAGGATCCGGGTGTCTGAGGACCTGAGCAGACACAAAGGCGTTCTTCAGGGTTTTAAACGCAGTTATTGCCTGAGATGTCCAGTTAGCTGGGTCGCTTCCCTTGCGAGTCAAGGTGACAATAGGAGCCACAATATCCGCAAAGCCGCCAATAAACCTCCTGTAATAATTGGCGAATCCCAGGAATCTCTGGACCACCTTGAGGTTATTCGGTTGTACCCAGTCTAGGATTGCTTGGACCTTGGTTGGGTCCATAGAGAATCCTTCCGAGGAGATTATATAACCAAGAAAGGATACCTTCTGAACCCCAAACTCACATTTTTCGAGTTTAGCATAGAGATGATGTTTTCTCAACTTTTGTAAAACTTGTCTGACATGACCCTGGTGTACTGACAACGAGTCAGAATATATGAGGATGTCGTCCAAGTAAACCACAACAAAATGTCCCAGAAACTCACATAGCACTTCATTAATTAGATCCTGAAATACTGCAGGGGCGTTACTAAGACCAAACGGCATGACCAAATATTCATAGTGGCCAGAGAGCGTATTGAATGCCGTCTTCCACTCATCATCTGCTCTAATACGTATGAGGTTATATGCACCCCGGAGATCAATTTTGGTGAAGACTGTTGCACCTCTTAGTTGATCGAACAATACAGAGATGAGAGGAAGTGGATAGGTGTTTTTGACTGTGATGAGGTTCAATCCTCTGTAGTCAATACAGGGTCTTAGCCCTCCATCTTTTTTAGACACAAAAAAACAACCAGCTCCTACTGGAGATTTGGATGGCCTGATGAAGCCCTTTTCCAAATTATCCTCAATATACTCCTGCATGGACTTGGTCTCGGGAGCTGAGAGGGAATACAGGCGTCCCTTAGGCAACTTGGAACCAGGTATGAGCTCGATAGTGCAGTCGAAGTCACGGTGAGGTGGTAGGGTATCCGCCGCTCTCTTGGAAAACACGTCCAGAAGTCGTGGTATTGTGAGGGAAGTTGCTCCGGAATAGACTGGATCACCCGCAGCGGTAGTGACAAGCAGGACTGTTCACAATAAGAACTCCAGTGGACAATTTCTCCTTTTATCCAGTCCACTACAGGGTTATGCCGGGAAAGCCATGGGTGGTCCAGGATCAAGGGCACCGATGAGCAATCAATAAGGAGGAAGGTTATTGATTCTGAATGGAGGGCTCCGATATTCAAGTGTAGTGACTGTCAATGAAGGCTGCCAGGTCCATGGAACGGGTATTGAACGTGAGCTGCGCAGGGATCAATACGGCATTTTACGGGGAGACAATCTGCAGACCTAGGTGAACTTTCCCCTCGTTCCCTAGGCATGCTCTTTTCCCGGCTTATTTGGGCAGGAACGGGAGAAATGGCCTCTTGTGCCACAATAAAGGCCTTGTGATCGTCTCCTGTCTCTTTCCTCAGGGGAAAGACGATATGCTACTAATTGCATCGGTTCCTCACCATCCATGGAAATAGGAATGAAGGCGGATGGAGGTGATGATGACTCCTTTTCGGTTTTCCGCTCTTTAAACCTTCTGTCAATTTTAATGGAGAGGTGCATCAGATCCTCCAGAGAGGTAGGAGATGGGTATTGCACCAAAGAATCTTTGATCTGTTCCGATAGGCCGAGACGGAACTGACTACGTAAGGCGGGGTCGTTCCATACACTATCAGGTGACCATCTATGGAATTCAGCGCAGTATTCTTCTGCCGACCGCCGGCCTTGTTTCAAGGCCCGTAGATGAGCTTCCGCGGAGGCCACTCGATCCGGGTCATCATATAGTAGACCCAATGCCTCAAAGAAAGCGTCTATGGACTACATGGCAGGACTGGTCTGTGGCAAAGAAAAGGCCCAGGACTGGGGGTCACCTTGTAGGAGGGAAATGATGATCCCGACTCTTTGATGCTCTGACCCGGAGGAACGGGGTCTCAACCGGAAATAGAGCTTGCAGCTCTCCCTGAAATTCCGGAACAGAGATCTATTTCCAGAGAAGCGATCTGGCAAATTCATCTTAGGTTCACAGGTGGAACTTGGAGTGGGTTGAGAAGTTTTTGCGGCTTCTTCTTGAACAGACAGACGCTCAGCCAATCCCTGGATCATCTGATACAAGGACTCAACATGGGCTGCTAAGGCTTGTGCCGAAGACGGTGTGGATCCGCTTCCGTCCATTGCAACCTCGTCTCAGTGTGTGGGCCGGTTATAATGTTAGGAACCCCTCCAGCCGGCACAACACAACCCGGAATCTACTCTTCCAGTCAGGTGTTCACTGGAGCCCCTGATGGTGGGGACAGACTGGGCTGCAGACTGACAGAGGGTCGTGAAGTGTGTACCGGCTGGGGAGAACCCAGGCAAGCGGAGTCAGGTCCACGCAGAGGTCAAGGGCCGGCAGCAGACAGCGGTATCAGTAAACAAGCTGAAGTCAGGGGTCACAGGCGGATAGCAGAAATGGTAAACAGGCCAGGGATCAGGGTCACAGGATACACAAGTCAGTTCCAAGCCAAAGGTCATACATGGTAAATCAGAAGTGGTCTCAGAAGACTAGAGCAGGAACAAGCAGGTCAGCAGACTGGAGCACAGAAGCTATAACCGGCAATGAGGAAGCAGACCTCATTGCCTTAATTACTAATGGCCACCAATCAGAGCCTAGCTCTGAATTTAGATACAGCCCCCTGCCTAGCTAATGAGCAGGATAATCAGCCCGCAGGCTAGAATCTATAATGAGCGCATGCACCCGGCTTCCTCATCGCCGGGACGTAGCGCTGAGGCGTCTGCCCGTTGCCCCGGCAACGGCCGGGTTATGGCCGGAAATGACGTCCCGGTCGCCATAGCGATGGCCGGGATGCAGGTGAGTGAGTCGCACCGCCGCGGCTCGTAACAAGTACAACGCAATTTTGTCCCACAAATGCGCACACAAAAATAGCAAATTGCAGCTCATATGCTGAGTTGCATGCATCTGAAGATGCATCCAGCTCTGCATGTGTAGCATATACACAAGGTTTTCAGCAGATAAACTTACACCTTGTGATGATACCAGGTTTAATGTGCCGCACAGCTGGCCTACCTGGTACCTATCCAAGGTTCAAAATCACAAAGGCAAATATCCGAAATAAAATAAATAGGTTTATTTAACAAAGTGGTAGCATCAAACAGCAATAATAATATTTAAATAATAACCTGCAACAAATAACACTACAGTCTGGCACAGACAACATACAGAGTATAATGAAAACACCTCACCAGTATACTAGCCACTCTCAGGGACTGCTGTCTATCCATCCAAGCTTCTCCCCTGTTTTCTTTGAGGCTACCAGGCAGTGGTCCTGAGTCGTTGTCACTCCACTTTTGGTGGATACACAGCTCCCCAAGACCTGGGGCCTGATTCATTAAGGATCTTAACTAAAGAAACTTCTTATTTCAGTCTCCTAGACAAAACCATGTTACAATGCAAGGGGTGAAAATTAGTTTTCTGTTTTGCACATAAGTTAAATACTAGAGATGAGCGCACTCGGATTTCTGAAATCCGAGCCCACCCGAACGTTGCGGATCCGAGCCGGATCCGATAAAGATCCGGGTATTCCCGCCAATTGCAAAACTGAAAGCGAGGCTCTGAGTCATAATCCCGCTGTCGGATCTTGCGATACTCGTATCCTATAAATTCCCCGCTAGTCGCCGCCATCTTCACTCGGGCATTGATCAGAGTAGAGGGAGGGTGTGTTAGGTGGTCCTCTGTCCTGCTATATCTCGTGCTGTTCAGTTCTGTTCTGTGCTGTGCTGTGCTCTGTGTCCTGTTCAGTCCAGTGGTGCTGTGTCCTGTGCTCTGTCCTTCTGAGTTCAGTGGTACTGCTGGGTCCTGTGCTGTGTCCTGTTCAGTCCAGTGGTGCTGTGTCCTGTGCTCTGTCCTTCTGAGTTCAGTGGTACTGCTGGGTCCTGTGCTGTGTCCTGTTCAGTCCAGTGGTGCTGTGTCCTGTCCTTCTGAGTTCAGTGGTACTGCTGGGTCCTGTGCTGTGTCCTGTTCAGTCCAGTTGTGCTGTGTCCTGTGCTCTGTCCTTCTGAGTTCAGTGGTGCTGCTGGGTCCTGTGCTGTGTCCTGTT
This sequence comes from Mixophyes fleayi, assembly GCF_038048845.1. Classification (NCBI taxonomy): domain Eukaryota; kingdom Metazoa; phylum Chordata; class Amphibia; order Anura; family Limnodynastidae; genus Mixophyes; species Mixophyes fleayi. The sequence goes on from NC_134402.1 coordinate 229,621,545, forward strand.
CAGTCCAGTGGTGCTGTGTCCTGTGCTCTGTCCTTCTGAGTTCAGTGGTACTGCTGGGTCCTGTGCTGTGTCCTGTTCAGTCCAGTGGTGCTGTGTCCTGTGCTCTGTCCTTCTGAGTTGAGTGGTACTGCTGGGTCCTGTGCCGTGTCCTGTTCAGTCCAGTGGTGCTGTGTCCTGTGCTCTGTCCTTCTGAGTTCAGTGGTGCTGCTGGGTCCTGTGCTGTGTCCTGTTCAGTCCAGTGGTGCTGTGTCCTGTGCTCTGTCCTTCTAAGGGCATTGTTATTTCCCCATTATTCCCAAATTATAAAAAAAAATCCAAAATAGTTATAAAAAAAATTACAAAAAAAGTAATTATATAAAAAAAAAAAAAATATCCCAAAACAATCCTGCAGTATAAGTACATTGGTACTGCTATATTACAAAGTTCACTGATTCAGCAGTATAAGTCTAGTGGTACTGCTATATTACAAAGTTCACTCATTCTGCAGTATAAGTCCATTGGTACTGCAATATTACAAAGTTCACTCATTCTGCAGTATAAGTCCAGTGGTACTGCAATATTACAAAGTTCACACATTCTGCAGTATAAGTCCATTGGTACTGCAATATTACAAAGTTCACTGATTTTGCAGTATAAGTCCATTGTTACTGCCATATTACAAATTTCACTGATTCTGCAGTATAAGTCCAGTGGTACTGCTGTATAACTCCAGTCCAGTGGTACTCTCCTGTGCCACATATAATTTTTAAAGGCTTTGCCGAGTGTGTGTGGCTTAGGGGTACACTCTCTTGTGCTACATATAATGCAGAAAAAAAATTTGGAGGATAAAGTAGGGAAAGATCAAGACCCACTTCCTCCTAATGCTGAAGCTGCTGCCACTAGTCATGACATAGACGATGAAATGCCATCAACGTCATCTGGCAAGCCAGATGCCCAATCTCCTAGTACAGGGCATGCTAAATCCAAAAAGCCCAAGTTCAGTAAAAGTAGCAAAAAGAGAAACTTAAAATCATCTGAGGAGAAACGTAAAGTTGCCAATATGCCATTTACGACACGGAGTGGCAAGGAACGGCTTAGGCCCTGGCCCGTGTTCATGACTAGTGGTTCAGCTTCACCCACGGATCTTAGCCCTCCTCCTCCTCCCCCCCTACAAAAAATTGAAGAGAGTTATGCTGTCAGCAACAAAACAGCAAACAACTCTGCCTTCTAAAGAGAAATTATCACAAATCCCCAAGGCGAGTCCAAGGGTGTTGGTGGTTGTCAAGCCTGACCTTCCCATCACTGTACGGGAAGAGGTGGCTCGGGAGGAGGCTATTGATGTAGCTGGCGATGTGGAGGAACTTGATGATGAGGGTGCTGATGTGGTTATTGTAAATGAGGCACCGGGGGGGAAAACAGCTGATGTCCATGGGATTAAAAAGCCCATTGTCATGCCTGGTCAGAAGACCAAAAAATGCACCTCTTCGGTCTGGAGTTATTTTTATCCAAATCCGGCCAACCAATGTATGGCCATATGTAGCTTATGTAAAGCTCAAATAAGCAGGGGTAAGGATCTTGCTTACCTAGGGACATCCTCCCTTATACGTCACCTGAATAACCTTCATAGTTCAGTGGTTAGTTCAGGAACTGGGGCTAGGACCGTCATCAGTACAGGGACACCTAAATCCCTTGGTCCTGTTGGATACACACCAGCAACACCCTCCTCGTCAACTTCCTCCACGATCTCCATCAGATTCAGTCCTGCAGCCAAAGTCACCAGCCAGACTGAGTCCTCTTCAATAAGGGATTCATCCGAGGAATCCTGCAGCGGTACGCCTATTACTGCCACTGCTGCTGTTGCTGCTGTTAGTCGGTCATCTTCCAAGAGGGGAAGACGTAAGACCGCTATGTCTTTCACAAAACAATTGACCGTCCAACAGTCGTTTGCCATGAGCACAAAGTAAAACAAAATTAAAACCAATTAAACAAATTAAACCAAAAGTTAAATGCCCTGTCATAATAAAAAATTTAAGCCTTCCCTGCCTAAAATACTGGAACCAGCCAATCAGGGTCTTTGCCCTGTAACAAGACTCAAGACCAGACTAATTAATAAATGTCTTAATAAATCAGTCCGCAGGCTGTACACTTAGCGCACGCCCTGTGCACGCCCTAGCGGCTGCCCTGTGTTGCCATGTGTGACAGACTCGGGCCTTATATTGAGAATATCGTGCCAACCCGGTCTGTCCTCAGTTGGCCAATTGAACAACCATGGCCCACTGTGTTATTAAATGCCACCCGGTGGCCAGATCTGTTATTGCTGTGGTGTCCAGAGAGGGAGGGGGGAGGCAGCTCACAGGAAGTGTGAATCAGCTGTGGACCCTGTGACATCAAAAAGTAGTGGAAGGGGTTAAAAAGAGGAGGGTCAGGACCTTATCTAAAATCAGGAGGGGGTCTCTCCCTGTTTGCTAACTATTGTTCTAGCAACTCTGCAACACAGTCCGAATGGCACCATCACCGCAGGGGGGAGACCACTGATGTCATGCACTATTTCCACCCCTGTTACCACCCAAACTCTTAACACCACCAATCACAAGAGGACAATGAGTGGGGAGTTGACCCAGGGAGGTGGCCAGGATCAGAGGTCATGTGAGAAGGGACAAAAAGGAGTTGTCTGGGGGAGGAGATTGTTGTTGGAGAATCTTGAGACAGCGAGAACTTGGACTGTTTGAAAGTAACCGTATTCTCGCAGGGCCTTAAAGGAATGCTTGAGGCAGGAGCTTCTTGACAGAGATCGGACAGTGTACCTCTAGGACTGATTCTGTTACCACTCCATCGTGAGAAACTCGCAGATTCTGGGGAATTGGTGAGCCTACATCGGTAGGGAGACTAATACCCAGGGTCCCACCAAGCTGGTGGAGAGTTGGCCGAGCGGCAGGGATCAGGGAGATACACAGACCCACCTTAAGGATCAGAAACCCTGGCCCACTTGGATTGTCAGCTGTGGATTTTATTACCAGGAGTTTGGGCCTGCTAGGACTCTGTGCTTGGAGGTAACCTGCTGGGGACTTTGTTGGAGAGTTTTTACTTGCACTGGTGATTTTCTGACACTTGATATATTTGGTGGGGGAACAAGTTTCTCCTTGGGGAGCACTGTTGTATTTTAATAAGTGTGTGCACTTTGTTTAATAAAAGGGATTATTATTTATTTCCTGTCTCCTTACCTGTGTGACCTGTGAACCTAGAGGACGGGGTATCTAGAAAGCTTTGGTTATAACCCCGGTGTCCTCACACCGTGTTGTGCTAACAGGTCACTCGGCATCCAGCCAGGGCCGAGAAGCAGGAAGTGACTCTCGATCCCCTGTTGCTGGCATCCCTGCTGTCTCCATGATGACCGGGACGCCAGCAGCAGGGGATCGAGAGTTGCGGCGGTGCCCGCGGCCGCTGCAGCTGGTAACAGTACCCCCCCTTGAAGAGGGGTCAAGGAACCCCGACATCCAGGCTTTGTGGGAAATTTCCTGAAGAATTCCTTTATGAGCTTGTCAGCGTGGAGACGCCTCTGCGGCACCCAACATCGCTCTTCCGGACCATAACCCTTCCAATGCACAAGGAACTGGACCTGACCTTGAACTTTTCTTGAGTCAAGAATTGTCTCTATGATGAGCTCATGATCACCATTCACAAACAGAGGCCGAGGCCTATTTAAAGGAGGCTGATTGAGCTTGCTAGGGGATACAGCTTTTTTTTAGAAGAGAGCAAGGTCTGAAGGCCACTGGGTTGATCTTTTTCTCAACGGTAAAGGGTCCAATGAATCGAGTTTCCTACAGATACAAGTTGCATCAAACTTTCAAGTGAGGTTGGCGTAGGATACTGAACTAAGGAGTCCTTGATTTGTTCCGTAAGGCCTAAACGGAACTGACTCCACAGGGCCGGATCATTCCACTCACTATCGGTTGACCACCGCCGGAATTCTGCACAATACTCCTCAGCAGAATGACGTCCTTGCCTCAATGCCTGAAGATGGGACTCAGCTGAGGCCACTCTGTCTGGGTTGTCATATAGCAGACTCAAGGCCTGGAAGAAGGCATCCACGATTTGTAAGGAGGGGCTCGCTGGTGGAAGGGTGAAGGCCCAGGACTGGGGATCGCATTGGAGTAAGCAGATCGCGGTACTGACTCTCTGTTCAGAGCCAGAGGAGCATGGTCTCATACGAAAATATAACTTGCAACTCTCCTTAAAGTTGCGGAAGACAGCTCTGTGTCACGGCGCTTACCTGTGTCAGCGCCGCTCCTTCGTTCTGTACTGCCGCACTTCCGGGTAGGTCCCGGCGGCAGGTCAGCTGATCTGGGCGGGGAATTCAAACTCCTACTTCAGGACTGCTCTGACACACTGTAGGTGTCAGAGCAACGTGTTACCTGTATCTGGCTGCACTTCCTGTGCTTTGACTTCCCTGGTGTTCTCCTTTGTGACTGTTGATCTTTGTGTACCGAACCAGCTCTCCTTCAGACCATTCTTCTGCCCTAACCCCTGGTACTGCATAACGGACAGATCTCTGTGTACCGAACCAGCTATCCTCCAGACCATTCTACTGCCTAACCCCTGGTACTGCATAACGGACAGATCTCTGTGTACCGAACCAGCTATCCTCCAGACTATTCTTCTGCCTTATCCCTGGCACTGCATTAACGGACGGATCTCTGTGTACCGAACCAGCTATTCTCCAGACCATTCTTCTGCCTTATCCCTGGTACTGCATTAACGGACGGATCTCTGTGTACCGAACCGGCTATTCTGGACTACGCTTCTGCTCCTGGGGCCGTACCGTGGATTGACTCCTGCATTCCTCCAGTCTCTACTCCAGACTACTACCTTCTGAATATACGGTTAGTGACTTCAGTTATCTATTCTTCTGTGGATCTGACCGTGCCGCTACATGTCCATCTCATAGAACTCTCTCCTTACGTCAGTAGGCTAACCTGGGGGCCGCGACCTGCGGTTCTCCGGCAGCAAAACCCACCCTGCCTTGCGGCGGTTCTTGGAGAAGACCGGGAGGGCCGTTAGACTCCGCGCCCTAGGAAGGCCGGCGTAAATACTGACTAAGGTAACCTTGAAACCTAACAGTTTGCTCTGACCCCATATATCTATCTGATGGACGGATCCGGGAACCCCTCAACCAGGGAGTTATTGGAACACTTAGCTACCCGGGTAGAGGAACAGGACAAGAACCAGGCACAGTTACTTCAGTTTCTTCAGAGCATGTCTGCTCGCCTGGACACACTGCAGGGGGCGGTGTCAGCTCAGGCAGTCCAGGCAGCGGTACCTGATCCACCACCGATTCCCCCTCAACCTGCTCCTGCCCAGGGGGGTGGTGCCGCTCCTCTCCCGGTGAATTCCCAACTTCGCATCCCTAATCCTCCGAAATTCGATGGGGACCCCAAGGCCTGCCGTGGATTTTTAAATCAGTGTGATATCCAGTTCGAACTCCAGCCAGGGAACTTCCCTACTGAAAAAGCTAAAGTAGCGTATATTATCTCGTTACTTACCGGTCAAGCTCTTGCCTGGGCATCTCCCCTATGGGAACACAATGATCCTTCGCTACATAACTGTTCCACCTTCCTGGAGGCTTTCAGACATGTCTTTGATGAACCAGGAAGAGTTTCCAGCGCTGCCTCTGGCATCCTTCGCCTGCGTCAAGGCTCTATGACCATAGGCCAGTATGCTCTTCAATTTCGCACTATGGCGGCTGAGTTACGTTGGAATAATGAGGCCCTGGTAGCAACCTTCTGGCAGGGTTTGACCGACCGCATTAAAGACGAATTGGCAGGTCGTGAACTTCCAACTTCTCTGGATGCTTTGGTCTCTCTATGTAACCAGATTGACATTAGATTCCGTGAGCGCTCTCAGGAGAAAGAGAGTTCTCGTCGTTCTCCTTTTCGTCTGGTCCCACGTTTTCAGAGTCCGGTGATGTCTGAGGAAGAGCCCATGCAGTTGGGAAGAGCTCGCCTTTCTCAAGAAGAGAGGGAAAGACGGTTCAAAAATCGTTTATGTCTCTACTGCGGAGAACATGGTCATTTGCTAAACAATTGTCTTAAGCGTCCGGGAAACGACCGAACCTAACTAACGATGGAGAGGCCAAGTTAGGTGTACGTATTTCCTCTCCTGTTGATTCTAGTTTTTCTATTCAGGTTCTGTTACAATACTTTGACAAACAGCTTTCTCTTCCAGCACTCATTGACTCCAGAGCAGCAGGGAATTTCATAAGAGCTGACATAGTGGAGAAGTTGTCCTTACCTACCCTTCCCCTGGATCCCCCGATTGCCATCACAGCCATTGATGGAAAACGCATTAGTGGAGGATCACTCAAGAAACGTACCATCAAGCTCTCTCTTCGTATAGGAGCCCTGCATACTGAATCTATTTCCTTGTTGGTCATTCCAGAGGCTATTAATCCCCTCATTCTTGGTCTTCCGTGGCTCCAACTTCATTCCCCTACATTAGATTGGCATAAGCCAGAAGTTCTTGCCTGGGGTCCGGCCTGTCATTCTCGTTGCCTTCCCAGAATCAATAAGTTCACCTAGAATGAAGCTGCATCATCATTTAAGTCCACTGGTATTCCTCTCCAATACCGTTCATTCTCGGATGTGTTTTGCGAAAAGGAGGCCTCCAAATTACCTCCCCATAGACCGTGGGATTGTTCTATTGAGCTTTTACCCGACAAAATACCACCCAGAGGACGCGTTTTTTCGCTATCGCTACCAGAGTCCAACTCCATGTCTAAATACATAGAAGAGAACCTAGAAAGAGGCTTTATTCGGAAATCATCCTCCCCTGCAGGGGCCGGCTTTTTCTTCGTTAAAAAGAAAGACGGGGGTCTACGTCCATGTATAGATTATCGTGGGCTGAATGCCATTACTGTGAAGAACAAGTACCCGTTACCATTGATTTCAGAGCTATTTGATAGAATAAAAGGCGCAGTTATTTTTTCCAAATTAGACTTGAAGGGTGCCTACAATTTGATCCGTATTAAACAAGGGGATGAATGGAAGACTGCGTTCAATACCCATGATGGACACTTTGAATATTTAGTTATGCCCTTCGGGTTATGTAATGTCCCCGCAGTGTTTCAAAACTTCATCAACGAAATTTTTCAAGATTTTCTCTACCAGTTCGTGGTGATTACCTGGATGATATCCTGATATTCTCTCCGGACATCGTGTTGCATCGCCATCATGTTTCCTTGGTGCTTGAACGCCTTCGGGTACATCAACTGTTTTGTAATTTGGATAAATGCATCTTTGAAAAAAGTCATATTCCCTTTCTTGGACACGTGATCTCTGGATCTGGGCTATGCATGGATTCCGAGAAAGTAAAGGCAGTTTCTGAATGGCCTCAGCCGATAGGCCTGAAAGCAATCCAACGTTTCATAGGCTTTGCCAATTACTATCGGCATTTTATTAAAGGCTTTTCTTCAGTGATCGCACCCATTACTGCACTAACTAAGAAAGCTATCAATACTAAACTTTGGCCTCCTGAGGCAGAAAAGGCCTTCTCTTCCCTAAAGAAAGCATTCACGACAGCTCCTTTCCTCCATCAACCAGATCCTACCTTTCCTTTCTTTCTGGAGGTCGATGCCTCCTCTGTGGGAGTGGGGGCTATCTTGTCACAGAAGGACTCTGGTGGAAGATTATCTCCTTGTGGTTTCTTTTCCCGTAAACTTTCTGTTGCCGAGAAGAATTATGGCATCGGAGATAGGGAACTCCTGGCCATCAAATTAGCCTTAGAAGCATGGAGACATCATTTGGAAGGAGCTAGGTTTCCTATCACGATTTTTACAGATCATAAGAACCTTCTATATTTACAAACAGCTTCTTGTTTAAACCCTCGGCAAGCCAGATGGTCCCTGTTTTTCTCCCGGTTTATATGATCATCACCTTTAGACCAGGATCTAAGAACAAGAAAGCGGATGCTCTTTCCCGATCCTTTGATGCCACTGATACTATAGAGGATACTCCTAGACCCATCCTGGGTTCCAAATGTATACTGGCCACCACCCCTGCTCATCTAGTGATTCCTCCCGGGAAGACCTTTGTTTCTTCTCATCTTCGATCAAGACTCCTCAAGTGGGCTCACGCCTCTCGGTTCTCTGGTCATGCTGGGATCAAGAAGACTCTGGATTTTGTCTCCCGTAATTACTGGTGGCCATCGATTCACTCTGATGTTCGGGAGTTCGTTACGGCTTGTTCCATCTGCGCTCAGAACAAAGTACCTCGGCAAGCCTCCTATGGATTGTTACAGCCTTTACCCATTCCGGATCGTCCATGGAGTCATCTCTCCATGGACTTTATCACTGATTTACCCTCTTCAAGAGACTTTTCCGTGGTTTGGGTAGTCACAGACCGTTTCTCACGGGCTGCTCATTTCGTACCTCTAAAAGGCCTTCCATCTGCTCCGGTGCTGGCACAACTTTTTATAAAGGAAATATTCCGTCTCCATGGTTGCCCAGAGGTCATCGTTTCAGACCGTGGAACACAGTTTGTTGCAAGATTTTGGAGAGCCTTTTCTCGTGTTTGTGGAATCAAACTGAATTTTTCCTCTGCATACCACCCCCAAAGCAATGGTCTAACGGAGAGGACTAATCAAGAGCTCGAAAAATTCCTCAGATGCTTCATTTCAGCTAAACATGACGACTGGGTTGATTTGTTACCTTGGGCAGAATTTGCTCACAATAATAATTCTCATGACTCTACATTGGTTTCCCCTTTTTTTGCTCTCCAAGGCTTTCATCCTAGAGTTCCTCCTTTTAATGATTTGCCTACATCCGGAATTCCTGCTGTAGATTCCATGTGGTCAGACTTCTCGTCCAGGTGGGGTATAATCAAACGTAACCTACTTCACGCCACTGCCACCAGCAAAAAGGCGTTTGATAAGAAAAGAAGACCTTCCCCATTACTTTCTCCTGGCGATAAGGTATGGCTATCTACGCGGAACCTTCGCCTGTTGGTTCCTTCTAGGAAATTCGCTCCCCGTTTCATTGGACCCTTCAAGATCTTGGAAGTTATTAATCCAGTAGCTTTCAGATTAAAGTTGCCTCCTACTTTAAGGATTCCCAACGTGTTTCACATTTCCCTCCTCAAGCCACTGGTCATTAATAAATTTTCCTCTTCCAAGAGACCTCCTGCCGCTGTCTCTACGCAAGATCATGAATTCGAGGTCAAGGAAATTATAAATTCTCGCATTTCCAGGGGTTCTCTACAATTCTTGGTTGATTGGAAAGGCTACGGACCAGAGGAGCGTTCATGGATTCCGGCACGTGATCTACATGCTCCAGTACTGTTAAGAAAATTCCATGCCAAATTCCCTCAGAAACCTTATAGGCTGTCCGGTGGCCATCCCTAATGGGGGGGGGGGTACTGTCACGGCGCTTACCTGTGTCAGCGCCGCTCCTTCGTTCTGTACTGCCGCACTTCCGGGTAGGTCCCGGCGGCAGGTCAGCTGATCTGGGTGGGGAATTCAAACTCCTACTTCAGGACTGCTCTGACACACTGTAGGTGTCAGAGCAACGTGTTACCTGTATCTGGCTGCACTTCCTGTGCTTTGACTTCCCTGGTGTTCTCCTTTGTGACTGTTGATCTCTGTGTACGGAACCAGCTCTCCTTCAGACCATTCTTCTGCCCTAACCCCTGGTACTGCATAACGGACAGATCTCTGTGTACCGAACCAGCTATCCTCCAGACCATTCTACTGCCTAACCCCTGGTACTGCATAACGGACAGATCTCTGTGTACCGAACCAGCTATCCTCCAGACTATTCTTCTGCCTTATCCCTGGCACTGCATTAACGGACGGATCTCTGTGTACCGAACCAGCTATTCTCCAGACCATTCTTCTGCCTTATCCCTGGTACTGCATTAACGGACGGATCTCTGTGTACCGAACCGGCTATTCTGGACTACGCTTCTGCTCCTGGGGCTGTACCGTGGATTGACTCCTGCATTCCTCCAGTCTCTACTCCAGACTACTACCTTCTGAATATACGGTTAGTGACTTCAGTTATCTATTCTTCTGTGGATCTGACCGTGCCGCTACATGTCCATCTCATAGAACTCTCTCCTTACGTCAGTAGGCTAACCTGGGGGCCACAACCTGCGGTTCTCCGGCAGCAAAACCCACCCTGCCTTGCGGCGGTTCTTGGAGAAGACCGGGTGGGCCGTTAGACTCCGCGCCCTAGGAAGGCCGGCGTAAATACTGACTAAGGTAACCTTGAAACCTAACACTCTGCTTCCCGAGAATCGATCGGGCAGGTTCAGTTTCGGCTCTGTAAAGACGTCAGTGGAGATTTGTGGAACCTGCGGATTTCTGGAGGACTCTTCTTGTGCTGACAAGCGATGAGACAAACTCTGTACAACTTGTGACAAAGCCTGGATCTGATTCAGCAGGATCTAGGCTGGAAAAAAGTTTGGCTCGCTGTCATCCATGACAGAATTACCCCCAATCTTCTTTGGCTGGTTATAATGTTATGGCAACCAGTGCGGCATAAACTTGTAGAACCAAAGCAGAAGAGGTCTTCACCTATAGCAGCCGCCTTTCCCCTAGAGACTGGTTAAGCTCATAGGTACTCGGATGCCCCCAGGACTTACAATCAGTGTAGTACAAGTTTATGTTCACACTGCAGCGCATAGGTATAGGAGGTAATACACAGAGTAGGGACCGGCCAGAGATCTGCGGAGTGGACCGAGCACAGGTGGAGACCTTAGGTGCTAGCTGGGTCAGGGCCACAGGCAAAAGTCCGAGTACAGCCAGAAGATCTGGTTCACAGGCAAAGGTTTAGAGTCCGGGTAAAGGCAGGAGGTCAGGGTCACAGACAAAGATTCACAGTCCAGGAACAGGCAGAGGTCATACACAGGAAAAAGCAATCTAAGGTTAAACACCAACACAGCACAGAAGCAGGCAGCAGTAATGAGACAGAACACTATAACCGGCAGGGAGGCTAAGCCCTGGGTAAAATACTGGAACCAGCCAATCAGGGCTTCGCCCTGTAACAAGCCTCAAGACCAGACTAATTAATAAATGCTTTAATAAATCAGCCTGTAGGCTGTGCACTTAACGCACGCGCCCGGCTGCCCTGTGTTGCCGGGGAGTGCTAACAGGCCATTCTGCGTCTGGCCGTTGCCCTGGCAACGGTCGGGGACGAGATGCAGGAAGTGACGTTGTGGTTGTCATGGAGAAGTCTGGGATGCCAGCAGCATGGGATCGAGAATCGCGGCGTTGCCCGCGGCCGCCGCGGCTGATAACACAACCAAGACCAAACCTCCTTGTGGGAGTCCCTGGTGAATACCTTTACCCCGTGGTAGGCAGTACTAAACCACGCAACCCGAAAAGTACTCAATCTCTGAAATATCCAGTCTCTACTGATGAGCCAGCAATTACCTTACAGGAGTTTCTACAAGCTATTAACACCTCTGAAAAGAGGGTAACGGACAAGATTGGGGAGGAGCTGGTTGACCTCTCCTTAATATGACATGATTTGCAGAAAATCTGGGAGCAGATTGGTGAGAAAGAGACCCACAACTCTACCCTGGAAGTCGCCTGGCTCAATTGAAAGGTCCTTTGCTGTTCCAGAACCAGTGGGGGCGGTGTTTACTGATTTTTAAATTAACGTACAAAAGACAGGGGGCTCAAACTATATAGGTGAAAAGAAGACACAGAGACCCCTATGCTATGTTCTTTCCTGCTTTCCTTTAAGGGTACGACTTTCATTTTTGAAACTCCAACACTCAAACTGGTGCCGCTATATGGATCGAAATGCTCCTAGGGGACCTTGAACTTAATTACTATGTGCTGCTGCTGACAAGTCTGGGTATTATATATATGCTTCCGTGGTTTAAATGTCAATTTTGTTACCTCACAGTGGGGCAACATTAGCTAGGGGGAACATTGCTTTAGGGCTTGCGGTATCCCCCTACCATACACACACACACACACACACACGCGGCTTTTTCTGCCTTTTTTCCTTCTCTGTCTTCTTCTCAATTCCCTTTTTTCCTGGGTTGATGTACTGGATATTAGGTGTGTAGGATTGTCTTCTGGATTAGTTTGTTTGGAATTCAGGTATGTTTAGTTGGGGTAGGATGTTTGGGATCTGGTGGGGGGAGTTGAAGGGAATTTATTTGTAGGGTTAAGCATTGTGTCATGTACTGCATTATTTATCATATTTCTGTGCTACAGAAGTGTACTGTTTATTTTGGCTGTGCTGGATCTGGGTAGCTGGTTGTCTGTCTGGGCTTGGGTTGACAGTGTTTTTGGCACAGGTGTTTAATGTGTATCCTTCTCTTATTTTGTACTTTGCCGGCTAGGCGAACTGGGAGCGCGTCTCTCTGTTTCTTTACTTGAAATGTCCGAGGCCTCAACGGCAAGGTTAAGTCGTTGGTTACGTCTCAACTCAAGAAATATGAGGTGAATGTCATTTGCCTTACTGAAACTCATTTGGTTGGTGGTAAATTGTTGCCACTTAAAAAGCCATGGGTTGGGTTGGCATATTATACAGTTCATGCCTGAAACTCTAGAGGAAGTCCCTGCTCATTTGGAATGAAGTTCATTTTCTGAAAAAAGTCTCACTGGGCAGATTTGTATTCATTAGTGGTACTATGCTCTACTGGTTCTCCGAGGGATCTATATTCCACCCCCTTACAATAGTGATATTCTTAAAAAATGTACAGACTTTAAGCCACGAAACTTCAGTACTCTGCTTTGGGAACTTTAATAATGTGTTGATAATATTGGTAGATGGTGGGAGTAACGTGTGTCACTCAGGGCAAATCAAAAGTTGCTGAATTAGTGTGTGAAATGGGATTGGAAGATGTGTGGCGTCCAAGACATCCAAGGGATGAGCAGTTCTCTCTTTTCTCAGCCTCCTATCATGCCTCCCCAGGATTGATCTAGGCCCATTGTCCAGGAGGTTAGGGCCACCCTTTGTAGATGTAGTTTATTTCCCACGGGGGATTTCTGACCACTCTCCCCTGGCTTTTATAATTGATCTCCAAAACCCCAAGGACAAAAATTTTGGAAATTCAATTTTTCTGGTTAACTGTGCTGGGTGATGGATCTGATCAGGTATCCCAGTGGGAGGAATATTTTGCTACTAATGTATTCTGGGTTGCTTTTAAAGCCTTCTCAAGGGGGATCCCTCATCTTTAGTGTCAACTCCTTTAAACAAGGGTCCAGACTGAAAGGAGAGGAGCTGAAATGTACCTGGAGGTACAGTATCTGGAGTACCTGGAGGAAGTATATATTACCTCCCATTTGGATACTGGTAGACTTCCATGGTTGGCTGCCCAGAGGGAGTGGTTGGACTATTTCTTGGATAAGTCAAAGCAAATGCTCCTGTTTGCCAAACATGCCCAGTATTTTAAATCTGTTAAATGTAGTAATTTCCTGGCATACTTGGCTAGATCTGAGCACTTGCACTTGGTCCTAGAGATAGTTGACTTTTTTATGACTACTTTAAGGATACGTACGCCTCTTATCGACTTATCCTGACCTCATAGTATTTCACACACTAAATTCAAACAAAAATAACAAATATAGAGGGCAGAGCACTGCAGCTACAAAAGGTCTAAATATCAAAATGTTTATTTACTTAAAAAAATATCAATTAACACAGATCATATAAAATCTAGACATATAGATGGTCATCCACAAAATATTATCTAAAAGAACTCATATATAATTCCCCTTCGTATTTTGTGCTTTAAACTTGAGGGAAATCAACATAAAAAATACTTTCCACATAAACGTTCTTCCCAATTTGTTAGCTTATATGAAGTCTTATTAACTGGAGTAATAACATGCAGGGGCGTCCCCCCGTGTGTAATTAGCCTTTCTCCATCCAGATAAGAAGATTAATCCTCTCAATCAATAAATCATCAATCTTGAAGCAAAGCATATAAATTCAGCACATATTCTGACACAATCTCTGTATCATCTAATAGGATCAGCTGTTTGTTGTCCAGAGTTTGGAATGACAATCACATACAATAATAAAATTCAATTAAGGCTCCATATCACCTTGTCCGATCAGCTGCTCAGTTTTACCCATGTCAAAGTCGAATATTTGGATGAAAGAAAGTATATTGATTAATATTGTTTTACCGTGCAATTGTGATCAGTACGCCACATGTCATAGCGCAATCGCATCATAAATAATGTACGCATACACTTACACATTTACTTTTACATAGTTTATTTTATAATAAGTTACAACCCACAGTCATTTATGAACAGATGTTACTTAATTTATAGTTAAATATTATAATGTTATATGCACTTTAGTGAGATCTAAGGTTTAGGTTACAGGAAACATATCATGTTTGGTGTCATTCTAATCCCCTATTTATCCGCAGACGTCCACTTCAATCGCCTAATGGATTGCATCTTGCGTATGCTAGATATGAATTATAGGGAATAAATCATCAGAATGGTATTGTCTGTGTAATGTAAATAGATCAGTTTGAACTAGTTCTTGGCGAGAAGATTAGTATGCATCTTCTGGAGAGCTGACCCCCACCCTTGGATGGCATCGTTTGAACTGGCCAATGACCTTTATTACATTGGACCTTCCTGAAGTCTGAACCTATGGAAACATGCCAAATCATCTGTATTGTTTTCACTGTATCACTGAGTGTATATAAGCAGGCGCTCTGGGACAAGCATGCAGTCACTTTGATCACAGATTTCAGGACTAAATGACTGTATAGCTGGAGCGCAGCAGAGCACAGTGTATGTATCGGCTGTACTTCTGTATTTAATGGTTATTCTTTTGCTTTTGCTAATAAATCGCTTTATGCTTTGGAACGACACAAATCGCATAGACAATGATTATTGGTAAACGATAAAATAACTTTAATACCCAGAATCTGGGATGGCAATTACACAGCAATAGCACAATCCTCTTAATAACTGTGAAAGGACCTTATATAGCCACCTTGCACAGTTCACTTCTCTGCTCCAGGCAGAGCTGCCCTCTTTGCTCCGAATGAATAGTCCCACTAGTGCCTTATAGTTCACACTCTGGTTAGACTTTTTGATCAGATCAAAGTTGATTCAAGCAAAGCCAATCCAATAAATGATGCTCAATTTCTCCTCCACTAGACCCTCTGACACGATTCGTTCCTAATAGGAACTTTTCCAAAGCATTGCGGAGTCCATCTTCAAACTTCCTTAAATAGTGATCTAGAATAGGTAATAAGCATCGCCTCCTTAATTACTTAATTATATAGCATCCGTGACTCTTTTCTTCCTTTTTCACATTAATTCTATGTTAAACTGACACTTTTTTTTCTCTATAGTCCAAGTTTATCAAAGTAACCACATTCATAATTTTAGATACCATTTAAATTATACATCAAGTAAAACACAAAATAACATAAAGGTACTTATCAGACTAATCAAATATAATACTATATCTAACACAGCTACCTATAAAAGCCTAAACATATTTAACAGCTTCCTACCTCCTAATATCATACGTATTAAATTAATTCTAGTCATTCAGATAAGTCGTCATGGGAATTATATATATTAGAGATTTTGCAACTAATCAAATATATAGATTTAATACAAACACTAATATTATTATTATTATTATTATTATTATTATTATGATAATAAATATTTGATAAATAAAAGATATATTAATACAAATATATAAAGTATAAAAATACACCAAGTATACCTTGGTGATGCTTCTTTACCCAGGCTGAGTTTGGCTAGGATGGAATTTCTGGATTCATCCAATACACTGGAGGAGATAGATGATGCTCTTTCCTCTTTTCCTAAGGGAAACTTCCCAGACATGGGTGGCATACCTATTGAGCTTTACAAGAAACACATGGGGATTTTTGTCCCTAAACACTTGGAAACTTACAAAGATCTGAATGATTTAAACTCTGTATCTGCTTCTGTGTCCGAATCACTTATAATTTTGATAGCTATATCGGGGAAGGATCCCTTGTCTTTGGAGTCTTAAAGTCCCATATTCCTACTGACTACTGATGTCAAAATATTGGCAAAAATTCTGGCACTGCATCTCAATCGCGTTATTAGTGAACTTGTGCATCCTGACCAAACTGGTTTAATGGTCTTTTATTAGACTGCCATTACTCTTTACGTCGATTGCTTTGTCACTTGCAACTGCGGCATTAGGGGGCTGGCGAGGCAGTAGTCGCTAGACACCGCTAAGGCGTTTGATTTTGTGAAGTGTAAGTATTTGTGGGTGGTTCTGTCTAAATTTGGTTTCAAGCCTGTCTATGCTAACTGGGTGCAGTTGCTTTATTCCTCCCCTGCTGCTAGTCTGTGTCAATGGTTATGTTTCCCAGGGTTTTAACCATGGTAGAAGCCGAGGCAGAGATGCTCTCTGTCATCTGCGTTATTTGCATTGGCCATAGAGCCTTTAGAATGTATGATACTGGCACGCCCGCCGGACATACATGTTCTTAGTATGGGGGATAGAACGACTATCATCACGCTTTACGCAGACTAAATGTTGCTGTTTTTGTCGACACAAATAATTCATTGACTACTCTTTTATCTGCAGTGACCAAATTTGGAACATATTCTGGGCTACAGGTCAACTGTGATAAATCAATTATCTCTCCTAATAAGGGATCCTGCCCAATCGGTCCTGTTGTCCAAATTCCACTGCAATGGACCTCCAAATTTAAGTTCCTGAGTATTTGGTACTCTAACGATTTGGGTTTCTATATAGGATATAATATTAAGCCTTAAATTGATTATTTAAAAAACAGAATGCATGGCTGAAAACAATTGACGCTTATGGTTACTGGACGAGTCAATCTTGTCAAAATGATCTTGCAGCCAAAGTTCTTGTATGTCCTGCAGTAGATACCAGTTTATGTACCATGATATATCTTTCACAAAATATATCAAAATAGAAAAATAGCAAGTGGGCTCGTATTAAGTTTATAACTTTATGTTCATTGAAGAGAGCAGGTGGACTTTCTCTCCTGAACCTTTAATTGTATTATTATGCTTCACAGTAGGCACATATAATGCTGTGGTTGATGTCAAAAGATTGTACTGATGTTCATGATTACTTGCTTTAATAATCCACACACTTGTATTTTCTCATGGCCCGTAGACATACTGCACTGGATTCGTTAAAATATGAAACCTTTTGGTTAAGCTTATTGCTGACTCTGGGTATGATCCAGAAACTCCCCTTTGGATTAAATAATGACCTGGGTCCAAATTTGGGGTTCATTACTTTTGCCATTTATATGAGTGAGTTGTTCTGCGATTCTTTGACCAAATTGGAATGTCTTTAGGTGTTCCCAGGAGTTATTTCTATAAATATTTACAAGTCAGGCATGCTCTTGATTCGACAATTTCATGGGGCTGTTCCCTGCCTCCTTGATAACCCACTGAGACTAATGTTGAAGAGACTTGGTGCTTGATACCATACCTCATCAACATATTCCCTTCTGTTAGATTGGCTGGGTCCTAGCGGCCTCTTGGGATTGTGAATCACTTGGGAAGTTGATTTAGGTCTGATTAGTGATAAGAACTGGGGTAAGATACTTAAGAGCCCTTATAGCGTCACTGCATCTGCGAAATTTAAACTGATCCAGGTTTATATCCTCCAAAGGGTGTATCTCACTGCTCCATGGCTATCTAAATTTGGTGGGATGCATGCAATGACCTGTCCTAAGTGTGGTAGCCAAAAGGGCATTTCATATGGGACTGTCCCATGGTGTCTGGGGAGAATTCTGGGGTGAATTTATGGACTGCATATTAAAACTCGAAGTGGGTGTACCGCAAATTAGTCTTAGAATGTGCCTCCTTGGCTTTGGTGGGCAAGATGCATAAACTTATTAGACAGCTACTGTCAACTTTCATGTTAGCCAAAGTCATTAAAGCTAGGAAATAGAGATGCTCACTAACCCCCGTGAAGTGGTTTTGGTTTTGGATCTGGATTAGCTTCGTGTTTTGGTTTTGGCAAAACCGCCATCGTGTGTTTTGGTTTTGAATCTGTATTTTTTAGAACAATTGCTAAAATATGCTAAAATCACATAATTTTGCTAATTTTTGATCCTACATTATTATTAACCTCAATAACACTAATTTCAAGTCATTTGCAGTCAATTTTGACCACCTCACAGGTCACATTATTATTTTCATACACTTTCAGACAAATACTGCAGCGACCTGGCTGGATGCTAAGTGACAGAGCAATGACTCAAACACATGGCAGTTCCTACCACATCTAGGACACATTGGCACACAGCAGTTGCAGAATAGAAAAGTGGGGTAAGATGGAATTGTCCTTGGATCATGAAACCAGTTATGGTTCATTTGATCGCTCCACCCGTTTATTGGATAACTGAGGTAATTCTACAGCTAATACATGGCAACGAGCGCTGACCAAACCGGGATGCATGCTTTAATCAGACCCACACCAAACCAGGGTGCCAAACAATGCACTAAAAAGAGTCATTGTAATTGCCAGCAAAAAGTCAGTTCATCACTTAGCTTCGAATCAGCCCCAATTCCCACAAAATTATAATCTAGTTAGGTATCTTTGATGTAGAGTGCAGATTACAAACACTTGATGAAATAGCAGCAAAGTGGAAGGTAATACATATACACGTCTATTTAGACATGCATGCTTACATTACTTCTCCAAGCAACGTTGTTTCTTTGTTAATAAAACTGTTGTCTTTATATGGTTCAAAATATTAAAAATATGCTCCACCATTCTTTGGATGTTGATAGTTATTAGTAGGATCAGGTGGAGTTACAGCAGAGGTGTCACTAATTCTGGTAAATTATTTTACAGTAGACAAGACCAGATGTCAAAATGTTGTGCTGAATCATCTGCATCATCAATGGGTGTCTAAAATTTTTGCTAAACACACAACAATATATAGCACATGTAGGTAACATTGGCACACAGCGGTAGCGGAAATGAAAAATGGTGCAACAATTCCTCCCACCCACTCTTATGTTGGATATTAACAAGGACATGCACACTTTAACAAACCAAACACTTCAGCCACAAAAGTGCCACTCCAAAACAAGGTAACAATGGCCTTAAGCCACCTAAGGTAACAGTGCTGTTAATGAACTCTACTTTGGCAAGATGTTGTTTTCATCATCCTCAGCCTCATCCTAACCCTCATCAGTGTGTACATCATCCTCACACATTATTAATTTATCACCGCTGGAATCCACCATTCTCAGTATTTTGATGTAATTGGTGGGAAAGGCCTTCCTCGTGGAACTTGAAGTTCATTTTTATGAACATCAGCTTTTCCGCAGGGCAAAGCGATTTGGCACATGGGTCTCCAAATTCCCTTTTTTCTCACAGTATGTAAAGGGACTGTCTGATGTGTCAATTTCTATGCTGTCATGAAAATAATCCTCCACCATCCTTAGGATGTTGATAGTAGGATCAGATGGAGTTACGGCAGAGGTTTCACATTTTTTGGTCAATTCTTTTAGACCAGACCAGATGTCAAAATTTAATGCTCAGTCTTCTGCATCATCCCTGAGTCTCTTAGGAAAGCTACGTTTTTTCCTAGCAGCAGTTGAGTGAGTAACTGAAGTAGGAGACGTCGTCCTGTCATGTAACACTTGAGCTGTCATTTTGCTCACCAGCAGCTCCTTGCATCTCTTCAGATCTGGGTCAGTTGGAAACAAAGAGAAGACATAGCTCTTAAACTGAGGATCAAGCACAATCGCCAAAATGTAGTGATCCGATTTCAAGATTTTGATAACTTTTGGATCCTGGCGAAGTGAATAAAGTACTTGATCTACAAGTCCGACAAACTTAACGTAATTGCTTTGTTTAATCTCCTTCTTCAGTTTCTGCTGCTTTTCCAAAAGTCTAATTAAGGGAATCACTTGACTCAAGCTAACAGTGTCTGAACTCACTTCACTGGTGACTACTTCGAATGGTTTCACAACCTTGCACAACATGGATAGTATTCTCCACTGCGCTTGACTAAAATACATCCCCCCTCTTTACCAATGTCATGGCTTGTGAAATAAGCATGGATGGCTTTTCGCTGTTCCTACATCTGCAGAAGCATATACAGGGTGGAATTCCACCTTGTCACCACCTCTTGCTTCAGTTGGTGGCAGGGCAAATTAAATTGCTCTTGCAGCTGCTGCAATCTCCTACATGCTGTTGCCGAATGCCGGAAATGTCCAGATATTTTATGGGCCACAGACAGCATCTCCTGCATGTCCCTGTCATTTTTTAAAAAGCTCTGCACCACCAAGTTTATTGTGTGAGCAAAACAGGGAATGTGATGGAATTCACCCAGCTGTAATGCTCTCACAATATTGGTGGCGTTATCAGAAATGACATATCCTGAGGAGAGTCCAGGTGGGATAAGCCATGTTGCAATGACATTCCTTAGTTTTTGTAACAGATTGGCAGCTGTATGCCTCTTAGTGAAGCTGGTGATACACAGAGTAGCCTGCCCATGACAAATGTGACGTACTTGGGTACCTGCTACTGATGTTCCTGCTAGTGAATGCGAATCACCAACCCAGTGGGCTGTCAGAGTCATATAATCTTTAGTTTGCCCAGTTCCGCTTGCCCACATATCTGTGGTTAAGTGTACAGTAGGTAGAATGGCATTTTGCAGCCCAATAATATCATTTTTACAAACCTTCTGGTAGAGGTGAGGAATAGCCTTTCTACTGAAATGGTGTTGTGATGGAATTTGGAACGGGGACACAAGACCTCAAGTAACTGTCTAAA
The DNA here is from genome assembly GCF_038048845.1 of Mixophyes fleayi. NCBI lineage: Eukaryota > Metazoa > Chordata > Amphibia > Anura > Limnodynastidae > Mixophyes > Mixophyes fleayi. The sequence goes on from NC_134402.1 coordinate 229,642,309, forward strand.
ACCAGCTGCATTAATAGTGGATATTGGACGCAGATCTAATACTAGCATAGTCGCCATGGCATCTGTGATCCGCTTTGCGACTCGGTGACAGTTTTCATACTTGCTTCCTCTTGCAAGGATTGTTTAACAGTCAATTGTTGCAAACTACTAGTAGTCTTCTTCTTGGTCTGCTTCTGGGATGAAGATTCACCCCCAGCAACAGCAGCAGCAGTGGGGTTAACGCTCAAGAATTATTCTGAGGAATCCAGGATAGTGAAGGAGTCATCTAGCCTTAGCAACTTGGATGCAGGACTAACTCCGATCGCTACTGAGGATATTGTTGAGGATGGTGTTGTGGGTGTAGATTGCAGGTGTCGGGATGTAGCTGAGAGAAGGGACCTAGCTGATGATGGACTGCCTGTTAATTTTTTAGCATAAGTTTCTGATTTTCCCAACAGCTTGCCATGAACTTGTTTCAAATGGCGCAACATGGATGAGGTTCCTAGATGGTTAAGGTCCCTACCCCGACTGACTGTAGCTTTACATATGCTACAAATGGCTAGACAAATGTCAGGATTTGGGTAAAATTAATTCCACACATAAGAGGTGGATTTTTTTGGTCTTATGTCCAGGTATGACAATGGCCTTCTTCTTATCATGTGCAAGAACTGCTCCCACCGCTGCAGGACTTACACAAACAACATCATCCTCATCAACATCCTCATTAGCGCCCTCGTCTGCTATACAAATATCCCCCTCATCCTGTTGCAATTCCAAAGTGACATCCTCAATTGGTGTATCACCGGCTACACTCGGGCTGTTCAGGCACACATCTGCAGAAATGCAGAAAGGGGCCTTCTTTATGGGTACACTATCAGAATGGTCACGATTACACATAGCACTCGTGGATGGACTCTTCAAGCTTGACTTTTACACGTAAAAGTGTTTGGGTACCACTTTTGGAATCTGAATGACAAGGTCTTGTTTGGTCACGACTGACCTTACAAGAAGATGGCTGTGACAGTTGCAGAACTCGCACTCATAGAGAAAGGCGAAGGTCTCATTCTTTCTTTGTCACTGCGTGTGTAGAATGGCATGTTGGCAATTTTAGTTTTTTCTGCAGATAACTTTGTCTGGGTTACAGTTCTTTTTTTCTTGACCAAGTTAAAAGGTTTTTTTACATTTTTGTTTCCCTGACTTTAAAACACTATGTACTTTTACATAGCCTTTACCAGATGACATACATGGATTATTATCATGACCAGTGTCAGCAGCTGCTTGGTGCTCCTGCTCTTCTGTGTACTGCTGTGAATCCATTTTGATAACACTGTACACTTTGACTGAAAATTCAGAAGAAAAGCCTGCAAGGGCTAGTATTTGTATTTCAGCAATAACAATTAGCAATGGAGCAATGAAGCTCTTCTCTTTGTGTGTTACCTATATAACACCGTACACTTTGACTGGAAATTCAGAAGAAAAGCCTGCAAGGCCTAATATTTGTATTTCAGCCATGACAATTAGCAATGGAGCAATGAACCTCTTCTCTTTGTGTGTTACTTATATAACACAATAGAATTTGACTGCAAATTCAGAAGAAAAACCTGCAAGGCTAAGTATTTGTAATTTAGCAATGACAATTAGCAATGGAGCAATGAAGCTCTTCTCTTTGTGTGTTACCTATATAACACAGTAGAATTTGACTGCAGAATTACACCAACCCTGCCAGCACTAGTATTTGCATTTTTCTGCAATGAGAAATAGCAATGGCGCTCTCCTCTTTGTGTGTTACCTATATAACACAGTAGAATTTGACTGCAGAATTACACCAAGCCTGCCAGCACTAGTATTTGTATTTTTCTGCAATAAGAATTAGCAATGGAGCTCTCCTGAATGTCACTGTAGACTTTGCTGAACACTGCTACACCCTCCTCTTTCAATTCTATCTATTTTGCTGCCCAACTGCTCTACACACTGTGCTACCCCTTCTGTGTCCCTCTTTCAAATGGTGCTAGATCGCCGATTAGGGCGGTATTTATAGATTTCAAAACTCACGAGGTCCAAGGTCTGACGAAGTAACGATAACAGCTTGCCCTGTTTTCGATTTCGAAAAAGCGAGAAAATACTGAGCCGGCTCGGCACTCTGATCCCCTAAGTTTGGGTGTGTTCAGTTTTCGAGGAACTGAGCCTGAGCATCTCTACTAGGAAGTGGATGGCACCTGAGTGGCCGAATGTCTACGACTGGGTCAGCCTAGTTAATGACACAGTTGGTCAGAAAAGGTTCATGTACACCAGTCGAAATATGATGGACAAGTATGAAAGATTTGGTACAAGTTGAAAACCTCACCTTTTGCTCTGGAGGAGCTGCGGGACTTAGATTGCTCGCTATGATATGTGCCGGGCAGACACCTAGTCACTCTTCATGTATTTCCTTTGTGTGTAACAAATATTTGCATTTTTCATTGCTATATATACACTTGCTTGCACGCTGTATTCTGCAATGTCCATTTCATAATGCTCTCATAATCTACAATGATGGTTGTCAGGAACGCCCATCCCAGTCGGCCTCAGATACAGCAATCTGAAACAGCTGGCTGTGACTGGAGTCATCTTAGTCACTTACCAATGGATGCACCTTTTCTGCCACCATGAAGGATTTACTATGGAGTCCTTGAGTTCACCAAAACCACTTATTAATGTTTCAGACTTAAATCACATACACATATAGCATAAACCTCACTTGGCTTCGTAAGTTCACAAAGAATCACGGAGAATATGCTAAAATAAATGTATTTAAAATGAACAATGTTTCCAAGTCTTAAGTACAAACAGTTAATAACAAGGCATACAAAATAAGTTACACAAATACGTTTCTGAAATAAAATAGGAAATAAAACCAGAGTCACTAACTTACTAGCTTGGCGCAAGAGGAGTACACTTTGGGAAAGATGGCACATTCCAACCTAGACATGTGTCTCCATAGAATGACCAATACTACTGGGTAAAACAGCTGATTTTAACCTTTCTCACACTGCTCTCACCCCAACCTTTGGAAATCAACTTTCCCAATGTCAAGGTAGACTGGTTCCTAGAATGACGCAGGGCTTTCGAAATTAGTTATCTATCTCCTGATATATAGGTCTGCATCTCAATGGACAGGATTTCTCACCTCTGCTCTGCCTGGCTGGTCAGACTGTTTACAAAAACTCTGTAACGCCTCAGCGATATTATCTGTCTGGCCTGGTTACTTTCAAAAGTCTCTTGACACTTGCACAAGTCAAACTCATGTCATTCAGCAAAGTCCACTGTGACATTATTTTACAAGGTTAAATACAAAATACACATGTGCTTACATGAATATTCAGGGAAAAGTAACAATCAGTGATTAGGTGCAATACATAATCGCCACAGTGGTCTATATGACACTTGTTAACTGCCCCCTGTGTGGGTTTAGTTTTGGTGATTATTTGGTCTTAGAAAAAATAGTAAAAAAAAGACTGCACGGTGAAATAATTGTCTCATTCCACCTTTGTGTGCAGACAGTGGTGGACTAGCTAGGGTGTCAGCTTGTTCGATGGTAAATGGGCCCTGTGGGCCCGCGATGAAGTGGGCCCCCTTAAACTTAAGACAATATGTTAAAAATGTTAATGACCTTTTAGTAGCTTGAAAATATAATAGAAGTTCCAATATTATTACTGTATGCATCTAAAATTACTATTTTAATAAAATAATTTTTGAGGATACTTTATATTTAAGAATATAATAAATATCTCTGAAAAAATAATTCTGATTCAGGTTATGTGAGGCCAACACATATGTTATATAAACTCAGGTCTTTACTATTGTAAAGACCCGAGTTTACTATTACTATTGACTGCGCAATGAAGCTTAGCTGGGAATCTCAGCCTGGGATCGTGATGTGCAGCTGGACTCAACTTTGCATCTAGTAAAATGTTCAGTACTAGCAAACCATTTAAAAATATTCACCATTTCTTTAAAATTTTAAATAAATCAATTAATTAATTAATTTATAACAATCTGTATTTATATTTAGTATCTACTGCATACTGCCAGCAATATGTACAATATATGTACACTGTAATTGCAAAAAAATATATATATTTTGCAAAAATTTAAATTGTACCTTTTTTCCACATATGTATTTTTGAAAATTGTATTTATTTCTTATAAAAATTAAATGATAGCCTTATAGTTGTGGGAGGGCCCCCTTTGTCTCCTGACAACCAATATTTTTAGACTCAGTCCACCACTGTTAGGTCTGTCTGATCACGTGACCTGAAAGGCGGGGAATTCAAACTTCTCCACTATTTGTTAGGTCTGTCTGATCATGTATGCTGAGAGGCAGGGAATTAAAACTTCTCCACTATTTAGTTTTCACTCTGACACTCTCCTGTGTCAGAGTATCAAGTGTACTTAGTGTCTGGCTGCTCCTGATCCCTGTGCACTTCTCCCTGTGAATACTGGCTGACTTTATGTGTACCGACCCGGCTTATCTGATTATCCCTGCATCTGCAGAATCCCTGGCAACACGCTCTGGCTGACTTTCTGTGTACCGACCCGGCTTGTTTATTTAACCCTGCAACTGCTGAATCCCTGGCAACACGCACTGACTGACTTTCTGTGTACCGACCCGGCTTGTCTATTTAACCCTGTAACTGGTGAATCCCTGGCAACACGCACTGGCTGACTTTCTGTGTACCGACCCGGCTTGTCTATTTAACCCTGCATTTGCTGAATCCCTGGCAACATGCACTGGCTGACTTTCTGAGTACCGACCCGGTTGTCTATTTAACCCTGCATCTGCTGAATCCCTGGCAACACGCACTGGCAGACCTTCTGTGTACTGAACCGGCTACAGTTCCTGACTCCTCTTGTGTTTGTCTCCTCGCGCCTATCTACTAGACAGCAAGGTACGTCTGGCTTCCTACTTCTTACAATTAACCTGTTTAATATCCAGCTAGACGAGGCCTTTTACTGTGTTCCCAGAACCGTTCACCTTACTACTATCTCTCTACCACGCCAGTGGGCTAACCTAGGGGCCGCGACCTGCGGGCCTCCTGCAGCTAAAACCATCCCGCCTTGCGGCGGTTCTTGGAGAAGACCGGGGGGGTCCATTAGACTCCGCGCCCTGGAAAGGCCAGTGCCAATACCGGTTGGTAGTTGTCTCCAGTGAGACGTAACAGTTTGCTCTGACCCATTATGGATGGATCTGGAAACCCTTCTGCTAGAGATCTGCTGTAGCACCTGGCTACTAGGGTTGAAGAGCAAGAGTAAAACCAAACCCAGCGGCTGAAATCCCTTCAGAGTATGTCCACCCATTTAGATACTCTCCAGAATACCCTCTCGGCCCCGGTGGGCATACCACCCCTTCCTCCCTCTCCTCTGTAGGCCGCTCCTCCTCCTAGTGGCGCTGTGGCCCCTACTCCTGCGTCTTCGCAGCTTCATATTCCCAATCCTTTTAAGTTTGATGGGGACCCCAAGGCATGCCGTGGATTTTTAAATCAATGTGCCATTCAGTTTGAGTTGCAGCCTGGGAACTTTCCTACTGAAAAAACTAAAGTGGCCTACATTATATCATTATTATCTGGACCAGCGCTAGCCTGGGCATCTCCCATGTGGGAATATAATTATCCTTTGTTACACAATTGTGCCACTTTCTTGGAGACCTTTCGGGGCATCTTTGATGAACCCGGACGGGTGTCCAGTGCTGCTACTGGCCTTCTACGCCTTCGCCAGGGTACACTCCCTCTTGGACAGTACGCTCTCCAGTTTCGCACTCTTGTGGCTGAACTACGTTGGAATGATGAAGCGTTAGTGGTCACCTTCTGGCAGGGCCTGTCTGAACGGATCAAAGATGAATTAGCAGGTCATGAGCTTCCTACTTCTTTGGACGCTTTGGTTTCACTCTGCAATCAAATAGACATTCGTTTCCGTGAACGTACCCAGGAGAAGGAGGATTCCCGTCGTTCGAGATCTCGTTTGGCCCTACGCTCTCAAAGTCCTATGGTTCCTGTAGAAGAGCCTATGCAATTAGGCAGAGCACGTCTCTCTTCAAGAACCGGCTATGTTTATACTGCGGAGAACCTATACATCTGCTGAGTACTTGTGCCAAGCGGACGGGAAAATGTCAGAGCTTAACCGGCTCTGGAGAGGCCAGGTTAGGTGTTTCCTCTACATCTCCTGTCGATTCCTGTTTTTCTATTCAGGCCCTTCTACTTTTCAAAGATATTCCACTTTCTCTTCCAGCTCTTATTGATTCTGGGGATGCGGGGAATTTCTTAAGTGCCGCCATTGTCCGAAGATTAGGGGTGCCTACCCTTTCTCTGGATCCTCCCATGGTCTTCACTGCTATAGATGGCAGTCATATTGTAGGGGGATCTATTAAAGAACGTACTGTGAACCTTTCTCTGCAGATCGGAGCATTGCACACTGAAGTCATTTCCTTCCTTGTCATTCCCGAAGCCATCAATCCTTTAGTGTTAGGTCTTCCCGGGCTAAAACTTCATTCTGCCACTCTGAATTGGCATAAAGCGGAAGTCCTTGCTTGGGGCCCGGCCTGCCATTCTCGTTGTCTTCCGAAGGTAAAGAGGTCTCTCCTCAAGGGCGCTTCTTCCTCCCATATCTCTCTGGGCATTCCTACCCAATATCATTTCTTCTCTGATGTGTTCAGTGAGAAAGAGGCTTCTAAATTACCTCCCCACCGACCATGGGATAGTAGTATTGAACTCCTACCGGATAAAGTGCCACCCAGGGGCCAGGTCTATCCATTATCCATGCCAGAATCTATCTCCATGGCTACGTATATTGAAGAAAATCTGAAACGAGGTTTTATTAGGAAATCCACCTCTCCAGCAGGGGCTAGGTTCTTCTTCATAAAGAAAAAGGATGGTGGTATTCGTCCTTGTATCGATTACCGGGGTCTCAATGCCATAACGGTGAAAAATAAGTTTCCCCTACCCTTGATCTCTGAGTTATTTGACAGGATTAAGGGATCTTCAGTGTTTTCCAAATTGGACCTCAGAGGCGCTTATAACCTCATTCGTATTAAACAAGGAGACGAGTGGAAAACAGCATTCAATACCCATGATGGACACTTTGAATACCTCGTCATGCCTTTTGGCTAGAGTAATGCCCCTGCCATTTTTCAAAACTTTATGAATTAAATTTTTCAGGATTTTTTTTACCACTTTGTAGTAATCTACCTGGACGATATTCTTATATTTTCTTTCGATATATCATCTCATCGTAGACATGTCTCTTTGGTACTTGACTGCTTATGTCAGCACTAATTATATTGTAAGCTAGAGAAATGTCTCTTCGAAAAAGATTCTCTTCCCTTCTTAGGCTATGTGGTGTCCGGCACTGGTCTGCTCATGGATCCCGAGAAACTGAAACCAGTGTTGGAATGGCCTCAGCCAGTTGGACTTAAGGCGGTGCAAATGTTCATAGGCTTTGCCAATTACTACAGACAATTTATCAAGGGCTTCTCATCTTTAATAGCACCCATCACCGCTCTAACCAATCATTTTTTCTTTTTCTTCACTGAAAAGAGCCTTTACTTCTGCCCCCATCCTTTCTCAGGCTGATCCTACATTTCCTTTTTTCCTGGAAGTCGATGCATCTTCGGTTGGCAAAGGAGCCATATTATCTCAAAGGGACTCCTCGGGGAAACTCTCTCTCTGCGTGGCTTCTTTTCCCGGAAATTCTCTGCCTCTGAGAATAATTATGGCATTGGGGACAAGGAGCTTCTTGCCATTAAGTTAGCTCTGGAGGAGTGGAGGCATCACTTGCAGGGACCTATGTTCCCCATAACCATAAACACGGATCACATGAATCTCCTTTACCTTCAAACAGCATCTTATCTTAACCCCCATCAGGCCAGGTGGTCATTGTTTTTCTCTCGTTTCAACATGATCATCACGTTCAGGCCAGGTTCCAAGAACAAAAAAGCTGACGCTCTGTTCCCATTCTTTCGACTCTACTGATGCTATGGAAGATTCTCCTAGACTTGTTCTGGATTCGAAATGTATCGTGGCTACCACCCCTACTCACCTTGTTCCCCAATGGAAGACCTTGGTCCCTCCCCACCTACGCTTCTTAAATGGGCCCATGCTTCCCGATTTGCTGGTCATGCAGGTATCCGGAAGACCAAGGAATTTGTGTCACGCAACTACTGGTGGCTGTCTATACTGTCGGATATACAAGACTGCGTGGCAGCATGTCCCACCTGTGCTCAGAATAAAGTTCCTCGACAGGCTCCTTATGGGTTATTACATCCGCTTCCCATTCCGTATCGTCCTTGGAGTCATCTTTCCATGGATTTTATAACCGACCTCCCCATTTACAAAGGTTTCTCCGTAGTTTGGGTCGTCACTGACCGTCTCTCTCGAGCTGTTCATTTTGTGCCCTTGAAGGACCTACCTTCTGCTCCTGCCTTGGCACGAATTTTTGTAAGAGAGGTTCTCCATCTTCATGGTTGTCCTGATGTGATTGTTTCCGATCGTGGAACCCAATTTGTGGCAAAATTTTGGAGGGCATTTTCTCGAGCCTGTGGGATCAAACTGAACTTCTCCTCTGCATATCATCCCCAATCTAATGGCCTCACCGAAAGAACCAACCAGGAGCTTGAAAAGTTCCTGAGGTGCTATATCTCTGCCAAACATGATGACTGGGTTGACCTGTTACCTTGGACAGAGTTCGCCCATAATAATCACGCTCATGAGTCCACGGGTAAGTCCCCTTTCTTTGCCCTCCAAGGATTCCATTCCAAAATCCCCCCTTTTCATGATCTTCCTCCCTCCAGGGTTGCTGCAGTTGACTCCCTTCTTCAAGATTATTCCTTTAGGTGGGAATCAGTCAAACGTAGATTGTCCCAAACTTCCGCCACTAGTAAAAAATCTTTTGACAAAAGGAGAAGACCTACACCCATTCTCTCCCCCGGCGACAAGGTTTAGCTGTCCATCCGGAACCTCCGATTACTGGTGCCTTCTAGGAAGTTTGCTCCTCGCTTCATTGGACCTTTTAAAATTTCAGAAGTCATAAACTTTTGGCTTTTAGATTGAGTCTTCCTCCCACCTTGAAGATTCCAGATGTGTTTCATGTTTCCCTTCTGAAACCCCTTGTCATTAACAAGTTTTCTTCTACTAGGAGACCTCCCACTGCCCTCTCCACACTGAATCAAGAATTTGAAATCAAAGAGATTCTTAACTCACGCATTTCTAGAGGATCTTTACAATTCCTCGTTGACTGGAAAGGCTACGGACCTGAGGAGCGCTCTTGGATTCCTGTTAGGGACCTTCATGTACCTAGACTTTTAAAGGATTTTCATGCTAAATTTCCTTCTAAACCCTAAAGGGTGTCCAGAGGCCACCCCTGAGGGAGGAGGAACTGTTAGGTCTGTCTGATCACGTGACCAGAGAAGCGGGGAATTCAAACTTCTCCACTATTTAGTCTTTACTCTGATACTCTCCTGTGTCATAGCATCAAGTGTACTTAGTGTCTGGCTGCTCCTGATCCCTGTGCTTTCCTTGTGCACTTCTCCCTGTGAATACTGGCTGACTTTCTGTGTACCGACCCAGCTTATCTGATTAACCCTGCATCTGCTGAATCCCTGACAAAACGCACTGGCTGACTTTCTGTGTACCGACCCAACTTGTCTATTTAACCCTGCATCTGCTGAATCCCTGGCAACACGCACTGGCTGACTTTCTGTGTACCAACCCGGCTTGTCTATTTAATCCTGCATCTGCTGAATCCCTGGCAACACGCACTGGCTGACTTTCTGTGTACTGTGAGGAAACGGGGTGCTACTGGACTGAGAACTATGTAATCATCACCCGTTTCTCACGGTTTATTGTACTTTTTAATCCTTGGCCCAGTCTAAGTATATACACCAGAGCATTGGTGTATTATGTGTATTATTATTTCATGTTATTGGATACATTTTGCCCATACTATTACCTGTGATATTGTATGTAGTATAAATAGAAACAATATTGCCATACTGTGTGAAAATATCAGAACAACAGCAGTCATTTTGCTTGTGCTAGCTAATGTAATTACCATTTGTCTCAAATGTGTATTGTATGGGGTGCAGCTGAGATGAGGTTTGTAATCAGAACAATGTCTGAGTTAACTAGCTGGCAGCCCATGTTAATTAGCTAGGTCAACAGATAACCTGAGAGGTAATGAGGTTAGAACTTCTACTCATATGTAATGTGCCTCCACAGTAATATATTGGTTGAAATAGCATGGGGAAATATATCAATATGTGTCAATATAAATGTAATTGTATCAAAAGTTATCAGACTTATATTGTGTAACCCTGCTGATATAATGTGTCAAAAGTCTTATTGTTCCATGTAAGCGTGCAGTGTCATTCCTTGATGTACTATTGTAACCCCATGTGTAGTGTATCCAGCCAAAACAGCTAATTGAGTCAAGCCATTCTATTGTCTAATCAAGGTAACAGGGACAGTATGTCTAGCAGCTAAATTGTTGACTGGGAGGCCCCTTCTGTAAAGGGGAGTTTTGAGACATTTGACCCTACTTCCTGGGTACAGAGAAAATAATATAGGGGAGGAAAATGCCAGGGGAGCGATGCTAGTTTGGAGGATCCTGGTGTAGAAGACATCAGTGAAAAGGACTCTGGGCCAGGCACTGTGGTGCCACTGGAGGGAACCCTACCAGGACAGGGTTGGTGTGAGCTAGTAACCCAGGCTAGGAGACACCATAACTGTTTTGCTAAACGGTAGTGGTAATATTGCGGGAGGATAAGACCCTGAAAGGGACAGAGATTATGACTTTGGAGTGCTGACTGCAGGAGGCTGCTGGAGGATACGTGCTACCATTTACCCTGTAACTTGTGAACATCGTGTGGTGTTGTGCTGTCGTAATAAAGTCTTATTTTGGATATATCCTGGTCTACGCGAGTGAGTTGAATCCCACAGATGGTAACTTCCATCCCAGCTAAGGGTGGTATCCTCACATTTGGTGGCAAGCAGTGGGATCACTCGGCCCGGTGTCACAAGAACCGGGAAGGCTGCAAAGCACGCAAGCAGTTGCGGTCCAAGAGCCTTGTAGGTACAGCACAGCACAGTACCAGCTACACAGCACCCAGAGGAAGCCTATCAGAGGGGTTGCAAGAAACGTGAATCATGAACAAGTATAACTCCCTAAAACTGGATGAACTCCGGGGATTATGCCAGACAAGGGAAATTGCTACTACACAGGATGACTTCAGGCCACAACTAGTGGAAAAACTATGCAAATGGGACCTGTGCCTACTCGATAATGCGGGCAGGATGAAAATAGCAGAGGTCCCAGCAGTGTAAGGCACCCAAGTTGGGACTTATGTTGCAGAAATCCTGAAAGCCAAGGAGTTGTATGAGGACCAGGAGCAGCCAGTAAGGATTCAGGAGATTGCAGCTACAATACAAACATCCCCCACCCCAGGCCAGTCAGCAGTGCACAGTGGAAGCTATGACTATGGTCAGCTTCGTCAAGAGCTGCAGCACGTCCTCAGTCAGTGGATCCGGAGAAAAGGACTTGAGCTGGTAAAAGCAGGGCTGACTGAGATATTTCCCAGCCTTCAGGATTGGGTGGCAAAGTGTAACCCACAGTCCTGGGATAAAGCAGAAAAGGGGCAGAGTGAAGGCCAAAGGCGACCCAGCAGCCAAGGACAAGCAATACCACACTTGGGACAAGGCGGGAAGTGGTGCCTTCGATGTGGATACTGGGGACATCTTCAACAGCAGTGTCCCGGGAAAGGAGGTCAATTAGACCAATTACCACCCACGGGGGTTGTTGGCAGGAGCGACCCCCGGAAAAACAAACACTACCACCCTGATGCGCCAGAGGCGAGGGGGGTAAAGGCCACTTGCAATGCTGTGGCTGACATGAGGCAAACAACAGGAGGACGCCTTTACAGGCACTTGAAACCTGTATGGGTGGATGGCAGAAAAGCCCAAGGATTTAGAGACTGTGGGGCAGCCATTACCCTGGTACGCCCCGAGTTGGTGGATTCCAGAAGAATTATCCCCAACAAGTACTTTAAAATTAGGATGGAGGATGGACAATGGGCAGAGATTGCAACAGCCCAAGTCCAGTTGCATTGGGGCCATTGTAACAACCTGGTGGAAGTTGGAGTTATGGCAGGAATGTCCAATGAGGTGATTTTGGGCAATGATTTGGGGCAAGACCTCAGGAATTATTTTGTTGGAAAAGCCCATAGAAAGGTGAGCCCCAGGCAGAGGAAGAACAACCACTTCTACACGCCAGTAACTAACGGGTATCAGCAACCTCTCTTTACCATCTCCGGGCCTCTGAGGGTGAGTAGCCAAGACCATCTTGAGGGGGGGTTAGTCCTGGGGGAGGAGGATAAATCTAGACTGCAAGAAGCCCAGCTACTAGATCCAGATCTAGAAGGGATGCGGGCACTAGCAGATATGTCGTATAAGACTGGGGTGGTAGAGGATTGTGCTTGGTTGGATGGGTTACTGTATACGGTGTCCAGCCCAAATCATAAGTACAGGTTGGTAGTCCCACCCGAATATCGGGATCGGTTTATAGCTCAGGCCCATGGGGAAGGGGGTACTGATCACCGAGGAAAAAGGAGAACACGTGCCAGGCTCAGACAGCAGTTCATGTGGTTAGGTTTAGCGAGGGATGTAGACCGCTACATAGCCAACTGTGCAGACTGCAAGAATATGTTAGGGCAGGGCTGCAACAGTGACATTCGGACACAGGAGGGGAGAAGGCAGCATAGAAAGCAGGACATTGATGACTGCGTGATGTTACTCTCAGTAGTCCCTGTAGGAGATAGTGTGCAGCAGGATTCCTGCAAGAAGCCAGTCCATAAGCGGACGCAGGCTGCGAAAATGAGTAATCCCAGTGCAGAAGGGAACTGGGGAAGGGGGAGGCGTAGCCAGACAGGACCCCAGACAACCAGGGAAAGGCAGTCAGTAAGACTCTTAGACAGCAGGGCTCAGAGTAGCTACTGGAGCAGGAGACCGAGACTTCCCGCAGAGGTTCTGGGAATTGATAGGTGCTGGCGGCTACAAGAATATAACAAGGTGCAGCAAGTGAATGCTGGAGGCTGCGCACAGCCCAGCAGGAAATTGGTTCATCTCGTGGGAGACCACATAAAACCTGCAGTAGTGTCTGCAGAAGAGACTGGGGCTCAAGTTTAAAAAGTAGGGGAGGAATGTGAGGAAACAGGGTGCTACTGGACTGAGAACTATGTAATCATCACCCGTTTCTCACGGTTTATTGTACTTTTTAATCCTTGGCCCAGTCTAAGTATATACACCAGAGCATTGGTGTATTATGTGTATTATTATTTCATGTTATTGGATACATTTTGCCCATACTATTACCTGTGATATTGTATGTAGTATAAATAGAAACAATATTGCCATACTGTGTGAAAATATCAGAACAACAGCAGTCATTTTGCTTGTGCTAGCTAATGTAATTACAATTTGTCTCAAATGTGTATTGTATGGGGTGCAGCTGAGATGAGGTTTGTAATCAGAACAATGTCTGAGTTAACTAGCTGGCAGCCCATGTTAATTAGCTAGGTCAACAGATAACCTGAGAGGTAATGAGGTTAGAACTTCTACTCATATGTAATGTGCCTCCACAGTAATATATTGGTTGAAATAGAATGGGGAAATGTATCAATATGTGTCAATATAAATGTAATTGTATCAAAAGTTATCAGACTTATATTGTGTAACCCTGCTGATATAATGTGTCAAAAGTCTTATTGTTCCATGTAAGCGTGCAGTGTCATTCCTTGATGTACTATTGTAACCCCATGTGTAGTGTATCCAGCCAAAACAGCTAATTGAGTCAAGCCATTCTATTGTCTAATCAAGGTAACAGGGACAGTATGTCTAGCAGCTAAATTGTTGACTGGGAGGCCCCTTCTGTAAAGGGGAGTTTTGAGACATTTGACCCTAATTCCTGGGTACAGAGAAAATAATATAGGGGAGGAGATTGCCAGGGGAGCGATGCTAGTTTGGAGGATCCTGGTGTAGAAGACATCAGTGAAAAGAACTCTGGGCCAGGCACTGTGGTGCCGCTGGAGGGAACCCTACCAGGACAGGGTTGGTGTGAGCTAGTAACCCAGGCTAGGAGACACCATAACTGTTTTGCTAAACGGTAGTGGTAATATTGCGGGAGGATAAGACCCTGAAAGGGACAGAGATTATGACTTTGGAGTGCTGACTGCAGGAGGCTGCTGGAGGATACGTGCTACCATTTACCCTGTAACTTGTGAACGTCGTGTGGTGTTGTGCTGTCATAATAAAGTCTTATTTTGGATATATCCTGGTCTACCCGAGTGAGTTGAATCCCACAGAGGGTAACTTCCATCCCAGCTAAGGGTGGTATCCTCACATGTACCAACCCGGCTTGTCTATTTAACCCTGCATTTGCTGAATCCCTGCCAACACGCACTGGCTGGCTTTCTGTGTACCGACCCAGCTTGTCTGACTAACCCTGTATCTGCTGAATCCCTGGCAACACGCACTGGCTGACTTTCTGTGTACCAACCCGGCTTGTCTATTTAACCCTGCAATTGCTGAATCCTTGGCAACACGCACTGGCTGGCTTTCTGTGTACCGACCCGGCTTGTCTGACTAACCCTGTATCTGCTGAATCCCTGGCATCACGCACTGGCTGACCTTCTGTTTACCAAACCGGCTACAGTTCCTGACTCCTCTTGTGTTTGGCTCCTCGCGCCTCTCTACTAGACAGCAAAGTACGTCTGGCTTCCTACTTCTTACAATTAAGCTGTTTAATATCCAGCTAGACAAGGCCTTTTACTGTGTTCCCAGAACCGTTCACCATACTACTATCTCTCTACCATGCCGTTGGGCTAACCTAGGGGCCGCAATCTGCGGGCCTCCTGCAGCTAAAACCATCCCGCCTTGCGGAAGTTCTTGGAGAAGACCGGGGGGACCGTTAGACTCCGCGCCCTGGGAAGGCCAGTGCCAATGCTGGTTGGTAGTTGTCTCCAGTGAGACGTAACAACCACTGTGTGCAGAAGTTTTTCACTTAAAGTCGTCTCTTGGTTTCTTGGCGGAATCTGGCCTTAAGTGCCTCTTGCTCTTTCCTAATACTTTAATACTTGATAATAAAGACGGAAATGAAATATCTATTGTAATTAAATTTTCAATAGGGTCAAAACTACAAATATACCACAGAAACGGAGATGTAATGGTATTAACTTGGGATTAGAAGGCCCTTGTTTCTTCTGTTCTGAATGAATATTGTAGTATTGATAAACAAGTCTGCACGGTTCTGTTTGGTTAGCTGATTTACCTCCTTTTTTTAGATTTATGTGAATCAAAAAAGGAAACCTTTAAACAAAGTTAACCATGCCATTTCATTCATTCCTCCATTTTATGATATTAATAAAAGCATTCAGGCCTTGTAAACTGGCAATAGTTGTACAAAATTCCTAAGAGTCCAAATCAATACATATGTCTGTAAATAGGAGGCCTTGTGAAGTCTTCTTTTGCAAGAGTCTAATTTTTATGCTAGCATGGCTGATTAAATGTTAATGTGCATTTTTGTCTTCATGTCAATAAGGCAAATTTAAGAACCACAAAAATTTGGAGCCACATTGCCTTTTTTGTGTAAATGTTTATTTTTGCAATTTGTTGCGTTTCAACATGCATGCCCACCTCCTGATACTTGGAACGGCTCCTATAAAAAAAAGAGGATGTGCATGCTTCTGTGAGCTTGCGGATCCACCTTAACATTTGTATAGTTAAACAGTAAATACAACACTTCAAAAGACCACCCCCTTCATGAATATAAACTTTAAAGTGTTTCTCCTAATATCCTGCTCAGTTTAGCTCTATTTATATCTTAATCTTAACATAATTAAGAGAATGAGAAGACATCAGTCCCTTTTGTGCACTCTGATGAACTGGGGCATGAAGGACCCACTGGGGGAATGCAATTATAGGGGCCCACAAGAGGGGTTCTGGCCATACACTAGATGGTGTGGTCAGCTCACTGAGGACATGGATAGCTCCATAATGTAATATATAAAGAGCAGTCTGGCCCTGCTCCTAGATTGGGACAACGTCCTGAATGAATAGTCCTGTGGGGCAGTCTCTATTTAAGGACTGTGGGGCAGTCTCTATTTAAGGACTGTGGGGCAGTCCCGAATTTAATTATCACTAGAGATCGTTTCAGAACTGTTTGACCATACCTGCCTACTCTCCCGGAATTCCCGGGAGGCTCCCGAATTTCCCGGACTCCCGGAAGAGTAGGCAAAACTCCCGAAATTTGGCGAAATTAACGGCAGTGAATGGAGGGGTGGGGCTTAAAAGCGTCATTAAGCTCCACCCCCTCCATTCAATGCCATGAATTTCGGCTTTTTATAGTGGGGGCGGGGCTATGGTGACATGAAATGTCACCATGCCCTCCTCCTGCCACAGGAGGAGGGCAGAAGGGAGAAATCTTAAAAGTGGGCATGTATGTGTTTGACTGCTTGATAGTTTGCGATATGGAAGCAAATGTTCTCATTACATAAAGGTGTGTGTAATTTGAACTGTGGCTCCTAAGGTATAGTACTTAAAGTAAAGTAACCTTAATACTTGTTACAAACATAGCATGACTATAGGCTTCCCTAACACTACTCATGTACTTGTGAGAAAACAATAAACATATAACAATGGCAGCAAAGTTTTCTGTTGGAAAAGAGAAGGGATGTTACACAGTTTATCTGGGTTTCTTTCTCACCGTCAGTAACCGACTGTTACTGACCACTTCTACTGGTGTCCCTTGCTACCAGACACTCACCGACTTGTGAATGCCAGCTGCGCAATAGTTGTAGGAGGATTCAGTTGCCACCACCAGCCTTCTTCACCAGCACCTGGAACCGCTTACTTCTGAGTAGATGGTATAGCTGCTGCAGTGCCTTTTTGTTGTGGGCTGGCTGGTACTTCCTGAGCACTTACTATGGAACAGGACTGCTGGGTAGCAGGCAGAGCGTTGACACAGAGATGCTGGGTTCAACACAGGACAGCCAGGGAACGGATTAGAGTGGAAGCTCTTATCTGTTGAGCACAGGATACATCAAGCAATAGGCATCAAGTAGACTTTTCAAGCAGTGATGTTTATTGATCAAGGGCACTTAAGCACAAATGGATCCAGATGATAGGCACATAATTTCCAAATTGTGGAGCTTTTTTAAAAAATAAATAATACATAATGCAGTTCCAGGTACACCAGATGCTCCCTTACCCACCGGATAATAATAACATATACTATCCCATTGCCACCAGAGCCAACCCACCCATCAAATCAGCAGACTCTTCAGAGAGCAACACTTAAACCCCCACAGCCTTCTATATATTTAAGTCGGTGGACAGCAATAACCAAATTTGAATCTCTTTTTCTCAACAACTGTTTTGCTGCTCTCAGCGGACTTTAAGACCCCACACACAATAGTCAAGCCAAAACGAAATCATTTTTCTCTTGGGCCTTTTGCCACTTAACAGCTCCATTAGAGTCCCTCATTATGTATCTACCCCAAATTAAGCAACTACATAGCCCTCCCCCCAATAAATTGTGCTGCAATTGGGTTTCCACAGCAGTGAGGAGAACTACACTGCTACTAACTTATCCAGACAGGGAAAGAACTGGCCTTGCCTCTCTGGGATTTCTCCTTTATCACTTTAAAGAGAGTCCCAAATAAACTGCTAAACAGCTCAAGCAGACACCACCTCCTTTTTAAGAAAAAGGAGAAAGTGGGGTCAACCTCAGAGCAGTCTCTGAATCTTTTTGCAATTCACCAAATCTAGAATTGGACACACACCATTGCAACAGACCTGGGCCTTCCATTGGGAATATCGTGGCAACCCAGTTTGTCATCACTGGGCCAATTGAACAACCGCGGCCCACTCTGTTATTAAATGCTGCCCAGTGGCAAGATCTGTTATTGCTGGGGTGTCCAGAGAGAGAGGGGGGAGGCAGCTCACAGGAAGTGTGGACCCTGTGACATTAAAAAAGAGTGGACGGGGTTATAAACAGGAGGGTTCGGACTCTATCTAAAATCAGGATGTGGTCTCTGTTGTTTGCTAAATATTGTTCCAGCAATTCTTTAACTCAGACTGAATGGTACGGTTACGATCCCTACATTGGTATCAAGACTAATATCCAGGGTCCCATCAAGCTGGTGGGGAGTTGGCTGAGCATCTGGGATTCTCAACATACACGGATCTACCAACAGACCAGAACCACTGGCCCACTTGGACTACCTTCTGTGGACTTTTATTGCTGGGACTTTGTGCCTGTTAGAACTCTGTGCTGGGGAGGTAACCTAATGGGGACATTGTTGTGGAATTTACTTGCACTGGTGATTGTCTGACACTTGCTAATTTTAGTGGGGGAACAAGTTTCTCCTTAGGGTGCACTGTTGTATTTTACTAAGTGTGTGCACTTTGTTTAATAAAAATAATTATTATCTCTTTCGTGTCTCCTTACCTGTGTGACCTGTGAACCTAGATAACCGGGTATCTGGTGAGATTTGGTTTTAACCCTGGTGTCCTCACAACCATCTTCCCCTGGACTTACCATTTGATATCATGAATAAGGTAAAATCTACATTTCAAGTAGAACTGAGAGCAGCAATAAACATATTGAAGCCTAATATTGTCTCAATAGGCACACAAACCAATTCCTTAGAAAGCAAAACAGACAAGATCTGTAAATGAAAAGAAGTAGAACAAGAACTGAGCGACATCCAATCAGATGTAGAATCCCTCAAAGACCATGCTGATGATCTTGAAAACCACTCTAAAATGAACACCCTTCAGGTTACAAATATGCTGTAGTCAGTTACAGTAGCAGCCCTCTTTTATTATTTGTAGGCCCTTTTCAAATAACTAATTCCTATTGTTCCAATGGAAAGCCTCCAGCGTTGTGACCCAAATCAGCTATAGATCAGCCCCTGAAACATTGTGGCATACAATCCATTTCATATTTCAGGGAAAACCTACCAGTTTACCAAGAACAAGCCCACAGCACTTTGAAAAAACACAAGGACATAAGGAACATAACCAAATGCTATGTGACCATATTTGCTAACGATAGGCGTTTCCCATCAAATTGGCAGTCTCACATGTAGACAGAATAGACGTTATTAAAAATTCTGCACAGGATGCTGTCCTGCTATGCAAACTACACATCACCAAAGAATGCATCCTTTCTACATCATCCCTTTGTTCATTGCAAACTCTGTGATCTAGCTTAACTAAATACTGCCAGAAATATTGCCTATTTTTGATGATCCAGTCTGCTCCAATAAAGTATGTATCATATACTTGTAAGGTTAGATTTTTCATTAAAACATCTGGCCTCTCTAGGTACTACATGCTAAGTTAGATTTAACAATAAAGGAGCCTACCAAGAGTAGCTCAGACTAATTTATGTCTTTGAGACTTTAAGGAGATAATGAAATTGTTATTTTTTAACGTTATGGCTCACAGCCATTATACATTAGGATGAATATGCCTAAAACAGATCTAGGCCAATACTCTGGTCTTTGGGCTTGGCACGCCGCCCGTATTGGCCCAACCGTTGATGCTGGAACCAGGCGTACGTCCGTCTACCCTGGGTGATACTGCCCAGCCCTGCTGGCTCCTCACTTCCTATGCCTTGCTCGTCGCTTTCCCGCCAAGCAAGGTCCTCATGACCCTGTCCATGGGGACTGAAGCCCCCCACCGCTACGAACTCCTGTAACAACAACCTCTAAAGCGCCTCCTGCATATTGTTAAACATATCAAGTGCAACAACGTAAAGGTACACCCCGTCACTCTAAAAAACCTGCACAATTGAACCACAATTTTTGCTTCTACTGCTGGCACGGGAGGTAATAAACAGGTTTCCCTTTATTTCTCACCCTATTAATGTCTACCCCTGACATGTCTGACCCTAGAGCTCCACTACTCAAAATACTTAGGCCCAGTCTAAAACTCACACAGCCAATTCTTACACTGATCTGACTCTGTTGGCCCTGCCACCAAAAAATCATGCACCACTGATTTGCATCCTGTGCTTGATTCAAAAACACCACTGCTATAATACGATAAAGGCTTAAAAAAAAATGCACATGATACTGAACAGGCCATAGGCAAACCCTTGTCTATAAAATAATATCCATCGATTGAAAAACCCATCAACCTAAAGCTGTCAGGGTGCAGCAGCAACATTGGAAAGGCAGACTCTATGTCTAATTTTGCCATGAGGGCCCCTTTTCCATGCTTTTTGACCATTTTTACAGCCCTGACAAAGGATTGATATTGGACTGAACACTTCTCCTTTTTCAGCACATCGCTAACCGATGCCCCTGCCGAGTAAGATAAGTGCTGGATCAGCCTAAAATTTTCTGCTGCCTTCTTAGGATCCAGCCTCAGATGCAAAAATTACTAAATTCTAACTGGGAGGCTCCTGGAATGGGCCAGCCATTCGGTTCAACATTAGCTCCTTGACAATCTTATCCCTGACTATTGCAGATTGCATGTTAATTGACTTCAAATACCTGTGAAACCCTCCCCCCACCCCCTTGGGGGGGATGCTTCTTGTAACAGAAATCCTTAAACCTTTCATTAAAAAAACCTGCCTGCAACAAATGCCACAACTCAGCTTATTCCCTTTTTGGATACCTAGCCAGCCACTCAAGCATCCTACTCACCTTTACTGGCCTCCAAACCTTATCGCTGCATCATTCCTTTCCACTGATGAACCACTGTGATCTTAGCCAAATATGTATCCCGTACTCTGAAACTTATGGGCCTTTCCCCTTGTGGTTTGAATCTAAAAGCCTCATCATAGCTCCACCATACTGACCCCCTGTATTCTCTGTAAACTGAATGAACAAAGTTTGTGTACTTTACCATACACATTGCACTGCCTGGGAATGCCCCCATGTAACAATCAGAGTACACAAACATCCTGCTCAGCCAATTATATATAGTTTCGTATGCACCTGCTTGCTCTGCTCCCTCTCTTTTTCATTGAGTCCCACCTTGGTTAATGTAAATAGATCAACAAAATTACCCTTCTCAATTTCCTTCCTGGTGTGTTTTGGCAAATGTCCCATCACTGCGCTCAACTCACAACCGACAGCTACGCTTCCCTGTACGAACAAACTTTCTTTCTGAGACTCCAGTCTCCACCTGCAGAAGTATATTCCTTACCGCATCCACCCCAGGAATCACTAGCTTCTTCTTCCTCCTATTATCCCTTACTACACCCCGCTGCTTTTTCAACCACTTATACATCTGCTCGTTCTCCGACTCGGATGAACTATCGTCATCTGAACTGTAACCTAAACCCTCTCGATCCTTATAAACATCACCTAACCTTAATAGTTGCATTACCTACATCCTTATCATCAATTGTACATTACAATTTTACAAAACGTTATTAATAATCTCACCATTCCCTTGCGATGCGATGAATGTTCTTCTGGCCACGCTGGGAATGGCGTCGGCCGTAGACGATGCGCTGGACGTGGTGTCAGCTCTCCGGTGTAACTTCATCTGTAATCCAATGAATGACCTTTTGTCTGCGCTGGAAATGGCATCAGATGAAGATAGAGCACCGCCTGCTGCGCTAGACATGGCGTCAGCTTTTCGGTGGACCTTCCCTTTTGATGCGATAAATGTCCTTTTGGCCGCGCTGGAAATGACGTCAGACGTAGAAAATGCACTGCTGGCTGCACTGGGTGTGGAGTCAGCTTTTTTGTGCACCCTACCCTGTAATCTAGTGAATGACCTTTTGGCTGCGCTGGAAATGGCGTCAGCCATAGATGATGCCCCACCCACTGCGTTGGACATGGCGTCAGCTTTTCGGTGGACCTTCCCCTGCGAGATGATGCACGGGCTGCTGCGTTGGGCATGGCGTCAGCTATCCGGTGTGCTGGTGTTGGAGTCCCCGCTGGACCGGCCGTGAACTCTGTTATGTTAATCAACAGCTTCTGCTGCTATTGCTTAACACCTTGAAAGCCAGATCTTGGTATGAGTGTGTCGGGTGGCTCAGGGATGAGGTTTTAGCTATATGGTGAAGACTTGTGTACTTTTTGCCACGAGTTGTGTTAAACTCTCCAATTAGCAGGACTTCTGAAAAAGATACTGTAATATTTTTCAGTTATGAGACAACTTTAATGGTACTTAGACAAATTTACCGACCACAGGGTCCTTATGTAATATTAACTTATTAGTGCTATGCAATCTTTTAGCAGAGAATTTGTATATTTGGGAATAATAGCACTTGTAATTAGATGTAATAAGACACCTCCTAGTGCTATGTCCTTGTCCCCAAGTGCTTGTATGGCCATAAAACTCCCAGGAGAATAAACAAACAGACATATAGCAGGAAGGGGTTTAGCTTGTATCTTGTGCTTATAGGTGGGATGCAGTGGCGGATCCAGGGGGGGGCGATCGCCCCCCCCCCTAGCAGGGGCTTGCTGCCGGCGGCTGCACACTGTGCAGGTCCGTTCAGCAGTGACAGTGTGCTGCCCGGCTGCTCTGATTGTGTTTAAACACAATCAGAGCAGCGGGGCAGCACATACTGTGCAGCCGCCGGCAGCCTTAGAAATTAGAAAGGGGGCGGGGCCTAATTCGCCCCCCTAAAATCACCCGGGGTATAGAAAAAGTCTGGATCCGCCCCTGGTGTGATGTGACATCCTTCTACTAAGTCTGTGCTAGCCAACATATTCAAACCCATGCTATTCAATATTTATGATATCTTACAGACTCTTGACCACACAGGATAAATTTGGTTGAATCAATAGTAAAATCAGAGCAATGAGCATGTTAACTGCGTTATAACACTACTACGGTATTTAACCACATTAAATAATCTACAGCCTTCACTGACATACCTATTATTTAGTTACTGTTCTACATCAGTATTTTACAAATTACACATATATATGCCTGCTGTACTTAGCCCACCACCATAACATATATGCATATGCATTATTATTAATGCTGATAATGAGTCCAGCTTATAAGCAATGACATCAATGCTGCTAATGATATATTTTAAAGGCGTCTAACCGCCTAATAAATTAACCTGTGCAACATAAATATATTTGCATTCACCTTGTAATGAAAATGCATTTGGTTGAGGAACGTTGAATACATTTAATAGTCTTACAGTATAATAATAAATAATATATGTATGCAGACCTGTACCTAAAGTCTGTAATATAATAAGTATCAGTAAGGTAGTATTCTATATCTATATATATATATATATATATATATATATATATATATATATATCTCACCAAAGTAATAGTAGTAATCTAAGGTAGAGTATCTATAAGACTACATCATCACAGGACAGACATGACCGGGAAGTGGAAGGAATAATTAAAGGAAAAGAACCCACAGCATGTATATATTCTGAGTGACTACAAATCTTACTATTAAGAAATAAATGTATATAATAACATATATGATGATTCCTTATTGTAATTGTAACCACAGCCTGGATATAACCTTGTCCACTCCTGGTAATCAGCCCGATCAACATACAATTTCACTCCCTGTCTCCTAACTAATCACATCAAACAAAAGAATGACTGAGAAAGGGGGAGGCTAATTGTTAGTACCATCAGTATGTTGGTCTATGCATGAAGTAGATCAACAAAAACAAAACAGAAAAATCAAAAGCAGAGTCCAAATTATGTCCCTGAACTAAGCAATTGTGCCTCTGCCTTGTCCCACCTTAGATAGTATTATTTTGTTACACACATTAATACCACTTTCATACTGCCGCCCCGGCAATATCCCGGGTTTTTCAAGCCGGGTTTTTGCAGGGGCTCGGAGCATCCCAGCTCAGAAACACCATTCATACTGCACCTCGGACACGGGAATTTCTCGGGTTGACCCCATTCATACTGCACAAGTCTGTGCCCTGGCAATTTGTGGGAGTCATCACCAGAGCAGTTTTCATTGGCTAAAAAATGAAGACTGGCTGCTGCTCCAGTGTTTAAATCCTGGCAGAAAAACCTGAACTTTGCTTCCTTTCACACAACTAGTATTTCCCAGACTTTGTACCTCTGTAATGTGGGATATCAGCTACATCAGACACCCAAATAAATACACAGCAATGCACTTTAATCAGGACAAGTAACCTTTAAAGAGTAATATACTCTATCTATTAGCATGATTTATATATATAAAAAAGTACAATAGTGATGGTATGCCTTCTCTATATATCTCCAATCATGTATACCCAATGGTATATTTATGTATGTAATTGCCATTAATAAAATTTCTGTAAATTGCCCTTCTTTTCATAAACATTCTTTGTATTCTCCTGCTTTAAATCCTCCAGAGACAGGCAGACAGCCAATCATCTTGTTTTCTGTGCAACCCGGGTTGAAAAACCCGGGTTGCACCATTCATAGTGCAGGCAACCCAGGTCCGACCCGGGAATTACCCCTCGATAAACCCCGGGTTGAAGCTTGCCCCGGGAAAAACCCGGGATTTTGGTGCAGTATGAATGGGGTATAACTTGCAAGTCTCCTAACCCAGCTATTTCTGCTTAACAATTGCTATCTGAGTGCAATACAATTCCTCTAACATTTATACTTTAGTTCACACTACATAGCTTCCTTATTTTAATGTATTTACTTTGTGGCATTAAAAAGACACACAATGCTAAATTAATCAAAATAAAATTAATGTTGTTTTTTTTAAAGTTCATCATTTAAAATGTCTTTATCTTTCATTTGAATTTATGAATTCATATTTACCAGCCCCAGCGCTAATGCCCTAGAGCGTCCAGTTCTTCCTCTGCTAATTTAAAATCCTTGGAGGTCCAGAGGGTTGCTCAGAGTCCTTGCAAGAATGAAAAATGATGTATCATCATCATCAACATTTATTTATATAGCGCCAGCAAATTCCGTACCGCTTTACAATTGGGAACAAACATTAATAAGACAATACTGGTAGTACATACAGACAGAGAGGTAAGAGAACCCTGCTCGCAAGCTTATAATCTATAGGACAATGGGAGTTTCAAACACAAGGGCATGTGCTACATCATATTGGACAATGGACCAGCTAGAATGCAAAGGTAAAACTATTGTGTGTGTGGCAATGTTGGTCAGAGGGTTGTTGTCTTGCGTTAGCTATGTAGAGGGTGGCAATAGGGTACTCTAGGGAAATTAAGATGGTGGTTGAGGAATACCATAAGCTTGTCTGGGTTTTCAGAGAACGCTTGAAGGTTTGAAGAATTCCACAAAGTGGATGCAGCCCGGAAAAAGTCCTGTAACCGAGAATGGGAGGATGTTATGAGAGTGTAAGAGAGACGTAGATCTTGTGCAGAACGGAGGTGTCGAGTTGGTAGATATTTTGAGACAAATGAGGAAATGTATGTTGGTGCAATTTTGTTGACGGCCTTGTATGTTAGTAGAAGAATTTTATATTGGATTCGTTGAAATACAGGCAGCCAATGTAGAGACTGACAGAGTGGCTCAGCAGAGGAATAACGGTTTGCAAGGAAAATCAATCTAGCCACTACATGCAAAATAGATTGTAGGGGTTCGAGACTGACTTTGGGAAGACCAGTAAGGAGGGAATTGCAATAGTCGATGCGGGAGATGATGAGTGCATGAATTAATGTTTTTGCGGTGTCTTGTGTGAGATATGTGCGTATTCTGGAAATGTTCTTTAGATGTATGTAATACGATTTAGATATAGAGTTGATGTGGGGGATAAACGACAGTTGTGAGTCAAGGATTACACCTAGGCAACGAGCTTGCGGGGTGGGATTTATGTTATCAACAGAAATAGAAATGTCAGACAGGAAGCTTGTTTTTGGGTGGGAATATTATTAATTCAGTTTTTGAAAGATTAAGTTTGAGTTGACGAGAAGACATCCAAGATGACATGGTAGAAAGACAGTCACTAACGCAAGACAACACAGATGGTGAAAGAATAGGAGAGGATAGATAGATTTGTGTATTATCCACATCCGAGATGATACTGAAATCCAAAGGAGCTTATTAGTTTTCCAAGAGAAGTGGTGTAGATAGAGAATAGCAGAGGACCTAGGACTGAGCCTTGTGGTACTCCAACTGATAATGGAAGCGGAGCAGAGGTGGATCCAGAGAAATTAACACTGAAAGAGTGATTAGATAGGTTGGATGAGAACCAGGATAGAACAGTGCCTTCAAGACCTAGGGATTGCAGCGTTTGTATGAGGAGAGAATGGTCAACAGTGTCAAATGCAGCAGAGAGATCAAATCATTGACAACCTTGGTCAGCGCAGTCTCTGTGGGAGCAAAAGCCTGACTGAAGAGGATCCAATAGGTTGTTTGCTGTAAGAAAGTGTGAGAGGCGAGTGTAGGCAATTCACTCGAGAAGCTTGGAGGGGCATGGGAGCTGAGAGATGGGGTGGTAATTTGCGAGAAAGTTAGGGTCAGAATTTTGTTTTTCTAAAATGGGAGTAATCACTGCATGCTTGAATAGTGAAGGAAAAATACCAGTAGAAAGAGAGAGATTACAGGTTTTAGTTAGAGGGGGAATGAGCACAAGAGACAGGGACATACCAATTTGTGAGGGAATGGGATCAAGAGCACAGGAGGTAGAGTAGGAAGATGAGAAGAGAGTAGACACTTCCTCTTCATTTGTGGGATCAAATGTTATAATAAGCTTCCTTCCATCTCTCCTTTAACTACTCTCACCTTGTCCTTCCTCTTGCCTCGCCCCTTGCCCCCTCCTTTCCCTGAGTGGCTACCAGCACTGCTCAGGTGTAACAAAATAGGACGGACTTTGTTGTCTGCACCCCCTTTCTACATGTCACTTGTATCGGGCCGCCTAGCGACCATCCTCCCTTATTCCTCTTTGGCGCTATTGCTGCGCCTGCAATTCCTTATAGACACATTTTTTCTCTTTCATTCTTGGTCTATTGAAATTCTGTTTATGTGTAGGTGCACCACCTCTCGATCATGAAAATTACCTATAATTAGACCCTGTAAGGTAAAAAGGTTCTCCTAGTGCAATATCTACATGATTTTGAACATACTTGAGCATTTACCTGATTATTGTCGATTACCTTTCTATTCAAAAACGGTCGGAGTCTACCCCTTTTCTTGGTTCAATCACGCACCTAAATTTTTAGACTTTAAAATCCTACCTTCAACATCCGCACAACTGTGTTGGCGCCTTAATGAATTTCTGCTACTTAAAACTGGCATAGTCACAAAATTATTTTTCCCATAGTAACTCATTAGCAAGCATCTGAATGGACAATTTGGGAGGCCCATAAGGAATTCATAAGGGATGTCCCCAGTTAAAAAAAAAAGCTGGAAAAAAAAACACATTACTAAACTACAAGAAGAAATCAATGTACTAAACCAAAAATACCAATGCTATCACAAATGCACAAAACACAATAAGTTTTTTGCTCTTGGGGCTGGCTCGACAAGGTGCTTACTTCTAACATTGCAAAAACACTACCATGACTTCATCAGAAGTTTTATTACAGGGCAGACTACATGTTAGCCAAAAAATTGAGAGCTAAAGGAATGCATATTAGAATCACCACTATTAGAGACGAGTAATCTACTTACATTTGAACCTATTGTAAAAAACTTTCGTGAAAATTATCCCATGCTATAAAACGTAATGTTCCAGACCAAGTGCAGGTTTACCCAAACTCAAAATTTTACTTTAATGTGGGATCCTACATCTCCACTTAGGAAACAAAACATGTGATTAAGATGCGATACTGCACCAGTGATAGATGGCTTTACAGCCCATTATTACTAAAAAAAAAACAATCCTGAAGCAGTTTTCCCCATCCCGACCAGGCTGTTCAATTCTATTTTACACAGGTCCAAATTCAACCCAGCCACCACCTGAGCAGAGATTGTGGTTACCCCCAAATAAGACTGATATCTGAATACTTGTAGTAGTCACAAGCCCATTTCCTTACTCACTGTATCTCATAGGTTTTGCCAATATATAAGTGAACCGAATTGGAGGGATAATTGCCCCCTTTGTACACAGAGATCAGGTGGGATTTATTCTGGGCCTGCAGGCCATAGAGAACATCAAAAGGATCATTGACCTTATACATGTGAGAAAGCCGCAAGCCTTCCCTGCCCTGGTGGTAGTCCTAGATAAAGTAGCTTGGTCAATTATGCAAAGAACTCTTTTCTTCATGATCTGAATGGTAATTTCCCATGAGGAATCGCAGCCATATAACACAACCCCTCTGTCTCAGTGCTGGTCAAGTTTTTTCTGCTGCCACATTTCCAATCTGAAATGGCACCAAGCAGGGTTGGCCATTGTCTCCTCTGAAATACACTTTGATGATGAAACCATTACCGATATAATTAGGGCCAATCCAGATATTTCCAGAATTTGAGTTTGCTTCCATGGCCACAAACTTGCAATATATGCAAATAATGCACTTGTCATATTGTCTTAGCCCAGTACTTCCCTCCCAAATCTATTAAAATAAATTTGTTGCTATGGGGAGGTCTCAAACTTGGACAAAACAAAAGTTCTAGACCTAAACTTACCTCTACACACTAAAAGCTTGTTAGTATCAAAGTTTTCTGCAGTCCCACAATTAAATAACTCTGTGTTCACTTGAGGGTATAAAAAAGTATCCTGCTCCATTCATTGAGGCTACTCACCAAAACATCTCCTTTCCTCATACACTGTGACTTCCTGCTATGGAGAAATCACAGTGTGTGAAAAAACACTTCAGGTGAAGGAGCTATGATTAACTAGATCATCATAGATTTAATCAGATAAGTGGATGGTTTGCTGAGTAGCAGAGTACTTTTGCATGCGTGTACCTAAAGCTTGATCAGAACGGTGAGAATATTTATGTTATTAACAACTGAAAGCTCCATTAAGTCATTGACCGTATTGTACAATGTAAAGGATTTACTCACAGTAAAAAAAAATTAATGTATTCTATTCATTTGTATAGGATTCATTGTGTCACTAGTACCTTTGATGGATGAGTACAAAGATCTTTCAAAGATTTTTGGGACGAAGTATTGGATCCCAAGCAGAGATCAGAATATTTGGGGTCATTTAGAAATTGACACAAGTCTACATTTTTTGTGAAATATAAGCATTTTCATACTACTCACGTGCACAGAAAATGGGTACGCAGATGTCAATTCCAAGATTTATGATTACCCCTAACTTATGCCTCATTATACAAAAAGTGGGAGAGACGTGCAAACTTAGGCCAAGTATTTCTATGGTGAATACATTAGTCTTACAGTTTGCTGTGGATCAGTGTATGAATACATTCCCACTTTTGCCTCTTAGATCATGTATATATATTTGTTTTAAATTATTTATTATATATTTATATTATTAGAATATTTTATTGCACCATGTGTTAATTTATACATGGGTGTATTTTAGATTAATATATACTGATTATATATAAGCTCTATTGTCAGTATGGTTTTTTATGTAATTTCATATGCATTATCCATATATTATATGGAGTCCTTATTTGCAGATAGTTTGATATGAGATGCAGTTGGTTAGGAACATTCTCGTTATATATATGAATAAGTGTGACAATTATTGATATTTATATACTGATACTTACCTTTAGTTGGCAGTGTATGTGTGTATATATTTACTTAACAAGACTATTTATTTAACTGCTTATTCAATCATCTGTTTTGCACAACGACATTAACATTACTTAGATATCACAGGTGATTTAATTGTTTTTCTAGAGATATATATAAACTAGATTCATGTGCACATAGGGGCATATTCAATTGTCTGCGAGATTTTGTTGTCCCCGCGGCATTAAAAAGAAAAAAAGTCCAGAGCGGGTTTTTGCCGGCAATAGCGACTGTTTGGAGTTAGCGCAGCGGGAAAACTTGTGCAATTCAATTGCAAAAGAGGTAACGCTGCCCCCGCATGTTAAAAATTGTGTTTGCAAGACTTTAGGGGAGTGAAGGGGAGTTTTAACGCGGTCATGTATAAGACAAAAAAAAGGTTTTGATAACATTTCCATACATTAGATTGCATTACACATTGATAATATCTACATTACAGTACTTTATTTAGCATATTTTTATATTGAACTATTTTTTACCATACAATCATCTATACCATGTCAAAACACATTACTACATTCATATTTGTACTAAAAACATACACAAATATAATTAGTGATTTTATTTTTTTATTTCATTATTTTTTTTACAAGACAATCAACTTACACAAGTTATGCGTTAGTGATAAACATAAGTTTAACTTTTTTCCCACATTTTTACATGATTTCAACTACTTTTCTTAATTTTTGACACACCCCAAGGAGGTGCAAGTAAAAAAAGTATATTTGCCTGTTTTACCCGCCGCGTTAAAAAACAATTGAATAGCTTTTAATGCGACTGCCTCTCGTACACCCTATACTTTCATTAGACCTTCTACTGGAGCACAAGAGGACCGTTTGTTGAAAAAAAACGTAGCATTAACAATGGAATTGAATTGCGGGTAAAATTAACCCACTCGAAAATGATGAAAAACAGCATTAAAATGACTTAACACGCTCTAAAAAAATAACCTTTCTGACAATTGAATACCCCCCATAGAGTCTCCTTAAAAAAGTCCAGACTTTTGGATGAAACGCGTTGGAGGTGTATCACATGATTTACACTCTATCATTAATGAAAGTTGTTTTTAATGGATTTCATGTAAGTGCAATTCTTTCTATATTAAAATGAGTTTTTTTGATAGTTTCACGATGATCCTATTTATTTTCTTAATCCCCCACGATCATCTCCTTTGAGTTCACTGACATTTACACCGCCTATCAGCTGGCCTCATTGAGTCAGCTGACCATTCCATACGGCAAGTCAGCTGAGCTGTGTACACAGACGGAAGAATCGTGGATCGCATGAGTGGGAGCTACAGTTGTTCGGTCTGGACACATTGTATATCACGCGTATGATCCCTGGTGTACGGTAATTATATCCCTTTACTTTACTATGACGAATGCTGGACTGATACTATCATTTCTGTAACATTGGATATTCATTGGACACTCTGATATATTTGTTCATCAATGTGAATAGCCTTGGTTGAGTCTTACACACATATGTATGATACCATGAAGCTGATCTTTGTTTCTATTTTCAAATTTTTACCATTTCTTTCTTCTTATGCTGTCTTATATGTTGAGCACCAATTCTGTTGCACGAACACTGGCCTTGTTGCTTATTCAGCATATTTTTCGGTTACACAGTCTTCCTGAGGACATTATGTCTGATCGTGGTTTCCAATTTGTTTCCCATTTGTGGAGATCTTTGTGCAGCCTGCTTGGAATGAAGGTTAACTTATCATCTGCTTACCATATGCAATCCAACGGCGAGACGGAGAGAACGAATCAGTCCCTGGAACATTTCCTTCACTTATATATCTCCAAATTTCATGATAACTGGTCCTCCCTCCTTCCGTGGGCTGAATTTGCTTATAACAATTCTTGTCATTCCTCTACCCACATATCTATTTTTTTCTGAAACTTTGGGTTCCATCCCAGGGTCAATTCTCTCTCTTCAATGACTTCTACTGGGGTTTTCGGAGCTTCTGCTACTGCCTCACAGCTCAAAGTTATTTGGAAGAAAGTCCACTCTGCTTTGCTTCAGACCTCCTTCAGATCCAAGTCCTTGTCGGATTGCCATCGTAGGGCTTGCTCTTTCAAAGTCAGTGACCAAGTTTGGCTTTCAAGCTGAGGCAGCCTTGTAGGAAATTGGGGCCCAGATTCATTGGACCACTCACTATAATCAAGAAGGTTAATCCCGTGGCCTTTAGGCTTGAACTTCCTCCATCCTTGAAAAGTCCCAATACGTTCCATTGTTCTCTCCTAAAGCCTGTTGGCTCTCCTAGCAAATTCAATACTCACAGATCACGAAGACCACGGCCAATCAATGTGGATGGGTGCCACAAATTTTCTGTGGAGAGGATCCTCAACTCCAAGAAAGTCCAGGGACAGACGCATTTCTTGGTACCTTGGAAGGGCTATGGCCCAGAAGAACGCTCTTTGGTTCCTCAGAGTCGCCTGCATGCTGATAGACTAATTAAAGAGTTTTTTAAACAATTCCCTGGGAAACCAGGATGTCGGGGTTCTTTTACCCCTCCTCAAAGGGGGGTACTGTTATGAGCCGTGGCGGTGCCTCTAGCCGCCGCCGCGACTCACACTCACTGGCTGATGCATCCCGGCCGTCTCCAAGACAACCGGATGTCACTTCCGGTTCTTGTCCCGCCCGTTGCATAGGTAATGGTCAGGACACTTCTGTGTGTAGCCGTCGCGTCCTGGTATCAGGGAAAGCCGGGCACATGCACAACTTGTTTAATTAGTAATTAAAGCCTTCTGGGCTGATTTGTACCTGCTGTGCCTCTCACCCTGTTATTGGTTTGTCTATGTTTAGAAGGCCAGGAGGGCTTAGCCTCCCTGCCGGTTATAGCGTCCAGTTCCCTGTTAGCTTGTTTGCTCCTGTCTGTGTTGCTGATTGCTTTTGGATTGATTCTGTGTATGACCCTTTGCTTGATCTCCTGGATTGTTTACTTAATGCCCTGACCTTTGCTTTGTTATCTGGACTTTCTTTTGATTATCGTCAGCCCTGACCTATTGCCTGTACCTCACCACGTCCCCTGCTTCGGACCCTAGAAAACGGTGTTCCTGACCACGCTTCGCTTGTTATCAGCTGCTATTCCGCACTTCGCTACATTCATTAGCATTTACTACGCTGAGTGTAAGACCTGGGAGAATCTGAGTACCTGTGAGCGCAACAAGCTCTATGGGAAAGGCGGCTACTATAAGTGAAGACGTCTACATCCTGTTCTACAAACTCATGATTGTAGTCATTAGCCATAACAACATGAAAACAAAATTTCGGGTCATCTTGGCATCAATCAGACTATTGACTTTCTCTCTCCAGAATTATGGAGGCCATCTATTTAAAAAAGACACACAGGAATATGTATCTGCATGTGACATTTGCACCAAGGATAAGGTTAATGAAGTAAGCCTCAGGATAGACTATGCCTTTGCCAATAGACCTTGGACGCATTTGTTCATGAACTTTATTGGAGAGTTTCCACCATGTAGCATATATAAAACCTTATGGGTCACCGTTGTTTATTTTAGCAAGATGAGTAATTTTGGACATTGAGGAGATTACTATCGGCTAAAATTGTGGCATCTAAATAAAGTGTCTGATAGAGGCTCCAAGTTTGTCTCTATATGTTTGAGGGCATTGTGTCTTAAATTAGGTATTGACTTAACATTTTTATAGGCCTATCAAAGCCAAACCAATGGACAGATAGAACGAAGCAACCAGACACTTGAGCAGCACCTCAGATGTTTTGTCTCTGATTTACAAGATGATTGCTCAGAATTGGCATTGTGCCTATCGGCAAAGATTTGCCGATAGGCACAATGGTTCAGCTTTTAAGTTCTGGGTGTCACATCAATAGGGTGTCTGGGATCTGTCCCGGGACCCTTGGGACTAGCTGTGGCAGGGATGAAGTGGAAACTAGGAGGCCAGTTGAAGGTCTTGCTCAGAGAGGGAGGATGTCCTCTATTTCTGTATGCCAGAAGTCAGAAGTAGGACTATTGGACTGGACTCCGTACTGGAATAAACTACTGGAATCTGAACCTGGTGGACTGTAACCTGGATGCGGGAACAGAGGGAATGAACCCACAGCCAGAGACTCAGTACCCCCAAGGATCCAGAAACTCAGAAGATTATATGACCAAAACTGGGACTGGGAAGGCTCAGAAGTCAGGCAGCAGATTATCAGGTTTCCAAGATCATCAAAACGAGCAGAGATACCAGTGATACCTGGACTCTTACCGGATCATAGATTAAACAGCGCGTGTAAAGAGAATATCAATCCCGTCCATACAGTCAGGTAGCCGGCTAGCTCTCTGCACGGGCAAAAGCGATCCAGAGTGAGTTCAGTCTCACTGGTATCTCTGCTCGTTCTGATGATCTTGGAAACTTTTTTTTATGTGCTTTTTTATTGTTTTTATGTATTTTTGGTGAAAATAAATTTTGTTTTATGGGAGATAATGCACTATTATTATTTCCTTAATCTTTCCTTCTGAATATCAACTCTGAGAGTATCTAGTAAGAGGACAAGATTTGAGGAGGACATCCATGTCTACATATTGATCTGTGTGGTTTAAAAAAAGTGGAATCTTGTAAGTGCACATTTGCATCATTAAGCCCCCGCCGCCACTTATCTATTGTGGGGGTAAGAACCGGAAGGTTGTCCTGCTCTCCCGGGAGCCAGGGAGGTCTCCCAGAAATTCGGGGAGTTGCCTACTCTACTTCTGGTAGAGTAGGCAACTATGCATTAAAGAAAAGCAGCTAATGAATCTCTAGAGACTGGAGTGTCTTTTACATTTCTGTCTCCATTACTGAAGTCATGTGATTAAAAAATGGGCCCCCTCCATAGGCATCAATACATTGACATAGGACACAATGTCTGAACTGTGTCATCATGCCACAGATGGTGAAGCCAACCACGTCCTGTAATGGCTCAGCATCACGGAGAATGCCAGAAACTTCAGGGAGTGAGGGAGATCATCCCTATTTCAGGGAGTCTCCCTGGTCACTGCTGCCATTGGCCTGTTGCACATTTCTCCTCCCTTCTGTCAGAAATCCCTTGATGCTGCATCTCACCTTCCACCATTCTCCCCTAACACACTCTAGACTAGTCTCACCGCTTTCTTAGCTGCACTGGGGGCACCAGGAAAGTGGGATCACCACACCCCATCTACTGGCCTTGCATCACCTCTGTTGATCACACCCCTTCGGATGGCTGGTCACAGCACTTCAGCGGAGCACCAACACTAAACGGTGGTGTATATACACTATTTCTTGGGCCCTTACCACTGCATTCCCCTGGTGGGCCCTTCTTGTCCTAATCCGACACTTTGCATACGTGCCAGAATCGTGCAAATATGCATAGGCGTGTACCCACATTCTGGACATAGATAGAATGATTGCACGCAAGATGAGTTACACAAAGTAGTGTATGTCCCACTCTTTATCAACCCCAGTAGGAGGGATTTTTGATGCTGCTGCCATCACTAGCCTTTTTAGTGGAACTTAGAACTGCGTCCTTCTGGGTAACTGTCTATTTCACTGGCAGAAGCTAAGGCGTACTGGGCAGAGTGTTGATACTGGATGCAGGGTCCCAACCTCAGAACAGCCAGATATCGAATTCGATTTGGTCTAATCTGCAGGTAACAGGAATTACAGCAGGTAAGCAGTTGTCAAAGCAGGTTTTTGAAGCAGTGATGTTTAATTAGCTCAAGTGTCCTAATAAGGATAGTTACAAACACTAGTTTAAGCTACTATTGATCTCCAGAAGTACAGATGGTATAATACATTTTACACAGGGCTTTTTAAATAAAAAATTTGGGGCTCTAGCTTGGCAGGAGGTAATCCAGCCCCCTGCCCCTTTAACCAATTTTGACTGATTCATGCAGATTGCCCATAAATCAGCCTGGAGGGGTTTAACACGTTTACAACCAGGATATAACATTTTCCTTAATGTCGCAATTCAATTTTAAACTAATTACACCCCTCCCCCCCACCCCCGTGCTTCGTGCTTTCTCACTCAACAGACGTGTTTGTTCACTCAGCGATAAAAAGGTCTAATTAACATGAGATTACCAGACAGTTGGAAACACACATCCCCTCCACTCAGATGCTTACTTGGGACTTCCTATAGAAAAGATACAAACCCAAAACATGACATAATGTCTCCAATATCCATACATTTCCATACAAACACATACCAGTATATAAAAAGTTAAGTACATTTGCAATAATGTAAATTGGCACCTGCACCACAAATTCAAATACATTTCTACAAGAAATGATTTCTACGTGATACAGCCCCAAATAAGTTATTTATAAGTGATCCAACCACAACTATAAATTGTTGAAGAGAAATCCAATTTATTTCCCCCTTTATTGTTGATTATTGTGACCTGATAATGTGGTTTAATATTCTATTACAAAGAAACACTAATATTAAATTGCATCACTTGAAGATACAAATGCTATATATGCAGGGTACTTTCAGTTTCAGGAATTTTTTTTTGTAAATATAAAAATGCTAGTGGCCCTCTATAGCTTTCCTCTCTCAGAATGCTTTCCTACTTGTATTGAACTGTATGTTGCCACTACGTTGAAGCTCTATATACCTTGCTGTACTCTGTCAATAATCCAAAAATACTGTTTAAGAAATACAGTGACTTTTGATTATTAACAACATGCAGCATTTATAAAAATGTTGAGCTGTAATTATATATTTTAGGCAGTACAAAACTTTTAAAGTGAATGTTCCTCTTATACCTTGCACAGTGATTAGCATTGTTCTCTCACAGCAATGGGGCCATGTTCCATTCCAACCAGAGCACTTTCTGTGTGGTGTTTGTTCTCCCCATATTTGTTTGGCATTCCTCTGGGTGCAACATTTTCCTCCTACAGTACACCAAAAAGGGATATTGGTAAGTTAATTGTCTTCTGACAATAGTTGTCTTAGATAAATTAGAGGTAGAGACATGTTTAAATGATTAAATATTCTGCATAATTAGCTGCATAATAAATGCATGATAAAATGAATCTATTGTGGATTGGAGCACCTTGGAATTCTGTTTATTTTGAAATGACCTCATTATTAACAAAACATGAGATATCATTTATAAGTTTTCTTGCCATGGGTCGACCGGTGAATACCCCTGACTGTCTTACCCTGGACAAATCATAAGGACACAGGTGGTATGAGAGATATACTATAATTAAGGAATATGGAGGATGGGAGTGATTGCATGATGGTAAATAGATTCAAAAGGAAGTAAAAGGTAAATGCTAACAAATGCAAAACGAACAGTTTACAAGAGTGCCAGCATATCTGTGCAATTTTTGTGTCACAAAAACATGCTGATTTATGACATTTATTACCTTTATACCCACTGGAAGTGGCCACAAACAGGGCCGGCCATCAACACAGTAAATCCCTCCACATACTACCGTCCCCATTATAACTCTACAGCAGAATATATTATTGATTATCACGACATCAGTGTTGATGACCCAACTCAGTGCCCTTTTCCGCCATTAGATTTTCTTGACCCCCCAGGCATCAAGTCACCTCGTCTCAATCTCAATCCATCACCCCCCCCCCCACTCCAAGGAGAGGCAGGGGACCCCACACAGAAAGATACAAACCATATCTCCTCATTCATGCACACAGTAGGCCAGTCATCACATTTACATTCACCCAACCCAGTTTAATCACACACGAGTCGACACGAGTACGCAAAGTCAGCTCCAGCTTACCTGATGCTAACATGTCTTTATTTACAGTTTTGCAGAACCAACATCCACCTACAGAGAAAGCTCTACCTCAGTTCTCAGCCAGGTGCCTGGATAAATGGAGCACTACATCGGACATCTCGCCATCTGTCCAAGGTGTTCAAGCCCTACCAGCTGCTTCGGAGGTAGCGGATGAGCAAACGAATATTGGCAATCCAGCTGCAAGCGCAGTGTCCGAGGTCACAACACCCAGGGCAATTGGTGAGAGCAACTTTAATATTACACACAAACCTTGCAACACTAGCACTCCTATATCAATCACTAGTGAGGATTCCAACCAAAGGCCATGCAAACTTATTAAAATTCTAAAGACACAACTGCTTGGGAAACAGGCAATCAAGCCCCAGCAGGCTCTAGGCCGTGACATAGTTCTACAGGTGGTGGACTTCGGGTGAGTTGAGAATGCAGCTTCAATGTGCGGCATTAGGCCAAGTGCTAGGGATAAAATTAAAAAAGGCAAATATGTAGATATGTTCACCCTTACGGAAATGGACAGGAAGAGTTTTGCAGCAGCAAACATGGCATAAGTGAAGAAAAGTATTGCTCATTTCCCAGTTGAGTCAATGGTTACTGCATATTCGCAGCCGATTACATAGAATTCCGGCCAGAAGAACATACAGAGGTATGGCGTTACATGTAATTGATCAGTGGCAAGTTTATAAAGATCAGCCCCACTATTTGGAGAGCATATGACAAGCTTTTTAGGAGAAAAATAAGCGGTCGAGCTAAGTTCCCTCTCGGCTTTAAAGATATCAACACATGGATGGACCTAATGAGGCCCATTAGTCAGGTTCCCGATTTAACCAACACTAAGAGGTTTCCTGGGGTGGGGAGGACACAAACACCCCTCCCCATCAAAGGCAAATGCTTTGCATTTAACTCGGGTCACTGCCAAAGAGGCCCATCATGTAAGTCCAAGCACGTCTGCTCAACCTGTAGTGACCAGCATACTGCATCTGAGTGCAGCGGATTCAGACTGAGCAGAGATAGAGGACATGGAGCTTAGCAACTTGTCGTCAAGACCCAGTCCCCAATTAAATCAAAAAACTTAATAAATGGCTCAATCTTTACAATGACAAAGGCTCAGCAACCCTAATTAGAGATGGTTTTCAGTTCAGTTTTAAAATCCCAGTGCAAAGACTGTTAAAGTACCCAATGCCTCATAACCTGAAATCTGCCTTCGCATTTCCCGAGATCCTTGATGGAAAAATAGATAAAGAACTTAGTCTAGGTCATATGATAGGTCCCTTTGCCTGCCTACCCATTCCCAATATAGTTTTGTCCCCAATAGGGGTGATCCCCAAGAAAACAGATGGTTAGCACAGTAAAATACCAATATTTCGAGTTCACCCTGGCTTTATAGTACAAGAGTATGGTATTGGGGCCCTAATGGCTAAAATCGTCAGAGTCCGCCTTTCGCCTGGTAACCCTCCACCCTGAATCCTATAGGTTTTTGGGTTTTAGACACAGCAGCATCTTCTACATAGACCGTTGCTTACCCATAGGCTGCTCGATATCCTGTGCCTTGTTCGAGACGTTTAGCAGCTTCCTTTACTGGTGTATTCAAGCTGGATCTGGTAACGGGGGAATAGCTCCCTATCTTGATAACTTTTTAGTTATAGGACCAGCTAATTCCCCCATATGCCTAGATATGCTGCAATAAAGCACAGGCTCTATTTATGGTACTAGGAGTCCCAATTGCCCATGAAAAAAAGGAAGGTCAAACCCAATGCTTATCATTTCTAGGTATAGAAATAGACTCATCGGCAGGCTGTTGTAGGCTCCCCAAAGAAAAAGTCAAGAAATTATCGGATGCCTTTTCAGCTATTCTAGGGGCTTAATCGTGATCACTGTGTAAGGTCCAGTCTACTAGGCCTTTTTAACTTTGCATGTAGAGTTATAACCATGGGCAGAGTATTCTGCTGTAAGCTACAAAGAGCCACGGCTGGGAGAAATAGACCACATGCGGTTCACCTTTCGGTAGAAATAAAGGACGATCATAGGGTTTGGCTGCAATTTCTAAAGGATTGTATTGGCAAGAGAATATCCTCCCATAGAGAATTTTAAACTTAATTTGTTCATGGACGCTTCAGGCGCCCATGGCTTTGGTGCTATATAAATGGTCAGTGGTGCTCCGAACACTGGTGTCACGAACGCCCAGCCTGTCCCAGATACAGCAATCTGAACAGCTGGCCGTGACTGGTGTCACCTTAGTCACTTAGCAATGAATACACCTCTTCTGCCACCACAAAGGATTTATTATGGTGTCCTTACGTTCACTAGAACCACTTATTAATGTTTCACACCTAACTCATATACACATGTACCATGAGCCACCCTGGGCTTAGTAAGTTCACAAAGAATCATAGAGAAATATGCTAGATTAAATTTATTTTAAACTGAAAAATATTTCCAAGGTTTATTTACAAAAAGGTTATAAACAGACAAACAATAAATTGCACAAATGAGTTTCAGAAAATAAAATAGGAACTAAAACCAGAATCCTTACTTGCAAGTTCAGGAACTGGCGTGTAAGGAATACACATTGAGAAGAACGGCACATTTCAGTCTTGACTGACTCCCTCAAAGAAATGAACACCTTATTGTCTAAGGCAGAAGATTTTAAACCCTTCTTACAGGCTCTTCGCCCCCACCTTAGGAATTTCATTTTTCACCTAAGTTAGATCGATGCCCAAAATGAAACAGGATTTCAAAGTCAATCATGGATGTCCTGAGACCTAGCATTTTCACAGGACCTTGAATTCTCACCTCTGATCTTCTGCTTAAGTGGTTTATAACTTTGGGCTTCAAACTCCCCCAAGATCCTATTTCTCCCTGGTCTGGCTATTTTCACAAGAACACGAAAAATCATTTAACACCCGCCATGTCTCGGAACCAAAAACAGCATAGCCGATGCTCTATCTCACTTTCTGTGACGTAGATTTAGAAAATTAGCTCTTCAGGTCAATAGCATATGTATTCCCTGTCCCTCTTGTGTTTGGCAGATCATCAAGCAGGCATAAAGGGACTGGTGGAATGTGGGTTAATGCAATACACTTTATGGGCTTATCAAGCAGCTTGGCACCAA
This sequence comes from Mixophyes fleayi, assembly GCF_038048845.1. Taxonomy (NCBI): domain Eukaryota; kingdom Metazoa; phylum Chordata; class Amphibia; order Anura; family Limnodynastidae; genus Mixophyes; species Mixophyes fleayi. The sequence goes on from NC_134402.1 coordinate 229,682,841, forward strand.
TGATCCCAATTCTTCAGAACCAGGGACACATAAGAGTCAGGTCAGAGTATGCAATCATGGAATTTATGTGGCCAAAATTCAACAACGGGGCTTTTAAAACGAGTATGGACGCTTCATTGGGCGGTATTTCCTTTATGAGCCGCCTTAACGGCACATTTGATTTCACTAAAAGATTTATCAAATCGAAAGCACTTAAAGGCTGAGCACGGCAGTGATCCATTCCAGCAGACTCCTGACACCCAATTACAATACAAATATTAACACAATTGATGCAGGCTCTGATAAGTCACTAGAGATGATTATGAACAACTGTTGTTTCGATACAGCTTTCATACTCGCATTTTTCGGTGCTTTCAGAAGTTCTGAACTAGTCACACAGTCTAAAACACAGAACATATCATGATTACTAGCCAAACATTTAATAATATGGGACAATTACCTGACTTGTAAAATAAGTAGATTCAAAACGGAGCAGGCTGGTAGAGGGTGCTGGTTACAAATTAATGAATAGCATGATAAAGAGATATGTCCCATTACCATAGCTTCGCAGTTTTACTTAGTCAGACCACATAGCCTATGTTTGTTAGTTCACCAAAACGGTTTACAGCTCACTAGGTACCAGTTTCACAGCATACTGAGACAGTCAGCAAAAACCCTGGGTTTAGACTAGAGATGGGCGGGTCCGGTTCTCCGAGAACCGAACCCACCCGAACTTTGGGTATCCGAGTACCGAGCTGAGCAGCTCGGTACTCTCCCGCCCATTCCGAATCCAAATCGAGGCCGAACGTCATTGTGACGTCATCGGATCTCGGGGCTCGGTTCTCGCGATACTTCAACTTTATAAATACACGCCTCCACAGCAATCCATCGCCATTTGACAGAGGGAGAGAGCAGGGTGTACTCATAGGCTAATTAGAGCAGGGACAGAGAATACAATATTGTTCTTGCAATTGCTCTAACCAAAATCGCTAGTGCAGAGAGGAGGATAGAGGTTTATTATTTTTTCTTCATATTTGGCACTCCCCAGCGCTTTTGGGGTGTCCCCCATAATTGTGCATAAATATTTCTGGCTGTCAAAAGTCATATCTGTCAGCAGTATCTACTAAATAATTTTTAGCACTCCTCAGTGCTTTTGGGGTGTCCTCCCTAATTGTGCATTAATATTTCTGGCTGTCAAAAGTCATATCTGTCAGCAGTATCTACTAAATAATTTTTAGCACTCCTCAGTGCTTTTGGGGTGTCCTCCCTAATTGTGCATTAATATTTCTGGCTGTCAAAAGTCATATCTGTCAGCAGTATCTACTAAATAATTTTTAGCACTCCTCAGTGCTTTTGGGGTGTCCTCCCTAATTGTGCATTAATATTTCTGGCTGTCAAAAGTCATATCTGTCAGCAGTATCTACTAAATAATTTTAAGCACTCCTCAGTGCTTTTGGGGTGTCCTCCCTAATTGTGCAATAATATTTCTGGCTGTCAAAAGTCATATCTGTCAGCAGTATCTACTAAATAATTTTTAGCACTCCTCAGTGCTTTTGGGGTGTCCTCCCTAATTGTGCATTAATATTTCTGGCTGTCAAAAGTCATATCTGTCAGCAGTATCTACTAAATAATTTTTAGCACTCCTCAGTGCTTTTGGGGTGTCCTCCCTAATTGTGCATTAATATTTCTGGCTGTCAAAAGTCATAACTATCAGCAGTATCTACTAAATAATTTTTAGCACTCCTCAGTGCTTTTGGGGTGTCCTCCCTAATTGTGCATTAATATTTCTGGCTGTCAAAAGTCATATCTGTCAGCAGTATCTACTAAATAATTTTTAGCACTCCTCAGTGCTTTTGGGGTGTCCTCCCTAATTGTGCATTAATATTTCTGGCTGTCAAAAGTCATATCTTTCAGCAGTATCTACTAAATAATTTTTAGCACTCCTCAGTGCTTTTGGGGTGTCCTCCCTAATTGTGCATTAATATTTCTGGCTGTCAAAAGTCATATCTGTCAGCAGTATCTACTAAATAATTTTAAGCACTCCTCAGTGCTTTTGGGGTGTCCTCCCTAATTGTGCATTAATATTTCTGGCTGTCAAAAGTCATATCTGTCAGCAGTATCTACTAAATAATTTTTAGAACTCCTCAGTGCTTTTGGGGTGTCCTCCCTAATTGTGCATTAATATTTCTGGCTGTCAAAAGTCATATCTGTCAGCAGTATCTACTAAATAATTTTTAGCACTCCTCAGTGCTTTTGGGGTGTCCTCCCTAATTGTGCATTAATATTTCTGGCTGTCAAAAGTCATATCTGTCAGCAGTATCTACTAAATAATTTTTAGCACTCCTCAGTGCTTTTGGGGTGTCCTCCCTAATTGTGCATTAATATTTCGGGCTGTCAAAAGTCATATCTGTCAGCAGTATCTACTAAATAATTTTTAGCACTCCTCAGTGCTTTTGGGGTGTCCTCCCTAATTGTGCATTAATATTTCTGGCTGTCAAAAGTCATATCTGTCAGCAGTATCTACTAAATAATTTTAAGCACTCCTCAGTGCTTTTGGGGTGTCCTCCCTAATTGTGCATTAATATTTCTGGCTGTCAAAAGTCATATCTGTCAGCAGTATCTACTAAATAATTTTTAGCACTCCTCAGTGCTTTTGGGGTGTCCTCCCTAATTGTGCATTAATATTTCTGGCTGTCAAAAGTCATATCTGTCAGCAGTATCTACTAAATAATTTTTAGCACTCCTCAGTGCTTTTGGGGTGTCCTCCCTAATTGTGCATTAATATTTCTGGCTGTCAAAAGTCATAACTGTCAGCAGTATCTACTAAATAATTTTTAGCACTCCTCAGTGCTTTTGGGGTGTCCTCCCTAATTGTGCATTAATATTTCTGGCTGTCAAAAGTTATATCTGTCAGCAGTATCTACTAAATAATTTTTAGCACTCCTCAGTGCTTTTGGGGTGTCCTCCCTAATTGTGCATTAATATTTCTGGCTGTCAAAAGTCATATCTGTCAGCAGTATCTACTAAATAATTTTTAGCACTCCTCAGTGCTTTTGGGGTGTCCTCCCTAATTGTGCATTAATATTTCTGGCTGTCAAAAGTCATATCTGTCAGCAGTATCTACTAAATAATTTTAAGCACTCCTCAGTGCTTTTGGGGTGTCCTCCCTAATTGTGCATTAATATTTCTGGCTGTCAAAAGTCATATCTGTCAGCAGTATCTACTAAATAATTTTTAGCACTCCTCAGTGCTTTTGGGGTGTCCTCCCTAATTGTGCATTAATATTTCTGGCTGTCAAAAGTCATATCTGTCAGCAGTATCTACTAAATAATTTTTAGCACTCCCCAGTGGTTTGCGCTCAGAATGGATTCAAAGCAGTCCACATATGATCTGAATGAGCAACCAGGTTCTGTCACCAGTCCTGATGTTAGTGTTCCCAGTACGTCATCTGGCCAAGGCGATGTCAAACAACAGAGTGTTTTCAAATTAGTGCAAAAAACAAAAACCAAAAAAAAATTTACTGTATTGAAGCGAAAAAGAAGTGTAACTGAGCAAAAGTTAAGTGACGATAAAAAAAAAATTGCAAGCATGCCATTCTACACACGCAGTGGCAAAGAGAGAATGAGGCCTTCACCATTGGCTATTAGTGGCAGATCCCAAAAAGTTACCCAGCCTACAATTGGTGCACAACTACTGTTACGCGTCAAAGCCGAGCTGCAAGATAACAGTGAGGCATTACAGGAGAATATTTGCTCTGATTCACAAATGACAACAATCCCTGTGGAGAGTCCATCCAACAGTGGGATGTCTAATCGTGAGCATTCTGCTGATGTGTGCCTTAATAGCCCGAGTGTAGCCGGTGATACCCAAATTGAGGATGCCACTTTGGAATTAGAAGAGGATGAGGGGGAGATTTGTGTAGGCGACGAGGGCGCTAATGATGATGTTGATGATTATGATGCAGACAGATACCAAATTGCCTTTCTCAATTTCTATTTATATCATACTTGCCGACTTTCTCCCATTGCTTTCCGGGAGATTCAGTGGAGGAGGTGGGCGTGCGGGGGGCGGGGCTCCAAAATCGCGTCATTTTGGACCCGCCCCCCGTGACGCAATGACGCAAACGCGTCATTTTACAGTCAGGGGCGGGGCCAAATGCCGCGATTCCCGGAGAATCGCGGTATTGTGGCCCTATTTCTGTAAATGCGGGATTTTGCCATACTCCTCCGGGAGTCCGGGAGACTCCCCCAACATGCGGGAGTCTCCCGGACATTCCGGGAGAGTTGGCAAGTATGATTTATATTCTAGATTATATAACGGCTGAATAGTTTTCTATTTTACTCCTAGTGGAGAGAGGATCTGATGCAGACAGATACCAAACTGCCTTTGTCCATTTCAATTTATATTGTACAGTATATAACGGCTGAATTTATTAGTATTTTATACAAGTGGAGGGGGGCCTAGAGAGACAGAAACCAAACTGGCTTTCTCCATGTCAATTAATATTGTACAGTCTATAACGGCTGGATTTTTTTGTATTTTATACAAGTGGAGGGGGCCTAGAGAGACAGAAACCAAACTGTCTTTCTCCATGTCAATTAATATTGTACAGTCTATAATGGCTGAATTTTTTAGTATTTTATACAAGTGGAGGGGGGCCTAGAGAGACAGAAACCAAACTGGCTTTCTCCATGTCAATTAATATTGTACAGTCTATAATGGCTGAATTTTTTGGTATTTTATACAAGTGGAGGGGGGCCTTGAGAGACAGAAACCAAACTGGCTTTTTCCATTTCTTTACATATTTAACTATAAGTGTAGGGTGTAATATACATTCAAAGACGATGGCTGCATTGCCAATATGCATAGATGGAGAGGAAGACAATCTGTTTTGTGTGTAGAATAGGCCTACCAACGAAGAATTAAACTGTTTTTTTGGATGATTTATTACCTCAACAATTAGATTACTTGTCTCTAAAACAGTTGGAGCACTAAATTGGGTTAATTTAGGCCCAAAAACATGGATTTTCCAAAAAAATAGCAAAACAAAACCAAACAAAACCAAAACCAAAACCAAAACACGCAATGGCAGTTTTGCAAAACCAAAACCAAAACCAAAACACGACGGTAATCCAGATCCAAAACCGAATCCAAAACCAAAACACGGGGGTCAGTGACCATCTCTAGTTTAGACCCATTATTATACAGCACCCAATCCTTTGGGATCATCTGTGGATACCATAAAGGCGTTAGATAGATGGAAGTCAGCAGTCTACAAGACATACATTAGGTTTAAGTACTGTGTTGGTTGTGTTATTCTAATTGTCTCCACCTTGTGCTTTTCCTTATTCACCTCAATAACTACTAATCCACCTCCTTCCCACCCCCTCTCCTTCACCCCTCCTTCATCCTTCTTTCCCTCACCTGGTTAACCAAGGCTCCTCCTCTCATCGCGTTACGCGAGGGCACAAAGGGATTTTTCACATTTTTCCCCTAGATCAAGTGGTGAGCCTTCAGGGATTTATTCGGGTTTTTACCTTCATTTGGGTGACCTACCCCACCCCCCCCCTTTTCCATACTATTTATTCTCACTGTTTACCATCATCTGCGCTTTAGTTCATCCCTTTCTGTCAGCACTTCTGGGTGATATGGCCACCTCTCAATGTCTACATTCCTGTGTTTAACACAATATCTTTCCCCGCAGGTTTTCCCTCGTCAGCTAAATGCATTTGGATCATTGGCCATTCCTACATCTTTTGGGCAGCCAGGCACGCGAGGGCTAAAGCAGAGTTTGATATACTTGGGGATGCCGAGATTCATTGGCTATTTAGACGGGGTCTTATTTGGCCTGACCTCCTGCCTTGGTTAACTCAACAAAGAGAGCGGTGGGGTGCCCCCAACATCTTAGTCATTCATTTGGGCGGTAATGATCTAGGCAAGGAAAAATTGCAGGATCTTATTATACAAACTAGAGCTGACTTGCAGCTTATTAGAAGCAGATGGCCGTTACAATAGGCTGGTTCGCTTTAATTCCCCAACTAACTTGGAGAACAGCAATCCCACAAAAGACCATATTAAGAATGGCGTGGAAACTCAACAGTGCCATTTGTAAAGTAACTCAGTCCCTAATGGGTTTTGTCGTCGATCACCCAGCAATAATGGCAGAAAAGGAACATCTTTACAGGAGAGACGGGGTACACCTAACAGATGAAGGACTAGATATTTTCATCTAGAGGATATTGTTGGAGCTGAAGGGTTTAATGCGTTCGGATGGTGGCGGGCTGCATGGCCCGTAAGACCGTAATGTGGTAGGAAGGCAGTCCGATCAGCAGCTGATGCATATGGCACTATCGTGATTAGCTGCAGGTCTCTGTCCCCTTTGAGGAAATGATAGCTCTTTAGTCCGTCAGTGAGGAGGGTCCCTTATCTGGCTCAGTGAGGGAGGACATTGTGAGTTTAAAGGGGATGCAGTCATTCTGACGCCAGGTTAGTGCTGGGCAGGAATTTAAGGACTAGTTTCTGTTTTAAGTGGATGCACGGCCGTCTTGCCATTTACACATTTGGTTTTGGGTATCAGTCTGGTAGCTGTCCCGCAGTGCTCTTTTGTCCGCCACCAAATTTAATTAATAAAACTGCAATCTTTTTAGCCACCTTTTATATGTCTCTGTGTCTTTATTTTAGATAAGATAGTTTAAGTACGTAAAGGTCTTGTGAAGGGGAAGAATGGCATACACAGTGAGCAATTTAATACTAGCACAGTCTATTTTAAACTGAATTAGTAATATATATTCAAATCCGTGCTACACTTCACATTCCTCTGCAGCTATAAGTATAATGTTAGCATATGCTTGGAAACGAAAAAGTGTTTCAATATACTTATTTACGAATTCCTCATCAGCGAACTCTCTGCAATTGTTCACCGACAGTCTGTTTAACATTCAAAGGTAAATGCCAGGCTGCACATTTAATCGATAGTGCATTTTCTCATTGGCACACTAGCAGTGTTTTCTAACACTGAATGTTCGCAAAAAGGCAGAGAGATGAAAAGCCAATAGATTCCACAACCACAATCTTTTCTATGAGCTTTCATGTAACCACTCACTCAAACTTTGCCCATCAGGGGACTGCAAAGGTAGGGGCCCACTAGAAGGGGTGAGGCCAGCCACCATAGAGGCGAGACCAGCCGATAGATGGGGAGTTGTCAGACCACGAAGGACATGGCTGGCGGCATAGTGTAGTATATAAAAAATGCAGTGTATATAAAGTGTGAGCCCTTATATCGAAGTCATGACCCACTAGAATCAGAACAGTTGGCAGACTGCTCTCCTACCTGTTATTGCAGCATTCACTACCTGCTGATGCTGATGTCTTAAGCTCATAGTTGCCAACATTGGCAGGTTAAGTTCCGGGAGGTCCAGGGGTCAGGTGGGCGTGTGGGGGCGGGGCTCGAAGAATCGCGCCGTTAGCCCCGCCCCCAAAGCTGTCACCACTTTTCCCGTCCAATAAAACAAGGGGGCTGGGCCATAATGACGCGCCGTGATGATGATAAGCCCCACCTCCCCCATTCAATTTCCACCGTCGCCCGGTAATCGGGAGAATTGCCCTCTCTCCCGGGAGCCCGGGAGACTGACCCCAATTTCGGGAGTCTCCCGGATATTCCAGGAGAGTTGGCAAGTATGCTTATGCTCAGTTGCTGTTGGGGTCCTGTTTGGCAAAAGGTATAAGTACATTAAATATGAAAAGCCTAGCAATGAGGGCACACTCTAATCACCTTCCCCAAACAGTCACAATGTTAAATAAATAGCTCTCATGTTTAATAATTAGGCAAATGTTCCTGACATTAAATTAGAGATGAGCGCACTCAGATTTATGAAATCCGAGCCCACCCGAACGTTGCCGATCCGAGTCGGATCCGAGACAGATTCGGGTATTGGCGCCAAATTCAAATCTGAAACTGAGGCTCTGACTCATAATCCCGTTGTCGGATCTCGCGATACTCGGATCCTATAAATTCCCCGCTAGTCGCCGCCATCTTCACTTGGGCATTGATCAGGGTAGAGGGAGGGTGTGTTAGGTGGTCCTCTGTCCTGCTATATCTCGTGCTGTTCAGTTCAGTGCTGTGTTGTGCTGTGCTGTGCTCAGTCCAGTGGTGCTGTGTCCTTCTGAGGTCAGTGGTGCTGCTGGGTCCTGTGCTGTGTCCTGTTCAATCCAGTGGTGCTGTGTCCTGTGCTCTGTGCTTCTAAGGGCATAGTTATTTCCCCAATATTCCCCTGTGTTTAAAAAAATAAAAAAAAGTTATTTAAAAAAATACCAAAACTAATTTAAATTTTTTTTAATTACCACAAAATTTGCACAACCAATCCTGCAGTATAAGCCCATTGGTACTACATTATTACCAAGTTCACACATTCAGCAGTAAAAGTCCAGTGGTACTGCAATATTACAAAGTTCACACATTCTGTAGTATCAGTCCAGTGGTGCTGTGTCCTGTGCTCTGTCCTGCTGAGTTCCGTGGTGCTGCTGGGTCCTGTGCTGTGTCCTGTTCAGTCCAGTGGTGCTGTGTCCTGTGCTCTGTGCTTCTAAGGGCATAGTTATTTCCCCATTATTCCCAAGTTTTTAAAAAATAAAAAAAAAGTTATAAAAAAAATAAAAATAAAAAATTATAAAAAAAAATAATTATAACCAAATTTGCAAAACCAATCCAGCAGTATAAGCCCATTGGTACTGCAATATTACCAAGTTCACACAATCAGCAGTAAAAGTCCAGTGGTACTGCAATATTACAAAGTTCACACATTCTGCAGTATCAGTCCAGTGGTGCTGTGTCCTGTGCTCTGTCCTGCTGAGTTCAGTAGTGCTGCTGGGTCATGTGCTGTGTCCTGTTCAGTCCAGTGGTGCTGTGTCCTGTGCTCTGTGCTTCTAAGGGCATAGTCATTTCCCCATTATTCCCAATTAACCTGTCCATGCACATACTATTACTACCCTTAGTGAGAACATTCAGTGCAATCCCCGACCTTGGCTCCATGGGAATTACCTTTGTTGCAGATCAGGGGTGAAATAAAATGAAATAAAAACTTTGTCATCCTGTCCTTCTGACAGGAGGAAATGTCAGGAGGAGAAGGTGTCCGAAGACCAATATCAATCATGACAAAAAGTAGATCTTACACCTTGGATCTACTAGCCTGATGCATTAATTTTTAATGATCTGGAGCATATTACACTATTTCTGGCTCTATCTGTCAGTTGCAGTTGCACCTCGAATACACTTTTGAAGATCTGACCGGGAATACAGTGTCACCTGCAGTTATCATCCTACTGATAAGTCTATAATTTTTACACTTTGGTACGAGTCCAACTGGCTTCACAATATATTGATTTGTATTTTTAAAAAGCTACACTAAGTGTGGCACTTTTTTCTCTTCTTTTCATTATATATATATATATATATATATATATATATATTAATAGTGATGAAACAAACAAGTAAACGTTCATATTATGCCACACAGTGATGCCCCCAAACCATATTATGCCACACTGTAATGCCTCAAAACATGTTATGCCACACAGTAGTGCCCCAAATAATATTATGCCCAACATTAGTGCCCCAAAATCATATTATGCCACACAGTAGTGCCCCCAAACCATATTATGCCATACAGTAATGCCCCAGTTCATATTATACCACACAGTAATGCCCCCAAATCATGAGTTACACAAAGTAGTGTATGTCCCACTCTTTATCAACCCCAGTAGGAGGGATTTTTGATGCTGCTGCCATCACTAGGCTTTTTAGTGGAACTTAGAACCGCGTCCTTCTGGGTAACTGTCTATTTCACTAGCAGAAGCTACAGCGTACTGGGCAGAGTGTTGATACTGGATGCAGGGTCCCAACCTCAGAACAGCCAGATATCAAATTAGATTTGGTCTAATCTGCAGGTAACAGGAATTACAGCAGGTAAGCAGTTGTCAAAGCAGGTTTTTGAAGCAGTGATGTTTCATTAGCTCAAGTGTCCTAATAAGGATAGTTACAAACACTAGTTTAAGCTACTATTGATCTCCAGAAGTACAGATGGTATAATACATTTTACACAGGGCTTTTTAAATACAAATTTGGGGCTCTAGCTTGGCAGGAGGTAATCCAGCCCCCTGCCCCTTTAACCAATTTTGACTGATTCATGCAGATTGCCCATAAATCAGCCTGGAGGGGTTTAACACGTTTACAACCAGGATATAACATTTTCCTTAATGTCGCAATTCAATTTTAAACTAATTACACCCCTCCCCCCCACCCCCGTGCTTCGTGCTTTCTCACTCAACAGACGTGTTTGTTCACTCAGCGATAAAAAGGTCTAATTAACATGAGATTACCAGACAGTTGGAAACACACATCCCCTCCACTCAGATGCTTACTTGGGACTTCCTATAGAAAAGATACAAACCCAAAACATCACATAATGTCTCCAATATCCATACATTTCCATACAAACACATACCAGTATATAAAAAGTTAAGTACATTTGCAATAATGTAAATTGGCACCTGCACCACAAATTCAAATACATTTCTACAATAAATGATTTCTACGTGATACAGCCCCAAATAAGTTATTTATAAGTGATCCAACCACAACTATAAATTGTTGAAGAGAAATCCAATTTATTTCCCCCTTTATTGTTGATTATTGTGACCTGATAATGTGGTTTAATATTCTATTACAAAGAAACACTAATATTAAATTGCATCACTTGAAGATACAAATGCTATATATGCAGGGTACTTTCAGTTTCAGGGATTTTTTTTTTGTAAATCTAAAAATGCTAGTGGCCCTCTATAGCTTTCCTCTCTCAGAATGCTTTCCTACTTGTATTGAACTGTATGTTGCCACTACGTTGAAGCTCTATATACCTTGCTGTACTCTGTCAATAATCCAAAAATACTGTTTAAGAAATACAGTGACTTTTGATTATTAACAACATGCAGCATTTATAAAAATGTTGAGCTGTAATTATAAATTTTAGGCAGTACAAAACTTTTAAAGTGAATGTTCCTCTTATACCTTGCACAGTGATTAGCATTGTTCTCTCACAGCAATGGGGCCATGTTCCATTCCAACCAGAGCACTTTCTGTGTGGTGTTTGTTCTCCCCATATTTGTTTGGCATTCCTCTGGGTGCAACATTTTCCTCCTACAGTACACCAAAAAGGGATATTGGTAAGTTAATTGTCTTCTGACAATAGTTGTCTTAGATAAATTAGAGGTAGAGACATGTTTAAATGATTAAATATTCTGCATAATTAGCTGCATAATAAATGCATGATAAAATGAATCTATTGTGGATTGGAGCACCTTGGAATTCTGTTTATTTTGAAATGACCTCATTATTAACAAAACATGAGATATCATTTATAAGTTTTCTTGCCATGGGTCGACCGGTGAATACCCCTGACTGTCTTACCCTGGACAAATCATAAGGACACAGGTGGTATGAGAGATATACTATAATTAAGGAATATGGAGGATGGGAGTGATTGCATGATGGTAAATAGATTCAAAAGGAAGTAAAAGGTAAATGCTAACAAATGCAAAACGAACAGTTTACAAGAGTGCCAGCATATCTGTGCAATTTTTGTGTCACAAAAACATGCTGATTTATGACATTTATTACCTTTATACCCACTGGAAGTGGCCACAAACAGGGCCGGCCATCAACACAGTAAATCCCTCCACATACTACCGTCCCCATTATAACTCTACAGCAGAATATATTATTGATTATCACGACATCAGTGTTGATGACCCGTCTCAGTGCCCTTTTCCGCCATTAGATTTTCTTGACCCCCCAGGCATCAAGTCACCTCGTCTCAATCTCAATCCATCACCCCCCCCCCCCACTCCAAGGAGAGGCAGGGGACCCCACACAGAAAGATACAAACCATATCTCCTCATTCCTGCACACAGTAGGCCAGTCATCACATTTACATTCACCCAACCCAGTTTAATCACACACGAGTCGACACGAGTACTCAAAGTCAGCTCCAGCTTACCTGATGCTAACATGTCTTTATTTACAGTTTTGCAGAACCAACATCCACCTACAGAGAAAGCTCTACCTCAGTTCTCAGCCAGGTGCCTGGATAAACGGAGCACTACATCGGACATCTCGCCATCTGTCCAAGGTGTTCAAGCCCTACCAGCTGCTTCGGAGGTAGCGGATGAGCAAACGAATATTGGCAATCCAGCTGCAAGCGCAGTGTCCGAGGTCACAACACCCAGGGCAATTGGTGAGAGCAACTTTAATATTACACACAAACCTTGCAACACTAGCCCTCCTATATCAACCACTAGTGAGGATTCCAACCAAAGGCCATGCAAACTTATTAAAATTCTAAAGACACAACTGCTTGGGAAACAGGCAATCAAGCCCCAGCAGGCTCTAGGCCCTGACATAGTTCTACAGGTGGTGGACTTTGGGTGAGTTTAGAATGCAGCTTCAATGTGCGGCATTAGGCCAAGTGCTAGGGATAAAATTAAAAAAGGCAAATATGTAGATATGTTCACCCTTACGGAAATGGACAGGAAGAGTTTTGCAGCAGCAAACATGGCATAGGTGAAGAAAAGTATTGCTCATTCCCCAGTTGGGTCAATGATTACTGCATATTCGCAGCCGATTACATAGAATTCCGGCCAGAAGAACATACAGAGGTATGGCGTTACATGTACTTGATCAGTGGCATGTTTATAAAGCTCAGCCCCACTATTTGGAGAGCATATGACAAGCTTTTTAGGAGAAAAATAAGCGGTCGAGCTAAGTTTCCTCTCGGCTTTAAAGATATCAACACATGGATGGACCTAATGAGGCCCATTAGTCAGGTTCCCGATTTAAGCAACACTAAGAGGTTTCCTGGGGTGGGGAGGACACAAACACCCCTCCCCATCAAAGGCAAATGCTTTGCATTTAACTCGGGTCACTGCCAAAGAGGCCCATCATGTAAGTCCAAGCACGTCTGCTCAACCTGTAGTGACCAGCATACTGCATCTGAGTGCAGCGGATTCAGAATGAGCAGAGATAGAGGACATGGAGCTTAGCAACTCGTCGTCAAGACCCAGTCCCCAATTAAATCAAAAAACTTAATAAATGGCTCAATCTTTACAATGACAAAAGCTCAGCAACCCTAATTAGAGATGGTTTTCAGTTCAGTTTTAAAATCCCAGTGCAAAGACTGTTAAAGTACCCAATGCCTCATAACCTGAAATCTGCCTTCGCATTTCCCGAGATCCTTGATGGAAAAATAGCTAAAGAACTTAGTCTAGGTCATATGATAGGTCCCTTTGCCTGCCTACCCATTCCCAATATAGTTTTGTCCCCAATAGGGGTGATCCCCTAAAAAAACAGATGGTTAGCACAGTAAAATATCAATATTTCGAGTTCACCCTGGCTTTATAGTACAAGAGTATGGTATTGGGGCCCTAATGGCTAAAATCGACATAGAGTCCGCCTTTCGCCTGGTAACCCTCCACCCTAAATCCTACCAGTTTGTGGGTTTTAGACACAGCAGCATCTTCTACATAGACCGTTGCTTTCCCATAGGCTGCTCGATATCCTGTGCCTTGTTCGAGAAGTTTAGCAGCTTCCTTCACTGGTGCATTCAAGCTGGATCTGGTAACGGGGGAATAGCTCCCTATCTTGATAACTTTTTAGTTATAGGACCAACTAATTCCCCCATATGCCTAGATATGCTGCAATAAAGCACAGGCTCTATTTATGGTACTAGGTGTCCCAATTGCCCATGAAAAAATGGAAGGTCAAACCCAATGCTTATCATTTCTAGGTATAGAAATAGACTCATCGGCAGGCTGTTGTAGGCTCCCCAAAGAAAAAGTCAAGAAATTATCGGATGCATTTTCAGCTATTCTAGGGGCTCAATCGTGATCACTGTGTAAGGTCCAGTCTACTAGGCCTTTTTAACTTTGCATGTAGAGTTATAACCATGGGCAGAGTATTCTCCTGTAAGCTACAAAGAGCCACGGCTGGGAGAAATAGACCACATGCGGTTCACCTTTCGGTAGAAATAAAGGACGATCATAGGGTTTGGCTGCAATTTCTAAAGGATTGTATTGGCAAGAGAATATCCTCCCATAGAGAATTTTAAACTTAATTTGTTCATGGACGCTTCAGGCGCCCATGGCTTTGGTGCTATATAAATGGTCAGTGGTGCGCCGAACACTGGTGTCACGAACGCCCAGCCTGTCCCAGATACAGCAATCTGAACAGCTGGCCGTGACTGGTGTCACCTTAGTCACTTAGCAATGAATACACCTCTTCTGCCACCACAAAGGATTTATTATGGTGTCCTTACGTTCACTAGAATCACTTATTAATGTTTCACACCTATATCATATACACATGTACCATGAGCCACCCTGGGCTTCGTAAGTTCACAAAGAATCATAGAGAAATATGCTAGATTAAATTTATTTTAAACTGAAAAATATTTCCAAGGTTTATTTACAAAAAGGTTATAAACAGACAAACAATAAATTGCACAAATGAGTTTCAGAAAATAAAATAGGAACTAAAACCAGAATCCTTACTTGCAAGTTCAGGAACTGGTGTGTGAGGAATACACATTGAGAAGAACGGCACATTTCAGTCTTGACTGACTCCCTCAAAGAAATGAACACCTTATTGTCTAAGGCAGAAGATTTTAAACCCTTCTTACAGGCTCTTCGCCCCCACCTTAGGAATTTCATTTTTCACCTAAGTTAGATCGATGCCCAAAATGAAACAGGATTTCGAAGTCAATCATGGATGTCCTGAGACCTAGCATTTTCACAGGACCTTGAATTCTCACCTCTGATCTTCTGCTTAAGTGGTTTATAACTTTGGGCTTCAAACTCCCCCAAGATCCTATTTCTCCCTGGTCTGGCTTTTTTCACAAGAACACGAAAAATCATTTAACACCCGCCATGTCTCGGAACCAAAAACAGCATAGCCGATGCTCTATCTCACTTTCTGTGACGTAGATTTAGAAAATTAGCTCTTCAGGTCAATAGCATATGTATTCCCTGTGTGTGGCAGATCATCAAGCAGGCATAAAGGGACTGGTGGAATGTGGGTTAATGCAATACACTTTATGGGCTTATCAAGCAGCTTGGCACCAATGATCCCAATTCTTCAGAACCAGGGACACATAAGAGTCAGGTCAGAGGGATGCAATCATGGAATTTATGTGGCCAAAATTCAACAACGGGGCTTTTAAAACGAGTATGGACGCTTCATTGGGCGGTATTTCCTTTATGAGCCACCTTAACGGCACATTTGATTTCACTAAAAGATTTATCAAATTGAAAGCACTTAAAGGCTGAGCACGGCAGTGATCCATTCCAGCAGACTCCTGACACCCAATTACAATACAAATATTAACACAATTGATGCAGGCTCTGATAAGTCCCTAAAGATGATTATGAACAACTGTTGTTTTGATACAGCTTTCATACTTGCATTTTTCGGTGCTTTCAGAAGTTCTGAACTAGTCACACAGTCTAAAACACAGAACATATCATGATTACTAGCCAAACATTTAATAATATGGGACAATCACCTGACTTGTAAAATAAGTAGATCCAAAACGGAGCAGGCTGGTAGAGGGTGCTGGTTACAAATTAATGAATAGCATGATAAAGAGATATGTCCCATTAATCCCACAAAAGACCATATTAAGAATGGCGTGGAAACTCAACAGTGCCATTTGTAAAGTAACTCAGTCCCTAATGGGTTTTGTCATCGATCACCCGGCAATAATGGCAGAAAAGGAACATCTTTACAGGAGAGACGGGGTACACCTAACAGATGAAGGACTAGATATTTTCATCTAGAGGATATTGTTGGAGCTGAAGGGTTTAATGCGTTCGGATGGTGGCGGGCTGCATGGCCCGTAAGACCGTAATGTGGTAGGAAGGCCCTCCGATCAGTGGCTGATGCATATGGCACTATCGTGATTAGCTGCAGGTCTCTGTCCCCTTTGAGGCAATGATAGCTCTTTAGTCCGTCAGTGAGGAGGGTCCCTTATCTGGCTCAGTGAGGGAGGACATTGTGAGTTTAAAGGGGATGCAGTCATTCTGACGCCAGGTTAGCGCTGGGCAGGAATTAAAGGACTAGTTTCTGTTTTAAGTGGATGCACGGCCGTCTTGCCATTTACACATTTGGTTTTGGGTATCAGTCTGGTAGCTGTCCCGCAATGCTCTTTTGTCCGCCACCAAATTTAATTAATAAAACTGCAATCTTTTTAGCCACCTTATATGTCTCTGTGTCTTTATTTTAGATAAGATAGTTTAAGTACATAAAGGTCTTGTGAAGGGGAAGAATGGCATACACAGTGAGCAATTTAATACTAGCACAGTCTATTTTAAACTGAATTAGTAATATATATTCAAATCCGTGCTACACTTCACATTCCTCTGCAGCTATAAGTATAATGTTAGCATATGCTTGGAAACGAAAAAGTGTTTCAATATACTTATTTACGAATTCCTCATCAGCGAACTCTCTGCAATTGTTCACCGACAGTCTGTTTAACATTCAAAGGTAAATGCCAGGCTGCACAATTTATCGATAGTGCATTTTCACATTGGCACACTAGCAGTGTTTTCTAACACTGAATGTTCGCAAAAAGGCAGAGAGATGAAAAGCCAATAGATTCCACAACCACAATCTTTTCTATGAGCTTTCATGTAACCACTCACTCGGACTTTGCCCATCAGGGGACTGCAAAGGTAGGGGCCCACTAGAAGGGGTGAGGCCAGCCACCATAGAGGCGAGACCAGCTGATAGATGGGGAGTTGTCAGACCATGAAGGACATGGCTGGCGGCATAGTGTAGTATATAAAAAATGCAGTGTATATAAAGTGTGAGCCCTTATATCGAAGTCATGCCCCACTAGAATCAGAACAGTTGGCAGACTGCTCTCCTACCTGTTATTGCAGCATTCACTACCTGCTGATGCTGATGTCTTAAGCTCATAGTTGCCAACATTGGCAGGTTAAGTTCCGGGAGGTCCGGGGGTCAGGTGGGCGTGTGGGGGCGGGGTTTAAAGAATCGCGCCATTAGCCCCGCCCCCAAAGCTGTCACCACTTTTCCCGTCCAATAAAACAAGGGGGCTGGGCCATAATGACGCGCCGTGATGATAAGCCCCACCTCCCCCATTCAATTTCCACCGTCGCCCGGTAATCGGGAGAATTGCCCTCTCTCCCGGGAGCCCGGGAGACTGACCCAGATTTCGGGAGTCTCCCGGATATTCCAGGAGAGTTGGCAAGTATGCTTAAGCTCAGTTGCTGTTGGGGTCCTGTTTGGCAAAAGGTATAAGTACATTAAATATGAAAAGCCTAGCAATGAGGGCACACTCTAATCACCTTCCCCAAACAGTTACAATGTTAAATAAATAGCTCTCATGTTTAATAATTAGGCAAATGTTCCTGACATTAAATTAATAGTATTCACATTTACTAAATAAACATTCCCCCCAAAGATATTATTAATATTATTTACATTAAATTAATACACATACCCACCCAGGCAGCCCAGACATTAAATAATTAGTATTTGCATGTAATAAATAAACATATTACCCTCCCTAAAAACCACCAACACTAAATAATTAGTATTCTCACTGAACATCACCCTTCTCACCAGACTCACATTAAATCATTAGACTCAAAACCACCCCAGCATAACATTATCCCATAGGTACCACCATCATTCCACCAATAAATTATTATGTCATGCACACTATTAACTAAATAGCCCACAAGCCCACCTAAATTACATTGAAAACATCCCCCTCTTCTCACACTTACCTGCTTTCATTCCAGCACTGTAGCCTCTTCTGTCTCTTTGTCTTGTTGCCTGCACATCTGGGACAGCTCACACCATGTGGTACATGCCTCGTGTGTTAAGAGGTAAGCAGAAGAAGAAAGAGCGGCACCCTGTCTCAGGATAGTTACAATTAACCTGTCCATGCACATACTATTACTACCCTTAGTGAGAACATTCAGTGCAATCCCCGACCTTGGCTCCACGGGAATTACCTTTGCTGCAGATCAGGGGTGAAATAAAATGAAATAAAAACTTTGTCATCCTCTCCTTCTGACAGGAGGAAATGTCAGGAGGAGAAGGTGTCCGAAGACTAATATCAATCATGACAAAAAGTAGATCTTACACCTTGGATCTACTAGCCTGATGCATTAATTTTTAATGATCTGGAGCATATTACACCATTTCTGGCTCTATCTGTAAGTTGCAGTTGCACCTCGAATACACTTTTGAAGATCTGACCGGGAATACAGTGTCACCTGCAGTTATCATCCTACTGATAAGTCTATAATTTTTACACTTTGGTACGAGTCCAACTGGCTTCACAATATATTGATTTGTATTTTTAAAAAGCTACACTAAGTGTGGCACTTTTTTCTCTTCTTTTCATTTTTTATATATATATATATATATATATATATATATATATATATATATATATATTAATAGTGATGGAACAAGCAAGTAAACGTTCATATTATGCCACACAGTGATGCACTCAAATCATATCATGCCACACAGTGATGCCCCCAAACCATATTATGCCA
Source organism: Mixophyes fleayi (assembly GCF_038048845.1). NCBI lineage: Eukaryota > Metazoa > Chordata > Amphibia > Anura > Limnodynastidae > Mixophyes > Mixophyes fleayi. The sequence goes on from NC_134402.1 coordinate 229,701,459, forward strand.
CACTGTAATGCCTCAAAACATGTTATGCCACACAGTAGTGCCCCAAATCATATTATGCCACACAGTAGTGCCCCCCAAACCATATTATGCCATACAGTAATGCCCCAGTCCATATTATACCACACAGTAATGCCCCCAAATCATATTATGCCACACAGTAATGCCCCCAAACCATATTATGCCACACAGTAGTGCCCCAAATATTATGCCACACAGTAGTTCCCCAGTATATATTATGTTACACAGGAATGCCCCCAAATCATATTATGCCACACAGTAATGCCCCCAAGTCATATTATGCCTCACAGAAGTATCCCCAGTTCATATTATGCCACAGAGTAGTGCCCCCAAACCATATTATGCACCATAGTAGTGTCTCAAACAATATTACGCCACACAGTAGTGCCAAAAATATTATGCACAATGTTCAATTTATGCCACAAGGTCAAAAAGTTATGATAAAATAAATTACACGTGACTTGCTTCTGCTTCATCTCCTCTCTGTGGTTGACTGGGCAGGCTCTTCGCGGCTTCTATATGCTGCAAACGTCGCAATGTCATGACATGTGTGGCTCTTAGGGAGGAGGTTCTTGTGAAAGCTGCTGGTGCAACCTTTATTCGTGGAACTTGTGCTATTTGCGTTTTGCAAATTTTTGACTCGGGTGGGTCCCACCTATATAGAAAAGGAGGTGTGGTCCTAAAGCTTTGGGGTCTTCCGGGGATACTCCCTGTATCCCGGTGGGCAAATCTGATGCTGGGAGTCACAATAAATTGCTATTTCTGTGAAGACCTGTCTCCAATCTTCTCTATGGTCACTATCACAAAGTGGCCTTTGCGATAGTGACCAGAGGGAAAAGCAGGTTAGTTGCAGTGAGGGATCCAAACATCCCTCTGCCCCATAGGCTTCAAAGGCTATGTAGAGATGCCCCGGAGCCGGTGCCCGAGAAGCGGGCGAAGATGCCTGCTGTGGCCGTGTCCCTGGAGGGACAGAAGATGTCTCCGGTTCCTGTGCCCAGCAAGAGGGTGAAAAATGAAGAAAGAAGTGACTTACCCGTCCAGCGCTCCCGCAGCGGTAAGTATTCGTTCTTCTTTTCAGGTTCTTGCAGCGGAGGAAGGATGAGCCAATCAGGGCTCATCTCCCTCCGCTGGCCAATCAGCGGCCGGATACGCGAGCCAAAGGCGGCTCGCGCCCGGCCGTTTAAAAGATTGGCGCCGGCGGGAGCCAATAGGTGCTCGCGCCGGCTGATGACGTCGCGCCGGCGACTATATAATAGCAGTTAGTAGGCAGGGGCTAGTGCCCCTAGGTGGCAGGGCACAAGGCCCTAGTTAGTGGGCTCAGAGCCCTGAGTTAGAGAGGGGGCTGAGGCCTATAGTCAGAGCACAAGGCTCTGTAGGCCGCTGTGCACGAGGCACATGGTGTGAAGGGAAGACGGCCCTGGTGGTGTGGTAGAGGTGTGAGAGCCTTGTGAGTATAGGCGCGGTCCTGTGTGAGGTGAGCACACGGAGTTAGGAGGTACAGTAGAGCGGAGGCTCCTGTGGGTGCAGTAGCAACCGGCTGGTTGGCTAGCAGCGGTGTGCTCTGGTGAGTAGCGTACAAAGTACTGTATTACTGTATTCTGTCTGTGCGGCGAGTATTGTCTGTATTACTGTAACTTTGGGTGTGCTACATAATTGTGTCCAGGGACAAGACGTCAGGCCCCCATTAAAGGTAGGCTCTTGTTCCCTGTGTTTTCCTGTACTAATCCATGCTGTGGGGACAAGTGTAGTTACCAGCTTACACATAGTCAAGGGAAGAACATACATAGTTTTCCCGTCCCTTAGGTCCCTGGGGTCACACTGGTTTCCTGAGGGGGTGACTGAGTGAGTCAGTGGCAGTGCAGCACAGCTCAACGCAGTTCCAGGGGGCGTCCCGTGGTTCAGGTTGAGTGTCCCAGTCCTCAGTTCCGTGCAGGTTCCCTGGCGGTTCCGGAGTGGGATACGTGTTCGATATCCGGGTGCAGGCAGTCGGGCGGTTCAGTTTCGATCGGCTGTTCCGGGTGGCAGTCTGTACGCAGGTTAGTGTGCTGTTCCAGTGAGCCTCAGTCGGGCCTGGTGCAGCCGGTCCTTAGGATCCGTGGGTGACCCCATAGCAAGAAGGCAGCTTCTTGGTACGGCCTGGGTGAGGGGGTTAGGAACCGCCCTCCGGTTTAGTCCGTGAACACCGGCTGGTGTTCCCTGTAGCGTGTAGTGAGCAGTTCCTTTAGTGCACCACACCTAGGTAGTCATAGTTGTTTGACTTAGTTGCGTTGCCGACCATTAGAGCGTTGTTAGGGTTGGGTCGCTGTTGTAGTCAGTTTAGTTTTGTGGGTGCCCATCTTATTCGCACTGAGAGCGCAGAGGGAGGCTGTGTGTTCCTTGTCATCGGCAGGTGTCGGGGAGGTGCAGGAGAACCGGATCGTAAGTGGGAGTGTCCCGGTGAGTATCACGCTCGATTCCCCCTTTCGGTTAGGCCCTCACCGGGTGGTGTGCGAGGTTCTTGAGGCGGGTCTAGTCCTGGTCTCAAGTGCCTGTAGTCCCCCGTGCCTTGGCAAGAGCAAAGTGAGGAGGCGGCAAGGGGGCTTGGACTGAGAGTGTCCTTGTTCATTGCCGTATTCTCGGACAGCCCTTACCTGGTAGGCACGGCCGTAATCTCTGTCTCTTTCTTAGAGGGACGTGGTTGGAGGTGACAAGGGTTGCGGCTGCGGATCTGCTGGGTTTGGGTCGCAGCTGGGATATCGGAGGCGGACTGGAGGTGACCATTGTCTACAAGGTAAGTTCTTTTGTGTTGCCTCTGTCCTGTTCCCCGCAGGCGCTACAGCTAATGCCAGCTTCTTGTGCAGCATCGTCTTCTATAATTGCTTAAATGTAGAAATCGAATTTAGCCACCATGTATATTAATAATGGTGTAGACTCGCAATTCCCATAAATACTAGCACAGTCTAGTTTAAGCTGAACTAGTAATATATATATTCAAATTCGTGCTACACTTCACATTCCTCTGCAGCTATTAGTATAATGTTAGCATATGCTTAGAAACGAAAAGTGATCCAATATACTTATTGACGAATTCCTCATCAGCGAACTCTCTGCAATTGTTAAACCACAGGGTGTTTAACTTTCAAAGATAAATGCCAGGCTACATATTTCATAGATATTTTCAGCGGCACATTAGAAGTGTTTTCTAATACTGAATGTTCGCAAATAGGCAAAGAGATGAAAAGCCGATAGATTCCACAAACACAATCTTTTCTATGAGCTTTCATGTGATCACTCATTATCACTGTGTATACATATAATTGCGGATAAACAATCTGATACACTTGACTGACAGATCTCTCTTAGGGGCATATTTATTATTAACCGTATTTTCACCACAATCCTTTTCAATCCTTATCGGAAAGATAAGGATTAAAATATCATGACTATTTATTAAAAATCTTCATTAGGAATATCAGTTATGAAAAACTGCTGTTCCTGCAAAACCCTGTCTCCTATGTCCTCTATCCTCATCATCAACATTTATTTTTATAGCGCCATCAAATTCCGTAGCGCTTTACAATTGGGAATAAAGACAGTAATAAACAAACTGGGTAAAACAGACAAAGAGGTGAGGAGGTCCTGATCACAAGCTTACAATCTATGAGACAATGGGAGTTGCATACATGACAGCGGCGCACGGAGGATTGTCGGGGGGGGGGGGGGGTTCCCCCCCGCTGCTCCGTTTCGCCAGCGCTGTCCTATACAGCAGCCGCGGCGCTGTCTAAGAAGCGTCTGCGGCGGTGCTGTATACAATACAGCACCGCCGCGGATGCTTCTTTGACAGCGCCGCGGCTGCTGTATAGAACAGTGGCCACTTAGTTAGCGCAGGGGGGGGGTTTCTAGAGACTCAGAAACCCCCCCTGCGTGCGCCACTGCATGAGGTTAAGGCTATATATTGCATTTCGGTCCAACATATAAAATTATTAAGAATGTACTAAAAGTTCAATTTTTAAAATAATAAAATGAAAAAAGCATATCACAATATGTTACCACCTGAATTAATCTAGGCACAATGGAGGTATTGAAAAATTCCCTGTTGGTGGTGGGGGTGATGGAGGTGTTTGGGGGGTGAAGGAAGCTGTATTTAAAATTAAGGATGATGGTTTTTTGCCTACCGTGTATTAGCATGACATGGAAGATGAAGGGATACTACCAGTGTTTTAGTTTAAGGCGGCCTGAACCCTTAATCAGTCCCTTGGTGGGCAAGGGGGATCTTCCCATCGGGCTGTTACAATTTTGGGCAGCCCTATATGTGGCCACAGAGTTCATGGTAGCTCCTGACTGCCTAGGGGTAAGCAGATGGAGGTGGTTAGTGAATGCTCACTGGCCACATGTCGATTGCACTTTATTATAAAGCCATGCAGAATGGCTAGGGAACATCCATTGCCCACTTCTCGGCCGCCAGTCACACCCATGAGCTGTATAGTCGCACATCTCCTAACACACTGACTGATGAATGGCACTGGCCATCTCTCCAATAGTGACTGGAGGGGAGAGCAGGTCAGTTGTGGTGAGAATCTGAATATCCCTCTACTGTAATGCTCTCCCCATAGGCTTCAATAGCTAACGCCAGCTTCAGCTGGCATTAGACATCGGGCACAAGTTCCGAAAATGTTTGATTTTCCCAACTTGTTAAATTGTGCAAAATAGCAGTCCCGATAGACATCTATGGGGGCTGCTGTGGAGTTCGAAGAGAAATGCAAAGCAGCAGATATCTACAATATCTTTGTAGTTCTCCTCGAACACCATAGCAATCCCCATAGTTTTCTATGGAGAATGCTATTTTGCCCAATTTAGCAAGTTTCGAAAATCAAACATTTTTGCAACTTGTGCACAATGACTGCATAAGAAGCGGGTGTCAGCCATTGAAGCTTATGGGGAGAGCATTGCGGTAGAGGGATCTTCAGATCCCTCACCACAACTAACCTGTTATCCCCTCCGGTCACTATTGCAAAGGTGGCCACTTTGCGATAGTGGCCATAGAGTATATAAGAGACAGGTCTTCGCAGGAACAGCAGTTTTTCGTGACTGCTGTTCCTAGTGTAGAATTTTAATAAATAATCATGATATTTAAATCCTTATCTTTGCAATAAGGATTGAAATTAGTCATAGTTAAAATGTGATGGGTAAAAAATATGCCTGCAAGACACCTGCAGTATCAGGGGTTCAATGTGGTTGAGTAACTGGTTTTCATTTCCTTCGGCAAATCTGCAATATTGGCTTGTAGCGTAGGATTAAATCCTCATCAACATTCTTATTATTATCAAAAGTCCATAGTTTAATCCAATCAATTCCTAACACATTTCATCACATCAAAGGAAAAATTATTATGGGGCATATTTATTATTCGGTACCATCTTGAAGCCCTCTCCTAATACATCATATTGCTCTCGGTCATGGAGTTGGAAAAATTTGACACACATAAAAACAAATGACAGCTGATAGCTTGATTTAGATAGTCAAACATGACATATCAGATATAAAATTTGTTTTTATGTGTGTCAAATTTTTTCAACACCATGACCGAGAGCAATATGATCTATTAGGAGAGGGCTTAAAGATGGTACTTATCCTTTATAGCTATCATTTCTACCACACATTTGAGCTGGTATTCTTTCTCCCTTTTTTTTTTCTCAGTATTTTATGATACAATACTACAGAAAGTATCACCCTCATTGGTTTCAATTATAACCATTTAGGATTTCCTGTTAGACACCATTAATCTGGATATGGGTTTGTTGATCGCAAGATTTATTTATCATATTTATTGATTTGGAATTTTCTAGTGCAGAAGATAAACTACTTCTTATAAAAACTGAAACATTGCTATTTCATATACCCCGCCAGACTTTTTGGTCCATTTGAAGTCTAGATTTAAATATGTATGGAAGAAAAAATCAATCTCGTACTTAGGAATCCATGTCTCTGTTAATTTTTTGGTGACATTTGAGGTCAATTATGCCTTCATTATTAACCCAACTCCATAAGCTCTCTACCTCGTGGATGACATTTGAGGTGTCATGGCCTTTAAAATTATGCTTCTCCCCAAACTCATGTATTTAATCAGAACTATCCCCAACATTCTCCCAAAAAAGTTCATGCCCACTTCCCACTCATTGATGTTCAGATACATTTAGAGTGGTCTTCCATCTAGGTTGTCCTATGCCCCTATGACTCTGTCAAAAAAAACTTGGGAGATTAGCCTTACCCGATCCGACCAGGTACCAAGAAGCCTGCATCCTTTCTCAAATCAGAGACTGGTCTCTCCCTGCCTGCCAAAAGCCTGTCACTCACCGGACCGTGAGTGCCTCTTCTCGGACATTTAGGAACCGTGGCCGTCCACCATCCTGAGGGTCTGCGCATGCGCAGCCCTTTTCTATACTTCAGTGTATACCCCTTTAACTTAATTGGCAGATCAGGCAACCTCCCTATATTAAGCACCTGTGGTCACTACCACGTTGCCTGATCTTGGAGTCTCATTCCTCATGAGTCTCTGAAGGTGTTCCTGTATTACTTGTGTATTCAGTGCTGCTGATTCCTGTGGTTTCCTAACCACTACTACTACTGTGGTTCCATACCACTTCTACCATCAACTGTATCATCGTGACTGTTTGCTGATTCCTATCCGCTGCCTCCGTGCACTACAGTCTTCTACACCACTTCATCGTTATTTTATATCTAAGTGACTGTTTACTCATTGCTATCCGCTGCCTCCGTGCACTCCAGCTTATACCTCACTCACCTGCTTCTCATCAAGTCTGTTTGCTGATTTCTATCCGCTGCCTCCGTGCACTACAGTCTCCTGCTTGCAACTCGCCTGTGTTCAACATCGTGACTGCCAGCTGACTACTATCCGCTGCCTCTGTGCACTACAGTCTCCTGCTTGCAACTCGCCTGTGTTCAGCATCGTGACTGCCAGCTGACTACTATCCGCTGCCTCTGTGCACTACAGTCTCCTGCTTGCAACTCGCCTGTGTTCAACATCGTGACTGCCAGCTGATTACTATCCGCTGCCTCCGTGCACTACACTCTCATCTCATCTTTGCTGTGTCTTCCTCGAGACTGCCGCTTTTCATTACCATCTGCTTCACTTCGTGATCTACAGCTCCTGCCCTGCGCTGCACTCCTGTTTCCCATCGCTGTTGGTTCCTGTGGTTGCTACTGGTTACCTCCGTGTGCCGCTGAGTCCTGCCGCTGTGGTCAGCGCTATCGTCCATCTCCTGCTGATCCACTCTCCACGCCTTCACGTGTTCCACTGGCCTCTACCCTCCGGTCAGCATTGGATTTGTATCTCTTCTACTACCCTCTGCTGGATCATCTCCATTCTCCTGGGTTTCCTATGAGTCCAGTTCCACGTGTTGCTGATTCCTGTGGATTCGTGTCCCTGTCGGTCTACTCTCCTGTGCGCTGCACCTGCTAGACCGCTGCTTCTCCTATCCAGGGACTTCCTATCCAGTCGGTCTCCAGCCGCTCAGGTACCGCTGCAATTCCATCTGACTGCTACTACTGAACCACGGTATGCATACTTCTCATTGACTGTGCTGTGTATTGCATATCTTGCTGGACTGTGTTTGGTTCTCTCTGGAGTCTGCTATCCGCTGAGTCTATTGTCATCATTGACTGTGTTTGGTTCTCTCTGGAGTCTGCTATCCGCTGAGTCTATTGTCATCATTGACTGTGTTATCATTGTGCTGGACTACTTCAAGAGACTTTCTAGATTGCAGACCTGATCAGTCATTTACATATATATATACCTATATTGTGCATATTACTGTGGATCGTGTATAAGGTGCCTGTGTATATCCTGTGTTGCAGTCTTCCCCCGTGCACCTCCTCACATATATATGCAGTGGTACAACTTGCTGATGTCAGACCACTGATCCCTGTTTCCGGTATCCCCTGTTCCATTATCCTCTCACATAGCAGTGGTACAACTTGCTACCGCAGACCACTGACTACCTGGATACCTCCACTTGGATTCCATTCCTTCACTCAGACAGCGGTACAACTTGCTACCCGCAGACCGCTGACTCTCATCACCTCCTTGTCTCTGTTGGACATTCCTCCTCACTATAGCAGTGGTACAACTTGCTATCGCAGACCACTGACTACCTACACGTGTCCTTGTCCATACAGTTCCTTGTGTATCATTACCTCATTATTACAAGTGTTGCTAGTCATAGACTTTCCTGAGCATCTCATCGGTCATCATTTCATGTTCCGTGATCACCCAGCTACCAGAGTACCCTATTACCATCTACATTGCTCTGGTAAGCCTACCATCTGGTGATCCCTGGGTAAAGACTCCTAGTGCCCGTGACAGTAAGATCAGGCCATGACAGACCCAGATGTGGAACCTACCGCCAAAGAGATGCTGCAACATCTGGTTAGCCGTGTGGAGCAACAGGATGCCCGCCAACAGCTGTTACTTCAGTGTTATCAGTCATTAACCTCCCAAGGAACATCTGGACAGACTGTGACAGCTACTACTGAAGCTCCTGTGCTTTCCTCCGTTTCCCCATTGCCATCCCAGGGGTCTATAGCTTCCACGCTTCACCTGCCTACTCCGTCAAAGTACGATGGAGACCCCAAAACTTGTAGGGGTTTCCTTAACCAATGTTCAGTCCATTTTGAGCTCCAACCTCAAAATTTTTCTACCCATCGTTCCAGAGTGGCCTATCTTATCTCTTTGTTTTCCGGACAAGCCCTGGCTTGGGCCTCCCCTCTGTGGGAAAGGAACGATCCAATATTACAAGATAGTGCCAAATTCATTTCTACATTCCGAAGTGTGTTCGATGAACCAGGTCGTGTGACCTCCGCTGCTTCCAGCATCCTCCGTCTGCGACAAGGATCTCATACTGTAGGCCAGTACGTCATTCAATTTAGGATCTTAGCCTCTGAACTTCAGTGGAACACTGAAGCCCTAGTTGCCGCCTTCTGGCAGGGGCTTTCCGATAAAATTAAAGATGCACTGACTACCCAAGAGCTTCCTTCGTCACTTGAAGATTTGATCTCTCTATGCCATCGTGTTGATATGAGATTTCGTGAAAGAGAGGCTGAGAAAACGACTTCTGCTAAAGCACCTTTTCGCTCTAACCCTCAATTTCGTCCAGTGTCACCCGCTGTGATTCCCATGGAGATTGGACGTTCCAAGTTATCTTCTGAGGAGAGGAAACGAAGAGTCAAGAATAGACTCTGTATCTATTGTGCTGATTCCACTCATGTTCTCAGCTCCTGCCCTAAGAGATCGGGAAATGCCAGGCCCTAACTAGTTCTGGAGAGGTAAAGTTAGGGTCCCTGGAGTCCTCTCCATCGTCTATGAAATCTAAAGTCTGCGCTTTTGATGTGACTATTTCCTTTGCTACCAAGACCTTTGAGTCACAGGCATTGATTGATTCCGGAGCAGCAGGAAATTTTATTTCCAAATCGTTAGTTAATCAATGGTCTCTACCAATGATTACCTTAAAAACTCCCATTACTGTGACGGCTATCGATGGATCACGTCTCATCAACGGTCTCATCACCCAGAGTACGTCTCCAGTAACCCTTCAGATTGGTGCTCTGCATCATGAAGAGATATCGTTTTTAATTCTTCCTGTTACGACAAGTCCGATTGTCCTAGGCCTTCCATGGCTTCAGTGTCACTCTCCCCAGATTGACTGGCGCACCCCTCAAGTCACGTCTTGGGGCCCTGAATGTCACCATCATTGCCTTTCCCAAGTCATTCCTCTCAAGGTACAGCAAGCTTCCATTTCAGCTATTTCACCGGGACTCCCTCCTCAATATGCTTCATTTACCGATGTTTTTGATAAAGCTCAGTCTGAACGTCTTCCTCCTCATCGTTCTTGGGATTGTCCGATTGATCTTCTTCCTGGCAAGACTCCTCCCAGAGGCCGGGTCTATCCACTCTCGTTACCTGAAACTCAAGCTACATCTGAATATATACGGGAGAACCTCCAGCGTGGGTTCATTCGACCTTCCACCTCGCCCGCTGGAGCTGGGTTCTTCTTTGTCAAAAAGAAGGATGGATCATTACGCCCTTGTATAGATTTTCGTGGACTCAATGCCATTACTATCAAGAACCGGTATCCCATTCCGTTGATCACTGAGCTATTTGACCGCATCAAGGGAGCCCGTATTTTTACTAAGTTGGATCTTCGTGGTGCTTACAATTTAATCAGAATTCGTTCCGGTGACGAATGGAAGACGGCGTTTAACACCAGAGACGGGCATTACGAATATCTGGTAATGCCTTTCGGGCTATGTAATGCCCCCGCTGTTTTTCAGGGCTTCATTAATGAGATTTTTCGGGACTTATTATATGTATGTGTCGTCGTCTACCTGGACGACATATTGATTTTTTCACAGGACCTGCCTTCTCACCACCAACATGTGGCAGAAGTCCTCTCCAGGCTATGGAAAAATTCATTGTTCTGTAAATTAGAAAAATGTTCATTCGAATTACCCCAGATTCCATTCTTGGGGTATATTGTTTCCGGAGTTGGTCTGAAGATGGATCCTGACAAAGTAAATGCTGTACTACATTGGCCCCAGCCAACTACTCTTCGTGCCATCCAGCGTTTTTTAGGTTTTGCCAATTACTATAGACGCTTCATTCAAGATTTTTCTTCCATTGCATCTCCTATTGTGGCCCTGACTCGTAAAGGGGCTAATCCTAAGCAATGGTCTACTGAGGCTATTCAAGCCTTTCAAACATTAAAAGAGTCCTTCTCTTCGGCTCCAATCCTTCGTCAGCCTGATGTGACACTCCCTTTTTTCCTAGAAGTAGATGCCTCTAATGTGGGCTTAGGAGCTATTCTCTCCCAACGCTCGGAACAGCAAAAATTCCACCCTTGTGCCTTCTATTCTCGGGGTCTCCTACCGGCAGAGAAGAATTATACCATCGGAGACAAGGAATTACTGGCTATCAAAGCCGCATTAGAGGAATGGAGATACTTGTTGGAGGGAGCTCGCCATCCGGTGACGATCTTCACGGATCATAAGAACTTGTCATATCTCCAGTCTGCCCAATGCTTGAACCCTCGTCAAGCAAGATGGTCTCTTTTCTTTTCCCGTTTTGAATTAATAATTACCTTCAAACCAGCTGCCAAGAACAAAAAAGCTGATGCCTTATCTAGAGCCTTTGCTACGTCCTCTGATATAGAAGAGGTTCCCAACCATACCATTCTAGACCCCAAATGTATCTCACTGGCTGCTTCATCCACCAAAACGCTACCATTTGGGAAGACCCTCGTGCCTTCTACTCTAAGGAGGAAAATCCTTTCGTGGTTCCATGCCTCTCGTTTTTCTGGACACGCCGGTGAACACAAGACTTTTGAGATCCTCTCTCGAAGTTATTGGTGGCCTTCAATGAGGAGAGACGTCAAAGAGTTCATTGCTTCCTGTGAATTATGTTCGCAATTCAAATCCTCCCGCAGAACCCCAGCAGGGTTGCTGCGACCACTACCCATTCCGTCCAAACCATGGACCCATATTAGTATGGATTTCGTTACTGACTTACCACCTAGTAAGAACCATAACACTATTTGGGTGGTAGTGGACAGATTTTCGAAGATGGCTCATTTCATCCCTCTGTCTGGTTTGCCTTCCTCATCTATCCTGGCTGAACATTTCATTAAAGAGATCTTCCGTATCCATGGATGTCCATCTGAGATTGTGTCTGATAGAGGAGTACAATTCGTGTCCAGATTCTGGCGAGCCCTTTGTAAAACCTTGGGCATACGATTAGCACTCTCATCTTCTTACCATCCACAATCCAATGGACAAACCGAACGTGTCAATCAAGATCTTGAGACTTTTATAAGGATATTTTCATCAGCCAATCAAGACAACTGGGTAGAGTTACTCCCTTGGGCTGAGTTCGCCCATAACAACATGTACCATGAGTCATCATCCAAAACTCCATTCTTTGTGGTCTACGGTCACCATCCGTCTTTTCCGGAATTTCCTGCCCTCCCGCCCACCCAAGTTCCTGCGGTGGAGACTGTTTGTCAGACCTTTAAAAATATCTGGTCTCAGGTTAGAACCTGTTTAAAGGAGACATCTGTCAAATATAAATCTTTCGCTGATAAGAAGAGGCGGGCTATTCCACCACTAAAAATTGGAGATCGTGTCTGGTTATCCACAAAAAATATTCGTTTGAAGGTTCCATCCATGAAATTCGCCCCTCGTTTTATTGGTCCATATAGGATCATTCAAGTTATCAATCCAGTATGTGTGAAACTCCTTCTTCCTAAGAGTCTTCGGATTTCTAATGCCTTCCATGTATCTTTGCTCAAACCTCTTATTATCAACCGTTTTTCAAGTCCTCCCTCAGCTCCGCAGCCAGTTCAAGTCCATCAGGAGGAGGATTTTGAGATTACCGAGGTACTAGATGCAAAAATTTCGCGAGGAGTCCTCCACTTCCTCGTTCATTGGAAGGGCTTTGGTCCTGAGGAGCGCTCTTGGATCAAAGCTGAAGATCTTAATGCTCCTGCCCTTTTGAAGAAGTTTTACTCCAAAAATCCGGACAAGCCCGGTTCCAGGCGTTCTGTGCCCACCTTTAAAAGGGGGGGTACTGTCACTCACCGGACCGTGAGTGCCTCTTCTCGGACATTTAGGAACCGTGGCCGTCCACCATCCTGAGGGTCTGCGCATGCGCAGCCCTTTTCTATACTTCAGTGTATACCCCTTTAACTTAATTGGCAGATCAGGCAACCTCCCTATATTAAGCACCTGTGGTCACTACCACGTTGCCTGATCTTGGAGTCTCATTCCTCATGAGTCTCTGAAGGTGTTCCTGTATTACTTGTGTATTCAGTGCTGCTGATTCCTGTGGTTTCCTAACCACTACTACTACTGTGGTTCCATACCACTTCTACCATCAACTGTATCATCGTGACTGTTTGCTGATTCCTATCCGCTGCCTCCGTGCACTACAGTCTTCTACACCACTTCATCGTTATTTTATATCTAAGTGACTGTTTACTCATTGCTATCCGCTGCCTCCGTGCACTCCAGCTTATACCTCACTCACCTGCTTCTCATCAAGTCTGTTTGCTGATTTCTATCCGCTGCCTCCGTGCACTACAGTCTCCTGCTTGCAACTCGCCTGTGTTCAACATCGTGACTGCCAGCTGACTACTATCCGCTGCCTCTGTGCACTACAGTCTCCTGCTTGCAACTCGCCTGTGTTCAGCATCGTGACTGCCAGCTGACTACTATCCGCTGCCTCTGTGCACTACAGTCTCCTGCTTGCAACTCGCCTGTGTTCAACATCGTGACTGCCAGCTGATTACTATCCGCTGCCTCCGTGCACTACACTCTCATCTCATCTTTGCTGTGTCTTCCTCGAGACTGCCGCTTTTCATTACCATCTGCTTCACTTCGTGATCTACAGCTCCTGCCCTGCGCTGCACTCCTGTTTCCCATCGCTGTTGGTTCCTGTGGTTGCTACTGGTTACCTCCGTGTGCCGCTGAGTCCTGCCGCTGTGGTCAGCGCTATCGTCCATCTCCTGCTGATCCACTCTCCACGCCTTCACGTGTTCCACTGGCCTCTACCCTCCGGTCAGCATTGGATTTGTATCTCTTCTACTACCCTCTGCTGGATCATCTCCATTCTCCTGGGTTTCCTATGAGTCCAGTTCCACGTGTTGCTGATTCCTGTGGATTCGTGTCCCTGTCGGTCTACTCTCCTGTGCGCTGCACCTGCTAGACCGCTGCTTCTCCTATCCAGGGACTTCCTATCCAGTCGGTCTCCAGCCGCTCAGGTACCGCTGCAATTCCATCTGACTGCTACTACTGAACCACGGTATGCATACTTCTCATTGACTGTGCTGTGTATTGCATATCTTGCTGGACTGTGTTTGGTTCTCTCTGGAGTCTGCTATCCGCTGAGTCTATTGTCATCATTGACTGTGTTTGGTTCTCTCTGGAGTCTGCTATCCGCTGAGTCTATTGTCATCATTGACTGTGTTATCATTGTGCTGGACTACTTCAAGAGACTTTCTAGATTGCAGACCTGATCAGTCATTTACATATATATATACCTATATTGTGCATATTACTGTGGATCGTGTATAAGGTGCCTGTGTATATCCTGTGTTGCAGTCTTCCCCCGTGCACCTCCTCACATATATATGCAGTGGTACAACTTGCTGATGTCAGACCACTGATCCCTGTTTCCGGTATCACCTGTTCCATTATCCTCTCACATAGCAGTGGTACAACTTGCTACCGCAGACCACTGACTACCTGGATACCTCCACTTGGATTCCATTCCTTCACTCAGACAGCGGTACAACTTGCTACCCGCAGACCGCTGACTCTCATCACCTCCTTGTCTCTGTTGGACATTCCTCCTCACTATAGCAGTGGTACAACTTGCTATCGCAGACCACTGACTACCTACACGTGTCCTTGTCCATACAGTTCCTTGTGTATCATTACCTCATTATTACAAGTGTTGCTAGTCATAGACTTTCCTGAGCATCTCATCGGTCATCATTTCATGTTCCGTGATCACCCAGCTACCAGAGTACCCTATTACCATCTACATTGCTCTGGTAAGCCTACCATCTGGTGATCCCTGGGTAAAGACTCCTAGTGCCCGTGACAAAGCCCTGGGTGGATATGGAGAGGGTTCCCCATATATTTGAGGCCTCACTCTCCTGACTCCCTAACTTCTTTGGCGGACGCTCTGAGAGTTTGGTTGGGACAGAACTATAGGCTCCTCTACAGACCCTCCCCCCCGACTAGTAATATCTCCCTCCTCACAGTGTCTGCACTACTTCTTGATTTTGACATCTCCAGTTGGGTCCACGCAGGACTTTCTTCCCTTGTGCACCTGTTTGGCCCTGAGTATCTCTGCTCTTTTGCTCAAGTGCAGGACACATATGCCCTCTCATCTAGAAGCTTTTATAAATACCTGCGGTTGAGGCATTTGATCGGAGACCTTTACCGCCAAAAGGGTCCAGTACACCCACCCCTACCCCTTCTGTACACCAAATTGACAAAGGGTAACAATAAGGGTGGAATAACCTTCTGGTATCCATACCTTTCTTCCCTATCTACATCCATAAACACACCTCCCAACTTAAGTGGAAAATGGATCTCAACATCTCCCTTTACCCGGCTCAGTGGGAAATCATATATGGCAATCTGTCTACTGTTTATAAATGTACCAATCATGTGGATATGTTATATATATTGTTATATTGTATTTAACCCCAGCCCATCTACAGAAGATTTAGTCTAACCATTCTAAACTATGTTGGCGCAATTGTGGAGTTGTGGGGGATCTTTTTCATGTTTTCTGGTTGTGCCGTGTTTATCAGCCCCTTTGGCAAGAGTTCTTTGACTATACTCGGAGAGTTACCTCCATGTCCTTAAAACCACTCGTTGCCTTCTTCATTTATATCCTGAACAACTGCCTAAACACCACCGATACTTTTAGGGCCATATCTTAGTAGCCACTAGGGCAGCAATTGCGCAACTATGGAAACTGCCAACCCCCCACCCTCCATAACGTCATTGCGAAGATCCATTTCAGTGTTCAACTGGTGACATTAGACACTGCCTATTCTATGGTACCATCCTCTCTAATTGTCAAGTTGATGTCGTGGCACGAATTTACTACCGATGGCGAGGGCTCCAGATAAATTCACCCCCTAGAAACACATAACTCTCTAACTCCTGATTCGACAGATCTACCCCTAGCTCCTAGCTGAATCTTTAATATTGTGTCTACTTCTCCCCTCATTGAGATGTTGTTGATATGTACTTACCTATATGTCATGTGGTTTGACATACAATGTTATGTTTGCTCCCCACAATGTATACCCCCCATTTTTTCTGTACTATAATAAAAATTATTAATGTCAAAAAATTACACTTTAACAGATTCAACATGTGAATATTATTCAATTTACTAATGATGGGAAGGTACTTCTTCATTCTGTATAAAAAGTGGGTAGTGTAAACGTTTTAGTGTTACACACATAATCTATCTAATGAAATGCGTTAGAATTGATTAGATTAAACTATGGACTTAATAATTATGATGAGGATTTAATTCTAGGCTACAAGCCAACATTACAGATTTGCCGGAGGAAACAGAAACCAAATTGCTAAACCACATTTTGCTTCTGATACCACAGGTGACTTGGAATAGAGGCATATGGACTGTTAGAGTCTGTAGAGGAGCCTGCAGGAGAGATCATGATAGCTAACTTTATCAGTTCATTACTTCTCTGATATATCAGTGTGAAAACTTTCCTTCTAAATGTTATTGTCAGTGACTGATGAAAACGGGAGTCAATTGTGCATATTACTGAATATAGCCTTTGAAAAGGCATTGTGTATTTCTGTAAAACATACTAATCGTCAGCTCGCAGTGAATTATACTGACCGCAAGCCATTGCAGGAGAATTTCCTAACAGGCATATTTATGAATCATCTTTTCCATTAAAATTCCCCGAAAAAGGTTGCACATTTAAGTAACGTTGAAATTTAACTAACTAATGATTGGAGGGTGCTTCTTCCTTTTATATAAAAAAAAATGGATAGCGTAGACGTTTCAGTGCTACACACATAGGGGCCTATTTATACATCATTTTGTTCATGAAAATTTCCCGAAAACGTTTAAACAACGTTGAAATTTATTAAGAGTGCATTGCAGCAGATATCATAAATATGTACTGCTTTGCATTCCTCTTTGAACTACAAAGCAGTCCACATAGATGTCTATCGGGATAGTTATTTTGCATAAAGCTGGCATTAGCCATCGAAACCTATGGGGAAGGCATTACAATAGAGGGATCTTCAGATCCCTCACCACAACTTACCTGCTCCTCTGGTGACCACTTTACGATAGTGACCATAGAGGACATAGCAGACAGGTCTTTGCAGGAACAGCAGATTTCGTGATTGCTGTTCCTAGTAAAGATGTTTAATAAATAGTTATGACATTTCAATCCTTATCTTTCCGAGGATTCAAGTGGATTGTGTTGAAAATGCGGTTAATAATAAATATGCCCCTAAGAGAGATCTGTCAGTCAAGTATATCGGATTGTTTATCCACAATTATATGTATACACAGCGATAATGAGTGATTACATGAAAACTCATAGAAAAGATTGTGGTTGTTGAATCTATCGGCTTTTCTTCTCTTTGCCTATTTGCGAACATTCAGTGTTAGAAAACACTTCTAATGTACCGCTGAGAAAATGCGCTATCGATGAAATGGGTAGCTTGGCATTTATCTTTGAAAGTTAAACAGACTGTCGGTTAAGAATTGCAGAGAGTTTGCTGATGAGGAATTCGTGAATAAGTATATTGAAGCACTTTTTCGTTTCCAAGCATATGCTAACATTATACTAATAGCTGCAGAGGAATGTGAAGTGCAGCACGAATTTGAATATATATATTACTAATTCAGTTTAAAATAGACTGTGCTAGTATTTATGTGAATTGCGAGTCTACACCGTTATGAATATACATGTTGGCTGAATTTGATTTCTACATTTAAGCAGTTATAGAAGAGTCCATACAATACTCACAATCAGCGTATGTTTTGAATACACACAAAATAACATCAGGCGCTTATAAAAGGATGTATATATTTTTTTAACAATACTATTTTTGGTGTTCGCTTAATATCAATGCACTGAAATGGGTATAAACATTTAAATTGGATATATGACATCATTTATTGATGTTTTTATTGGTAATATGTTAATTTGAATATGTTGTTTTTTGAAACAATAATATTTATTTTATCTTTTGGATACATAATTGCATACTGTTGCCACTTGTTCAGTGTCAAATAATCACTTCTGATCCTAAATAGGAAATCTAGTAGAACAGGGGTAGTCAACCCGCGGCTCTTTTAGCTCTCACATGCGGCTCAGATGCTGACAGGGGCAGTTCAGTCCCCTGCCAGTGCTTCCTTGCTTTAGGTGTCGGCAGGGGCAGTTCGGTCCCCAGCCAGCGCAACTCCCCACAACGCAGGGAGGTCACAGGGTGTAATCAGTCTAATCAGTCTTACATGAAAAAACAGACAGTATTTTCCTTATGTGCAAAATAATAAACTAATTTGCACCCCTTGCAGTGTAACATGGTTTTGTCCAGGAGAAAACGTACTCATTTTTTTACCTTACTTTCCTTAATGAATCAGGCCCATTGTGCTAATATGACTGACTGAAACATTCAGTACTTTTGTTAAATTGCAGAATGATATAACTACATGTAGATTTATTTTCAATAAACCAAAATTGTTAAACTTGCTACCTGAGACAGTTTGGTGAATTATTTAATTGTTAATAATAACTTATATATAACCTATATTTTCAGTTTGTCATCGTAATTTTACCTGCTATAGATTACCACTTCAAATATCTGGCATTTTCTCCTTACTTTCTTACCAAAGTATCTGCCATTACAGTACTCTTATTTGCCTGGAATTCGGAATTATATTATTACTTTTTCTCATGTTCCCCCAAAACTCCCCTCCGTTTTCCCTTAACTAACTTTACTATGTAACTTGGATTATCACCATTTATTTAACTTTCTTTGCTCCACTTTTACTTTCAGTTTTGCTTCACTGTACCCCCAGTCATACAGGCCCCTGCTGACCTTGGTGTTTTTAATATATGGTAACATCACAGCCGAAACTTGCAATGAGATATGTATACATTGCCTAGGATCATAATTATTGTAGTACAACAGGAAAGGTTGCTTGGCGCCCTAAGCAAGGATTCAGCCTACCACCCCCCAATACTCACTTTCCAGCCCCTCACACACATGACCTTTGTAAAATAAAAATAATAACTCTTACCTCCTCCAGGCTGGATGGGTAGGCTGAGGCCCTGATATACTGATGTCTGACGCAGAATGCTGTCCAGGCTTCACTGATGTCCGGAAGCAAGTACAGAATATCTAGAGGGGAGGCTCCAAATGTTAGATTTCAGAACAAAACTAAAAAAAAACTTGACATCACACGTTAAACCTGACGGGCATGTTTGAGAAAAGTTGGGGGCAGCAGGGGACATGTCAATCTGCTCACAGCTATTCTCACAAGGTTAATTGGCTGCTAACAAAATTCTAGTCTGTGTGTCTGTGTGTGTGTGTGTGTTAGGGAATTTAGACTGTAAGCCCCAATGGGGCAGAGACTGATGTGAGTGAGTTCTCTGTACAGCGCTGCAGAATTTGTGGCACTATATAAATGATGATGATGATGCCACCCCTTGCCCATCAGCTGTTGTCACACATACAACCCACATAATACCACTTTACTCACATGCCCCCCTGCCCACCAAATTATCTCTCACATACACCCTTGCTGCAGGTCCCCTTGCCAGCTTTTTTCAAACATGCCCCCCCATGCCCACCTGCTTTTCTAAAACATGCTCCCCTGCCAAACAGCTTTCCTCTCATATGTCCCCTTGCCAACCAGCTTTTTTTCTCACATACCCTCTTGCCCACAAGATTTTAACAAATAAACAGTTTAATGGTTGAGCAACCATTTATATTTTTAATACTTGCCCACTACTTGTCTCTCCTCTGCTACTATTAGTATAATTAATTTTGCATCTGTGGCATCCTCTCCTCCCTCATTTTCTGTAGCATCCTCTATACCCCCCTTTCCCCCCCCCAACCAGTCTGTAGAAACCTCTTCACCCCATTTGTCTATAAAGGTGAACCCTGTATGGAATACATTTGGGACTGTTCTGGGAAAAAGAGAGGACTATTCTAGGATACAAGGAACCTCTAGTCACATAGGGATCAATAAATCTTCTCTGTGATCACAACTATATCTCAACAATATTTAGTTCTGACAAGTTCCCAAAAAGTTTACAGACCTATTTCTGAAAACTACTTGTATTTTAGTTTTAGTGGACATAAATATGGATAATTATAATTTTACTGACTTCTTGTTCTTTTCTTAATAAGGCACAGATTAAAATTTAAACCAACATGGCATTACAAGAGCCAGGATGATGTTAAAATTTGTTATTATATTAAATCTATGAATTCCCCAAGGAATGATATTTTTTTTACTCTGCCCATCTCTGAATTCCTATTTCCCTGAGCTGGGAGTTCTTCTGAGCCATGTGGTTGTATAATTCCTGATGATGCGGGTAAACTGGAGTTTGTGATAAAGTGGTTTTAAATAGCACAAACAATTTCAACCCTTTAGTTTGTAGACATTATTGAGGAGTATTTGTGGATTGTTTTCTGTGGCATCCCCCCGTGTGGCATACTCCACCCCTTCCCACCCGTCCATTTTCTGTGGCTTTCTCCCCCCCCCCCCCATTGTATGTAGCCTCCTCTATCCTCATTTTTTCTGTAATTACCTGGAAGGAGCCAGGCGCCAGGTGTGGAAAATGTGCAGCAACACAATGCAGACCTAGGATCTGTTGGATAGATAAGACTTGGGTTGGCGTTGCGCCCTGCGTGATCGCTCCACCCGCAATTACTTAAATAATGTCCCATTTTGAGACATTATTAATGATTGCTGAGCCACAGTGTCGCCCCCTAGAGGCCGGCGCCCTAGGCAGCTGCCTAATAGTGGCGCCGGCTATGACAACAGGGTTTGAACAGCAAAAGATGTATTGCTCAGCTGTGGATGAAGAGACAATTGTGCTGCCTTAGTTTAATACATTAGAAAGTTGTGCTGTTCAGACTGTAGTAATATATATATATATATATATATATATATATATATATATATATTATTTATTTATTTTTTTAATGATAATGATATAATGAGTACAAAGCTATCTTTTGTTATAATAGACTTATGTTAGAGATACATGTTTGGATGAGCTTTACAATATTACAGTAAGTAATAGCTACACAGCCCTGATTTATAGTAAAACATAATTATACATCATAGGCTTTCAGTAAGATTGCACAAATAGCTGTGTAGTCCAAGACTGCTGTAAGATTTCAGAACTCCTCCTCTCCTTACTAGCCTTCGTCATCCTTTAAAGCACCTTCTCCCTCCCTCCTCTCCTATTAACTTTCGGAAACCAGCCAAACCTCTTCAGGACATCTTTGAAATCTGCCACAAGTGAGTATCAGTTTATTTACTACTATTAACGTTTATTTACTACTTTGTTTTAATCTCTCAAACAAACATTGAAACCTTAATGCTTTGTTTTGCATAAAATGCAATGTTATTTGTTACAACACTGAGCCACAAGTAGAAAAATGTTAGATTTCTATGTAGTAGTGATCTATATATCATCATCAGTTATTTATATAGCGCCACTGATTCCGCAACACTGTACAGAGAACTCATTCACATCAGTCTCTGCCCCATTGGAGCTTACAGTCTGAAGAATTATTTTCTTATTATTAGGTTTGCCACCTCTGATTGGAGTCCTTTATACATAAAATCATGCTTTATGTAAAGTAGATCATGATGCAACATACGTCTGTTCAATGATTTAGGTTTTTAGTTAAAAAAACTTTCTGTTTATAATTTTCAGGTCCAATGGCAGATTATGCACCTTATGTAAGAAACAGATTGACCTTCTCTCTATGGGATTATGGGGTATTTGCTGCAATGCTCTTTGGATCCACAGGAATTGGACTATTCTATGCTGTGTCACATGGAGGACAGAAAACATCTGATGATTTCTTCATGGGGGGCAGGAGCATGTCAGCTGTGCCTGTGGGGTTGTCCCTATCTGCTAGCTTCATGTCTGCTATACAAGTGCTTGGAGTGCCAGCTGAATCTTATCGCTATGGTGCCAAGTTCCTGCAAATGTGTATGGGTCAGATTTTAAACAGTGTCCTAACTGCCTACATCTTTATGCCAGTCTTCTATAGGCTGGGGATCACAAGCACCTACCATGTAAGGGAGCTGCATAGTAAAGTATTGTGCCTTTCTCAACCTCCCTATCTAACTACAAGCATAGCTATAAATTGCTTATGTTCTTTTCTGCAATTTATTTTATACAGTAGTGTTCTCAGTTCTGCTTTTCTATATCTTGCAAATTCAACATTTACAGACCCCTTGCATTTCTTTCACCACAACAACCTGGAATAATGGTTTTCTTCTTCTACACAGTATTTGGAGATGAGGTTCTCCAGAAGTGTTCGACTGTGTGGCACTATCCAGTTTCTTGTTGCGACTGTAAGTATAAAGCTGTTATAACATATAATGCATTGGCCACATAGACATGCTGTAAATAAACTGTTCCCTTTCTTCTGCAGATGTTATACACGGGTATTGTTATCTATGCTCCCGCACTTATACTCAACCAAGGTTGGTATACCATTACTATTTTAATTGCACAGATGCATCATTGGAAGTTCCCCCTCTCACCTACTTTTTTCTTCTAGTCACAGGACTGGATATTTGGGCATCTCTGTTTTCTACTGGAGCCATCTGCACATTTTATACATCAGTGGTGAGTGAAAACAACATTGCAACATTCCCTGTACTTGCTGCTGTCGTGTCTATGGCTCAGTGATATACCATTGTATTCAGGTGGTCTGAACTATAGCGATTAATCAGCAATTAGCTTTATTCTGTCTAGTGAAAGTTAGGTTTGATTGCTTGCTATGGGTTAATGCATGTTTTGCACCTAAATGCAGTGTTAGTAAATTATCTCTTGTGTCTAAGATTTATACTAGGAAATTAAACCTGCCTGCATATTTGAAACAATTAGAAATCTATCCATGATTTTGATTGAATATCTGTGTTTGAAACAATTTGGGTGTCAGGATTCCCAATATAAGAACACTGAGAAATCGTAGTGAACGAAGTGGTTTTTATTAAACACCGGTACACAGGTTTCAGGATGCAATAATATAGTTCAAGAGTCAGTACTGAGAGGCTGGAAGACAAGTCTGATACTGAGACCTGACAGGCAGGTGAAATCACGGTTATCAGTATATCTGGATAACTCAAGAGGCAACAGGCACCGGAGGGGCGGGGGTCAGGGCTCAGGAGACATAAGGCACCGGAGGATCCACGGGGGTCAGGGCTTAGGAGACACGAGGCACCGGAGGAGTCACGAGGGTCAGGGCTCAGGAGACACTAGGCACCGGAGGAGTCACGGGGGTCAGGAGACACAAGGCACCGGAGGATGCACGGGGGTCAGGGTTCAGGAGACACGAGGCACCGGAGGATGCACGGGGGTCAGGGCTCAGGAGACTTGAGGCACCAGAGGATGCACGGGGGTCAGGGCTCAGAAGATACGAGGCACCGGAGGAGTCACAGGGGTCAGGAGACACGAGGCACCGGAGGATGCACGGTGGTCAGGGCTCAGGAGACACGAGGCACCGAGGGATGTTATTAAACACCTGTAAACAGGTTTCAGGATGCAATAATATAGTTCAAGAGACAGTACTGAGAGGCTGGAAGACAAGTCTGATACTGAGACCTGACAGGCATGTGAAATCACAGTTATCAGTATATCTGGATAACTCAAGAGGCAACAGGCACCGGAGGGGTCACGGGGGTCAGGGCTCAGGAGACACGAGGCACCGGAGGAGTCACGGTTGTCAGGGCTCAGAAGACACGAGGCACCGGAGGAGTCACGGGGGTCAGGGCTCAGGAGACACGAGGCACCGGAGAAGTCACGGGGTTCAGGGCTCACAAGACACGAGGCACCGGAGAAGTCACGGGGGTCAGGGCTCAGGAGACATGAGGCACCTCGAGAATGCACGGGGGTCAGGGCTCAGGAGACACGAGGCACCGGAGGATGCACGGGGGCCAGGGCTCAGGAGACACGAGGCACCGGAGGATGCACGGGGGCCAGGGCTCAGGAGACACGAGGCTTCGGAGGATGCACGGGGCCCAGGGCTCAGGAGACACGAGGCACCGGAGGAGTCACAGGGGTCAGGAGACACGAGGCACCGGAGGATGCACGGTGGTCAGGGCTCAGGAGACACGAGGCACCGAGGGATGTTATTAAACACCTGTAAACAGGTTTCAGGATGCAATAATATAGTTCAAGAGACAGTACTGAGAGGCTGGAAGACAAGTCTGATACTGAGACCTGACAGGCATGTGAAATCACAGTTATCAGTATATCTGGATAACTCAAGAGGCAACAGGCACCGGAGGGGTCACGGGGGTCAGGGCTCAGGAGACACGAGGCACCGGAGGAGTCACGGTTGTCAGGGCTCAGAAGACACGAGGCACCGGAGGAGTCACGGGGGTCAGGGCTCAGGAGACACGAGGCACCGGAGAAGTCACGGGGTTCAGGGCTCACAAGACACGAGGCACCGGAGAAGTCACGGGGGTCAGGGCTCAGGAGACATGAGGCACCTCGAGAATGCACGGGGGTCAGGGCTCAGGAGACACGAGGCACCGGAGGATGCACGGGGGCCAGGGCTCAGGAGACACGAGGCACCGGAGGATGCACGGGGGCCAGGGCTCAGGAGACACGAGGCTTCGGAGGATGCACGGGGCCCAGGGCTCAGGAGACACGAGGCACCGGAGGATGCAAGGGGGGCCAGGGCTCAGGAGACACGAGGCACCGGAGGATGCACAGGGGCCAGGGCTCAGGAGACACGAGGCACCGGAGGATGCACGGGGGCCAGGGCTCAGGAGACACCAGAGGATGCACGGGGGCCAGGGCTCAGGAGACACGAGGCACCAGAGGATGCACGGGGGCCAGGGCTCAGGAGACACGAGGCACCGGAGGATGCACGGGGCCAGGGCTCAGGAGACACAAGGCACCGGAGGATGCACGGGGGTCAGGGCTCAGGAGACATGAGGCACCAGAGGAGTCATGGGGTCATGGCTCAGGGGACACGAGGCATCGGAGGAGTCACGGGGTCAGGGCTCAGGAGACACGAGGCACCAGAGGAGACATGGGGTCAGGGCTCAGGAGACACCCAGAGGAGTCACGGGGTCAGGGCTCAGGGGACAAGAGGCACCAGAGGAGTCACAGGGGTCAGGGCTCAGGAGACACCAGGCACCAAAGGATGCACAGGGGTCAGGGCTCAGGAGACACGAGGCACCGGAGGATGCACAGGGGTCAGGGCTCAGGAGACACGAGGCACCGGAGGATGCACGGGGGTCAGGGCTCAGAAGATACCAGGCACCGGAGGAGTCACGGGGGTCAGGGCTCAGGAGACACGAGGCACCGGAGGATGCACAGGGGTCAGGGCTCAGGAGACACGAGGCACCGGAGGATGCACGGGGGCCAGGGCTCAGGAGACACAAGGCACCGGAGGATGCACGGGGGCCAGTGCTCAGGAGACACAAGGCACCGGAGGATGCACGGCGGCCAGGGCTCAGGAGACACGAGGCATCCAAGGAGTCACTGGGTCATGGCTCAGGAGACACGGGGGTCAGGGCTCAGGAGACACGAGGCACCAGAGGAGACACGGGGGTCAGGGCTCAGGAGAAACAAGGCACCAGAGGAGTCACGGGGGTCAGGGCTCAGGAGACACAAGGCACCAGAGGAGTCACGGGGGTCAGGGCTCAGGAGACACGAGGCACCGGAGGATGCACAGGGGTCAGGGCTCAGGAGACACGAGGCACCGGAGGAGTCAAGGGGGTCAGGGCTCAGGAAACACGAGGCACCGGAGGAGTCACGGGGGTCAGGGCTCAGGATACATGAGGCACCGGAGGAGATACGGGTGTTGGAATAGCTGGGCAACTGCTTCAGACTGTGGAAGCTGGGTAGCTGGGTAAGCAATACACTGTATACACAGTAACATAGAAGAGGTGTCAAGCAGCACAGGTAATAGCAATTGATCAACTGGCAAGGCCTGCTGGGGGGAAGGCAGTCTTTATAGGTCAGACACAGGTGCTAAGCATCCCAGAGTAATGAGCTTACCTCAGGCAGGTAGGAGAGCAGTCCAAGTACCACAGTGCCCCCTTTTGTGGAACAGTGGTACTGCAGGCTGGATACACTCAAAGGCAAAAGTCCAACATAGTACCTGGCAGACAGGAGCTGCAGAAGGCAGATTGTGACATTGAGGCATATGTTTAATTATCTGAAGTTGTTTTCCCAAGATTGTTCCACTTAAACTTCCCTTTATGACTATGTTGCCTATTTGTAACACTGCAAAGACGTGTTTTTTCATGGGCTGAATTTATTTTTACTTCATCCTTTCTTTCTGCCTGGAAAACACAGCAACATCAATAGAAGAGATATATTTAAACCATACTTGCCTACTTTTTGGACCTCCTGGAAGGGAGGCCGAGGGACAAGTGTAGGGGAAAGGCAGATGAATGGATTTGCGTAATCTCTCCCCCACCTCCAGCTGTGCAACAATGTGGTGGCAGGGCCATGTGATGTGATTCACATTGAATCGCTTTTATCAAGGTCCTGCCCACTTCAGAAGATAGTGTAGCACAATCCAGGGGGCTAACTTGCTCTGCCAGGAATCAGGGATGACTCCCTGAAAGTATGGAGTCTCCCAGACATTCCAGGAGAGTGGACAAGTGTTATTTAAACCTATTTATAATTTTAAAAATGTAAAAAATTATGTCTCTAAAGATACCATTACTTTCAATGGAACTATTAATTACACTTTGATATTTTGGCATTGTGTGGGAAGTATGAATGGATGAGGTATGGGCAGGGCCGGATTAACCATAGGGCTAACTGGGCTACAGCCCAGGGGCCTATGGCATCCAGGGGGCCCTTGAAAGTGCTCAGCAGCAGTATTGATCGGTCGGGGGCGCCCCCGGCACGATCAGTGCTGCTGAGCACTTTCACTGCGGTCCTTCTCCGGCGCGCTGTAGTCTCCTTACTGAGGAGATCTCGTGAGTCTCACTCTCACGAGACCTCCTCAGTAAAGTGTGTACAGCGCGCCGGAGAAGGAGGTAAGTGCCGGGGGAAGGGGGGCAGCTCGGATCACGAGGGGGGGGGCCTCACGGGGGAATGGAGGCCCCCTTAGCCCAGGGGCCTCCATTCCCTTAATCCGGCCCTGGGTATGGGACTGAGGTACTGGTGTATGAAAGGAATTTTCCCTGATAAAAATATTATATGCTGGGCAATAACAACTTTACATCATTTTTTGGTAGCCACAAAATATTTCTATTTGGCAAATGCGCCTATATGCCTGCCTCATGCATACATTGGTGGAAGTCCACATTCTGGATAGGGAAACCCGTGCTAATGTTGTGTGGTTGTGTCTATAACTGAAAATGCTCATTGTGGAACAGTAAAATTGCTGTTTCAAAGTCCATTCTATTATTACTATAGGATCACTCATTTATTTATTGACGCAGTACCTTGCTGGGAGGTATAGTGCTCTGAGGTCCCATGCTATACTAGAAACAGCCCCCCAAATGTTCCTTCTCCACCTCAGAATTATGATCCTTAGTGAGTGAACCATTACGGATACCACCATTTAATGCAGCTCCCTCAGACACTTCTTTCTACTAAAAGCATCTTTTTTTCCAATCAAAAAGAACATTAGACTAAATGGCATTGCACTGCAAACAATAAACATAATCTAATAAATCAGTTTATACTATCAGATGTCCATAAATGTGCAAGACTATAATTACACACCAGTGTGTTGGGACAGTGGGGCCTATTTATTTATGGATGCATTTCCTGTACCCAATTATCATTCTTTGTCACAACGAGATGATATACTGCAGTCATTTATTAAAAAATCATGCTGGGACAGCGCATCCGATAAGAGACTTTCCTGGTGATGACTTTACTATACTAACAGCTGACCCGGAGTCTTAGGTCGTGCTTGCGCAGAGCCATTTTCAGTATTAATGGAGAGGAGAGCACAAAGCCTGCCGTAGAGGGATACAAAGATCTCTCCGCTGCTATGCTCTCTCCTTAGGGCAGAACGGCATCTTCAGATGTCGCTAGCCATTGTGGTCAAGCTCCGAAAAGTTAGGCTTTTCAGAGCTTGATAAACTGGCCCAGACTGCAGGCCCCATTGAGAATTATGGAGACCGCAATATAATGCAATACCTAGCCCAATGCAGGAGATATCTCCTGTGGTAGACTTTTGTTAAATAACTAGGATTCTAAATTATGCCTTAACAATGCAGAAACAGTTGTTTCCACATGATTTAAGGCTTAATACATAAGCTCCATAGTCTGATAGTAGGGGTCCCATGTGTCACGGTTTTAACTGACAATACTTCTTCCATAATTTAAACCTGTTATAAACCCATATTAATCAGAAAATGTCCAAAAGGTTCATGTAACTCTTATATTTTATTTGGGGCCCGACAGAAATCGTGTGGTTTTTCTGCTTTTTCATTTGAAAGGTGTTATAGGAGAAATGTTCAAAAAGATTATGGAAAAGTGTTGGGGGATTTAATTATCTTCTTATGTATTCATATTTGCAGTTTTGTTTACAATATTTTCAAATTGTAATCTGATAAAATGTATCACATGGAATGCAGTGGTCGAAGTGGAAGTTTAGAAGTGGGGTATGGAAAATATAAGTGGATGGCATTTGATAGTTTCACAATGAAGGCAGTAAGAGAAGTGGCAGTAACCAGTTCGACCACTGATGGAATCTGTGTCACAAGTTGAATATGTCACCCAATTACGTGTTTTATCAGGATAACCAATATTCCCTAATAAGATTAACTACAGCCAACATATTTTATTATGTATTTGCAGTTTATCATCTTGTTCTTGTCTGTTGTAGGGTGGTATGAAAGCTGTGATCTGGACAGACGTATTCCAGGTGCTGGTAATGATCTCTGGGCTTTTTGCAATTGCTATTCGTGGTGCTCTACTTGTTGGTGGAGCCTCTGATGTCCTAGAGATTGCAAGAAACTACTCCAGGATAAACTTTGGGGAGTAAGTATATGTTGTAACCATGAAAGGCCCAATTGGTAATTTACCAAAGGGCAAAACATGTACCTCTTACAGAGCTTATGCTATTTGCACCTATATTTGCGCTAATGCACTTCTTTATACATGGTATTGCATGACAAGATGAAGTATCAGTGGGGGTGCAAAATGTTTTAACTTCTGATGGTAGGAGCGGGACAGAAAAGGGTGCTCCTTGATAAGTGTGGTCGAAGTGCATTATGCACCCATATGCAAATTTGACATTTAGTAGGACATGATTAATTAATTCAGATTATTGAAATGGGATTGAAGAGGTAGAGAAAGCACAATATGGTTGTTTTCTGTTTAGCTGAGGGGCTGCTGAGGATTTTTCTGCAAATGGACTTGAATTTTACACGTCCTTGGAGATGGTAGAAGCCAGGAGGAAACCAATGCTTTCAGTTTGACACCTAATGCTCCTTTAAGTTGCAGTGCATTCATACAATGCATTTAAATCATGATAGGATGCTAATGTCTTCTCACTATGAACCAAAATGAAAAAGGTACCTTGCAAAGAATAGATAAAAATAATAGGGCACAATAAATAAATCAGTTTTGTTCATCAAACAAGATCAAGCAGCTGTAAAGAAGGCTGCACTTCCTAAATAATGACACAAATTACTCGAAAAGTTTCAGCACTTAAAACCTGTGTGTAGCAAGTTTGTAAATAAAAATAAATAATATTAAAAAAAATATGAAAAAAGTTTCATGGGTCACCAGATAAAGTTAAAAATAGTTGAACAAAACAAAAATATGTAGACTCTGAAATCACAATAATATAGCAAAATAAAAACATATGTAACTACCCTGTCACACAGTGACGTTGAGCGGATCTAAAGAGGTTATAAATTAACCAATGGGTGCATATATGGATTACTGAACTATGAAAATTCCAAATGGAAATCAAGCTCTTTTCTAGGACAAAAATAACTATAGATGCAGATTTCGAAATAAAGTTCTATGCATAGATTAGCTATTACAATGAGATGTTGCACCTTAGGTTGTTAATAAGCAGTAATTGGTTGTGCCTGCTAGTATGCAGTTTACATGCCATCAACAATCTGGAGCAAGAGAGTGTTCAATCAAATAGTTAGTGTGGATAAAGTCGGCTGTACCAGCCAAGATCTAGAATTAAGACTCGTCAGCAGCTCTCACCTGTCCGGGTGTTTAACTCGTCCATCCGGCAATCTATATTTGGTGAGGATGAAAATATCAATACACTCCGGCGTCAGTGAAGAACACACTCCCATAATGGGCTGGCAGCAGGTTTTCACCTTGTTTCCGGAAATCCAGTGGTACATCTAGACGTACTACTGTCAGGCTGGCAATAGTGCAGACAGATCTGTACTGTGGATAGGTGGTTATGTAGTCCCGCAAACTCTCTTGTTAAATGCACAACTCCTTCAATGTGTAATAAACCGCAGGGGGCAATTCTCTGTAGTGCAATATATGCAAATCCAAAAGCACTTTGACAGGGTAAGATTCTAGTAGCCTTAAGACAGCAGACGCGTTTCATTGCTAGATGTAACTTCTTCAGAGGGAATAATGAAAATGTCTCAGAGCTAATTTGAGCTTCCTTTATATAGATTCATTCATCAATTAATTAACTCAATTTAACATAACAGCTGGTGACCCATGTTTGTGGAATGAGACCTAAGATTTAATATATAATAACACTCAATTCACTAAATGTTAGAAGGAAATAAATCCAAAATAAATTAAATTAATAAAAAAATGTATAATAATAAAGAAACGAGATATAGATCTCTAATTAATTGAACAAAATATATTGATGTTTAATTAATAAGGGTATATTGTAGATTGAACTACTACTAAATGTAGATACAAATGAGCAAAAAAACATTGAAAATAACTAACTCCGTAAGTACATGATCAAAGATTACATATAAATGTAATATCTATATCATCTACTAATATACATAAAAAAGATCCAACAGATGAAAAAAAGAATAAAAAGAATAAAAAACACCATAAAAAATAAATGAAAAATATATGCAAATAAAAAATGAATATAAAATAAAAATTAGAACAAAATAAAACAATAAAAAATGAAAAAAATAAAGATCTTACATAGTCCCATTAACAGAAATCTTATCCATATTAGAGATAGTTTACATAGAGGGAATTGGTATGCCGGTTACTTCAAGTACTATAAGATATTGAAAAGCTCCATGGCCTCATTGAAACCATCAGGAGAAATACAGTTAAGTTTGTGCATCCATCTCACTTCCTGTCTGCAAAGTTTGTTGTATCTATCCTCCCCTCTTATAGTACATTTTACATATTCAACACTGTATACACATAAGCAGATTGGGTCCCCATCGTGGACAGCAGTAAAATGGCGTGAAACACTATGTAGGGGATATTTGTTTAAATTGTTCCGTCTGTGTTACCCAAATCTCCTTTTAAGGGATCTGGTAGTTCTTCCTATGTATTGTAAAGAACAACTGCATTGTAACATGTAGATAACAAAATCAGTATTACAACTAATAAAGCCAACTGTGTTAAATTTCTTCTTATTACTGGTAGAGACAACCTCCTTAGAGCCATGTTTGATGTGCTTACAAGTAATACAATTCGTCCTTGCACATCTAAAAGTGACATTCAATGGTCTAGACAACCAATTGTATGTTGAATCTAATTGCTCAATTGGTCTATTACTAGTTCTCATAAAACTAGGGGCTAACATATTTTTCAAGTTACAGTTCTTCTTAAATACAATTTTCAGTATGTCTGAAAGAAGATTGTTTAAAATAGGATCTTGTTTTAACATGGGATAATGATTACTAATAATTCTTTTTATCTGATGTGATACACTGTTAAATTTAGAAACAAAAGCCAGGTCTGTAAATTGAGTGTTAGACTGAGAGATCTTCTGTTTGGGTGTTAGTAAAACAGACCTATCCATTGTCTTTACCTCACTATAAAATCTCTGTAAATGGTCAATAGGATAGTATCAAAAGAAGCAATATATAATTTGCTTGGCGCTCAAACTCTATAAGGGTGGAACAATTATGTCTCAGACGCATAAGATGGCCCTTCGGAATATTCTGTTTCCAAACTTTATAATGGGCACTCTTATTAAAGAAAATTCTAGGTATCAACCCTTTTTTTATATGCTTGCGTTACAATCTTGGTACCCTTGGCGGAGAGAGTCAAATCCAGGAAATCCACAGAGGTCCTACTAAACATGTGTGACCTTCAAATTATACAATTTATCATTAAGGTGCGAAACAAAATCTAGCGCCCGCTGTTCACCACCCTTCCAAATAATAAAATGGTCATCTATATAACAGCCATAGAAGGACCAGGTACATCACAAATCCCCCACCTCAAATGCGCTGCTCCTCGAACGCACCCAGATTGGCATAGCTCGGGGCAAACCTGGTCCCCATTGTCGTTCCCATCTCCCATGTCTTCTCACTACCTTAACCAGCCATATCATAACCTTCTATTAGGAATACTGTTAGGGCAGCATGAACAATATCATACTGGAATTCTGATTATAAAATGTCATCTGATGCTTCTTTGTCCAATTCTCTGATGTAGACTATGCATAGATATAAAAATATGCAAATGAAACAGGTATACAATGTACACACACACACATTCCAGCACAAAGACTTATATTGCACTGAAAAGTTGTCTTTACATCGAACACAAAAAATCCATTAACCTAATCCAGGAATAAAAGTATAGCCAGTAATTCTGACCTGAAAGAGGGAAGAAAGGCCAAGGCAGCATATTCCATATATTAACAATGATGACTAGAGTGTGACTTTAGTTAGACATGTGCAGGGCAGTGAAACTCTCTTCTCATACCAGCTTTGACCCAGACCCCCGCAGACGGTACACTTTTTGGACATTTCTCTTTGGTAGCACTTTCCTGTGGCTATCCATGTATGGGGTCCATCAGGCGCAGATTCAGCGCTACATTTCTTGCAGGACTGAACGTGAAGCCAAACTGTGAGTTATTTTTCTTTTTTATGAAAGATTACAATCTAAGTTTGAGCTATATAATTTAATTTCTTCTTTTCTGTTTTTGAGTAAGTTTAAGTTAATATATTTTTTTTATATATTCTTTATTTAAAGTTTTGGCTATAAAAAAGAATGGTAACATTACAAGTGATTTGACAGAGTTTCAGATACATGAGACCAAGCAACAATGATATATTATTATACATATATATTTTTTCTTTGTTAGAAGCATAAAAACAATATGGGGAGGGAGGAAAAGGGTAAGGGAAGAAAGAGGGGTTTAGGGGAAACAGTGAAGCCAAAGACTGCAAATACAGAAGACCAGTAGCTGAGAATAGTGAATGTAAAAAGTGAGGTGGGATTGAACCAGAGAGAAGCTCCTGTCCATGAGGTTAGCAGAAGGTAATCTTTACCATAGCCATGCTAGGTGGATGTAAGTAGGGAGATCGAAAGAGTGTAGACCCATAGGACTTTAGACAACTCAGTTTGTACCCTCCACCTACTTATTTAATTAACGAGATTATTACAAACATATTTGTATAGGTACAAAACATAAAAAATTAATTTCTCAACCGAGAGTTAGTCCGTCTACTCGACTAGATTAATGTGATATTTAAATAAATGTGGCTAAATTCTTAAAAGTTACCACCATCAGTATTTTAATAAATATCTATCTCTCTTCAATACAGTCAATTAGCAATCACATTAAAAGTCATATTTTAGTGACAAGTTTGTACTTTATTTATTTCTGTGGTTTTTTTTGTAAACAATTGAATTGAATAATAAGTGGCAAGAAAAATTTAAAGCAAATAAGTGACAGACAAGAAAATTGTATCTTTGATGCGTCAGATAGTAAGCTTAGAAATAAATAAAAATCTAATGATGAAATAAAAATATATAATGATGAATGGTTGCTGTGGTTAATAAATGATGTATAATTTAGATTTATTTGTATTAAAATTGCAATGTACAGTCATGGCCAAAAGTTTTGAGAATGACACAAGTATTGGTTTTCACAAAGTTTGCTGCTTCAGTGATTTTAGATGTTTTTGTCAGATGTTGCTATTGTATACTGAAGTAAAATTACAAACATTTCATAAGTGTCAAAGGCTTTTATTGACAATTACATTGAGTTTATGCAAAGAGTCAATATTTGCAGTGTTGACCATTCTTTTTGAAGACCTCTACAGTTCGCCTTGGCATGCTATCAATCAACTTCTGGGCCACATACTGACTGATGGCCGTCCATTCTTGACTAATCAATGCTTGGAGTTTTGTCAGAATTTGTGGGTTTTTGTCTTTCCACCCGCCTCTTGAGGATTGACCACACGTTCTCAATGGGATTAAGGTATGAGGAGTTTCCTGACCATGGACCCAAAATTTCCATGTTTTGATCCCCGAGCCACTTAGTTATCACTTTTGCCTTATGGCAATGTGCTCTATCATGCTGGAAAAGGCATTGTTCGTCACCAAACTGTTCCTGGATGGTTGGGAGAAGTTGCTCTTGGAGAATGTTTTGGTACCATTCTTTATTTATGGCTGTGTTCTTAGGCAAAATTGTGAGTGAGCCCACTTCCTTGGCTGAAAAGCAGCCCCACATGAATGGTCTCAGGATGCTTTACTGTTGTCATGACACAGGACTGGTGGTAGCGCTCACCTCTCCTTCTCGGGACAAGCTTTTTTCCAGATGCCCCAAACAATCTGAAAGGCAATTCATCAGAGAAAATTACTTTACCCCAGTCCTCAGCAGTCCAATCCCTGTACCTTTTGCAGAACATCAGTCTGTCCCTGATCTTTTTCCTGGAGAGAAGTGGCTCCTTTGCTGGACTTCTTGACACCAGGCCATCCTCCAAAAGTCTTCACCTCACTGTGCGTGCAGATGCATTCGCCTACTGTCATTCCTGAGCAAGCTCTGCACTGGTGGTGCCCCGATCCCACAGCTGAATCAACCTTAGGAGATGTGCTTGCTGGACGTTCTTGAGCGTCCTGAAGCCTTCTTCACAACTATTCAACCTCTCTTCTTGAAGTTCTCAATGATCTGATAAATGGTTGATTTAGGTGTAATCTTACTAGCAGCAATATCCTTGCCTGTGAAGCCCTTTTTGTGCAAGGCAATGATGACTGCACATGTTTCCTTGCAGATAACCATGGTTAACAGAGGAAGAACAATGATTTCAAGCACCACCCTCCTTTTAAAGCTTCCAGTGTGTTATTCTAACTCAATCAGCATGACAGAGTGATCTCCAGCCTTGTCCTCATCAACACTCTCACCTGTGTTAAGAGAGAACCACTGACCTGATGTCAGCTGGTCCTTTTGTGGCAGAG
Source organism: Mixophyes fleayi (assembly GCF_038048845.1). Lineage (NCBI taxonomy): Eukaryota > Metazoa > Chordata > Amphibia > Anura > Limnodynastidae > Mixophyes > Mixophyes fleayi. Next base: position 229,736,642 of record NC_134402.1, read on the forward strand.
CTGAAATGCGGTGGAAATGTTGTTTTTGGGATAAAGTTCATTTTCATGGCAAAGAGGGAATTGCAATTAATCTGATCACTCTTCATGACATTCTGGAGTATATGCAAATTGCCATCATAAAAACAGAGGCAGCAGACTTTGTGAAAAATAATATTTGTGTCATTCTCAAAACTTATGGCCTTGACTGTAGGTGTAATTTAAAAAATGCAGCTCACATGCAAATGTAACTGATTTTTATATCTTTATTTGTGAGATTGTAACCAGATATATGGCATTTAGTGAGAAAAGATGGTGACTTTTGCAAACAGGCAACAAAGCAAACTTGGCTTGTCAGTAAGCAAGCAGTGCCAGGAAGAGCCCCAGTGCTATTAAGCTCACAGATAGTTGTTGCACATTTTTTGCATGTCCACTTTCCTTAGGCGTTTCAACCCCACACTGCGAGTCTCCTTAAAAACGTGTGTTCAGCCCAGCTTGGTGCGGATTGCTGCATTATTAGTGAGACCCCACTCTCATTGTCCCCCTGCTTTTCGAGTAGTCAGCCCAGTCTTCAGCACTGGTGTTTTTGCAAAGGCTGCATTTATATCCTGGATTATATGTTCAACTCAAAATCAACTCATAACAATGTACCTGTTCACACACATTTTTTTCTTATACATTAAACTTGTCTGTCATATTATTACATGCATCTGTAAATCAGGAACAAGATGTGACGTAGAGATGAGAAATATTTTCAAAAACGGTTATGTGAAATATTCTCATTTCACAGGTGGTTGAAAAATTTCACGTTTCACAGCAGAATTGGACCCAATCCAGCTAGACCACACATTAGATTGAATTATCTGCCATTGTCCAAACTCTATTCCTAGCAGGGGCAGGCTGGGCTGAAGGGCATCTGCCCCCTTGCCGGTCTTAGAGTGGGCTACCTTGGGCTAGGTCACCTGCATTTTTTTTTCCTTTAAAATAGACTGCTTTGTCGAGTCTTGTCCCCTGGACTAAAATTTGCCTGATTTTCAGACTATAAATTTAGCAAAATATAAACTTACATATACAGTGCTGAATGGCAATCCAGGGAATGGTGAAGTGGAACTCAAAGATTGTATTGTGGGAACTTTGCACTTCTGCAAAATAGCTTGTTGCACAGCAAATCTTGATTTGCGTAAAATGGTGCTGCAATTTCACTCATCTCTAGTGTGAAGGTGAAACCTGGAATAGTAATGGAGAAGGTGCTTGCATACTATGTGCATTCATTCATGTATTCAAATGGTAAACTGAAAAATATTAAAATGCATATAAAATAAGCAGTGTAACTTCCATACTAAGGTAATAGTGAATTAAAGACAGAGAACTGCACACTGTTAAGTATGTAAAGGAGCATGCAATATCTCAGGCTAAAAGTGATCATCAAGCAATTATTTGCATTTTGCCATTTTGTAAGGGTACACACAATTATGCACTCTATCAGATTTGTAGTATCAATGAGAATCTTTGTCTCCAGCAGAAAATACAAAATACATCTAGCATGTCTCCGACAACAATGAAATATTAAGTACTGGTTTAAAGAACTTGCTGTTCACACATATTAAAATACTTACGGGAAAGTCTTAAATTCCCACCTTTACAGTGCCCCTCAAAAATCAAAAATACAGGTAACAATAGCTGCATTACTAAATTCAAATGTACAATCAGTCAATAATTTCTAAACTGTTAAAGTCCTATTAACCTAACACTTCTTCTTCTTTTGCTACTGGTCTTGGTTGATTGGAGCCTGAGTTTCTTTTCTCACAGAGCAATACTGGTGAATCAAGTGGTCCTTTGCGTCATCGTGTCAAGTGCGGTCACCTGTGGCATTATAATGTTCACATTCTACTTGAACTGTGACCCTCTTCTGGCTGGACATATCTCTACTCCTGACCAGGTAGTTATCCATTTAAGGAGGTAAAATTATTGTGACTTGCTTTGAAAAAATTAATCTCTACCATATTGACTTTAATATATGAGGAATTCTCAGGAATAAAGTAATAATTTACAGGCTAGGTCCATACTTGTATCTGTTTTATAGAGTGAGTGGGTTTAGTGAGTTAACTGAATGTTAAACAGGAATTTCATAAAACATTATTACATGTCTCTGTAGCTACCTGTTTTTAGTAGATATTTGCTCAAACATGCCAAATGGCTTGTTCTGCAGGTAAGACTAACAAAATCTGTTCATAATATCATTTGCAATAATATAGGAAAATAGTAAGAAAATAGTAGATAGAGAAAAAGAAAGGCAAAAAGTGGGCATACAAAAAAATGATTCATGCCTTGTTCTATTATAGTACATGCCATACTTGGTGTTGGAGATATTTGAACATTATCCAGGTATCCCAGGGCTCTTCCTTGCCAGTGCATACAGTGGGACCCTCAGGTACAATGCATTACAAACATTAAAAATACATTTATATAAATATTATTGTAGGTATGTACCCTTAATCATTTGTTGTTCTTTCCTCTCCAGCACAGTATCTACAAGTATCAATGCTATGGCTGCAGTGACAGTTGAGGACATCATTAAGCCAAGGATGCCACAGATTTCTATGAAAAAGCTATTATTAATTTCAAAGGGGCTTTGTGAGTGTCTCAAAATAATTTGCCAGCATATTTTTTTGTACTGTGGGAGGACCCTGAGCGAATCCACGTGAGCACAGAGAGAAGATACAAACTACACACACATAGTGCTTTGGTTGATTTCCCAGGTGCTGCACTGTAGCAATGTTAACCATTTTGCCCCCGTGCTGCTCCATATATGGTATAACAAACATTTACATTAGGCTTATTTAAGTGTTTCAAACTAGTGCAATTGCTATTCCACTGATTATATCACCACAGTATGGAAAATGTATTTTAAACTTGTTTGAATTATGTTTTTAGATTTTTCATGTTGTTCTCAACAATTTCTTAAGATAACTACCTTAATTTAAATAACAAGCAGGGCCATATCCCACAACGCTGAGATCTAAACATGTAAGAACAAGTGTTTCTTGGTAAATGATGCCATGCTCTGATGGGCTGAGACTCCTGTAGCAATATGTATTCTCTAATAATATTTACAGTTGTGCCAACTACTACTACTTGCCATGGACATCCCCAGTTTGAAAAGATTTGTTCCTGTATAGAGGACACATATGGTGCTATGCTCTTGTGTATAGAAATTAGGCATTGAGAACTAAATGTAAGTCAGCTGTTATTAAATAAAAAGTGTCACTAATTATTATTATTATTATTAATATTATTATTAATATTATGTCAAATATTACCGATGTACAGTAGATATTATTATCGTAGATTTGTAAGGCGCCACAGTGCTCCGTAGTGCTGTACAGTTGGGAAAAGAGCACATACATAAAACAGGGACATGGAATGTAGATAATATAAATGTAGACATGACAACAAAGTGCAGAGAATGACCAGTTCATGATAGATCTTACATTATAGTACTCTTGAGACAGTTAGGGCCTCATTAAGAGCATTTTTCGCGTAAAGATTCTGTCACCAAAAAAGCTTGCTTATTTGTGTCAAACTCAAAACACATATTTCTGTGTCAGGCATACGTCAAGCATACAAATGCATATACCTATGCCCCATAATAGCATAGAGGTGACGCTTGACAGTGTTAGTAGTAAATGAGTCACATTACCCTATGTGTGCACAATACAACGTAATGAAGTGTCATGACAGTGTTATTAGTCAACGTCAAAGTTAGATTTTAAATATAAAACGTAAGACCAACACCGTTGTTTACACTTTTAAAAATCCAATTAGTCTTCTTCTCACAGTATTCCAAATGGAAATGACAAATAAGTAATTCAAAAATACAGAATAACATGGATGTACTATTAGCTGGAGAGGTTAGTACATAAATAGACAGTCAAAAGTGGATGAATAGTGTTGCAGTGTCATCATCATTATTACATATCTTTACACTTGGCTTCCAGTAGTCATAATATATATGCCTCCTAAAAAGCATATCTCAGGATGTCTCCAAGTCTCATTAGGGTGCATCACCAAGGGACATGCTATGCTTAAGTGAACGTGCCTTTGCTGTACTCAATTAATGTTTGCCCAACCTCATTATGTATCTCTCATTCTATGGAGACGTGGTGGCATGACAACAGGGCATTGCCCCTTCCTCTACATACAAAAAAGAAGATAGGCCTTCCCTTTACCTTTTATACATTATGGAATATGAAGACTAATTAGGCAAATGTAGGATTAAGGTTTGTAACTTCGGTTCCCAGTCATAAATAAAATGCAGGGTATGAAGTAGTTTTGAGATACTGAGACTCGTTTAATAACAGCAGAAATGCAGGCGTGCAGCCTATTTCATGTTACCTAGAACCTTACCTACTTCCCAGTTTGACAAGTGCCTAAGTGCAAAATAGAAGAATATGGGTGCTGAGATAGAAATGTGTCACTTCAATGTCATGACTAATGTAGAGCTTTTCCATTTTTCTTTGAAAAAACTGCTTATTACAGCCTCATTTATGTATTTAGATTACATTATTATACACACATGATTCGGTTCAGACAGGTAATCTTGTCACTTGTTTTGCTTGTGAATATAATACGCTCCTCGCCTTCCCATTCTATCCTGCTATCGCTAGGTGCCTATTAGTGTAGTCATTGACTATTTTCCTTCCCTTATTGTCACCCTGATTGGTTATAAGAGTATTGTTAGCATTGAAGACAATTCCAAGACCCCATTAATTTGTTGTGTATTAATATAGATAGGTGTTATTAATGAATACATTTGTAATAAAATCTTTAAGCACTGTAATATGGGTGACTGATTCATTTTTCTCTTCCTCAGCTCTGCTTTATGGGTGCTCATGTATTATAGTAGCTGCCTTATCATCATTGCTTGGTAGTGGCGTTCTTCAGGTACTTGTAGTAAAGTGTGGGGGAGAATGGAGCATGCCTCTATTTATTCATCCTTTAACTGTTTGCTTCTCTTTCACAGGGCTCCTTTACAGTAATGGGAGTAATAAGTGGCCCGTTGCTTGGGGCTTTTATGCTGGGAATGTTTACCATCTCTTGCAACACTGCTGTATGTATATATTCCCAATACTGTATTTAATGTGGCATAGGGAAGATGTTGTATGTACATGTGACTGTATGGGGTGATGTTGGAATGTTGCTCTTTCTGTATAATAACTATATAAATATTAAGCATCTGTCTCAAGTAAAATTTCTCCAGCTGTCATCCTGAGTTATAAATGTGTGCCCCTCTTTCTCTGTTTATTACTTCATGCTATAATGCCTTAGACAGTATTTAAATTACAGCTGTAATCTCACATGATCATTATAAAACAATTTGATGATATCACAGGATATATCTCAGGAGTGTAGTGTGTATTTCAATAATATTTAGAGTTACCCAGAAGATGGATAACTTTATAGACATATCTAAAAAGTTGAACTGAGAAGAATCTATACAGTTGTGACATACTGTTAATGTAACACACAGTAAATGTTGCCTATTTACATATCTTTTTATTGTAGTCAGGTATAGGGATGCTGAAAGACAGATTTCAAACATATTAAAATTTCAATTTAATTTCATTAGTATGATGACCATAAACATGTTCATGTACAATTGTCAATAGACCTTAATTCAAATATGTGGTTCAACATTTTTTGCTTGTGTTTCATTTGTGCTCAAGGTTTGGCAATTGTGACTGAAGCTCATATTCAGCGTTAGCATTAGATTTAGTGTTTTAAATTTTTTTAAAACACATTTTAAAATATATTTTTAATTTAATTTTTTTTTAAAAAAAAAAAAAAATCACACCTCAAGCACTGCGTTCATAGCTCACCAAAATGTATCAAATGTAGCTTGAACGTGTGCAAACTGGCTTGATTATGTATAAATTGACTGAAACATAGTCAAATCAGTTTGAACCTGGTAAATTTTTAAATTGATCTAAAATTTGATAAATTCCAGCAAATGTTAGCTGCAACCAGTTTCAGCATCTCTGTTTGCATTCGGACACCCCTGCACTGATTAGGATGAAACCAACGCAAGGTGGTCCAGTTGGATCCTGGCCAGGTTTTAAGGGGGTTAAGGTCCCGCTTGGACCTTCCGTTGTACGCTGGGCAAAACTTTGACCCAGAGAGCCTGTTCTGAGCCTTTCACTGGATGGATTTGGTTTGTTTGTCTGTCCGGTTATACATTCAGAAACCCCTGCACTGATTGGGATGAAACCAACGTGAGGTGGTCTAGTTGGATCCTGGGCAGGTTTTAAGGGGGTTAGGGTCTTGGTTGGACCTCCTGTTGGTGTATGCTCGGCAGAACTTTGACCCGGGGAGCCTGTTCTGAGCCTTCCACTGGATAGATTTGGAAAACATTTAATAGAAATACAAAAATGACACAAGGCAGCAATCTAATGGGTGTGTTGGTAGAGCATCTAAGCTGTTAATTATTTTTAAAATTTTGACAGTTACATCCAACTCATTGTTAACTTAATAACCTGAAGATTTAAATACGGGCAACGCCGGGTACTTCAGCTAGTAATAAATATAGCCCATTAGTTGATTAAATGGCACAATACTAGATAACATCAGATCCAGTCTTGAAGATTAATCCCTTTATATTTGAGATCTAGTCCTGTTTTCTTTTTAGACTTGGGCCTGATGCTGCGTTGTATGTATGCCAGTTTGCATAGCGTAAATTATTAAATTTACATTACACATGCCCAAAAATAAAAAACATACACATATGCGCCAATGCAGATTTCAAAGTATCTGGCACTTGCAACTCCTTACTACAGGAGAGGTGGAACAGTAAAGGGGCATGTAAACGCAGGGTACAGTTAATCAACTAAGGGTGTTATCAATGACCTGCAGAAACAGACATATACACCTGTTTGGAGGCATTTGCACCTGCTAGGGGGCAGTTGCAAATATACGCTAATGATGTTGACCTCTTTTAAACCAAGCACATACGTATGCTACCAATTTGGTGGAAATATGTTCTGATCAACTCTGCATCAGCCTCCTAATAACTATTCTTGAATTGATTAGGAATTCCTGAATTGATCAGGAATGAGGATATCTACCAGAGATGGATGGTGTGAGTAATATGTCAGTATAGCAGGTGCTGCAATGTTAGAAACTTACCTGCCCCACGTTCCTGCTTCACACTCCTGTTCTGCTGATTCCCCTGCCTCTTTGTACAGGTCAGGACTTCCTGGTTCGGGAGTTCATATGATCGGGGATGGGAGGCAGCATATACAATCTACAGACTATATAAAGCACACTTTGACACTGCAGCTTTGTTAGAGCAACAAGTTATCACTTGGCATCTGGCTTTCCCTGTGTAGCATTGCGCTACATTCTGGTGTTTCCCTGTGTATGATCTATTGGCTTGTTAGACCTCTACTTGTGGACATCCATTCTGCTGCCTGTGCTTCTGTGTATCCGACCCGGCTATCCATACTGACTACTCTGCTGTCTGTGCTCCAGTGTGTAAGAGACTTACCTAACCCTTGCTCCTCTCGATTGCAGCTGCTGCTGTTTTTCCGGGTGCGCGGCTGCGGTCATGTAACCCAGAGGCGGGGAATTTGAATTCCTTTCTCCTATATCTTGCACGCTCTGACACACTACCTGTGTCAGAGCAACAAGTTACAGCTTGGCGTCTGGCCCCCTCTGTGTATCCTGTGCTGCTTTCTGGTGTTCCTCTGTGTATGACCACCGGCTTGTTAGACCACTGCTTCTGTACTACTCTACTGCCTGTGCTTCCAAGTACCCGACCCGGCTATCCAAATTAACTACTCTGTTGCCTGTGCTCCTGTGTATCCAACATGGCTATTCTTACTGACTACTCTGCTGCCTGTGCTCCAGTGTATCCAAGCCAGCTATTCATACTGACTACTCTGCTGGCTGTGCTCCCGTCTATCCGACCCGGCTATCCGTATTGACCATTCCGCTCTCTGGGTATCAGGTATCCGACCCTGCAACTCTTCTGTATGTGGTATCTCTTCAGTGTATCCAACCCGGTGTTCCACTGAGACGTGACGGGATTCTTCTTTATGTGCTGATCTACCTCAGCAAAACAATCCTGCCATACCATACTACTACTATACCGCTACAGAGTCTGCTCTCTGAATCCCTCATCTACAGCCTCTCACCTATTACCTCAGGGGGCTAACCTAAGGGCCGTGACCTGCGCTACTCCAGCAGCAAAACCCATTCTGCCTTGCGGCGATTCTTGGTGAAGACCAGGGGTCCGTTAGACACTGCGCCTTGGGAAGGCCTACGATAACACTGACTAATAGGAGTCTCCAGTGAGAAGTAACACAGTGTATCCGATCCGGCTATCCATACTGACTACTCTGATGTCAGTGCTTCAGTGTATCCTGACCCGGCTATCCATAGTGACCACCCTGCTGTCGGTGATCCAGTGTATCCGACCCAGCGACTCTCCTGTGTGCAGTGTTTCTTCAGTGTATGCAACACGGTGTTCTACTGAATACGACTTAGGATTCTTCTGTGTGTGCTGTACCACTTCAGTTAAAGCCTGCTTTGCCTCAATGTACTACACTACCACTATAGAGTCTGCTCACTCTTTTCCAGGCTTTGTCTCCTACCAACCATCTATCACCTCAGTGGGTTAACCTAAGGGCCACGACCTGCAAACCTTCCTGCCTTGCGGAAGTTCTTGGTGAAGACTGGGGGGTTTGTTAGACTCCGCGCCTTGGGAAGACCAGCGCTAACACTGACCGATAGAAATCTTCTGAGAAGCGTAAGTTTGCTCTGACCCCTATGATGGATGTAGCTTGTAATCGCTCTCTGAAGGATCTCTTGAAGCATCTGAAGGGTCAAGTTGAGGAAGGTCATACCTGAATCTATTAACCTACTGATACTTCCTTGGTTGAGACTTCATTCCCCGAATCTGGAATGACACCGGGTCAAGTCCTGTTTTGGGGACCCTCTTGTCATTCTCATTGCTTGCAAAGAGTGGTATTGCGCCAGGAAGAGGCTTCTCCAACTTCTGAATTGTCTTCTGATATTCCTCCTTAGTACCACTCCTATGCTGATGCAATCTACGACCAGAACGCCTCCAAGCTACCACCACATAGACCCTGGGATTGCACAGTCAAACTACTACCCGACAAGATGCCACTCTGTGGCCAAGTAGCAGTCTGACCCAACCTAAATCACAGGCCATGTCTGCCTAAATAGAAGATAATTTGAGATGAGGTTTCATCAGAATGTCTTCTTCACCTGCCAGCGCCGGATTCTTTTTTGTAAAGAAAAAAGCTTGCTGTCTTCACCCATGCATTGACTATCGGGCACGTAATGCAATCACCATGAAGAATAAATATCCTTTACCTTTGATTTCTGAATTATTTGATAGGATCAAAGGAGTTAATTTATTTACTAAGTTGGACCTCAGAGGGGCGTAAAATTAAATTTGTATCAAGCATGGTAATGAATGGAATACAGCATTTAATATGCATGACGGTCATTTCGAATATCTAGTGATGACCCTGCTGTTTTTCAAAATTTTGCAAATTAAATTTTTTGAGACATTCTTTATCAGTTCATATACTTAGATGACATCCTCATATTCTCTTCCGATATTATTTCTCATCAAGAACATGTCTCCTGCATCTTTGAGAAAAAACAGCTTCCCTATTTTCCAGCAGCCTAATTCCGCTCTTAATTTTTTTTTTGAGGGGGGGGGGGATTGATGCCTCTTCTATCGATGTTGGAGCTATCCTGTCTCAAAAAAAATAAATCTGGGAAACGTTGTCCCTCTGGCTTATTTTTTCGGAAATTGTCGGCAGCTGAGGATAACTATTTAATCGGACACAGGGAACTTATTGCTATTAAACTGGCACAAGAGTGGAGACATCATCTAGAAGGAGTCCAGTTCCCTGTAACCATCTACATGGATCATAAAAACCTCCTGTACCTGCAATCCGCATCATGATTGAACCATCGACAGGCCAGGTGGTCTCTATTTTTCTCTTGTTTTGATATGGTTATTACATTCAGGACTGCTTCCAAGAATAAAAAAGCAGGTGCTCTTTCTTGTTCATTTGACCCTATTGATTATGAAGAATCGGATATTACAGGACCAATTATCAATCCTGATGGCATAATGGCTACCACTTCTACTCTAAAGATCCCTCAGCTGCTTCATGCTTTGCTGATCATTATGGGAACAAGGAGACTAAGGATCTCATACTCTGCAGCTACTGATGGCCTTCCTTACAGTCTGATGTTGCGAAATTTGTCGCAGCAAATTCGCTTTTGCATCTGCTTCCGATTCCAGATTGTCCTTGGAGTCATCTTTCAATGGACTTTATTACCGATTGGCCTTGTTTCAAAGGATGCACCGTGGCGTGGGTCATCACAGATTGTTTCTGTCGAGCTGCCCATTTTGATACTTTAAAGGAAATCTTTTGTCTCAATGGATACCCAAATGTGATTGTATCTGACCGGGAAACTCAATTTGTAGCAAGATTTTGGAGAGCATTTTGTCGTGTATGTGGAATCAAATTAAACTTCTCTTCTGCCTACCATCCCCAAAAAAATGGTCTGACAGAGAGAACCAATCAAGGGCTCGAGAAGTTCTTTGGGTGTTACATCTCAGCAAAACAGGACAACTGGGTTGATCTACTACTCTGGGCAGAATTCGCCCATAATAATCATTGTCATGAGTCAACTGCATTCTCTACTTTTTAGCCCTTCAAGGTTTTTATCCCAAACTTCCTTCGTTCTCTGAGTTACCACCCATCTGAGTTCCTTCTGTAGATTCTCTTCTGCAGAATTTTTCTTCTTGGCGGGCCCAAATCTAGTAGAGATTATTTCAGACCTCCACCTCCAGCAAAAAGTAATTTTATAAGAAGAGAAGACCTGCTCCTCTGCTATCTCCAGGGGATAATGTTTGGTTATCCACCCGTAATCTTCGCTTGCAGTTTCCTTCCAGGAAAGTTGCTCCTCGATTTATTGTCCCTTTAAAATCATGGATGTCCTCAAACTGATGGCGTTTAGATTGGAATTACCTCCCTCTTTGAGAATACCTAATGTTTTTCACGACTCCCTTCTAAAGCTACTTGTCATTCACAAGTTCTCTTGTCCCAAATAGTCTTCTTCGGCTGTTTCCGTACAGGATCAAGAATATGAGGTCAAGGAAATCTTAAACTTAAGTGTTTCCAGAGGTACCCTCCAATTTTTAGTCGACTGGAAAGGGTATGGCCCCGAGGGACATTCTTGAATCCCTGCTAGAGATCTCCATGCTCCAGATATACTAAACAAATTCTGTAAAAAATTTGCTGGTCTGTGCTACTGTGTATCCATCCCTGCTATCCATACGGACTACTCTGCATTTGATGCTCCAGTGTATCCAACCCAGCGACTCTCCTGTATGCGGTGTTTCTTCAGTGTATCCGACCCGGTGTTCCCTTGTCTACGGCTTAGGATTCTTCTGTGTGTGCTGTACCACTTCAGCTAACTAAATCCTGCTTTGCCTCCCTGTACTACACTACTACTACAGAGTCTGCTCTCCTTTGTGCAGGCTTGGTCTCTTACCAACTGTTTATCACCTATCTTGTCAGAGGGCTAACCTAAGGGCCGTGACCTGCAGACCTCTGGCAGCAAAATCCATACCGCCTTGCAGCGGTTCTCTGTGCCTTGGGAAGGCCAGTTCTAACAATGACCGATAGAAATCTCCTGAGAAGTGTAACATGCAAAGGGTAAACATAAAATCAAATAACATGGTCTTAGTTTTTTTCAGCCTGTGACAAATCAGAGACTGCAAGCTTTAAGAGTAAGTCTATACTTGCTGCTCTGTGCTAGGCCAATTTTTGAAGCCCCTATTCTACAACAGACAGATATACACCTGACAAATGGTAAATTAAGTGCTTCTATCACTTACAACTTATGACTACAAAACTACACTTTGAGTCCCACGCTTCCTTGAACAAAAGGGAAAAGATATTTATTTTAAGGTGTTAGTCATGTGGCTCTTTCAGATGATTCTGAGTTCAGTGAAAATATCAAACAAGGAGTTTATAAAAGGGAACTAGGCAAAAACAAAAAGTTATAATATAGATTGTCTGGTCAATACAGCATGTGTAAATTTATATTACATATTATTGATATGAGTTATGTAACTATGCTGTGTGCATAAATGTTCTTTGCATGTTCTCATTTCTAATTTCCTATCTTCAGGGTGTGTTCTCGGGTCTTGCTGTGGGCTTTAGTCTGTCTGTCTGGGTAGCTGTTGGAGGTACCCTTTATCCACCATCCCCAGAAATAATGGGAGTTCTGCCCACCTATGCAGAACACTGTCCTCTTTATAACTCTAGCCAAGGGATCATCTATGGTTCAGTATCACCAAGAAACATTACAACTACTCTACACAGGTGAGAGATGTATTAAAGGTTCACACAGTATGAAGGAACCTATGTAAATCTTCCCCATACATAAAAGACAAACATGGGTAAGAGAGGTCTATGCATTTAAAAACATTCAGAAGATGTTTTTACTATACCATAGATAATTGATAGTATGCTTTCATAAAAGGAAAGGTAAATTGTAAAATAAAAGTATTTTCATCACAAATCATACTCAAACCACTTGATAATCTGCTATTGAATCCAAAAACATTACAGGGTATATTTACTAAAGTGGAAAAAGTGGAGGTGTTGCCTATAGCAACCAATCAGATTTTAGTTATCATTTGTTTAGTGCATTCTACAAAATGACAGCCAGAATCTGATTGTTTGCTATATTGTTTGCTATTCAAACCCGTAGTTTAGTAAATATACCCCTAAATCTGATAGCTGTAATAATAGGTATAAATATCTTAGCACTTTGTAGATCTTTGGTTATAATTTGACCTAAATATATTTTATTAAGCAAGTCCAATAAACTCAATGCTGGCCACACACAAAATCAGTTTGTCATTTGTGCAATATGGCTTTGACATACAATTGAGGCTCACGCTCTACAATCACTGTTTTTTTTTTTAAATGAACTTTTTTAATCATCATCACTTATTTGTTAGGTGCTACAAAACTTTGCAGAGCGAGTCAGTATAACAAATCATACAAAAAAACAATTCATGCATAAAAACAGAACAACAATTAGACCCTTCATCCACAAATTAGATTTGGCTTTAGAAAAACCTTAAAGCAAAACAGGAAGTGGTGCTTAATGTATTGCCTACTTTTTTATAGTAACATGTCTGATTCTGGATTAATTAAATTAAACTGTCTATGGTTTGTAGAAGTGGGTGTAAACAAACCTAAGCACTTTTTACTGCAGTCTGAAGATGGCACAATGTAAGCTCAAGGATAAATCACATGTATGTTGTGTCATTATTAATAGATTTCGGATTTATGCACATGGCCTGCAAAAGTCTGTTCACTGACCTACACTGCTATAAAATAAGTCAATGTATAAATAATCACAGATAATCACACAAATATCAGATTCACTAATCCAGCTGCAGAAATAGACAGTGTTGGTTAAGTTTTTTTTTTCTCCTGCACAGGACTAGCATTGCTGATGAATTCTACTCTTTGTCCTACCTGTATTATGGTGCCTTAGGAACCCTTAGTACAATTATAAGTGGAGCTGTCATCAGCCAGCTGACAGGTAACACAACTTTTAACTTAGATAGAAGGGGTTATCCACTCAAGTTAAAGAAAAAAATAATCTCTTCCCTGTGATGCAGGTCCTACAAAAAGAGAAACATTAGCGCCTGGCTTGCTTTGGTGGGACACAATAAAAGGATCCTGTTTGAAATCAATGGAGGAGAAAGCTGATGCTGAGAAGGTTTGTGATTAAGATGATAGATTTATTAATTTGACATAAAACTTACCAAAACAAAAACAATTAACAACCTGCTGGCAAGGGGTTGCATAACTAGAGAGAAAGGGTAGGAATTTATTAATTTATTTTTGTCTGTTTTATAAATGAACTGGAAAAGTGAATATAATTATGGAAGTGAAAAGTTAAATAGGCTTGCTATGTTATTGTTGTCCTAGGATAAGGCCTTATCCACATAACCAGTATTATGTCTGTCTCCCCTCACTATACTGCATTATCTATATAAACATCCATTCATCAAGTCTTTTACCTTACAAAGATAATCAAACATGCAATACATAAATGCATACATACAATACAGATAATACATTATAGATTTAACAGACATGATGTTAAAACTTATAATATCCAATTCTGTTATATATATATATGTATCAGTGTATATGCTGTAAGACAGAAATGTATATGAGTGTGTGGCTCTTTTGTGTAGTGTGTGTTTAGATGTAACAAGAAAAAGAGAAAGAATGTGTTTTAAGCAAGCTCATGTTTGTGTTTAAATAGGAAGAATATGTGTTTTAAATGAGAAAGAGACAGAAAGTAAGATTGCAAGCATCGTCATCATTTATTTATATAGCGCCAACATATTCCATAGCGCTTTACAATTGGGGACAAACATAGTAAACTAATAAACAAACTGGGTAAAACAGACAAAGAGGTGAGAAGGCCCTGCTCGCAAGCTTACAATCTATTACAAGGGACAATGGGAGTTTGACACATGAGGTTAAGTCTACATTTGCAGTCGGCCCAGCCAGACTGCAAAGGTAAAAGTGACTCAAAAGCTGAATGATCCTGTCACACAACAATGTTGGTCAAGGGGTAGTTGTATAACAAGTGGTAATAGGGTAGTGTAGTGAGGTTAAGCACATGTTTGTGTGTGTTTAAATGTGTAAAGAGAAATGTGTTTAAGCAAGCACATGTTTATGTGTGTTTAAATGTGTAGAAAAATGTGTTTAAGCAAGCACGTTTATGTGTGTAAATAGAAATGTGTTTAAGCAAGCACATGTTTATGTGTGTTTGAATTGGATTTGTACAAACAGGATGTGTTTAAAGATAAATGTCTGGCGTGTGTAAAATAGAAACATGTGTTCAGACCAAAGGATAATACAGAACAAGCATAGAGAGAGAGGGAGATGAGGGAAGGAACCTTATAAACCTTTACCCAGGATTCATTGCTTCAGGTAGGGGTTGTTAGCTTTACTACACCTCCCACAATTGGAAACTGCCTGAAATGATGACTCACTGCTCTGTGTTTCTTAGCTGTGACTTCCTGTCCTGTGAGCACATGTTTTCTTTTGTTTGCAATGCTCTCTGCCAAATGCCACATGTGAGACAATTTCTTTGTTTGAAATGCTCTGGCTTTCAGGCAGTTCATATTTTAATCTGCGCAAAAGTTTGGCGCATATAAACAGCAGTGGAATGCTAGTGGCCATTATGAGTGGCTCAAGCTCCGTCATCATCGGGGATATAGGAGCTCCTTCACAACAGTCAATGCAGAAAACACTTATAAGCTTCAGAGGTGAATTTTGTAATCAGTCAGAAGCGACTTTTGCTATTGCTGGTTACCATTAATGTGTATTTGCATTATCCCGTAGGCTGGTGCAAATAATATGGTTGTAAAAGGCAAACACACCCTTACTGTACTCGGCTTATGTTACAATGCCCCCGCACCCATCACGCCTCTTTAGGTGTAAGCAGGAGCTAGTGTGGATTCATGCCACTCTGCACAGGAGTGGGTACTTTTTTTGTTGGACTTTGTGTGAATCCTCCACTAATATCAGTTTTTGGTGGAATTCTTTGTTGATGCAAAAATAAGATAAACATGAACCAGCGATGTATATTCTCAGGCCCTAGTGTAAATGGAATGAAACAAAAACACTTATGGTCAGAAACAGATACTAAAATGTTAAGTTAAAATGCAGGGGCACTGCCCACGAGGGGAATCAGTACATCCCGAGATTAACGCTACAAATGGGTATTTAGCTCTGCATCAGGCCCATAGAGTTCATTGATCTTTATAGAATAACGGACTGACTATGCACAAAGTCCTGTTAGAGTGGCTTATGTCAGAACAGGAATGGTGAAAAGAAGAAAATTCCCTACTCTCACATGTCCCTGCTATGACATCCACTTCAGTGAAGTGCATTTGTTAGTCTGTTATTCCAAAGAGACCAATGATGTCTATATGTGTATCTGCCTCACCACTGCTCTCTTCTTATAAACCAAAACAGAGGAAATCGGCAAGTGCAAGTGTCCTTAGACAGAATAAAGCCTTGTAACAGTTGGATTAGACTGCCTGGATTCATGGAGATTTGCATGAAGTTATATGAATAAATGTCTTGCTACAGTTGTGTCTGAGTTTTCCATTTTAAAAAAAAACAAAAGCTGAACTATGGTCTTATTCTGCAGATCAAAAAAGAAAATGAACAAGAAATAAAGTACCAAGCGATGATGGTTTTTGCTTGTTTCCAGCCATAAAAAATAATAGTAATTTGTAAATAACAGTTGATAATTTATGGCTGCCATTTTTTATAAGGAAGCAAACAACATACAGTATATGGCTTGAATGTTGATTGTGTCACACATCAATCAATAACCATGTGCCTCCTTTTGCAGTCAGTGTAGGAGTAGCATGGTGACTGAATGCTAGTGGGAGGATGCTTGCAGGCACAGTTTAGATCATATCACCAAGACCCAGTGACGTGCTCAGATACTGCTGAACTATGCTGAATAAGGATTGGAAAATTAGGTTAGACATAGTAGGGACTAGCACAAAATGACCAGAAGCTAGTAAAGAAATTGCTCTGAGAGGCTGGGACTGAGAGGAACAGTTGGGACCAAAAGATAGAGGAGCATGAAGACAGACAAGACTAATGTAGGCGAGTAGAAAACCAGATGCGCAAACAGGTCAAAGTCGGGAAGCTGAAGCAGATAGACTCAAAGAACAAAAGCAAACCAATAAAACAACATAAATAAGAAAAACAACTAGATCTACACAAACTCCCTCTTACTGATAATCATCCACCCTTTCCTTTCCTTCTATCTTCAGGAATCCAGATGCTGTTGTTTAACTTTGTGTCTTAGTAGAATGGTCGGCTATTAATAATAAAAACAGTAATAACTTGAAAAGAAAATCAGTTTCTGAACTAAAATACAATAATGTGACAATGATGTTATAAGAAATCTGTAGCAGACAAAAGTTTTCTCGAAGTACTCAACAGGTGGAAAATGATGAAAAAACAATAACATTACAAAAGCATACTGTATAGGGCTTAACTGAAGCTTTCAGATGTTTATATGTTGGGTATATTCATGTATTTGAAGTGTTGAGTTGAAAATGCATGACTGACTGATATACTATAACTCTAGGATTCTCAGGCAGTAGACAAGATCAACATTCACTGTTCTACATTTCAACTTAACCCCAAATTCTTGAAATCTGAGAATAATGACTTCATGCTGAATCCAGATCCCACCTGTTACCTGGAGAAGGAGAGGAAGAGTGTTGCAGAGAATCCATGCACTACTTTTTGGACTAGAGACAAAGTTAACAAAGAGTCTTACATATAGATTATCCTGAAAGTGCGGACATAGAAGCTACCAAATATACAAAGCGGACAAGAGATATTCTAGACTAGTGGTATATAATGTAGATACCAGCTGTATTTTCTAAATCCACATCAAGCCTATGTAAACTTATACATTCTCTACATGTTGAGTTAAAATTGAACTAGTAGGGCAGAGCCCCACCTCCTAGCCAGAGCCCATCCTCCACTCCTCTTACAGCCCTAGCTGAAAGCCGGGGGGAATTGATGGACCAATCACAAACTGCAATCAGACACCCCCCTCCCAGTCATCATTTTAAAAAACTGGCTGTATGTAGGAGCTCCCAGGGCTCCAGCTAGGTGTGTGGAAACTCTGTACTATCCCTTTTATTAGGTGGTAGTGCAGCTTTGAATTTTCTGATTTGTTTTTGCAAATCTTTACAGCATTTTAACAGTTAATGGGAAACTTTAGAATACATAAAAGGGAAAAATACATCCTGTTTTGCATAAATTGTTAAACGTGTTTTTTATTTTAGAGTGTATGTATGCACATTGGTGTTTTTTTGCTATATTCAAGAATCAATTTTAATAGCACGTAATTATTACATTTCATCTGAGTTTTTATTGCCTTTCTTTGCTCCCTGTCCATTATTTATGTTAACTTATGTTTTTATTCCCTACGTCCCTGGTTGTATGTACTTTTTTTTCAGTGAACTGTCTGTAATCCCTTCATTTGCACTATACTTTATCCCAATTTGTCTTTCTGTTATCTTGTTCAAGTAAGTTTCACATGCTGTGTTTCTCTCCAGCCTAACTTTTGTCCGACACCCTGTTAAGTTCCAGGTGTCTTGTTTGGTAAAATCCTCATGAAGTGATACTGGGCTTATGAGCTGAAGGCTGGTTCTGTATTTGTGTTTTGTGTTAGACAGTCAATGTTTTTGACTTTTATCTATTCTTATTACTACCAAAGACAGTTTTTCCAGTGATATTTTGTTACTTACAATGTTTGTTCTTCCTACCCAATGGTTCCATTAATTCCTCTGTTGATTATAAGTTTTACTAGCCCTAGTTCCAAATCATCTTTGGTTTAATCACTACAGACACATTTTGGACAAATTTCTTAAGCTGCAAAACTGCAAGCCCATAATACAAATTCTGTTTTTAAAAAGAAGACACGTTTGTAGGTGCAATTTTACTAATGTAATGTAAACCTAAAAATATATATAACTGACATTTGAATTAAAGTCTGTCCTGATGTCACCTTACTGTGATTACTTTTTAAGACCTCAATGAAACATTAATAAGCAGTATTTGTAGCTGAAAAGTATATGCATATGTATATGCATGAAATCCGGCAAATGGTCTTCCAAAGTGTTTGCATGTAAGCACTCTCTAAGACCAAAAGTGGGAGTACTTATATTTGTCTGCACAATACATATGCTTAATAAATTATCTATGCAGAGTAACATTGTAATTATTAACCAATATATTTAATCTTTATTCATTATTTGTATTCATAATCTGTATTCATATTCATTCTGTGTGCGCTTGTCAGGTACTCTCACAGTGGTTCTGATAGATGTGTGTACATATCCTTAAAAAGATAACTTTTTAGTTTTGGGTAGAGTTCGGTGAACTAAAATATTAAATGAACACTTATTTACCTTCTACACTCTTTTCGTCATATATGTCAGATATATAGGGCAGATATGGTGTTGGGCAGCAAAAAGTAAGTGAAAAAAAAAAAGGGTTTTTTTTATCTGGATTTCACCTAAATCTATTTTTTCAGATTTGGGTGGAATCAGGGATGTTATAAGCAGCGCCTTTCCCCCTTCTCAGATGCTACCATACTCTTCTTTGGATGCTACCTGCCCCTGACATCTTCTTACATTTGGGGGGGATCCTATGTCACACTGGGAGTGTGAGGCTGGGATGTGACATCATGGCCCAGCACCACACTTACAGTCCATTATCGCCAGCAGCTTCTTTACTGTGAAGCTCCCAACTGCTGCTACTTTATGTCAGTGGCTAGCACTTAGTGTGGGGGCACCGCCAGAAAATTACATTATGTCACTCATAAACCACTCGATTCTGGCACCATTGGCCGTGTGGAGTTTTTTAAAATTATTGATGCGTATAACTTGATGTTCGACCACTAATCAAAACACAGACACTACTCTTTGATAACCTCTACAGACTACATAATTACACTTCTTTGTGGCATCTGCCCTCAACATATATTATATATATGTAGATATATGGAACTTCCCATAAAAATCTTCTTCAACACCAGTGGGTTAAATTTATGCAGCTTTCTTTGGAACTATGTGACATAAAAATGCAATGGGGGAATCTACAAAAGATCAATTTCGCCACCGATTTTAAATGGATCAAAATCACTAAAAATTACCTCCCCCCAAACAAATACAAGTTCTAATCTGGAAAACAGAGATTTTCTTTTAGACTCATGCAGTTTGTATAAATTTCAATTGATTTTAAAAAATTGATTACACCAAAGATGTTTTAAAAATCTCTCAGCTTTTCTAGTTACTTGCAATGGTCCATTCATTTCAGTGTTAGTTTAGTGCATGCACTACATGCAGAATCCCCTCTAAAATCAATGGATCCATTGAAATAAATTGTAAAACCTCCAGTAATAAATAAAAAAACAGGAAGCACATCCCCAACCAAATACTCAACCAGCCCCAACGGCTTGGTTTCCACTACAAAAAGGAGACTACGAGCATGAGCTTCCTTCAAACCAGCTTCAGGCTCGTGCACCTATTGGTGGGGGGCATGCTGTTTTGCAGCCTTCCCCCTCTCTCCAGAGAGACTATTTTTGGAGATGGGTTTGAATGTTGATTATATATCCATTATATAAGTATTGCTGGATAAGTTATCTTCTCATTTATTAGTGACAAAAGGCTATTATAATAAATGTTCCATAGAAGAGGGTTATTTTTGTAGGAATTTATATACCCTCTTCTAGCCTTTCCATTTTACCGTGTTCTATTTAATCGCTACTAGGGAATATTTTATAAAGTAATATCTTTTCTTCAAAATTTAGAGATGTATAGTAGTCCAAATACCATGGGAGCACAGCCCTATATAAATGTATAGTTTACTAATTAAAAATAAAATAATAGAATGTACAATCTGCAGTAGGGAGATATGTTTAGCTGTCATTTATTTTTAATATAATAATCACAGTGATGATTGGCTGGTAATATAAGAGTAGGGGAGAATCTACTAAAGGTCGATTTGCAGAACTAGTGAGAATAAATGCTTCTTGTTTCAGTGATTCACAGGTCACTTTGCTAATCTTGAAATCTATTAAAAGGGGAATCGAGCTATACATCACCTGTTATCCAACCATCCCAAACTGCAATCACTGGTTTCTCAGGAAAATATAAAATACTGTGAAAGGGAGTGAAGGGGATGATGTAGTTATTTCATATCCATTATCTGATTTGTTTTGTGAAATTATCAATCAACAACAGGTTGGATGGTCTGCAACTTCCAATGGTGAGGTACTGTAGATAAAATTCCAGCGGCATGCACATTCACAAAGAAAAGTATGAGCCATATATAGTGAGGATTCATCACAATACTGACTACTGATGACAGGTAGAAGTGTCAACACTGACATCTGCAACATTGCCACCTTACACAATAAAAGCATGCAGCCTTTATAAAGCCCTCACTCTTTCCAAGCTTTACATGAACAAAGTTTGGATTTATGTTTTCTTGCTTGTGCTTCAAAATCTTGTTTGTTTGCTTCTCCATAAACATCAGTTTTGCCACCTCACAATTGTACCTTCTCCAACCCATCAACTTCATTTTCAACCCCTTACTTTTCTACCATATCTATTCCAAAAACTTAATCTTTGTCTCTCAATACCCCATCCTCTCAGAACAAAGCTGGAGTTGGAGTGTCTCTGAAAGCTTCCTCAGCCAAGTGGTTCTCTCCTGGTAACAGCCAGCACCTTGTGCTTGTGCCCAACTACGGACCACACTGGGAAAGATTATCAACAACATTCAGAGATACATGAAATGGAGATTGGCCTGTGTGGCTGATGCACCCTATGATTTATTTGCCAACTCAATCACCTGATGACAGAATATCAGATCTGTCTTGAAACAACAAATGTCAGCCTCCATTCTTGATCAGGAGCCTAAAATTACTGCAACGTTTGTTTTATGATGGCAAGCACGAAAGGATTCCTAGCTCAGATTTGCCTGCCATTCGAGTAGCATCGTTTTTCACAGAGATAAAAGTGGGACATCATCATCATCATTTATTTATATAGCGCCAGAAAATTCCGTAGCGCTTTACAATTGGGAACAAACATTAATAATGTTAGGAACCCCTCTAGCCGGTACAACACAACCCGGAGTCTGCTCTGCCAGTCTGGTGTTCACTGGAGCCCCTAGTGGTGGGGACAGACTTGGCCGCAGACTAGCAGAGGGTCGTGAGGTGCGTACCGGCTGGGAAGAACCCAGGAAAGCGGAGTGAAGTCCAGGCAAGGGTCGAGGGCCTACAGCAGACAGGGAATCCAATAAACAAGCCAAGGTCAAGGGTCACGAGCAAACAGGAAAGTCGGTAAACACGCCAGAAGTTGGGGTCACAAACACAGGCAGGGTCCAAATCCAGGCAAGGGGTCATACACAGGCAATCCAACAAAATATCCAAAGGACAGGAACAAGGAGCAGAGCAGGTCAGCAGAACTGATCACAGAGAGCTATAACCGGCAGTGAGGTTGCAGACCTCACTGCCTTAAATACACAGGTGGACCAATCAGAGCCTAGCTCTGCAATTACTCCCAGGAGACAGTTAATTAATAAATTAAAGCTTAATAGCCGCCAGGCTGTCCCCTGTTGCCGGGACGCGGCGCTACACTGCAGGGCATCCGACCGTTGCCTCAGCATGGTGACGGCCGGGGAGCACAGGAAGCGAGCCGCCGCGGGTGGTGACAGTACCCCCCTCTTGAGGAGGGGTTAAGGAACCCTGACACCCAGGTTTCTTAGGAAATTTTTTGAAAAATTCCTTCAGATGTTTTGAAGCATGAAGTCGTCTTCGCGGGACCTAGGACCACTCCTCTAAACTGCGATTCCTCCACTGTACTAGGAAATGCACCTGACCCTGCACTCTTTTAGAGTCGAGAATCTTCTGAATGATGTATTTTTGTGGTTTGTTCGTATTCCGCACGGGCAAACTCGAAGGCTGGGATTGATTTGGGTATAGCACAGGCTTAAGCAGAGAGCAATGGAACGTGTTGGGTATCTTCAACGAAGCAGGAATTTTCAATCTGAAGGCTACAGAATTAATCTGTTTGATAATGAGGACGGGACCAATGAATTTAGGCCCCAGTTTCTTGCAAGGCTGCCTGAGCTTAATATTTTGCATAGAAAGCCACACTTTCTGGCCCACTTTGAAGGAGCAGGTGGTACAGTGGCGATCCAAATTTTTTTTTTGCAGAAAATGAGGCCCGTCTTAAAGAGGATTGCACTTTTTTCCAGATGACCTTGAGATCAGCGGCTGTGGAACGAATCTCCGGGATACCAGCAGATTTGAGGTAATATAAAGAATTGGACCTGGGATGAAAACCAAAATTACAGTAGAACGGGGAGGTTTGAGTAGATGAATGAGATGAGTTATTGTAGGCAAACTGCGCCTAGGGTAACAAGGAGGACCAGTTGTCATGAAATTCTGAAGTATAACACTGTAAGAACTGTTCTAAGGACTGGTTAACCCTTTCAGTTTGCCCATTAGACTGAGGGTGGTATGCAGACGACAGACTAATCTTGATTCCGAGAAGGGTACAAAAGGATTTCCAGAATTGTGCTATGAACTGGGAACCACGATCGGAAACGATATCAGTAGGGAGTCAATGGAGACGGAAAATATGTTGGATGAACAGGACGGCCAAATCACGAGTGGTAGGAAGCCTGGTTTGCGGTATGAAGTGTGACATTTTGCTACCACGACCCAAATGGTATTGTGTCCCGCAGAGGGTGGCAGATCGACTATAAAGTCCATGGACATGTGTGTCCAAGGTTTTGCAGGAATGGTCAATGGGACCAACTGGCCTACTGGATGAGTCCTGGGGATTTTATTCCTGGCACAAACCTCGCAAGAGAGGACATGACTTTTGACGTCAGCAGACAATGATGGCCACCATACAGTGCGGGAGAGGATTTCCAATGTTTTATAAATTCCAGGATGTCCAACAGTCTGACTATCATGTGCTTCAGCAAGGACCACTTTCCTTAAATGAACTGGGACAAATAAGCATCCTACCGGAGTATTATCAGGAGCTAATCTTTGAAACCTTTGAAGCGTGATGCACAGGTCTTGGGTTAACCCAGCATAGACTGTGGAAGAGGGAATGATAGGCTCTGGATCTGTAACTGGAACATGATGTGCCAAGAAGCTTCTAGACAGAGCATCTGCTCGGACATTTTTAGAACCTGGTCGGTAGGTGATCACAAAATTAAAATGGGTGAAGAATAGCGACCAATGGGCCTGTCTGGGATTTAGGCGTTTGGCCGACTGTATGTATTGTAGGTTTTTGTGATCCGTTATAACAGAAATTAGATGTGTAGCGCCTTCGAGCCAATGTCGCCACTCCTCAAAGGCCCATTTAATCGCCAACAGTTGGCAGTTGCCCACGTCATAGTTGGCTTCTGCTGAAGAGAACTTACGGGAAAAGTAGGCACACGGATGCAAGTGATGAGTATGAGGGTCCTTTTGAGATAAGATGGCACCAGCACCGACGTCGGAGGCATCGACTTCAAGAACGAAAGGACTATATTAGATTTAGTGTAGTCAAGATGAGCATAAACTAATGGTGTGATATAACTTTATGTTTCGGAACAGGTTGTAACAATGTTCTCTCCAATGGGTTATCCCAATCATGTGGAGATAATTAGCACCACTGAGTGTATTCACATAACTCTTCAAATCAATAGAAGTTTAAAACCACATTTGGATGAATAAACACCTTGCACAAAATAAACAATTACAAACATATATAATGGAAAGAATACTTCTATTCAAATGACGAGATCCATATGTCACAATATTGTGATCCTTCCCTTCGTGTTATTTTGAAGTGATGTATTGCATGTGAAAAAATAAACATATAACAGTGTGACTGTCACGGGCACTAGGAGTCTTTGCCCAGGATATCACCAGATGTAGTCTTACCAGAGTAGTGTATGCACGCAGTGGTCTTCTGGTAGCAGGGTGACTAGCGGAACAGGAGAATCAGCAGATGGTGAGAGGATGCTCGAGGAAAGTCTATGACTAGCAGTAACAGGTTATGAGTTAAACAATATGAACACGAGGATCTTGATGGACGTGAAGACGTGAGGAAAGTCAGTGGTCTGCGTACAGCAAGTTGTACCACTGCTATAGTGAGAGGAATGTCCAGGGATAGATAGGAGGTAGTGAAGTCAGTGGTCTGCGTACAGCAAGTTGTACCACTGCTTGTAGTGATGGGGCAGGTTCCAGGTGCAAGTAGGTAACGGGGAAGTCAGTGGTCTGCGTATAGCAAGTTGTACCACTGCGTATAGTGAGGAAACTTGTAACTGGTGCCAATAGGAAACAGGGAGTCAGTGGTCTGCGTTCAGCAAGTTGTACCACTGCATATATAGGTGAGGATAGGCACTAGGGTAGATGAATGGAGCATCAAAGGTAACACGGAGAGCACAAGGAACTTGATTCCAATGGTATATATAATACAATAGCAAATGACTAGCGCTGCTTGGAGATACAAAGTCATTACTGAGATCCAGGACATATGAGACAAAGTCAATAGCATCTATAACTTCGTGAGATAGAGGACTCCGTAGATGAGCAGAACACAGTCCAAGCGGATATGCAATAAGCTGGTAAAGTCAATAAAAGATAAGCGGTTCAGTTGAGCAGGCTGTCACAAGAGAAACACAGGGATAGCTGAGCGGCTGAACGCCGACACGAGTAGAGACCACAGGAGAGTGGTAGCGGTAATCCGTGTCTGTGAAGCACACAGAGAACATCACACGAGAGGAGCAATGATGATTCTTGCGGAGGTCAGCAGGAATAGTAGACACGATGAAACACGGGAGAGTTGAAGCGGTCAGGCAACCGGCAATGCAGTAGTCAGGAATCAGCTAGGACTGAAGACACGATGAACACAGGAGAGTTGAAGCGGTCTGGAAACCGGTAATGCAGTAGCGAGGAATCAGCTGGGACTAAAGACACGATGAAACACAGGAGAGTTGAAGGGGTCTGGAAACCAGTAATGCCGTAGCGAGGAATCAGCTGGAACTGATGACACGATGAAACACAGGAGAGTTGAAGCGGTCTGGAAACCGGTAATGCAGTAGCGAGGAATCAGCTGGGACTAAAGACACGATGAAACACAGGAGAGTTGAAGCGGTCTGAAAACCAGTAATGCCGTAGCGAGGAATCAGCTGGAACTGAAGACACGAGGAAACACAGGAACACCTTCAGAGACTCACAGGGAATGAGACTCCAAGAACAGGCAACGAGGTATTGACCACAGGTGCTTTAAATAGGGAGTGTTGCCTGATCAGCCAATTAACTAAAAGCAACAGGTCTGAAGAGTTCATAGAGGCTGCGCATGCGCAGACTGTCAGGATGGCGGGCGGCCACGGTTCCTAACAACGGGAGAAGAGGCACTCATAGTCCGGTGAGTGACAGTGACATAGTTTAAACCAAATTATTTTACATAAACAAGATAGAGTTGTTGAAGAAAATATTTTTTCTTAGACGTGATTCAATCCATGATTTGTTCCACCACAATTTCTCTCCTATGTGGTTCTACTCACTAGACAATTAATAAACATTCACCTTCAGTGCTCAAATAATTTTGTGATGTCTGGTCCGTCACCAGCCAAATCCTTAAGTGAAAACACTTACAAGAGGAAAATTGATAAAAAAGGCCTGCTATCAAATTTCTTTAGATCTTTTGGGGGGTATTCAATTACCCTTGATTTTGCGATATCGCTACTATTTTACGCATTTTAGCGTTAACATAGAGTGCACACAATTCCATTCCCCTTATTTTACGTGTTTAAGTCGGAAATAAACTATGTTACGCAAATTCTCACCTTCTCACCAAGTCTATAGAACAAGTGCAGGCAGGCTATTCAATTGTAAATTATCGCGTTACCGCATGTACAATAAAATCGCGTTTAGTCATTTTTTCAATCGCACCATTGAAGGTGTTTTAAAAGCGTTAATGTATTCTTTAGTTTCAAAAATTATTTTAATAGTTTTTTTTGTTAATATTACACTATTAACTTCTCTCAAATGATGATATAAGTGTATTAAAAAGAACTTTAATCCCATGAAAATAAAAAAGTTTTTAAAATGATATTGAAATACACCCCGTTTTGAAAAAAGCAAATGGTATAGTCCAGTGGATTAAAATTAAAAACATTAGTTACATTTCCCAGTCAACTGGCCTGAGAAAAAGACTTTGCAGAGCTGTTGACTGAGCCAACTGTTTGGATTTGTATTTCTAATTTTTTTTCTAAATTATTAATAGTTTTATATCTACCTGTATTGATCTAGTTAATTTATACTTGATTTTTTATTTTATTTTTTTTAAATAGAAATTTCAAATTTACAAAGGCATTTTCTATTACCGTTTGGCAGTTTATGTATGCAGCATGTATTTATGAATATGCACATGCTGGTTTGCTAGTTGGGGGAGAGGAAGGAAATGGTTTTGAAATAGAGGAGAATGTAGCTGTGCATGTGGCTGCAAATGAGGGAGAGAATGCTGTGGCTCCATTACTTGATGCAAGGCGTCGGGTCCCACGGCCCCGTCTGTACTGCACACGTCGGTTCCTCGATGGGGTCCCTGAGGATGAGGTGATAAGATTATATTGCCTATCCTCAGATGCAATTTATTGCTTATATGACCTCCTTAAAGAGGACCTGGAACCAACAGTCCCCATAAACCATGCTGTGCCTGACTTGGCAAAGCTGCTTGGGGCATTGCATTTCTTAGCGTTGGGAACTTTTCAACCGACATTGTCTGTAATTGCGGGTTTCTCCCAACCCACATTTTCACGGAGTTTGTTCCAGGTCCTTAAAGCCATGAAAAAACATACTAGGGAATTTATAAAATTCCCACAGTCTGAATTAGATTGGCGGTAGGTCAAATCCGATTTTTATAGTGTGGCACGTATGCCAAACGTCCTGGGTGCAATAAAAGATTAAAGAAAAAACTCCTAGGCGCTAAACAAAAACAGACAAATAACAAAACACAGTAATTAAAAGTGTGTATTACAAAATGCTTCTGGCCAGATAGCATTCACAACAATAAAATCAATAAAAATAACAAAAATCAAAAAACAAAACCAATTGGTCCGGAAAAAGCGTGGGTGCTCACAAATGTCTCATCACAAAGTCTCCAATACAGAATCCCTTAAAGGCTTATCTGTCCAGATCCAAGTAAAGGAGAGATCCGTCGCCCCAACCTTCCAGCACAGTATAAAGTGTAATAAAATAAGAACTTACTATAGATTGCACCCATGTGGCACTCACACCTCCGCACAGAATGGAAGAGTTTTCGAAACCGAAAGCACTTCCATTCCATGAATGTACAGATGGTGTGTGATGCCAGAAAAAAAATTCTAAACGTTTGTGTTGGCTTCCCTGGTTCGTCTCATAATTTTTTTATTTTGCAAAATTCAGGACTGTTCAAGAGGTTTGAGGAGGGAGATTTTCCTCATGGATGGCTCCTGGGTAAGTTATATCAACGTATCCGCTATTAATAATTGTTTATAAAATGTGAAGAACAGTAATAAAATGAATGTTTTTTTTTTTAATTAGGTGATGCAGGATATGGGAGCCGGCCCTGGTTGCTCACTCGTGTCCAATCCAATTTCTGAAGCTGAAAGAAGGTACCAAGCGGCACATATAGCCACCAGAGGTGTAATTGAGCATACCTTTGGGATACTTAAGAGCCGGTTCCGCTGTTTGGACAGGTCCGGCGGTGCGCTTCTGTACTCACCATCAAAAGTTTGCCTTATTGTTATTTCTTGCAGCATTCTGCACAATATCTGTTTGGCAAATAATTTGGAGGTAGAGATAGATCCTGATGTTTTACAGGATCAAGACCTTTCTTCAGCCGCAGCATTTGGTCGGGAAACAGGAACTCGTGAGCGCCAGCGTTTAATTTCGGATTTTTTTTCATGTAAGTGTGAATTTTCTTTATGTCATAATTTTTTTTATATATATAATTTAAATAATAACTAATATTTTTTCTTTTATTTTTTTTCAGGACTGTAATTTAATTAGTGGGAGATATCTCAAAAAAATCGTTGAACAGCGTTCGGTTAAAGGTTTTGTTTATATATATTTATTTTTTTTAATTTAAGTTTAATGTTACTAAGTTATTTAAGATTTGAAGGATGAGCTGTGGAGTTTGTTGGAGGTCTACACACATTACCAGCACTCTCTATTGGCCAGGTGGGTGTCATCTTTTTTAAAGTGCACTATGCTATGTTCTGTGTAATGCAACCTTATGTAAAGTATCACTACTGACACATACTCACACTTACTCCAATATGTTCCTGTCACAACCATTTGACTGTGGATTGCAGACGGAACCAGCGGCTGGATTTTGAATAGTGCATAGATTATTGACCCACTTGTATTGGTTTTTTTTTGTTATATATAATGTATACTGTTAAAATACCACACAAATCTTAACTATAAGAGAAATGACTGTTTTGTTGTACCAAAAAAAGTTAATCACTCTTTAAAATGTATTAATACATTTTTTATAACCAATTTGATGTGTTGAAAAAATATTTCTTTTTCTATTATATTGTACAACAATCATTACAAATTTGTTTTCTCAGAAAAAGGTATGGCTCGGTTAAGTGTTGAAGGTAGGTCAATCTGGACAAAACAAATTAATTAAATACATACATATGCCACTTGGCCTACCTAGGACAATTAAACCAGAGGAAAGTCCTTGTTAACTATATAGATTATAATAATGAAAGACACATGTTTTAAAGAAAAAAATAACATATTTTTTAATAATTAACATTTTTTTTCTTTATGCAATATAATTTCTCTATCATTAATTATTTGTGTTTTCTGTGGTCTTTGCTTTTCTTCAATTTCTTGTATTTTTCACAGTAGTTCTTATATCCTCTTCAGTTGTGTGAATTTTTTTTTTTTTTAACATACATTTACATTCTAATTTCAACATTATCATCATTGACAATCAATCCTATTTTAATTTTCAGCAGTATTAAGTATTATCTGGTAAAAATTAGTGATAATCTTTCTGTAACTATGTATTATTTTTTCATTGTTAACATCAATAGCATTAACAATGAAAATATTTTACAATGATTGTTACAATAGTAAAAAACAATAGAATATATAAAAAAAAATGTATTATACATTTATATATCAATAACATACCATGGTTAATTATATGTTAAACTAAATTCTTGTCTTCAGTTCTTCTTTGTGATTACATCATGATTCGTAGCATAGACCGTTGGATAATTATTAAATCTTTTGTCTAAGGGATTTAAACAACAGAAAAATTGTAAATATAATATCTAATAATATAAAATGTAACATAATCAGATTAATGTAAACAAAAATATATATTACACTTACCATTGTTAAATATTGTTCCACTATTTGAAGGATTACTTTCACACTAACTTTGTGTATTTTCAACTAAAAAATGTTAAAATATTTTTTTAAAATATATACATATACATTATATACCTATATATACGCACACACACATATATGTGTGTGTGTATATATATGTTTATGTGTATATATATATGTGTGTGTGTATATATATATATATGTTTGTGTGTGTATGTATGTATATATAGATATATCTATCTATATATATATATATATAACATAAATTTATATCTTTCTGAACTTTTAAAAAGATCTAAATACATACCTTTTTACATGTAATGTTCATTGTGATCATCAAAATTAAATATTTCAAAATGTTCAAACGTTGAAAACTTTTTAAACTTGTTGCTCCAAATTTATAAATCGATCAATTATATCTTCTTTTATTTCTGAAAAAAATAAATTAGAAAAAAAACAGATTATTTAAGAAATATATTGTTACTAAATTTTGTTTCTTTGGTTACATGTGTCTTACTAATTATTTAATATGAAATATGACCATAGATTGGGTTAGTGAACGTAATAAATAAATAAGTATTTGACATTTTATTAGATAATAAAAAAATATTAGATTAAAATTGACTTACGTTGGGGGTAGATTGCATCACTGGATCCTCTGATGATGATGATGATAGAAGTCTTCTTGCAGATTGCAAATTTTCTGGGTTTGGCCTTGCAGACGGCACTGTCAAATCCAACGGTATTTCTGGGGTCCTTAAGCTGGTTATAGCACTTTGATGTTGTCCTGTTTGAGGGATGGTTCCTGACAGATTCCACTCTGGAAAGTTAACCGAAAGATTTTCCAAATGCCTTCTTGATCGCATTTCTTCATTTAAACTTTGAAGGTTGGTGGCTATCAGGATATTGGCTGCTGAAGTCTGTTGCTGGTTCTGAGAAATTTGGTCTAGAGTATTGGAAATTCTTCCAATACTCACTTCGATTCTCTCTTGGGAGGCTAAGATTCCAGAAAGAATAGTGCCAATGTCTCTATTGGTGTTAATCTGTAATTGCCTCTGTTTTAACATTTCCTCTGAAAGTCCAACAATGGCATCTTTGATTCCCCTCATGTTGTCTTCCATTGTTCTCCTAAACACTTCCTGCGAGTTTTCCATTTCTCTTGCAAAGGTTGTAATTCTAGAAAAACTAGATGTGGAAGGTGCACTTTCTCCACGTTGCATTCTTGATTGTGAGGTGTCTTCCAAACGCTGAAATGTTTGCTGCATGGCCTCAAAAGCTGTTGTTGTAGCTATTTTTTTTTTAAATAAACATATACACATACATACACCTATTTATATAGAAAGATGCTATATTGTTTTACATAAATAAAAAAAAAATAATTTATGACTCTACACTTACGCTGAACCACAGGAATTTCTGGTGAAAACGTTGCAGAAACAGACTGATGGGAATCTTCAGATTCTGGATAAATAAAACATAATTAAATTATTAAATGACGTTAGTTACATTTGTCAGTATGATAATGTCAGTATGAACATTGCACTTTGTAATGAGGATGTAAATGTACTGCTAGGTACACAAAACGATTGATTTCTATCCTAAACGGCAAAACTATATACCTTTAACCAGTGGTCTATGATGAAATTTAGAAATAGCTGCAAAGTGGAAATTTAGAAGTGACGGTATATAAAATGAAATTGAATGGATTTTATAGTTTTACTATTAAAGCAGTAGGAGAAGTGACGGTATAGCACACCACTGTATATATACACCACAGCTTTGACAAATGCCTTTAACAAAAAACACTATACTTACAAACATTGTCCAAAGAGAATTTTTACTAACCATTTCCCGCAAAATCACATGTTTCAGTATCATAAATATGGGTTACATCACTGTCTGCAGCTCGTGTCTCTTGTTGCTCCTCCCTCCGGTTTTCTAAAGCTAAACAATAATACATGATATGTTGCTTTTATAATCTAAAATTGTAAATGATTTATTTCATCACCAACATATTAATATATTATTTTCAAATATTTACAATTTGAAATATTTATCAAATAAAAAAAAAAATGCATTGCAATGTTGATTGTAGACTGTATATTGGACTATCATTTACCTGTAACTGATTCAGAAATGTTCTGCACTGACGCCAATTCTGTCCTTGAGGTACATGGCTGCTCTTCTAACACAGTCTCTGAATCTTAAGCAATGTTAAAATTTTGCATAAAATAGGATTTTAATAAATTAAAATTTATTTTTTTAACCAACCTCTTCTTCTTTTTTCAATGATGTTAGTCAATCTAGAAACTGATGAATCAATTATTCTTTTTCTTTGCATTTCTGTTTGAAATAGGTTTGTTTAAGATAATTAAGACATTGATATATTATTTTTTTTAAAAAACAACAACAAAAAAAAAACATTAATCATACATACCTGTTGTTGCCACACGTGATTTTTTTTTCTTAGAGAGTGTGATGTCTTTCTGTGTTTGAACAACCCGAAAAACAAAAAATTAAAAATGATATTTAGATATTGATTGAATGAGTCACATACATATATTTATAAAAAAAAAATTTGCCTGACACTCAAAATTGAACCCTGACAAAAAGGTTAAAAATAAAAATTTGTTAACTATGGGCCTGATTCATTAAGGATTTAACTTTAGAAACTGCTTATTTTTGTCTCCTGTACAAAAGCATGTTACAAGGGCTGCAAAATAGTATTCTATTTTGCACATAGGTTAAATACGGACTGTTTTTTCATGTAGCACACCAAAATAGTTGATGGCTTATTTCTACAATTTAAAGTTGACATTTGTGTGCTACATGAAAAAAAAGTTAGCATTTAACTTATGTGCAAAACAGAATACTAATTTGCACACCTTGCATTGTAACATGGTTTTGTCCAGGATACTTAAATAAGTTTCTAAAGTTAAGATCCTTAATGAATCAGGGCCCATGTAATTAAATATATTAGAATAAAAAATTTAAAAAAAGATATGGCTCGAGACCAAACTCCTCCTTTATATGCCTTCTTTGACAGTATCATTATATATATATATATACACACTAGACATACCAACACATACATCGAAACACACACATACTTATATATCTATATATAAATATCTGTACATATCTACACACACACACATATAGATAT
The DNA here is from genome assembly GCF_038048845.1 of Mixophyes fleayi. Taxonomy (NCBI): domain Eukaryota; kingdom Metazoa; phylum Chordata; class Amphibia; order Anura; family Limnodynastidae; genus Mixophyes; species Mixophyes fleayi. The sequence continues at coordinate 229,769,907 of NC_134402.1, forward strand.
ATATATATATAAATACATATATATCTATATATGTTGATGTATATATATCTATGTAGGTATGTGTGTGTGTACATATATTAAAATATATACACATACATACTATGGTGTAACAGACAAGAAAACAAACACACAAACATGTGTACGTTTTAGACCATAAAAACAGTATATTAAAGCTAGACATGTATATATAAGAGTGTTTATTAAGATATAAATAGATCAATATCTAAAATATAACCCCAATGGCTATATTGATCCATTTATATCTTAATAAACACTCTTATATATACACGTCTACCTTTAATATACTGTTTTTATAGTCTAAAACGTACACGTTTGTGTGTATGTGTGTGTTTGTTTTCTTGTCTGTTACACCATAGTATGTATGTGTATATATTTTAATATATGTATACACACACACACACCTACAAAGAAAGATATATATATATATATATATATAAAATCATATGCACACATTCACAATCACCTGTTTTCGGTTTATTCATTCATCTTTATCAAAAATATAACCACAATGGGTATATTTTAGATAAAGATGAATGAGTATAAATAAAACAGTGGTGATTGAGAATGTGTGCATATAAAATATATATAATTCTAATTTAAAAAACCATTTGGCTGCAGTATATACACCCACACCCACATCTTATGTTATTATTTCCGTGGGGTGCTTTATCTGTATATTGGTTTGTATGTATACAGATTTTAATGGACATGACCCCTTAATGACCCCTGGGCAATTATAACATAGGATTTTTGTGTGTGTGTGTGTATATACTTTAGACATGAAATATGTGTGTGTGTGTGTGTGTGTGTGTGTGTGTGTGTGTGTGTGTGTGTACATGTGTGTGCCTGCCAATATATAAGTATGAATATAGTCAAACAAAAAACACTTACCAACTTTGCTGTCAGGACGTCCTGTTGACCTTTTCTTAGATGGGCGCTTGGAAGTTGGCTCTACAATTAAATTTAACAGTGTTTAAAATTATTTAAAAAAAAAAAAAAGATTAAAAAAATGAATAAACACATCATCATAGATATAAACATATATACATACCTTCAGATAAATATGTTGAAGGTTCCTCTTTGTCCACAGCACATTCCACGAGCACAGGATCCAGGACCTCAGACAGCCTCACTTCCCAGGGTTTCATGCTGATATTTGCAGGTTTGCCACCACCAGTTCCTTTTGCATGCCTCTTGGACGCAGCCATCTTCTTCTTTACAATCCGCTTGCATTCCCGTTTCCTGCAATACTCAACAGATTTTGGCACTTGCCCACAAGAAGTCACCGTGTCAGAGATCTGACGCCAGATCTGGTTCCTCTGTTGATGACTTGTGACATGTGCCCGTTTACCATAAAGTACATCATAGTTAGTTACTATCTTGTCCACCAGGATGTTGTTCTGCTGCTCAGAGAATCGAGGTGCTCTGGTGATGTTACTACCACCCTCCTCAGGATCATCCCCATCATCATCTTCTTCAGCCACTGTAGATTGCTGCGAGAGTCTGGTAGACACTTTTAGAAGGAATCTCTGTCTTCTTCTTTCTTGTGCTCAATCTCTTTCCTCTGTTCCATGCTGCCACTCTTCTCCACTGCTGATATCTTCATTATTTTTTATTATAGAAATGTGGGTGGGAAATTGCGAACGGGGGGAAAAGTGTAAAAAAAAAAGAAATTCATAGAAGAAGGATATTACGCGATAAGGTGCTGGGTTTGGTATTACAATTGAATACTGTCATTTCCGGGAAGTTGAATTGTTGCGATCTACGTTGTTCCGTTTATTAGCGATATATTACGCAAATAAGCGGACAATTGAATACCCCTGGGCTTAACTCTATCCTTCTCGCCGCTTGGCCTTTCAGACTCTCATTGCTGCCCCAAATGTGGCTCTCCTCGGGCGGACCTAACACATTGTTTTTTGGACTGCCAAAAAAAAAAATTCTGAACCCAGGTATGGAGGTTCTCAATAGCTCACTTGGTGACCTTCGCCCCTCTGTCGCGAGAGTGGGCGATTTTGGGATTTTACCAAAAGAGTGTAAGATCAGTAAAGGTTATCAGAAAGTGTTGTTGGCCATTTCGGCGGCGGCCAGAAAGAGTGTCCTCCAGGTCAGGGCCCAGAATAATCCCCCCCCCCCCATTTTCACTTTTTAAGGAATAATTATACCATATCCTCCGCATGGATTGGATTGTAGCCTCCTTGACTAAGGAGACTAAAGTGAGACAATTTTTGACACCTGGGAGTATGATAGATCTTCTCCCACATTCTCATAGGATTCAGATTTGGAAAAGTTTTCATAACACATCCTGGTATGAACTGAGGATGTGTATCAATGACCTCCCAACTACGCTGTCTACAACGGACTGATGTGCTAATTTTTAATTACTTGTAAACCTCTTTATTAGTTGTGCTATTACTACAAGGACTACTATGTAAGCGATCAAATTGTTATTATGCTTTTTTTATTGTTTCTTCTTCGTTGTACCTACTTTTTATACATGCTGAGAATCCCTGGGGTATCTGCACAATCTCCACTCCTCTGGTACTTCAGATGGCATATATGGGGTCCTGTTAGTTCCAGATTTTACTGCCCTTTCCAACCAACGTGTTTTAACCTCTTTGGACAGGTCTTTTTGAAAAACATATTATATTTTTTTCATATGTACACTGAGGGATTATACCTGGAAGGAATTCTCAGCATAGAGGGAAGACAAAAGATCTAAATAAATTTGATAGCAGGCCTTTTTATGAATTTTCCTCTTGTAAGTGTTTTCACTTAAGGATTTGGCTGGTGAAGGACCAGACATAAATTCACATTGAAATTATTTGAGCACTGAAGGCGATTGTTTATTAATTGTCTAGTAAGTAGAACCACATAGGAGAGAAATTGTGGTGGAACAAATCATGGATTGAATCACGTCTAAGAAAAATATTTTCTTCAACAACTCTATCTTGTTTATGTAAAATAATTGGGTTTAAACAATGTCACTGTCACTCACCGGACTGTGAGTGCTACTTCCCGTGTATTCAGGAACCGTGGCCGTCCGCCATCCTGAGGGTCTGCACATGTGCAGCCCTTATCAAGCCTTCAGTACCTGTTGCTTTTAATTGATTGGATGATCAGACAACCCTCCCTATTTAAACCACCTGTGATCATTACCTGGTTGCCTGATCTTGGAGTCTCATTCCCCATGAGCCTCTGAAGGTGTTCCTGTGTTCCTCGTGTATTCAGCTCCTGCTGATTCCCGTTTATTCTATTGTGGTTTCCAGACCACTTCAACTCTCCTGTGTTCATCGTGTCTGCACTCAGCTGATTCCTATCCGCTGCCTCCGTTGCTTCTACAGAGTTCCTGCTCACTTCAACTCTCCTGTGTTCATCGTGTCTGCAACCAGCTGATTCCTATCCGCTGCCTCCGTTGCTTCTACAGAGTTCCTGCTCACTTCAACTCTCCTGTGTTCATCGTGTCAGCGCTCCGCTGCTTCCATCTCTACTACTGGATATCAGACCGCCTCAACTCTCCCATGTTCTTCATGTTTCTAGTTCCACTTACTACTGCTTCCTGAGTATTGCCTCGTTCATGCTGGTTTACCTGCCGTGCGCTGCACCAACCTGATTACCGCTTCCACCTTCCAGTGGTCTCTCCTCCTGCCGGCCTTCAGCCGTTCAGGTATCCCTGCACGTCTCTCTGACAGCCTGCTCTCCTGAACCGCGGTATGCATACTTCTCATTGACTTTGCTTGTGTATTGCATATCCATCTGGACTGAGTTGTGTTCTCCTCCGGAGTCTCCTATCCACTGAGGCTATTGCTACCATTGACTTTGTTTCCTATTGCCTGGATAGTTATTGTGACTTTGTATACTTAAGCAGTGCTGCTCAGTTATCATTGTATTGTGGATATCATCGTGGGATCAAGTTCTGTGTGCCCCGTGTATACTCTGCATTACATTCATCTCCTCGTGCCCCTCCTCACATATATATTGCAGTGGTACAACTTGCTGATGCAGACCACTGACTCCTGTTCCCTGTGACACCAGTTTCAAGTATCCTCTCACATAAGCAGTGGTACAACTTGCTATACGCAGACCACTGACTTCCCTGTTACCTACCTTCACCTGGATTCCATTCCTTCACCTAGACAGCGGTACAACTTGCTATATGCAGACCGCTGACTCTCACTACCTCCTCGCTACTCCTGGACATTCCTCCTCACTATAGCAGTGGTACAACTTGCTATACGCAGACCACTGACTTTCCTCACGTTTCCTTGTCCATCTAGTTCCTCGTGTACAGTCATCTACTCTTTACCAGTGCTGCTAGTCATAGACTTTCCTCGAGCATTCTCTCACCATCTGCTGTTTCTCCTGTTCCGTTGTCACCCTGCTACCAGAGAACCATATTACCAACTATATTACTCTGGTAAGTCCATCAGCTGGTGATATCCTGGGCAAAGACTCCTAGTGCCCGTGACAGTCACACTATGTTCTGTTTATTTTTTCACATGCATTACATCACTTCAAAATAACACGAAGGGAAGGATCACAATATTGTGACATATGGATCTCGTCATTTAAATAGAAGTATTCTTTCCATTATATATGTTTGTAATTGTTTATTTCG